>NC_045789.1:129021059-129652195 GCF_009873245.2 Balaenoptera musculus | reverse complement strand
AAATATTAATAAAATTTAGCTGGAAGGACAAAATGTACTGTGAATATCTGTGACAAATTTTATTTTTCCAAGATATATATTAGCTAGCTGCTGTCATTATTGGAATCTCCAAGTATAATATTTTCAGTTATTACTTTTATTGACATATGTTATGGAAACTGAGTAGACATACACTGCAGAATTTGGTAAAATAAAGTATCCTTAAAAGAAATCGTAGTGTTGAACTTTTAAAAATAACTTATAAAGTTAAAATATAAATGTGCTATTAATAAATGTGCTATTAAATTATTACATGGTGCCTACTTGATTTTATTTTATGGCTGGTTTAATTTATATCATTAAAAAATGTTTCTCTGTTTATTTCTCATGGTTTCATAATTACCCAATTAAACTAAAGTAGCAGCATTGTTTAGGCTAACATGCTGGATTATATAACTAAAATGCAGCCTGAGTCTTTCTCATTGTTGAGAACAAGCTCCTAATCCCTACCATATAAGCAACATAGTATTTAAGGTTCTTCTCTGTGGAGTAGGTTTTCTGGTTGTTCTGACTCTGTGACATTAATCAGGCTATTGTAATGCTCTGAAAAACATTTACTCATCGGTAAACTGTGGCTAAGAAAATACTCTTCATAAAGATAGGTGATGATCAAATGAGATTGTACATGCAAATCTCCTATTCAGGGTCTAATAAATAGAAAAGACTTAACAATTACAAAGATATTATTAATATTAAGATTCAAAACCATTAATTTAATTTATTAATCACTTTCTCATTTGCAATGCATTTTCATCAATATTGAAAAGTATTTGGCAATGGGATCATATATACTGTTTAGGAGAACACAACCAAAAATAAACTTAATTCTACTAAACGGACAGTTAAAAATGACAAGATACTGTCTATTACATAGTAGATATGTAATATTGTGTCTATTATATAAAAAACTTTAAGATGAGTATGATTATCATAAAATATTATGCAACATTTTATGTTTTATATCTAATATAAAACATAAATGAATTAAAGGTATATATTTACAATAAAACTATAAAGTACAAAAAAAAGCTAAGTAATATTTAATTAGCTTTGGTGCACTTGGGTATTTATGCACCAAACATGAAATAAGGAAAACAGAGGAACAGAAAATTTTTATTTTCCTATATAAAGGAAAATACAGATAAAAAATTATAACTCAAGGTAGTTAAAATAAAAACAAACACAAAAATTATCTCAATGTTTCAAAATGTAAAAAATATTTATACCATAAGTGATATTAACTTAATGTCAGTGATAGAGAAAAAACTCCTATTAATTAATACATAAAATGAATAACTCAAAGGAGGAAAAGGTCAGTGTATGCTCAGAATATACACAAAAATTCTCAAAAAATAAGCATAAATTGTTTCATTTTACTGGTATTCATAGAAACACAATCCAAGACAATGTTACAACTTAGAAATTTCATTTTGTATGATGATGAAGGATACTAATAGTGATAATATTGAGGGATGAGGCTCAGTTCACTCTTTAGAAGTTGTGATAACATACACATTTCAGAAGTGTACCTTTTCAATATTCAGGACTAGCTTTACAAAATGTCCATATCCTTAGATGTAGAGCTGTGGTCAGCCTACAATATTGATAACATTGGTCTTATTTTATAAATAATTATAGACACCCATACAAAACCCTTCACACACACACACACACACACACACACACATATTTAAATCAAAATTTATAAAGATGTACACCAATGCAATTATTTTATTATGTTTAGGTATTAACATTATGAGTGATTTTGCCCTTTTTAGGCATTTTGAAATTGAACAAAATTATTTTGCAAAATAACCACATATTCTTAATTTCACAATTATTAAAACAGTAAATATGTTTCCATTTTGGATAAAAATTAAAATTAAGGACTAATATCTAAGAAATATCTAACTTTATTAAAATTTCCTGCTTTAGAAATCCAACCAAGAATAATGATGTGAAAATTGTGTGCTTGTTGGTAAGACTGAGGCAAGTGCATGTATATTTATCTTTTAATAGATTTTAAGTTTGATTTAATGAAGTTTTAATGTTATACTTCATAACACACCAGTATGATAGTAATTGGAATATGTGGTCCAATTCACATTCAATTAGTGATATACTCTTTCATACTAAAACTTGTGCTTCTACTAAATCTTTTAATTTGTTAAGGCTGTATTCTAATTAGATTTTATAATGATAATTCAAAGAAATTATCTGGCAAGATTTCATAGTTGTTTTCATTTCCCTCTAGAGAGGGGTTATTAATTATTGAATCCATCAAATTCTAATCTGTACAAACAGACTGGTTACTTTATTGACTTAATAATTGTAAGAAATAACCTTAGACTGTTACTATAATTTTACAGATGAAACACGTATTTCATGTATAAATATAGTATAATATGATTAATATCAACATTGGAAAACTATTTTTTCAAGCATTAGATCATTCTTAAAAGAGATCAATAATAAGGATAGTTGCAAAAAGAAGAACAAAACTTTTCCAATGTAAACAAATCTCTAATTTTAAAAAGAACAAAAATAAAAGAAATTTTAATTTTTCAAGTAGTGTCAACTTTGAAATTATTAATAATTTATAAAATGGCCGTATAAAATGATACCAAGAATCATGGGAAAACAGGAAATTGTATGTATTGTTTGTAAGACTGTATATCAGAACAATATTCTAGAAGACCTTACACAACATATATCAAAAACTGTAAAGTTTTGTGTTTTCACTTACACAAATTTCTTCCATAAAATGATAATTAATTATGTATATATTTAACTAGATGCCTATTTGTCATCACACTGGTTATTAAAATGAAATAAATGAACATTTCCTAAAAACAGAAGACTGGTTAAAAATATTAAGTTAAACCTATATGATGGTCAGTCATAAAATAATGTTCAATCATTAAAAATTATAGAATTGTAAAATTGTTTAATAATGTAAAGATGCTCATTGCACATTTAATATGTGAACTCCTATCTTACAAAATAATGTACAGTTTTTTTTTACAATGTCTATGTGTACAGACATGTTTCAATTAAAGAGAGAAAATACATTCTTTTGCCTGTGCATACTATGAATAAAAAAGCATAAACCTAAGGAAGAAAAATTAAATATAATAGTTTTGTTGCAGCGGTAAATGACTTTTCATTT
Organism: Balaenoptera musculus; assembly: GCF_009873245.2. Taxonomy (NCBI): domain Eukaryota; kingdom Metazoa; phylum Chordata; class Mammalia; order Artiodactyla; family Balaenopteridae; genus Balaenoptera; species Balaenoptera musculus. The sequence continues at coordinate 129,648,987 of NC_045789.1, read as the reverse complement.
TCTTTACACATCAAAATATCTTATATTTGAATTACCTTTGATAGTTTGCTATTCATATGGAAGGTTTACTTATTTAGAGTGAATATTTGCTTATAATCACAGAATAGCATAAAATAATAAACTGCTTATTTTAATTCTTAGGTATTATTAAAAGATGGCTTAAATGAAATTAAAGTTCATGTGCCATTAATTATAGTTTTGGGGTGGTGGTGTGGGAAGAGTTGTAATATTGATATATCACAAAATTATTACTAGACTAATATGCATGCTTGAAGTAGTTCCTTTGGCCATGATGGTTATGATAATAGAACCTATGGATTGTGGATTAAAACATTTTTTAAAGCTGAGAAATTTCCATGGAATTCCATTTTCACTTGGAGAATATATCTTTTCATAAACAAGACTGCTGAAAGTAGGAGAAAATCCTAGAAAATGTAGCATAGAAATAGTAATCATAATGTTGTATACATTCTCTCCATCCTATTACCCTTTTTGTAATTTTCATTTTTCACCTTCCATTAGACATTACATTCTGTTCACATTAACTCTTGAAAAAAGTGAAAGGATGGTGTATTGTGTGCATGTGTGTGTGTGTGTGTGTATTCATGGTTGGAATTTAAGATTCTTCTGGGTAAAGAAATCACTGATCTGTAAAATATAAGTGACCCAGATTACTGCAGGGAGTCCTGCCTGCTGCCATTAACCCTTTCCTCCATAAAGCAAACCTATGAGTAAAGAAAGCTTCTCACTGCAGGATGTGACCAACATCTATGAGAGAGGAAGAGGATTATAAATAGATACAGTAAAGGAAAGGAGGACTAAAATCTGGATCAGGAAGCCTGAAACCTAAATACCAAATACTTGAGTTTATTTAAATAATAATTGAAATCAAGCTGCACTTCTTTAGGATCACTTTTCAAATTTAGTCGATTCCTGAGCATGCAGAATAATTATTCATCTACAAAATAATAAGGTCATACAAAAGCAATTTTACATATTTTGAACATAAGCTCATGAAACTAAATATGACTGCTTAATGGGAATTGATTGATAGTGAAATTGTATTAAGAAAATACTTGAGCCTGGTCTATACACTTTCACATGCCAATACATAGTCCTATAAACCTCATTTCTTAACTAGTACAGGAAATAACTCTTTCTACCATCATTACAAAATTTCAAGGTAGATTTAATTCCTTGCTTATTCTCTGATATAAGTGCTGTTTATACATTTTCCATTTGTGAGAATTAATATGAATCCCTTCAACACATATAATTTATTAAGTATTTTTAAAATATATTAAATAATAAATATATTTGATTATTCTTATAAAGAAGAATAAAATTTACTGTCATAATTATTGAATTTTTCTGAGTGTCTGAGACTTTGAGAAAGGAAGTCAAGCTTTCTGAACCAATTTATAAGTGATCAGCAATCCAGTCGTCCAAGAAATCGGAAAGTTCTGGTTTCATTTATTCACGGAAAGGAGATAGAGCTTCCCACATTTATTTCACATGACAAGAAATTCTTTATTCACAATATGACTAAAGCCACACACTTCCAAGTTGATATACCAATAATTCTAGTTTTCCTCTGTATTACCTGTTAAAGTCTCAATACTTTTACTCAGTCTAACAATCCATGAAACTGATGGAATCAATACAATCATAGAAGTGGTTTCTATAGTAACTTTTATCTTAAAGATCTTTCATGTTTTTAATGACCTTTATATCAACTTGTTAAGATGAACAGAAAAATTCTATAAAATCATAGTAATTTGAGTTTGTGGATCCTCAAAGATCATCTTTTAGAATGCTCTCATTTTACAGATGTGAGAAAATGGGGCTGCAAGTGGTTTAGCAACTTAAAGAAGGTCTTAGAACTAATGCCATGTTAAGACTAGTGCCAAAGACCCTGATTTTCAGTCATTCAACTATTATTTATTATTATTTCAGGATCTATGTTAAAAATTTTTTAAAAAGATATTTTAGAATTAGTTAATAATGTAGTACAAATCTAGCAAATATGAAAATTCTGTCTTAATTCCACGATTGATAGTTTTTACCATTGTCTTTCCAAGATTGATTACCCAATTTATTACTTAGCTCCTGCCAAGTTCAGACTGGCTTCCTCCTATACCGCTAATGTGTAAGCATTTATAATTGGTAAACATAAATCACTACGATCGACATTTGTGTTTTTCACATAGATTTTCTTATTATGGTAAAATATATATAGCATAAAATTTAACATTTTAACCATTTTATTTATTTATTTAACATCTTTATTGAAGTATTATTGCTTTACAATGGCATAATTACATTCACAGTATTATGCAACCATCATTACTATTTATTGCCAAAAATCTTCATCACACTAAACAGAAACTCTGTATCCATAAGCAATAACTCACCACTCACCACTCCCCCCTCCCTAGTCCCTGGTAAACTTTAATCTACACTCTGAGTCTATGAATTTGCCTCTCCTAGATATTTCACATAAGTGGAATCATATAGTATTTATCCTTTTGTGTCTGGTTTATTTAACATGACATTTTGAGGTTCACCCATATTGTAGCATGTGTTAGAACTTCAGTCCTTTTATAGCTGAATAATATACATATGCTATTTATTCTTTATTCATTTATCAGTTGATGCACACATTGCTTTTAGCTTTTGGCTATTGTGAATAATTCTGCAATAAACATTTTAATATAAGCATCAGTTTAAATCTCTGTTTTCAAATTTTGGGAGTATCTAATTCAGAGTCAAACTGCTGGATCATACGGTAATTCTATGCTTCACATTTTGTGGAACCACCAAACCGTTTCAACAGCAGCTACACAATCTTACATTACTACCAACAATGCACAAGTGTTCTAATTTTTTCATCAACATGTCTTATTTTCCATCTTTTTCAGTTATTAATATTAGAAACATCATAGTAGATATGAAGTGGTAACTCATTGATTTTAATTCCCTTAATGACTATGTTGAGTATCTTTTCATGTGTTTATTGGTCATTTGTATGTATTCTTTGAAGAAATATCTATTCAAGTCCTTTGCCTATTCTTAATTGGCTTGTCTTTTTGTCATTGAGCTGTTCTTTGTATATTCCAGATATTAAATCCTTATCAGATATGACTTGTAAATATTTTCTCCAACACTGTAGGTTGTGCATTTTGATTATAGTTTTAATGTTGTTTTTCTATAAAGTAATCCATGTGAGATTTTCTATTTAAAAATTACATGTTGTAAAGAACTACCAAAGTAAGAGTAAAATTTATTAAACAAACGAGCTAATGTAAGTTTTAGAATTACTGATGGGAGTACAGGTTGTATTTGAAAATTCTTCCTGGATTTCCTTTTGTTAGACAGAAACTATTCCTATTTGCCTGAGAACTACTGATATTCAACCATTCCAATAAATATTATGGGTCATGTTTATCAGCTGTTATTCATGGAAATACTGCTTAAGAAAGAGATGCTCAAAAATTATACAAACCATGGAAAATTCTGGCAAAAGTATTTAGTAAACTGTAAATAAAAAGCAACTTGCGTAATAGGATGACAAATATGTTAGAAAATTATCACAATAATATCATGGTAAGCAAACATTATAATAAACAAAAAACATTATGTCAAAGATTAGAAGAATTACCATTAAAGCAGGAGTAAGTTAATGTGGCCATCAATCACTTGATCTAGTCAACATTTTGCAGAACCTGCTAATTAGAACCATAAGGGAAAACAGACTAAGATAGGATAGGATCAGGTAGGGTAGGGTAGGGTAGGATAGGATAGAATAGAACAGAATAGGATATTACCAATTATGGTGTAGTATATATTGATATATTACCAGGTAAATAATGTTATGAATAAGGATTCCTAAATGAAAACGTTGCACAGAAAAGAACTCACCTTCAAATGTTCTGATAGCCATTTCACCATTAGAGCCATTGCTCTGACACAGACAAAACAAAATAACACATATTATGACATTTCCTAGGTCTGGGTTAGGTAGTTTTTCTCTGTTTAAGTGATTAAAGCAGAAGTTCTCAAGGTCAGAAATTGTTCTTATTTTAGTTTTAAGAGTTCACTGATTTAATCTGTCCAAGAATAAAACATAATTAAATATTTGCATAATAAGGATAAGTATTCTTTTCAGAGCATTCTGGTGATTTAAATATTTTTTCTTTGAATTAAATGCTGCTTTATAATTACATAGAGTTAATATATTCTATCCAAAGGTGCACTCTGGGCCATGAATATATTTGCTAATCTAGAAAAAGAGAAAATATTTTCAGTAGAAATATATTCCACAATAGCTTGATTTCATGGGAACACTGGGAACAAAAGAATCTTGCAACAATATTTGTAGAATTGGCCCAACAGTACAATGAGGAAATTACTGTCATCTCTGTTTTTCAGATGACTAAACTGTGGTTTGGAGAGCTTAAGTAATTTGCTTAGGAAGAAACAAATGGTATACGGTCAAAAAGAATTCCAATGAAAACCAGCCTAACTTCTAACCACCAGCACTTCTATCAATTTCATTGTTTTGCAACAATTGAAGGTATAACACAGGTTTTAAGAGATAATAATAAGAGCTCATTGAAGATTTCCAGTGCCAGAATAAAAATGGACAGAGATAGATAGATAGACAGATAGATAGGTAGATAGATAGATAATTTGTTGTATACATGCTTAGAACCACAGTTACTGAACTTATTACCTTAAATAGAATATTACCAGGCATTTTGGTATTTTTGAAACAAATTGAGTAACGTGTACAAGAGGAAGACAAATCTATTTAGAGTACGAAAAAGTATTTAGAATTGGTATGTTTTGCTTATACTAATGTTAAGTATTATTAGTTAGCTTTTCTTTTGTTTAAATTTTCTAATGTGTATTATTCTTTGATGTGTGTACTAAGTATTTTAAGTTTTTAAGCACAAGTGACTGATGCATATAAGGTATGATTAAAAAGCTTTTATATAAATGGCTACCAAATAATTTGCTTAAATGTGTACAAAAACATGTAATGTGTCATACAATAATATTACAGTTGGGTACCTTTAAATTGCATGATTGAGATATTTTAATGGTAAAATTTCAAAGATAAAAATTATGTAGCTACATTTTATACACCTTTGGATATTCAAATTTATTGTATTTATTAAAGATAGATATTTACTCAGGACATTATCTCATTATTTTATAAACTCTTCAGAATCTTTTGATGAATATGGTAAACACAGATGCACACTAATACACTCATATACATGTACACGTATGTATTAAAAATCATTTATCTCAATTTCTTATGAAAATATGAACTTAACTCTCCATGACAGAAACTATGGTTGATCCATGTTGACAAAATAATTATTAATTTGAGTTTTCAGAAATGGGTGAGAAGAGGTGAAGGAGAGGCTTAATACTGTATATTTGAAAATTGAAGATAAAGAAAAAACCTTTTTTCCTAGTGCAATTGTTCTCAACAAGGGAAGGAGGGCTCTCTCAGGGGATATTTGACAATGCAGCAGACACTCTGGGTGGTCATACCTGGTGGAGGCTGCCCAGGGCACCGACATGGTAGAGGCCTGGGATGCGCTGCTAAACACGTTGCAATGCACAACAGAGACCCCTACAACAAAAAAAAATCACTGGGCCCCAAATTTCAACACCACTAAGCTGAGAAAATCTGTTGTAGAGACAAAAAAAAGATAGGATAAAAACTATAGTAGACGGAGTGTGTCAAATGTCACTTAACATTTTTGGAAACAATACGTTCAATACTCAGTTGTACGTTTTATGTAACAAGCATCCTCTTGGCTTCAATGGGCAGGGCAGGTAAAAGCTATTGCAGATGAAATGAATAGATGGCAACTGGTGTGACACTGAACTAAACATCAGGAGGACAACAGTCTCTAAACCCATTAATAGAGGTGATTGTGAAATTATAAAACTCCAGAAATGACAAGAAGTCTTGAAACAGCATTAAGCTTTCCAGAGTCTGTGAAATAGACATTTAACACACTTATAAATGCAAAGGTCAGTGGGATCTCAGCAGACTTACATTGATGCACCTGACAAATGAGAGGAAACCAAGTAATGAACCAGAGATCATCTGAAATAAGATGACTTCCACTGTCTCATTAAAATATTTAATTGTCAGTCTTTAGTTTTTCATGTATTTTAAATAGATCAAAATATGCAATACTAAAATGTTATAATAAATAAAATGTATATTTGAATAAGGTTGATTTGGCAATAAAGAAATATTTATGTTTAAAATTATTATGTAAATTAAATTTGAAAACTATGTAACTAACTAGCTTTATTGGTTTGTAAATGTATCAAAGGATGAATGTCAGTTGTTTGCATGATTTAGATAACTTTTGATGCTTTATAGTTATCATACTAATGTAGATCCAGAAAAATTAACTTATTTTTTAAATAGTCATTTTTTAATAAAAGTGAGCTATCACAGGGTTTTAAATTCTACAATGCTCTTATTCTTAAAAAGTTCTGTTCTTATGGTGCCAAAAAGAGTACTGAGAAGGAAAAAAGATAATACAGTATAATATATATCCATACCAGTAATGCAATGAACTAAGAAGGGTAGTAAAAAAATAAATTCATTTTTATGGGTATTTCAAGATTTCCATCTTAAATGGTTATTTTCAGAGCTATGTGTGAATGTTATGGTAATACAGCGTAAAAGAGCAGATGGTCTCCTTTAAAGCATATGATCTGCATATAGACTCAATATAATTTTGCTAATATTCACATTACAAAACCACTTGTAACTATCGAAAGTCTAAATACAGTCTAACTAGAGACACACAAAAGCACCTATGCCTCAAACAATTAATTCTAAAATTGCATTTTTTAATCTATCTTTAATTGCTTCAGCCAACACATCACAGATACATAGTTCAACTATCACGTCCACAATTCAAAACAGAATACAGGTTAGATTATTTTCTTTTTTTCTTCAAAATAATAATTATCTGCAGGCACTCATTAGTTGAAGGACCTAAGAGAATGAAAAAATTCAATAGACGTGTTATGCATCCAAAAACTAAAGAAGGCATTTCGTTTCTTTGAGTACAGGAACCTAATTTTTACATCCTTTTAGTCAATACTGAAGAAAAAATAAAATGAAACTATTATAGTATGCTTACACTGTACCATTTTGAACACACTTCCCATGTATCTGAGAGGGCTCTCCAGCTATCACCTCGGTCATTTTTAAATATTTGAATTGATAATTTCGACTACCAGGAGACTGTATGAAAGAAATCATCAAGATTAAATGGATTTTCATTCATCTTTTGAGGTAATTTTCTCTCCTTCTAAATTGCAATGGCAGAATAATCTCCACTGAGACTGATACTCCTCTAATATAAAGTCCCTTCTCTGGAAGAACATGTATAAATGCATCACACATACTCAATCTTGATTTTTCCCACACGGTTTTTGATTCTGCTGTGGTTGTATTTTACATCTATGTGATATACACAGTAATGTTTGGTTAAGAAGATGGCAAATTAATGTTCTGCTCTACTCTCTGTGTGATCTTGGAAAAACTCTCTGAGTTTAAGGCAGTCTTCTCAAACTTTAATATGCACATACACCACCTGAGGACTTTGTTTAAGTGCAGATTCTGATTCAGTAGGTTGGGAGTCAGGACTGAGATTGTGTATTTTCCTGGCTGATGATGACTAACCTGGTCCTTGATGCGACACTACTTTTTTTACGAGGAAAATTTGTGAAATGACTGTACTTAGCAGCATGTCTGAGAAAGAAGAATAATATGTATATGCTACTAGCTAGCTATCATGCTTTCAAAAGAACATATGAATAATGGATACTAGTTTAATAGTTACTAAAGAATAACTACTTAACCTCATCAGTTTTTGTCTCCGTCTTCTCTTTTTCTCTTCTTTATCTGTTGTTCTCCGTTATTAAGTTTCAGCTACACAATTTTCTTCTTTTCATATGTATTACTTAATCAGAAAGCCTAGACAATTTGAGGGAGAATTTTTTTTTTTCTGTTCTTAGGACAAATAGATTATTCAGGGTCATCATTCTATTTCTGGAGCCATTATTAAAAAATATAGATTGCTCCTTCAGTACCATCTCTTGACTCTTCTTTTATCCCTAGAGTTGTTCATTTTAAGGCTTTAGATAAATGTATAATGACAGGTATCAATCATTGTATAGTTTCACTGCCTTAAAAGGTCTCTTCTCTGTTACATAGTTTCAAATTCTTTAATAGTAATTATAATAAAGACTGCCAAATTTGGAAAAATTATCATCTTGTGTTACTCTCCAATTTTTAAAAGTATTGATTACTTTTCCAACCTATATTTGAAAGCTCAATGTTCCTATATATACATTCTTTATATAATTTTTATATTTTGGACCACTGATGTCAATGTTTTAACAAATGTACACACAAAAACAAAATGACATGAAAAGTATCTGTTATAGTGTCAAGTTTAAAGATTATTAGCTTCCTTTCCTGCTTCCTTTGTTAACTAATTAAAGTGTATAAGAACCAAGTTCCTAAATTTGTCATTATTAGTATTAGAATAAAATATGCCATTGAAAAATTTAATGTTACTGAAATATTTAAAAGCAATTCTCCTTCTGAAATATTTAACAACCAGACAAATTTTAATCAAAATATACTGCACTCCTAGTGTATGAAATTGTTCCTTTTAATTGCAGAAGTATTTGCGTATGTGTATAGGGAGGGTTATTGAAGAAACAGGGTTTTTTCCCTTACCTTCACCTCCCCTTACCTTAATTCCTTGGACTGAACTGAATCCCAGTACTGTCCCTGACTTTCTGTGTCATCCATTATTAGCATCTAGAAAGACTCCTGACATTCATGATTATATTATTGTGGCATTCCCTCCGTGTCCTGAGGCAGGATCAGGAGATGGAAAAACAGGACTCACCTTGAACTGTTTGTATTTTAAAATTATCTATTCACTAATAAATATGTACAAACATCAGAAAGTAAAAATAAATTAAACTCTAAAGTAATCTTCAGAAAGGCATATATAATATTGATATACACAAGGTGTTCATATATTCAGGCCCTTCACAATATATCCAAGACATGATATCCTACAAATAAAATATGAGTTCTATCATAGTGCACATAATGGAAAATGGTCATATGGTTTAATTATTATACCTGCTTGAGAATCATTCACTGGGGGAAATTTAAAGAAACATTTCCTATGCCCATCACAGAAAACGGGCCGGCTAGATGTCACTGCATAGGATAGGGTCCATGGCCGCTAGACTCCAGGATTTAAAGTTGCAGGAATCACTGACCTTTCATCTAGTATATTTAGAGACTTACATAAAATACAGACCCATAAGTGAATACAATAAAAATCAGCTGAGCAAAGCCCACATCAGTAGAACCACTCTACTGAGACTAACTGCCAACCCATAAAATTGTGAACTAAAAAACTGCATATTGTTTGTGCTGATAACTTGGGGATGCCGTATTACATTGCAAAGTTAACCCAACCTTGGACTTCCCTGGTGGCAGAGTGGTTAAGAATCCGCCTGCCAATTCAGGGGACATGGGTTCAAGCCCTTGTCCGGGAAGATCCCACATGCTGCAGAGCAACTAAGCCTGTGCACCACAACTACTGAGCCTGCGCTCTAGAGCCCGAGAGCCACAACTACTGAAGCCCACGAACCTAGAGCCCGTGCTAAACAACAAGAGAAGCCACCACAGTGAGAAGCCCCATGCACGGCAATGAAGAGTAGCCCCTGCTCACTGCAACTAGAGAAAGCCCACGTGTAGCAACGAAGACCCAACGCAGCCAAAAATAAAAATATAAATAAATAAATAAATTTATTAAAAGAACCAAACAAACAAAAAAGCAAAGTTAACCCAACCAAATATGGGCAAGATCTGTACCAAAAAAATTATAAAACATTATTGAGAGAAATTAAAGGCAATCTAAATAAATTGAGGTATATATGTATATACTAAGTCATGTATCAAGGAGAGGTAAAGATGTAAGTGCTACACCAATTGATCTATAAATTCAGTACATTCCCAAACACAACCCTATCAGGATTTTGAATATAAAATGAAAAGCTGGCTTTATAATATTTGTGGTAACACAAATGGCTAAGATGATATCAACAAAACGTTCTTGAAAGCAAACAAACTAAAAACGGAATTAGTGGACTTACTCAAATTCGATCAGTTATCAACATTTATTATAAAGTAATTAGGACAAACATGGTAATTAGAACAGAGTGGTATTGGCATGAAGAAAGACAAATGGAGCAGTACAGGGGAATAAATAGTCTAAAACTACACCTGCATGTAAACATACACTTGATTTACAGCAATGCTTACGGTTGGCAATGATCATTTTTCAATAAATGGTGGTGTCAAGTGAATATTGACACAGAAAAAAATTATTCATGACCCCTACCAAACACTATATGCAAAAATTAATACTCAATCCAACTGTGAAAAGTTCATCAATAAAAACTGTAGATGTAAATATGAGAAGTTAATTAGTATGACATATTCTGTTCATGTAAGAACATCACTATTAGTGTAAAATCAAAGACTAGATAAATCATTTGCAATACATACAACATGCAAATTTCTCATATCCAAAATATACAAATCTATAAGAAAATATACAAATTAATAAGAGAGATGATCTAATTAAAAAATGGAAAATGAAATTTGAAGATAATTTTACAAAGAGATATTCAGAAAGTCAATAAAAACACAAATGGGTATAGGTATAGTGCCTTATTGTTCACCAAGAATAATACAAAATAATACAAGCACTATACACTCATTGGAGTGGCTAATATGAGAAGGGTTTTCAATAACCTGTGTTGGTGACATTCTGGAGCAATTGGAATGCTCATACATTGCTTGTGGGTGTATAAATTGGTACAATTAGTACCAATTTATACATTCAATTAGAAAAACTGGAAGGATCTGTTAAAACTAAATGAAGTAATTTCTGGTGACCCAGAAATTCCACTCTATATTTATATTACCATGGTCTTTTAGGCAATTGAATTTTTACAAAAAGATATGTATAAGAACATTCATTTATACTTTATTTGTGATAGAAAAAATTTGGAAGCCAAATAAATACTGTTATATTTATTTAATAAAATATTACATTATAATAAAAATAAATGAAATTCTATTATAAAGAAGAATAGAGATAAATCCCATATATATATACTGTTTAGTAGAAGAAGCCAATTCACAAAATTATACAAATTCTATGATTTTATTTGATTAAAGTTTATAAAAACATGTAAGATATTTAAGATTTTTTTCATTAGCCTGTATTGTAGTTCACAGGAGAATTAATAGTTCTATGCCCATCATCAAAAAGTCTACAAATAATAAATGCTGGAGAGGGTGTGGAAAAAAGGGAACCCTCCTACACTGTTGGTGGGAATGTTAATTGATATAGCCACTATGGAGAACAGTATGGAGGTTCCTTAAAAAAATAATAATAGAATTACCATATGATCCTGCAATCACACTCTTGGGCCTATATCCAAAAAAGACAAAAACTCTTAATTCAAAAAGATACATGCGGGCTTCCCTGGTGGCGCAGTGGTTGAGAGTCTGCCTGCCAGTGCAGGGGACAGGGGTTCGAGCCCTGGTCTGGGAAGATCCCACATGCCGCGGAGCAACTGGGCCCGTGAGCCACAATTACTGAGCCTGCGCGTCTGGAGCCTGTGCTCCGCAACAAGAGAGGCCGCAATAGTGAGAGGCCCGCGCACCGCGATGAGGAGTGGCCCCCGCTTGCCGCAACTAGAGAAAGCCCTCGCACAGAAACGAAGACCCAACACAGCCATAAATAAATAAATAAAAATTAAAAAAAAAAAAAAAGAATGAGTGAAGGGAATAAAGATGACAGCAGGAAGGCAGTATGTGCTCTTTAGGAAAGGAAGGATCTGATGAAACTATGTTTTAAAAAAAAGGATACATGCTCCGCAATGTTCATAGCAGCACTATTTACAATAGCCAAGACATGGAAACAACTTAAGTGCCCATTGACAGATGAATGGATAAAGAAGATGTGATTTTACACATATATGTGTGTGTGTGTGTATATATATATATATCATGGAATATTATTCAGCCATAAAAAGAATGAAATAATGCCATTTGAGGCAACATGGATGGACCTAGAGATTACCATACTAAGTGAAGTCAGTCACACAGAGAAAGACAAATATCATATCATACCATTTACATGTGGAATCTAAAAAAATGATACAAATGACTTTATGAAACAGAAGCAGACTCACAGACATAGAAAACAAACTTATAGTTACCAACAGGGAAAGACGGAAATAAATTAGGAGTTTGGGATTAACAGATATACATTACTATATATAAAACAGATAACAAAGTCCTATTGTATAGCATAGAAAACTATATTCAATATCTTGTATTAATGGAAAAGAATCTGAAAAAAATATATATATATGACTGAATCACTTTGCTGTACACCAGAAACTAATACAACATTGTAAATCAACTATACTTCAATTTAAGAAAACAACTTTACCATGGATAGTTTATAGAAGAGATTGCCTTTGATTGTTGCTTAAGGAACTTTTTTTTCCTCCCAACACAATACATAAGAATATGTGAGAATTGAGAACCATCCGGATCATAGAAATGTTAAACTGTACTTGTAGCTTCATTTGATAACTGAAGTAACTCAAGCAACATTACAAAAAACTTTTTTTTCCTTCTATTGCCTCAGATTTTATAATATAAATATTATCATGACCATAAAATAAAATAAATGTTATTATCATAAAATAAAATAAAATAATAAAATAAAATAAAATTGCCAGGTTGCAATTTTTTTATTCTTGGGTCTACAGCAGCACTACCAATGTATCAAATGTAAAAAGGAAGAAATAGGAGTATTAAAAGTAAAATATTTTCAATAATTTACTCAATAACACCTCCACACTCTGAAATGATATTTTGGTACCAATCGTAAATTTTTTTTCACTTCTCTTCACTTTGCCCACATTCACCTTGCTCTAATTTGCCTTCAGCAGCTGCTAATGTAATTCAAGTACATCCATCTTCTGAACACGATCAGCAGTGTAGAGCTGGGTCACAGCTAACATGACATCAATGCTGATGGACTGACTGCATTTCACTACCTCACTGATGTTGATCATGTCTTGCCATATGATGTAAAGTCTGGTTCATAGATTACTGATGAGATTACTCAGGAACATGGATGGATGTCTGTGGGAAGTTCAACTATCAGAGACATAGAGAGGAGGGACAACACCATTTCTCTGAACACCTGGAAGTTGATGACACATAGATGAAAATTATTTGTTCAAGTATTTTTCTAAAGTTGAAGACCTGTTTTATTTCAAAATTGGTACTTCACCAAATTGTACTAATACATCTTTTATCTGTTTATATATATATATATATATATATATATATATATATATCAAAGTCCCAAGGTACATAAGCAACGGATATTTGTTTTAGGTATGATATTACTATTTTGAAGGTCAGTCCATTTATAAGAAAGTTTTTTTTAACTTGTACATTTACAAGAGACAGCTGAGCTGAATTCTTTATCACTGCACATTCTAATAAGAATTCCACTGTTGCCTATTTCCCACTGAGTTTAAAAAGAATAGTCTTTTGTTATGAAAAAATGCTCTTGATTCTCTGTAGAAAAGGATGGTACAATTTTATGGCAATGTAATTCATGTTAACAACATAGATGAGCCTATAACTGCTCTCCCATTAACATTGTTGTTTTTCTCTGTTCACCATTTTCTAAAAAGTCCACCTTTAAACTTGGAATATTTCATACTTGTCTCCAAACAAAATGTGTCTCTTTTTATAAAATTTCATTTATGTCAGCGGAGCTGTTACTCTGGGTAAGAAAATGGGGAGAAGAAAGTAATTTCTATTTTCCCCTAAAGGCATTTTATTCATGAGCAAAGTCTACATGGCAAAATCTTATTTCTTCTACAAGTTTGTTCATGAGGATAAATGTAATTCCACTTATAAGAAATAGCATGTGATAGTAAAAGTGCTGGCTAATTTAGTTCAAGATAAAAACATCCAATTGAAGTAAAGTAGGGTTTTCTTTTTCTTAATGTAAATAATTCAAAAGTCACTTATGTAAAATAAATTAACTATAAAAATGTAAAATACTTTTACTTTACCTATGGTATTTAAGTATATAACACTAACAATAAAATAGATTTAGAAAATATTTTTAATAGATTTGGAAAAATAAGGATTTATATATGTACATATATACAATCATATATATAATCTATGAGGATAGAAAGAAAATAATTTTACTTGTTTTTAAAGTGATAGAATTAATTTAACATATAATATAATTAGAGGAGACAGTTGAGAGAAGGTGACTGGTTAAATGAAATATATTTAGTGACCAAGATAGCCTTAACATTCTTCTCAGGTTGACTAAACTTTAGATACTTTTTTTCCTTACTATGGGCCCCTGACCTCCCAGTTCTTAGTGCACTGGCACTAGATGACTTGCCATTGCAATTTTTTTCCTCCGCCTCTCTTTGAAATGTATATAAATCTCTTCTTGCCAGGTTTAGGACCCAAGAAATGTCTTTCTTAAGGACCTAGGAGCCATCCCTTTGAAAGGTAATCCTAGAGAAAGATAGAGCCCCTATATCCCAGTCTCTGTGGGAGGTATGAGCCTAACTTCCCTGGGCGCCAAGTAACAAACACAGGTGGCCTAAACATAGAGAGAAGCATTTGCAAACTCAGAAATAACTCAGAGTGCCTTTCTGTTTCACTGGAGTTGAACTGCGACAGTCTTGAGTGTCTTCCTTGCCTATTTAACTTTGTCTGGGAAAAATTTTCTTTGACATTAGCCATATGGGAGATCCAGAGAGAAGCAGCATTTTTTTTTTTTTCCTTCTGTGGAAGTGAGTGTGTGGGAGGGTCATTTGATATAAGAAATTTAATCTGACCATTCAGTTAGAGAGGGATTGTGGTAGATTAATTGCAAAACTTCCCACAATTATTTATCCCTATGCCAATGTCCTTCCTAATGTGAATTTGCAGCTTCCCACGGAAGAAGAAAAGTCCAGTTCCATATTCCCTGAGGCTTGTGACTTGCATTTGCCAAGGGAATGTGGTAGAAGTGATCTTTTGCAAGTTTTGCGCCTAGGTCTTAAGAGACAACCACATTGTCTTGGAACCATGACACTGCCATGGGAAGTAGCCAAAATAGCCTGGTGAAAGATGAGATACTATTTGACAGAAAGCTCATTTTCCCCATTCTTGGCTTCCTATACGGTCTAGAGCAGCCTTTTCCCAAACAAGTGAGAAAGACCAGCCAAGACAAACAGAGCAACCTACCTGACCCACAACTGGCCATGAATGCCTGGGTGAAACCAGATGAGACAAGAAGACTATTTTAAAATCAGCACCCAAGTACTTTTTTTAACTTGAAAAATTGATCTTGCACTTTGTAAAAATAAGTGTGAAATAAGTTTGACCTGGCATACACACGATTTTATCTTTAGTTAGTGGTTCAATTCCAGAAAGTGTTATTTTCTATTTAAATATGCTTATGAGATAAAAGGGTAAAGGGAGTGTTTGAGTCACCTTTGTCAGAGTATTATCTAGAAGTGTTATGCATTCTCTTGGTTAGGCAACTTTTAAATTTTCTTAAATAAGAGATTAGAGGAGAGAAAAAAAATTGAGTGCGTGTGTGTGTGTGTGTGTGTGTGTGTGTGTGTGTGTGTCTGCACATGCCCATATGTCTGTAAAATAAGTTGTGGGTCAACTGTGTAGAAGACTTGAAATTATGTTTGCACAAGTGTCTCTTTCTATGTTCTCAGCCTCCTTAGCAAGTTTTCCTTAAGAGCAGTATTGTGAAATATTAATTAGTTAATTAGGCATTCTAGATGACTAAGTAACATAATATTTCCATTGAATTTTTCTGGTTTAATTAACTTTATATTTGGAAAAATGTTTTGATTTAATATAAAATTTAGAATCATCCTACCTACAAATTAATGTTCAAATAGAACAGGAAGATAGTATTCAAATAGCATAAAAAGGGTAATAAAAATACAATTGAGTTGGAAATATTTTATGTATAACATTCAGTGTATTAAAAGATGATTTATTGCAGTTTTTTAATTACAACCAGAAAAGTATATTGTTTTTGCACCTGGCACATGGAGTGTATAACAGCTGTCCCTATAGTGTCCTTGTTTTATAATTGGTGACATCCTGGCTGCTTTTAAATATAAAGTATTTGTTTGGAATTTAACAACTATTTTAAATTTAATAACTACCCCTAATATGAAATAATTATTACTGTTAAGAAAATATTTCATTCATTGCTATTGTTATTTATTATTACAAATTTTAATGAAAATGCTTTATTATATAGGCATGTGTTTGTGTGATATTTAATACACGTATTTAAAACATGAAGTTATTGGGAGGCTTGAGAAGTAATAAAACTTTCTCAATTCGTGCATTCTTAGTGTGGTACAGATTCAGATGATGCTGTACATATTCAATAAAAGATTTAATTTAATAGACTTGCTGTGTAAAAAACTAAATTATTATAATGTTATAAAATAACATAGACAAAAATGTAGTAATTAAATCTGACTGTTTCTAAAATGGTTATAGATTGATAATAAACACAAATACCTAATTGATAATAAAATTAAAATCATAGTCAATTGAATGTCAAATGGTTTACATGAAGTGTTATAAAGTATGTATTGTGCAGACTGAAAAGTATTTAGAGAAACTGTCAAAGGCAAAAAGTCACATTAATCTCTCTATTATTTATAAAAATATTGGCCAATACTGTTATTTAACTCTTTCTTGGGTATAGAACTTGCCTTCTTATCAAGCTGGTAAACACCAGCACCATCAGTATGAGTAATTACATTTCTTTTAACACAAACATATTTGTCCAACATATTTGTCCACCAAGCAATATACAGAGATTCAGCTCTTAAAGTTAAACAAATCAGAGTAGTCGGCACAGAATAGTACAATTGAGACACATTTCTATTTTCATTTTTAAGGAAAACTGAAAATAACATTTATCAGAAGTTAGTTTCAACAACTTTAGCTAAGAAAAACCAAAATATCAAAGTCCCTTAGGGTGTATATAATAAAACATTATGTTACACATAATATAATATCCTAGACACAGGCAGTGACAATTGTTATGTTATAGTTTGGCTTTCCTGTGACTTCACCATTGGTTATAAGAAGAAATCCAAACTGCAAAACAAAAATCTGTATTGGTTTAAAAAAATTTTTTTTCTATTACTTCAACTTAGGCAACTCTTATAATAACGTCACTCTTATAATCCATATTGTTCATTTCTTTATTTTAAATTTGTGTTTCTTAAGTTGGAAGGAAAGTAGGAAGTCACTCATGTCGTTCTTTTTATTTCTTTCTTTTTAAATGAATCTGATTTTTTTAAGGGAAGGTAACAAAATCCCCAGAGCTCCCATTTTGCAGTGCTTTCTTCCATTTTGCTCTTCAATTGGAAAAAAAAAACCACAATTTACTATAGATTGCAAAAGCTGGTCCAAATAAAGGCTTAAAGCATAGTGACTAACTTAAATTTTAGACAGGTGGAAGAGGCAACTCAACCACAAGTCTGGAAACTCAAAACTCCTCCCAAGTTGCCATGGAGTCAATATGCCAACTGCTGAATGCATGTGAAGACAGGATAAGGTAAAGATAAATAACACCTTATCATAATTCTTATTTTCTAAGGATAATCCTTAAGAAACTCTTTGCACCTTAGAATATATTTCATTTCATAGAAGAATTAAAACTACATTATGTACAGATTGCCAACAAACACATGAAAGGAGGCTCAACATCACTAATCATTAGAGAAGTGCAAATCAAAACTACAATGAGGTATCACCTGACACTGGTCAGAATGGCCATCATCAAAAAATCTACAAACAATAAATGCTGGAGCTTCTGAGGGAGGGGCAGGGTGATGGAGGTTAATCAGAATTGAGCTCAGACCATTACCAGGTCCCTTTCATGACGGTTGTTTTCGTTATGGATGTTGCCAGTATAGCCCCTGAAGCTGTTATGATCCTGTAACAGCATCTCAGTCATGAGATGAAACTGAATTATCTATAACGTGAGTTTAACGTCAAGTCAATTTCATTATATCCTTGGTCTTTGAAAAGCTGCTGTTGCTATATAATTAGCATTTATAATAATTCTTTTAATGAACCTATTTCTATGAAACAAACTATTTGGTTTAAAAAAAAAATTGACTCCATTCCCTGATCAGGGTAGATAGGGGACTTGGGAAGATGAAACAATCAAATGCTCAGATAATCAAAGGAAACCCTTAGCCTAGTGCCTGGCGCATCGAAGTGCTCAGTGAATGCTATGAAGTATCTTATGATGTACCAATATTTGTTTTTGAGGATGCTATTGGCAGGCACTATTCTGTTTTCCTTCCAAACTTATAAAAAGAAATATGGAAGCACTGAAACATAAAAACTAAAAAGTACCAAAAAAGTAAAATTCATCTGTAGTCGAAGCCCTTATAAAATAAGCAGTGCCAGTACCTCCTTCTGCCTCAGGTGGGCTAGATTCTTTTCCTCTTCTCTCATCAGCCCCCTTCTGTGAACCACTGTTAATAATTTGATACCCATCCTTCCTTAATTTTTCTAAGATTTTACAAACAAATCCACACATGCCTTTAAAATATACGGTGGTTATTCATCCAATTGATCAAAGTAATGATTTACTTCAATGTTAGGATCTTTTATTTAGAAAAATGGATTCTTTCTTCAAAGAGGAACTTTAGTTCAGCTGTTAACACTTTCTGACCTTGTGTAATCTTCAATATGAGTATTAAAAGTATCCGTGAATAAATGTGCAAATTAGCCCTCCAAAAAAAAAAAAATGCTGGAGAGGGAGTGGAGAAAAGGAAACCTTCTTGCACTGTTGGGTGGGAATGTCATTTGATACAGCCACTATGAAGAACAGCATGGAGGTTCCTTAAAAAACTAAAAATAGAACTACCATACGACCCAGCAATCCCACTACTGGGCATATTCCCTGAGAAAACCATAATTCAAAAAGAGTCATGTACCACAATGTTCATTGCAGCTCTATTTACAACAGCCAGGACATGGAAGCAACCTAAATGTCCATCAACAGATGAACGGATAAAGAAGATGTGGCACATATATACAATGGACTATTACTCAGCCATAAAAAGAAACGAAATTGAGCTATTTGTAGTGAGCTGGATGGACCTTGAAACTGTCATACAGAGTGAAGTAAGTCAGAAGGAGAAAAACAAATGCCGTATGCTAACACATATATATGGAATCTAAAAAAAAAAAAAGGTTCTGAAGAACCTGGGGACAGGACAGGAATAAAGACGCAGTCATAGAGAAAGGACTTGAGGACACAGGGAGGGGTAAGGGTAAGATGGGTGAAATGAGAGAGTGGCATGGACATATATACACTACCAAATGTAAAACAGATAGCTAGTGGGAAGCAGCTGCATAGCACAGGGAGATCAACTCCGCGCTTTGTGTCCACCTAGAAGGGTGGGATAGGGAGGGTGGGAGGGAGACGCAAGAGGGAGGAGATATGGGGGTATATGTATATGTATAGCTGATTCACTTTGTGATACAGCAGAAACAAACACACCACTGTAAAACAATTATACTCCAATAAAGATGTTAAAAAAACTACATTATGATTATTTTAGTATAAATTATATTATTATTAGTTGTAGATGACTATAGTTACACAAATGGTAGATATTTTTTATAGTCCATGGAGCTCTGCCAGTTTTTCTTTCAGCCTATTTTCTCTCCTTCTTAGATTGGACAATTTTTTCCTCTATATTTTGGGTCACTGGTCTATTATTCTGTCCCCTGCATCTGATGTTGAGTCTATCCACTGAGTTTTTTTTCCTACAGTATTTTTCAGCTCTAAAATTTCCATTGGATTCTTCATTATTATATCTTTTATTTCTCTGTTGAGACTTTCAATTTCTTTGCTAAGATTTTAAAGTGTATTTCATTTATGTTTGTAATTGCTCATGAGAGTATTTTTATGATAGCTGATTTACAGTCTTTGTCAGATAATTCTAACCTCTTCCATCTCAGTGTTTGCATCTACTGATTTTCTTTCTTTTCACTCAGTTTCAGGTCTTCCTGATTCTTGCTATAACAACTGATGGAAGACTGAGACCTGGGCACTCTGGGTATCATTTTACGAGTGCTTGGATCTTACTTCCACCTTCTGTTTCAGCTGACCTGCTTTGACAGCACTGAGACAGGAGCGTTGCCAGCTCATTTCAGCCACCTCACTTCTGCCACATATCCATGTACCCCTCTTGGCCTACTTTTTCTCCCTGTCTTTCAAAAATGTCTTTTAGTTGTTATTACTTTTTAAAAATAAATGTAATCTCTGGAATTTTTAGTTGTACTTACGGGGGAGAATAGGGAATAGAACATCTTTCCAAAGTTGGAAGTCTTCCTTGTTTCTTTTTCACAACAGAGGCAGCAGAGGACTTTGCAGGACCAGAGATTGGACATTAGGAGAGATATTCTGTCATTTGGGCTATAAGATAATAAATAAAAAGCATTGTCCCATCTCCTGGCAGGATCAAGGTCTAGGGTTGAACACTTCTTATAACATGGCAGAATGACCTCCTTCATTGTTCTGCAATCTCAGCATTCTTATTGGGGTAACACTATCATCATCCCTGGCAAGATCGGATTGATTGCCTTAAGCACTAGACAGTATCCTATTTCCTTGGTGCAATTTTAGTTCCCCAGTGGTCCTGCTCTGTAGAAGGCTAACTCTTTGGTTGGGAGGTCTTGGACAACTTCACATTCTCTAATTTCTCTTTGTTATATAGATAGGTCTCCTTCTGTGTCTTAGCTTGTTTATTTCCAAATCCAGCTCATGCCTCAATGGTGGACAGGGTGAAGTGAAAAAAATTAGCTTACAGTGAGTCTACAAATCAGGAATTAGTTCAAAATCATTAAACAATGATTTAGTAAAAGTAAATACAAATAATGAGTCTCAATTTCAGGCTCTTTACTGAGTAATCTTTGCTCTGTTTTCACTACTGGCGTGGTAAAGACTTTAGTGAATCTAAATTATGGTCTCCTGGCTCTCCATGTTCAGTTCTTCCTTCCCCACCTCCCATCCCTGCCTTTTCACTTTTATGAGCATTACTCTGCAATAAGCTTTTCACACTGCTAAATTTGTGTCAGTATCTGTTTCCCAAAGAACCCGACTATACATGGTTTTTGTACTAATATATACAAAATATATAACTTGAGGGAAAGGCACTAACACAGGAAAATTCCGTATTCTATAGAAATGAAAAAAAAAAATCAAGAAGATATGACATGCCCCTTTATGTACTTATGAACCTAGTTTCAAAATATACAAAACATATATCTTTATAAAAGTTGATATTGCCAAATTCAGTGTCAAAATAGGAGATATTTATTCATTATTTAGAAATATTTTAAGTTAAAGAAAATCTATCTATCCATACATTTGACTTCAATGGTAATATTTTAATTTTAAAAGAAATGTAGAATACTTTAATAAATAATATGTTGCAACTTTAGTTCCATAATATTTCTGAAATCTGACAATACTTTGTGGCAAAAAGTATTAAATTATCATTAAGTTTTTGCATTTGAAATGATTTTCATGATCTCTTCTCAACCGGAAGGGTTGTCAGACAGTATTCATACACACACACACACACACACACACACACAGACACTCACATATACACACACACATATATATGAATTACCCATTTTATTTTTATGTTGAGTGGTTGAACATAAGTACATGTATTTGTATATTAATTAACTAATTATAATTAATGAATGATAGTTGTCAGAAGACCTACATCATTCTGTTTTCCCACTCTGTCTTCATTTGTCTTCCATCTTAAACAAATGTTAGAAATAAATTTACACGTTTAAAATGGAAAAGAAAAAAACCAGTGATCAAAAAAAGTCAATTAATTTTGCCTATATAATTAAGCTACCAGATTGTCAAACTTTTGTAGTTCTAGAGAGTAACAAAATTCTCGAAATAACATTTCTCTTTTTACCCTGGTATAATAAATTGCTTCTCTTTGCCTCACCTATAGTCACCACGTTATACATTAGATCCTCAGACTTTACTCATCTGATAACTGAATATTTGTGCCCTTTCACCAATGTTTTACCAGCAAGTTCTTATTACTTTATTACCTGGTTTGTGGTAGAAATTAGCTAATGAAATCAGGAGAGTTTTGCAATTGTTTCTTTTCTTATGCCATTGAACATGAGTAACTACTTAATGTGCTATTTGATTTTCTTTAAGCCAGGGTTTTCTGATGTACTACAGACTTTTCTATCAGGCAAAGCTTTTGGAACCCTTCTCAGAAGAATATTTTAAAAGAATAAAGTATAGAAAATTCATGAGAAACCAGCAATATTAAAATACAGTTGTTGAAATATTAATAAACCATCAAGTTACAACATAGTAGTAGTATTTTTGCTTTTTTATGTTTCTCTGTTAAAGTATTAAAGCATTACGTAACAAGTTCTATATGTCCTAATTTTAAGGCAGTGATGACTATAAACAGAATATCTTGACTTTCCAATAATTATAATGTGAACTGAAAATATCGCTTATTTCTAACATTCATAAAGGCACAGATATAGTTTATTTCACTGGGTTTGTTGCTGTGGTAGGTGGCCTCTAAAATGGTCCCCCACGATCCCATCTCCTGGTATTCATATCCTTGTGTAATCTCCTCTTGAGCATGGGTTGAACTGAGTAATTTGTTTCTAACAAATAGAATACAGCAGATGTTCTGGGATACCTCTTCCACTATTAGGTTATAAAAAGACCATAGTTTCTGCTTAGTTGATCTCTTACTCTCTTTGATGTGCTCTCTCTTGCTCTTTCTTGGATGGCTTGCATTAGGGGAAGTTAGGCACCATGTCATGAAGTACCCCAAGCAGATACCCCATGACTAAGCTTAGAAGTCTACCTTTTGAAGCTTGCCAACAGGCAAGTGAGTGAGCTTAGAAGGAGATACTCCCTGAGTTAAGCATTGAGATGCTGACAGCCCAGGCTCATACCTGAGCCTGAAACACTCAGCTAAACCACACCTAGATTCCTGACCTACAGAAATTGTGAGATAAAATGTTTATTGTCTCAGTTGCTGAATTTCAGGGTAATGGTTATGCAGCAATAGCTAAGTAATTCAATTGCTTATATCCTAATTAAAAGAAATGCTAAACATCAATTGCAAATAATAAAAGCAGAGATGTATTTTTTTCCTCACCCAGGTTCACAAACCTCTGATAAATGTGCACACATCCCTTTGGACTCCCAATTAAGAATTCCTATTTTAGGCCTAATCGTTAGGAATGAAATAATTTCACCCATTTAAACCAGAGGAAGACAAATGTGCACAATATAACCATCTTTAAATACTTTAACTTCTACAAAATAAATTAAGCAATTCACACAATGTCAGAGGTACCTCAGATGGATTTGATGAAGGTTCGTTCTCCATTAAGGGGAAATTCTTTCAACAGAACTTAATGAAAAATACTTCCTCTTTTTGCAACAAATTCAGCCAATTAAGTTGGTTACCAAAAATGGGCAAAATTTTTGAGGAGAAGCATCCAAAACATACGTAAGTTAAGAGATCACAGAAATAACTGAAGCTATCAGCTTAAAGATACAACTCAGGCAAAGAAACTAGGAATCAGATATTTTTCAGAGAAAAAATATATACAATTAAAAACTTATCAGTTTTAAAAATATTTTAGTTAAGCTCAAATTTGGTAGCTTCTAATGCTGAGGGAAAATGAGAGGAGGTCATGATATGAATTCCATTCCTCTCACGATAATAATGAAAACAAATTTGTTTTAAGAGAAACTATACTGCAAATATTCAAATCAAAAAATAAAAATTTAAATTATGTAGATTAATGGAGAGAAAATCTTGAAGATATCTCTGTGGGTGTTTAAAAATCAATTTGAATTCACAGAAAAGAAATTAAATAGGTTTGCAAATCATGATCAAAACATGTCAATTTCTTCCTTTTTTAAGGACTAGTTGACATGATCTAAAAAAGGACAATGTATAAATTACATACAAGTTACACAAACAAGGATGCAGTACTTAACTTTGTATCTCCAATCCTACCTGCCCAGTGGTATGCCAGGCAAAATATAAAGTGCAATCAATTTACCCATATAATATAGCCAAACCTGGCCTTGGCACTGAGAATTTCATGAGACAAGATTTCCATTAAAAATAATATCCTACATTTTTAAGTAATATGTTCCATTTAAGAAAACCTTGAGTGCCCCAAGACAAAAATTCCTGTCATAATCAAGAAAATGATATACAGCCATCCAAGAAAGAAAAATCCAATATTTGCTCTTGTTGAATAACCAACCACATGACCACAGAGGGGGAATCCTGCTTTGTTTTTCACTCACCTTTTGAAATGTAGCTTAGAAAATCATCCTGATAAGAAATCCTATTTTGTGAGTGGCCTATAGCATCTTTTCTGGAAATGATGATCATTCTAAGATCAAGTAGTACAATTTCTTAGGCACAGAAGTTAAATATGCGTAAGAGGCAGTTCATTGTTAGTGTCAAAATAAATTAGTGTGCCATACATAATGTAATAGTAAACACATGAGCCATTAAGAAATATTATAAGGTTTTTAGATATTGAGGATTTTTTCCAAAATATTTCCATTTAAGTCTAAAATTTGATAATTTAAAATAATTTTATTGAGTGGAACTATTCTAAAGAAAGATTGGTTAGAACTAAACCTCATAGATGCTTTTAGGAAGCAAATAAACAAGCAATATAACATTATTAATGAGTTATAAAATATTTATGTTTAGATATTGCCTCAGTTATAAGTGAGCCATTTTTTAAAAACTTTTTGTTATTGTTATTGATGGGCAAAAGAAAAGAAAAAACAAAGGAAAAAGAAAAAAGGAAAAGAAACCTTTGTAAGTCTGTTTATAATGACCATTTTCCTGGCACCATGTTAAATAGAAAGTATGCACTACTAAACGTATATGAAGTTTTAACTGCCTTTAAATTATTTGAAATGACAAAACATATAAACTATAGACTATAATTGTAATAATACAGTTGCTTAGTTTCATAATTGGAAGTTAAACTGCATGCATAGTCTGGTTTGCAAAATGTCAGCCTGGTAGCTATTATGGTTTTGCTTACCTTGACAACAGAAGCAAAATATTCAAAGTTATAATTGAAAAATAATAATGCAATAATCCAATGATTCTAGATATATAACACATTTCAAATTTCAACTAATTTAAAAATAAGTCCTACATATACCCTACACATACTCTGAAAATATGTTCTCACTGTAATTATCTATTTTTCATTTCAAAGCTATTTACATTTTTTCATACATAGGCACAAAGACACGGTCCAACATACATCCAAGTTATGTCCTAAGCATTGATGAAACATGCACATAGAGTATCTTGAAAAAGGCTTTCTGGAGCATTTCAACAAAACCCATATTCAACTGAGAAGAGTGAAAAAACAATGGAAAAAGATGAAAAATAATTAGCAAGCAATGAGGTTTCTGCACACAAGTACATGACATTATACAATATACACTTGAGGTTTTAGAACTATGCTTTTAGATATCCATCTTCTGAGAAAAATGTTATGTGATAAACAGTAACAATAATATTTCTTTTCTTGAGAGCCCAAACTATTCTCAATATTAAAACCAGAGGGTAGAAAATTTCTCCTTTGAGTTTTTAGGAAAAATAAAATTGTATAGTGCCCTGAATTATGTGTCCAACTACATTCTTACAGTAAATAATCTTCAGGGGGGGATTTCTATAATATTTCTTAATTTGAACTTGCCTTTTACTCTAATATCTCTGTTTCTTGAATATACCAAATTCATTGCTAACTTATCCAAGCAGATGTTATGCTCTCCAAATTGTTATATTTTGGATTGAGGCCATATTATTAGCTCTTTCTTGTCATTCAAATTTCTAGTTCTGCTTACTACCTTGTGAGGGTTTGCAGACCATGGAGCAGGGAGGGAGAACCCAGGCAGAACCTGGTGGATTCCCTGAGTAGTGGAGACTGAGCTGAAAATGCAAAGTGACCAAGGCAGTTATTAGCAAGACAATATCAGAGAGAAGAAAGCCACATAGAGGAAGAGAGAAATCCAGAAATATGCAAAGGATCTCCCATGAGTCTTCAACTGAAACTCTGCTCAGCACATGCTGTAAGGAATCTACTTGAGAACAGAAAAAGAACTATCCAAAGGCCAGTGCCTGGCACTCGCATAGGGCTGGGAATGGTGCCTGGTCCCACTTGCCTGGCTGGAAAACCTCATTGTTCACTGGGCATATAGTAGAGTGTAAATAATGATCTTGCCTCTATAACGAGAAATTATTAAGCCCTAGAAAGTTAAAGAAAATACAACAGAAAAATAGGATATCAGATGGCAATCTGGATCCACACAAAGAAACAAAGAACTTCAAGAATAGTAACCAGTTAGATAAAAATATTTATGGTCCCTGACTGATAATGGTTCAATTTATGATTTTTTTTTTGACTTTATTATGCTGCAAAAGCATTACACATTCAGGAGAAACCATATTTTGAATTTTGATCCTTACCTGGGTTAGCGATATGCTGTAAGATATCCCTCCTAATGCTGGACAGCAGCAGCGAGCATAGCTCCCAGTCGGCCATGCATTCAGGGGGGTAAACAACCGATACAATTACAACCATTCTGTACCCAGACAACCATTCTGTTTTTCACTTTCAGTACAGAACTCAATAAATTACATGAGATGTTCAATACTTTATTATAAAATAGGTTTTGTGTTAGATGATTATGCCCAACTGTTGGCTAATTAAGTGTTCTGAGCACATTTAAGGTAGGCGGTAGGCGAGACTAACCTATGACGTTCCTTAGGTTAGGTGTAGCAAATGCATGTTTCATGTACGATATTTTCAACTTAATGATAGGTTTATCAAGATGTAACAACATCATAAGTCGAGGAAGATCTGAGTAAGATTTTTTATTATTATTTAAATCTATTAAAAGATAATTGAATATTTAAATAAAAATAACAATATAGTGAGTGTTTTTGTAACATTTCTCCTCTTTGGGCTTACTTGTGTCTGATCCCATGTGTATCATGTTCACTTTATGATAGATCATTGTGGGACCACTAAATTATGATTTAGTAGCTGTGATAAGACCCAGTTAACTATGGTCTGGGCTGGCTGCAAGATTACTTGATATCCATGGTCAGGGTCCCCATCTCTGCCAGAGCTCAGAAGCACATAGGGAGCTGTTTTTCCAGTGGTGTATAATTAGCTGTTGCAGGTAGCAGGGGTTTACCTCAAAATATTGCTGGTATCCCTCTTACTAAGGATTGCCATAAAATCCATGTGTCTTCTGCCATTTTAGCCCTGTGGCCTTGGCATGCATATGACAACTTTCCTGATTAGACTCAAATGAAAGCTACCAGATTTTTTTGTTAATCATAGATAGGCTAAGTGTAGAATATACTGTCTTCAGATTCCAAAGAGGCATTTTCGTTTGTTCCTAATGACAGCAGGTATAAGATGTAATAATTTGTACTTTGCAAGGATTGTCCCAGTATTCCCATTTTTAATAGATCATCCTCCAAAACATTCACTGATGTGATAGGCACCTAAGCCTTTTTTGTTTTTTATATCCTATTCTCTAGCACATATGTGTTTTACCAAATTCTCCAATTGTCTTGACACTTCTTTTAATCCAGTACAATTTACATTTTGGAGTCATTATAGTTGATGAACTATTGATGATATATTATAATGTTCTTTGTAATATCTAAATATTTCATGTCCCTTCAGAATACATGAGAGATGGGACAAGTTAAATAAAAGCTTCATTGAAAGACTATAAATATATACGGTTACCGAAACCATGTGAATGTGAATTATTTCTGGCCTTCTGATGGAGATAGAAAACATATCTGATGGATCAAAGGACACACACTGTATCTGAGTCTGTGTTGATCTAAAAAAGATATCACATATGGCACACAATTACATATAGGGCTACTACTCTACTGAGTTTACAATAGTCTGCTGTCATCTCCAAGAAACAATTTTCTTCCTCCCTTCCTTCCTCCCTCCCTGTTTCTCTTTGCCTTTCCTTTTGTCCTTCCTTCTTTCCTTCCTTCCTTCCTCCCTCCCTCTTTATTTCTTTTCTTTCTTTCTTTCTTTTCTTAGTACCTTCTAGACTCAGAACTAGTTGGCTAATTAGCTACCTGGCTAATTTGCTTAGTGAAGTTGCTAAGAATCTGGTCTTTCTGAGTCTAATCTCTATTGGATGTTATTGTTGTAATTAGTTTTACTTCGTTTCTCCCTACTGGATATTTTAGGTTGGATTTACATCTTGAAGCATTTAAAAATATTATATTCTATTAGGTAACTTTATTATAGAAATTAATATTATCTACCCTCGCCACTTTTTTCTGCTCTTCTTAGTAATTAATATATACATTGTTAATGTTAATTAGTAGTATGTATATTCATGTTTCTAACGTTGCAAGACATACTTCCATGGAAACCTTTTTAAACCTTCCCATTCATTAGTTACTGCTTTGTATATTATCACTCCGTGTTTTACAGAAAAAGTTTGTTACAGTGCACTGTTTTATTTCTCCATTACAATTGCTTCCAGACTTCTACTCTAATTAATATTCATTTGTAGACATTTCAGATTCCTCTGCTTGCTCTTTAATATATGCAGTTTAAAAGTTTTTCTTTGCAGGCAAGGAGGGAATATAAATTGCAAATACTTAAAGGCTTCACTTTAAGAAAACATTACAAGAAAAATTCAGAAAACAAAGCATTTCCTACTGAGAGGAGATTTCAAGGAGTAGTTGTGTACTGGAGAAAGATGAGGATATTTGACAACCTAGCAACTTCTAATCATGTTTTTGTTCATGTAGTTATATTGTATTAAATGAGTGTCCAGATCTTCCACACTTTCACATTCCAGTATAAATTCAAACCTTCTCTATGGAGGAATACAAATTTATTTGGGGTTATTCATATATGCTTCCTACTTTAGTGCAAATAATTGAGAAATAAATTTCACGTTATGGAGTTAATTAACATTGCAAGTCATTTTATAACACTGTGGAGTTTTTGGAGGAAACAGAATATGTTGCCTAACTCAGTCAATTTACCCTATAAATTGGGAATAAAGATGTAGATATACACAGGAATTCAAAAACAGGAAATACTTTTTGTAACATAATTTCAATAAAAATTAGAATCTGAGACAAATCATACTCTAAAAGACATTTGCATAGGAAACCAAAGGAATTTACAAACAAGAAATTCATCTTGTAACTTTATTTTTTAATAGAAAGTCTGGCTCTTTGTGAATATTTTAATTAGGATTTTGTTTGAAATGAACCTAAAATACATGATTGAATTAGACTTTAATTTAAAATTAAGTTGTATTTGCATAAATTGTGTGTTTTCTTTGCTAAGGCTGGAAACAGAGATAAAGAAGCTTCTGACTTATGATGTGTCAATAATCTAATTTTCAAATGATATTTTTTTGTCATTCACTGAATGACATTGAAAGCAGGATTTCAGGACTGTGTCTTGAGAATAATAAATTAAATATTTCTATTAATCTTGAAAACATATTTGTATTATTTATATTTAAATTATAGATACTTGTGGGAATTTCACATTATCTGTACTGGAAACTTTTACTGTGATATTTCAGTCTATTAGGATACAGACAAAGGGATACATTTTGTACAGGTACTATCATAATCTGATAATTACATAATTCAATGTAATGCCTAGGGTTTAAAATCCCATGTGAATTTTTTATTCTATTATAACATGAAATAGATGAAACTGTACTCATTAGAGGGACATTAAATTAATATAGTATTAAATCTGATAATTTACTTGTATCTTCATCAATACAGCTAAATTAGATTAGATGTTTATTTCATTTATTTTTGTTATATGTGGACCAAGTGTTTAAATAGTTAAGTGATACTAGGACCTGGAACATTTTGAAGTAGACAAAATTACAACTTGACCTAATTGCTAATATTTTTAATCTGAGTGTCTAGTTATAGAGAAAAAAGGTTTGTTACTTAACAATTTAAATGAATAATTGCATGAGACAGAGAGGTTTTCAGAAAAAAAATATTTTTAAGAGAATATGTAACTTTAAATGCTTTTTCCAAAGTTTACCAGTGTGCAATTTGCATTCTAATGCCATTTTAATATATCTTAACATTGAAAAATAAATAAAAATCTTGAAAGGGAATTAACATTTTAAAATTATTCCAGGTATTTCTTTTATAAATTAACCTCATTATTTCTTTTTGTTTAAAGCCAACAGCAGAATCAAATGCAAGATGCTCTCTGAGTAAATAAGATGTCTTCCTCCAATCCAGAAGTCAGATATTTGCATTACGTGTATTTATATGTGTGATGTGTGTGTAAACACTATGTATGTATTGACCCTTTTCAATTTCAACCTCAAAAATCATATCTGATCCAAAGGTGGTCTGGTCTGGTGCATATATATATATATATCAGTGTGTATATATGTGTGCACAGATGCATATATTTGTGTATATCAATATGATTATGTGTCCACGTATGTACATATAAATATAAATTTATGATCCATATCTATCAATCTATTTCCCTATACGTGCACACAGATAATATATGAATATGTATGATCTTATCATATGAGGTTTAGCAATATACAATATTATGATACAACACAATCTTAAGTATTACCTGGTATATATATTTTAAATGACTTTTAATTACATTAAAAAGATGCAAAGTATAACAGTTATAATTTCTCTCCTAGAAGTAAAAGAAACACCAAATTGAAAGATTCAGTCTGCCCAATTATTAAAAATACTGCTCAGTTATTAAAAATACCATGACAAAAACAATAGTGGTCCTTAGACATTGTAACTTTTTAAAGTTAAGTAAAAAATCAGATTACAACCTATTTATATAAGTAACCATTTGAAGAAAATATTGCCTAATTTTATGTTTTTATTTGCAAATATTTTTTCCAAAATGACTTGTTTTTGAAAAATGAACAACATATATCATTAATAAGCAAGTAAAGATGTAATATTGTAGTCCATATGCAAGAAAAACTCACTATAGCCAAAGGAGATTTTCCATTTAAAGATTATAGGATTGCGTTTAGAAACAGCAATTTAGTGTAATATATTCCATGAATACGTAATTTTCACCAGGTCAGCCCATTCTTTTTTATTCTCTGTACAATGCCCAAATGAGCTCTTTGCTTTGTTTTGCATCAAAGACAAATTACTTCCTTGCTGTACTCAGAAATATAAGAATATAATGAAACTCAATGTCATTTAGCTAGGCATCAGATTACAAAGATGGGTCGGGTCACTCCAAACAGCTTTAAAAAACTTTCAGAGCAGATAAATGGCACCCGTTTTGTTTCTTTCTTGACTTGATAGTATGAGAGGTGATGAAATTACAAGAAAGTGTCAACCAGGTGATTTTTAGGAACACCTAGGGAAGTATTTCTCAAACTCTTTTTGTACGCTGCCCATTCATATGGGACAAAACTCTACTAATCATATTAAGTGATAGAAAAATTTGATTTTCATAAATTAGCATGTTAAAAGTATACACTAAAGATCACCAACGTTTTAAATTTAGGAATTTAGCAAAGTTTCTCCGTTTCATATAACATTGCAGGACTCCTATGTAGTGCATTTATTCTAAAAATGGATGGAAGTCCCCCAAAAATTTTCTGGGGGACTAAAGCTATTATAAAACTTGCTTTGTGTTCTCATGATTTTATATTGCTGTTACTATTGCTTTTGGGTTTTTTCTTAAACAAATATTGACTTACATTCATTGTTATTACATCTTTGTCAGATTTTTAGCATGTAAATGTCAATTTCTTAATTATTTTGATCTCTAGTTTCCTTTTCATTTATGTGAAAGAGTGGTCTTTTGACATAAAGATGCCATATCCTTGTGTTACACAGTTACACCACATATTCCAGCCTAATTTTTTACCATGACAAGCTGTAAGTATCTGCTGCTTGTCATTTTGTGCCACAATTCTTTAAATACATGTTAACGTAATTCATAAGAAGCTCTTTTCCTCTTAATGATCTAGGGGTAATTTCTGTTTCTAGGTAACCATTGCCCACTACACTTAAGCTGATGTTACCAGTTGGACCTTCATGATTTTGTGCAACTTTCACTCTGATGAGTCCCCAACCCATGCTTTGATAAAGCGAGGTAGATATTCATTTTCCATTGGTCAAGGAATTCTTTCCTAATTAACTTTCAGCTAAATATAATTTCCATTGTGTAGAGCATTTCATCTATTTTATTCACTGTACCATATTCAAAATAATGATTTTGTATATGATCTTCAGTCATTTAACTCATTTGACCTATTTTTTGCACAATACTGGGTTAGGATGAAATTAGTGATTTGTTCTTTCCATATTTCTCAATGATCTATTATAAACTACTATAAACTCCTGTTTTTACACATTCTTTCCTTCTTTTCTTTCCTTCTGTAGCCTTAGCAGTATTTTTTTGAAGATATGATTATTTTAAACACATATTTGCTCATTTGTGCCACGTTTCATAACTTAGGGTTTCTTGGGATTGATTTTCAGTAAATAAAATTAAGTTATTGTCTCATAATAATACCAAGATGAATAACATATACAATGTATGAGTACCTTCTACGAACCAAGCACTGTGTTACCTTTATTATATATATCGACTAATTAAATCTTTAGAGAAAAAAATCAATGATGTGAACTTTAAATTGACAACCTGGAAAGAATCATATTATTGAACTACATGACCAAGTTTGTTTTGTTTATTTAACATTTATGTAGTATCTGTTATGCATTAGACACTATTTGCTTTACAAATACTAACTCATTTATTCCATATGACAACTATAGGAATTAAGTCATTATTATTACTGTACATTTTTTTACAGATAAGAAAAATGAAGAACTGAGAAGTCAAAGTTGTCCAAGATCACAAAACTGCTATGTGGTCAGCCTGGATCCAAACCTGGACAGGCTTACTGCAGAGTACAGAGTACGATAGGCCCACTCACCCAGGAAGCTATGCAGCCTCTCTTGCGTTTGTCCTTATAGAGCATTTGCTAACCACAACTGGCACTGGCTGGTATGTTTCAAAGCAAACAATGGCACCAAAAGAGACTCAGAAAGCATATTTGGACACTATAGTTGTACAAATATCTCAAAGACTAGGGAGTCAAAGGCATATATTTTCTGTTACAAATAATTATGACTTCTTCCTAAAAGAGAATAGCCTGTGTTAGACAGTGCAAATTAAAATTACTGTGCCATCACTTAAGAGATTAGAATGATAAAGCTTTAACAAGGGTTCAAGCACATTACATGGGAAAAAAGAAACTAAATTTGCCCTGAAATTAGCCAGCCCTCTCATCTGACTCTAAACTAGAGAGAGCTTGGTCAGACAGATCTATGAGCTCAAGTATTACATGAAAAGAAAAGCAGCAGCAGAGGAGGATTCACAGAAAATAATGAAAGGGAATTTAAGCTGAACTTGAAGTCCCGCAGCTTGGGTGGTAAGTGTCATTCACATGGAACTCTCTCTTAGAGCACATGGAGAGAACCTCTGTCTACTTGGAAGTGTTTCCTATCAAACATTTATTTAGGTACTTCTTATCTGGAATTCCTTACTCTTTCTATATAATTTTGTTGGGTGTTGCCTTATATTTTTCTAGTTGTTGTTTTTTTTCCTCCCTATTGTTTAATACATTTCAAGGCTTATTTGGAATTCCACCTTAACTCCTCCCATGTTGTCACAGTCTAATTATATGTAATTTTTCCTGCCTGAATTCCTGTAGGAAATGATATGTTTAAATATTCTTTAAACATAAATAATAGTTTATTTATGCATAAATAATGTTATATTTTCTTACATGATGAATTGTTTAGAATAACTGCTTAAATATTTTAATTTGTCTTAAGCTACTTGTATCCCTATATAAATGCTAAATGTATTACCCACAATAGGTTTCCAAGAAATATATATATATATATATATATATATATATATATATATATATGAATGACAGTGTGACTAGACAAGCAACAGA
Source organism: Balaenoptera musculus (assembly GCF_009873245.2). Lineage (NCBI taxonomy): Eukaryota > Metazoa > Chordata > Mammalia > Artiodactyla > Balaenopteridae > Balaenoptera > Balaenoptera musculus. The sequence goes on along the minus strand of NC_045789.1, from coordinate 129,614,578 downwards.
TACTTTAAAAGGTATGATAATGTCTACACTTCACTACACTAGAAAAATAATTTATCATAACAAAACAATCTTTTTGCCAATAATTTCCCAAAATGTAGGAATCTTTTGGTAGGCAGAATATTAGCCCCCTAAAATGTCTACTTCTTAATGTCAGAACTTGTCGATATGTTGACATATTCGTTTATGATTCTGACTGATACTTCTATGATTCTGACACCAATTCCAATGTGTGAGTTTTTCCCCCCACATGAAGCAATTCTCTGAAACCAACTGGGTGTCCTACAATTTAATTCAAATCTGAGACTATTTACTTGGAGATAGTGCCATATCCCACAGGTTTAGGGCTCAATTTTAGCAGACTGATCCCCTTCTACTTCAGATACCAATCTCAAGTCCAGGTTGTACCTGTTCTTCTGACTTGTAGGCTATAGATCAGAGGTTCCAACAACCCCCTTCTTCAAAAAAATTTATTTACTAGAGCAGCTCACAGAACTGAGAAACATCCTATTTACTAGATTATCAGTTTATTATAAAAAGATATAACAGGAACAGGCAGATGGAAGAGATACATAAAGCTAAGTATTTGGGAAGGGTCTCAGAGCTCTCAAAAACTTGTCTTTTGGGAATTTTATGGAGCCTGAATTACACAGGTATGATTGGCCATTGGTGGTTGAATTCAATCTCCAACCACTCTCCCCTGGAGGAGGTCCAGGAGTGGGACTGAAAGTTCCCATACACTAATCACAAGGTTGGTTTCCTTGGCAGGCAACCAGCCCCCATCCTTAAGTTACCTCGGGAATTTCCAAAAGTCACCTTATGTTAATATAACAAAAGATGTCTCCCCCACCCCATTATTTAGGAAATTCTAAGAGTTTTAGGAGCTTTGTTCCAGGAACAGGAACAAAGACCAATAACATATACATAATTATATATGTATATTTCTTATTAGAAACCAAAATATCACAAGGTCAAAAGATTTGTCAGGGATGATTAAATTAAGGGCCTTGAGATGCAGATTTAATCCTGGATTATTTAGCTGGGCTCAATCCAATCGCATGTATCTCTAAAAACTCAGAACCTTTCCTGACTGTGGTCAGAAGGAAGCAACAGTCAGAGAGATGTAATGTTGCTGACATGCTCATTTCTTAACATTTATACCAATTCCTACATGTATAAGTAACCAAATATTGATCTCTTTCATTTATTTATACCTTCTCTCTCTTCCTAGATTTCACTTTTCTAAAATAAGTGACTTTAATTTAATTTCTTATTTTCTCTAGCAGAATTTCAGTCAAACCAAAAACAACGGGAACTATGAACTGGCAGCCTGCAAAAAGGAGCCCACAAACACAGTAAGTTAAACAAAATGAGAAGACAGAGAAACACACAGAAGATGAAGGAACAAGGTAAAAAACCCACCAGACTATATAAATGAAGAGGAAATAGGCAGTCTACCTGAAAAAGAATTCAGAATAATGATAGTAAAGATGATCGAAAATCTTGGAAATAGAATGGAGGAAATACAAGAAACGTTTAATAAGGACCTAGAAGAACTAAGGAGCAAAGAAACAGTGATGAACAACACAATAAAGGAAATTAAAAATTCTCTAGAAGGGATCAATAGCAGAATAACTGAGGCAGAAGAACGGATAAGTGACCTGGAAGATAAAATAGTGGAAATAACTACTGCAGAGCAGAATAAAGAAAAAAGAATGAAAAGAATTGAGGACCGTCTCAGAGACCTCTGGGACAACATTAAACGCAACAACATTCGAATTATAGGGGTCCCAGAAGAAGAAGAGAAAAAGAAAGGGACTGAGAAAATATTTGAAGAGATTATAGTTGAAAACTTCCCTAATATGGGAAAGGAAGTAGTTAATCAAGTCCAGGAAGCACAGAGAGTCCCGTAGAGGATAAATCCAAGGAGAAACATGCAAAGACACATACTAATCAAACTATCAACAGTTAAATACAAAGAAAAAATAATAAAAACAGCAAGGGAAAAACAACAAATAACACACAAGGGAATCCCCATAAGGTTAACAGCTGATCTTTCAGCAGAAACTCTGCAAGCCAGAGTGGCAGGACATATTTAAAGTGATGAAGGGGAAAAACCTACAACCAAGATTACTCTACCCAGCAAGGATCTCATTAAGATTTGACAGAGAAATTAAAACCTTTACAGACAAGCAAAAGCTAAGAGAATTCAGCACCACCAAACTAGCTTTACAACAAATGCTAAAGGAACTTCTCTAGGCAAGAAACACAAGAGAAGGAAAAGACCTAAAATAACAAACCCAAAACAATTAAGAAAATCGTAATAGGAACATACATATCGATAATTACCTTAAATGTAAATGGATTAAATGCTCCCACCAAACGACATAGACAGGCTGAATGGATATAAAAACAAGACCTGTATATATGCTGTCTACAGCACACCCACTTCAGACCTATGGAGACATACAGACTGAAAGTGAGGGGATGGAAAAAATATTCTAGGCAAATGGAAATCAAAAGAAAGCTGGAGTAGCAATTCTCATATCAGATAAAATAGACTTTAAAATACAGACTATTACAAGAGACAAAGAAGGACACTGCATAATGATCAAGGGATCAATCCAAGAAGAATATATAACAATTGTAAATATTTATTCACCCAACAGAGGAGCACCTCAATACATAAGGAAATGCTAACAGCTATAATAGGGGAAATCGACAGTAACACAGTCATAGTAGGGGACTTTAACACTGCACTCTCACCAATGGACCGATGATCAAAAATGACAATAAGGAAACACAAGCTTTAAATGAAACATTAAACAAGATGTACTTATTTGATATTTATAGTACACTGCATCCAAAAACAACAGAATATACTTTCTTCTCAAGTGCTTATGGAACATTCTCCAGCATAGATCATATCTTGGGTCACAAATCAAGCCTTGGTAAATTTAAGAAAATTGAAATCGTATCAAGTATCTTTTCTGACCACAACGCTATGAGACTAGATAGCAATTACAGGAAAAAAACTGTAAAAAATACAAACACATGGAGGTTAAACAATACACTACTAAATAACCAAGAGATCACTGAAGAAATCAAAGAGGACATCAAAAAATACCTAGAAACAAATGACAATGAAAACACGACGACCCAAAACCTATGGGATGCAGCAAAAGCAGTTCTAAGAGGGACGTTTATAGAAATACAATCCTACCTCAAGAAACAAAAATTATCTCAAATAAACAAGCTAAACTTACACCTAAAACAATTAGAGAAAGAAGAAGAAGAAGAACAAAAAAACCCAAAGTTAGCAGAAGGAAAGAAATCATAAACATCAGATCAGAAATAAATGAAAAAGAAATGAAGGAAACGATAGCAAAGATCAGTAAAACTAAAAGCTGGTTCTCGGAGAAGATAAACAAAATTCATAAACCATTAGCCAGACGCATCAAGAAAAAAAGGGAGAAGGCTCAAATCAATAGAATTCGAGATGAAAAAGGAGATGTAACAACCGACACTGCAGAAATACAAAGGATCATGAGAGATTACTACAAGCAACTATATGACAATAAAATGGACAACCTGGAAGAAATGGACAAATCCTTAGTAATGCACAACCCTCCGAGACTGAACCAGGAAGAAATAGAAAATATGAACAGACCAATCACAAGCAATGAAATTGAAACTGCGATTAAAAATCTTCCAGCAAACAAAAGCCCAGGACCAGATGGCTTCACAGGCGAATTCTATCAAACATTTAGAGAAGAGCTAACACCTATCCTTCTCAAACTCTTCCAAAATATTGCAGAGGGAGGAACACTCCCAAACTCATTCTACGAGGCCACCATCACCCTGATACCAAAACCAGACAAAGATGTCACAAAGAAAGAAAACTATAGGCCAGTATCACTGATGAACATAGATGCAAAAATCCTCAACAAAATACTAGCAAAGAGAATCCAACAGCACATTAAAAGGATCATAAACCATGGTCAAGTGGGGCTTATCCCAGGAATGCAAGGATTCTTCAATATACGCAAATCAATCAATGTGATACACCATAGTAACAAATTGAAGGAGAAAAACCATATGATCATCTCAATAGATGCAGAGAAAGCTTTCGACAAAATTCAACAACCATTTATGATAAAAACCCTCCAGAAAGTAGGCATCGAGGGAACTTACCTCAACATAATAAAGGCCATGTATGACAAACCCACAGCCAACATCGTACTCAATGGTGAAGAACTGAAACCATTTCCACTAACATCAGGAACAAGATGAGGTTGCCCACTCTCACCACTATTATTCAACATAGTTTTGGAAGTTTTAGCCACAGCAATCAGAGAAGAAAAAGAAATTAAAGGAATCCAAATCGGAAAAGAAGAATTAAAGCTGTCACTGTTTGCAGATGACATGATACTATACATAGAGAATCCTAAAGATGCTACCAGAAAACTCCTAGAGCTAATCAATGAATTTGGTAAAGTAGCAGAATACAAAATTATTGCACAGAAATCTCTTGCATTACTATACACTAATGATGAAAAATCTGTAAGTGAAATTGAGAAAACACTCCCATTTACCACTGCAACAAAAAGAATAAAATATCTAGGAATAAACCTACCTAAGGAGACAAAAGACCTGTATGCAGAAAATTATAAGACACTGATGAAAGAAATTAAAGATGATACAAATAGATGGAGAGATACACCATGTTCTTGGATTGGAAGAATCAACATTGTGAAAATGACTCTACTACCCAAAGCAATCTACAGATTCAATGCAATCCCTATCAAACTACCACTGGCATTTTTCACAGAACTAGAACAAAAACTTTCACAATTTGTATGGAAACACAAAAGACCCCGAATAGCCAAAGCAATCTTGAGAAAGAAAAATGGAGCTGGAAGAATCAGGCTGCCTGACTTCAGACTACACTACAAAGCTACAATAATCAAGACAGTATGGTACTGGCATAAAAACAGAAATATGGAACAGGATAGAAAGCCCAGAGATAAACCCACGCACATATGCTCACGATACCTTTGATAAAGGAGGCAAGAATATACAGTGGAGAAAAGACAGCCTCTTCAATAAGTGGTGCTGGGAAAACTGGACAGCTACATGTAAAAGAATGAAATTAGAACACTCCTTAACACCATACACAAAAATAAACTCAAAATGGATTAAAGACCTAAATGTAAGGCCAGACACTATCAAAGTCTTAGAGGAAAACATAGGCAGAACACTGTATGACATAAATCACAGCAAGATCCTTTTTGACCCACCTCCTAGAGAAATGGAAATAAAAACAACAATAAACAAATGGAACCTAATGAAACTTAAAAGGTTTTGCACAACAAAGGAAACCATAAAAAAGATGAAAAGACAACCCCCAGAATAGGAGAAAATATTTGCAAATGAAGCAACTGACAAAGGATTAATCTCCAAAATGTACAAGCAGCTCATGCAGCTCAATATCAAAAAAACAAACAACCCAATCCAAAAATGGGCAGAAGACCTAAATAGACATTTCTCCAAGAAGATATACAGATTGCCAACAAACACATGAAAGAATGCTCAACATGATTAATCATTAGAGAAATGCAAATCAAAACTACATTGAGATATCATCTCACACCGTTCAGAATGGCCATCATCAAAAAATCTACAAACAATAAATGCTGGAGAGGCTGTGGAGAAAAGGGAACCCTCTTGCACTGTTGGTGGGAATGTCAACTGATACAGCCACTATGGAGAACAGTATGGAGGTTCCTTAAAAAACTAAAAATAGAACTACCATATGACCCAGCAACCCCACTACTGGGCTTATACCCTGAGAAAAACCATAATTCAAAAAGAGTCATGTACCACAATGTTCATTGCAGCTCTATTTACAATAGCCAGGACATGGAAGCAACCTAGATGTCCATCAGCAGATGAATGGATAAAGAAGATGTGGCACATATATACAATGGAATGTTGCTCAGCCATAAAAAGGAACGAAATTGAGTTATTTGTAGTGAGGTGGATGGACCTAGAGACTGTCATACAGAGTGAAGTAAGTCAGAAAAAGAAAAAATATACCGTATGCTAACACATGGAATCTAAAAAACAACAGAAAATATGGTCATGAAGAATAGGGGCCAGAGGGGAATAAAGACGCAGACCTACTAGAGAATGGGCTGGAGGATACAGGGAAGGGGAAGGGTAAGCTGGGACAAAGTGAGAGAGTGGCATGGACATATATACACTACCAAATGTAAAATAGATAGCTAGTGGGAAGCAGCCGCATAGCACAGGGAGATCAGCTCGGTGCTTTGTGACCACCTAGAGGGGTGGGATAGGGAGGGTGGGAGGGAGGGAGACGTAAGAGGGAATAGATATGGGGACATATGTATATGTATAACTGATTCACTTTGTTATAAAGCAGAAACTAACACACCATTGTAAAGCAATTATACTCCAAGAAAGATGTTAAAAAAATAAATATATAAATAAATTTTAAAAAATAAAATAAGGTAAAATAAAATTGAGTTAGGGACTTCCCTGGTGGTCCAGTGGTTAAGACTCCGAGCTTCCACTGCAGGGGGCACAGGTTCGATCCCTGGTCAGGGGAACTAAGATCCCACATGCCGCGGGGCATGGCCAAAAAAAAAAAAGTTAAAATTGAGTTAAAGGAAAGTGGTTACTGATGCTAATACAACTATTCCTTTAAAAGGGTAGAATATCGATGTTACACCTAAATATCAAACATACTGAGAAGGTGGATACAAAATTAAATGTCTCATAAACCTTCAAAAAAAAAAGAATTTCATTCAAATATGACTAAAGTAGGCATACAAAGATGACTATATTCTTGCTAATAATCATATCATGTCATGAACCTATTACACACACTGACTCTGACCAAGCAAAAATGACTAGCTATTTCAATCCATGTTGTTTCTGGTTTTAGTCTCCTTTGTATGCCTCCCTTCTCTTTTGAAAGTCCTACACTTCGTCCACTCCTTGTCCCACTTATCTATCAGCTATCTATCTACCTATCTATCTATCTAATTTATATAATGTTATTTTTATTTAAAACTATATTAGAATTAGCCTAGGTAGAAAATTACAGAAGTAAAATAAATTATTTTTAACTTTTTAAAAGAATATTTAAAGCTATCTTTGACTTTTCTATTAATATTTCCTTATTCAAGAAAAAAGATAAACTTTACATTTCTTAGTACTATTTTACTCAATATACTAATATTTAAATTATTCATAGACAGCATATATTTGGCATTCTTTAAATGCCAAATATATACCTATAATAAATATTCAAGAATATTCTTTAAAATTTTTAAATGATAAAATTATAATATGTCATTTTATGTATAAAATGCAAAGTCATATATATTGTCACTAAATTAGTTCCTGAGAAATGTTTGTTTAGAGCCTGTGCATTAGTGATTAGAAGCACAGACTCTAGAATAACACTATTAGCTTAAAATCTTGGTACTGACCCTCACTTGCTCTTTAATCTAGAAGTTTCTATATGTTCTCTCCATGACTTGGTTCTTTATTGAGTTATTGGGAGAATTGAGTTAATACACATTAAGTCTTCAGAACAGTATAAACACATAATAAATAAAAGCTGTCATAAGCTATTTTGTAATAGAGGACTAAAATAATGCAAAATAGAGTTGAAACAGATATTAAATGTACATAGTGATAAACTGATAAATGAATAGATAAAAAGAATTTAAAAATCATATTTTCTGCACTAGAGTGGCATATGAAACAATTATGATGTGGCATAATACATTAATCTGCCTTAGTATCAAATTAAGTATTACTGTGCTATTTACCATCAATAAAGAAACAGTACAAATTCCCTAGAAATAGTAAAATTCAAAACCTATCCAGATAAAAATTGCTTTTATATTGATGTCATCTCTAGGGATACGTTTGGAATTGAAATTCTTGTTTTTGATTACCCTGACATTATTGTTCATTGGAATGAACATGAGAAATTGCTCATCAAAGACATATAAAATTTTTAAAAAGATTGGAATTTAAAACCCATCCCTGGAGCTTATCTTATTATTGAAGCAATTTCACAGCCAGGGTTTGAATTTAAGTCCACATGGCTTTTAAATGAGAATTGTTTCATACTGCTTTCACAATAAAATTGGAACTAAATATATTTCTATACTGATACTAAAATTTTGAAATTCAGAATTTTCAATGGGAATATAAATTAATATGTTATCTATGTAGTCCCATATTTTCCTGATAAACTATATTTTATATTTAAATACTTAAATTTATAATAAGAATTAGTAAAGGAACTAAAGAAAAACATATATGTTAGTTTTATAAAATACTGAATTTAAAAAGAAATGTTATATATCCAGTTTCTCATGAATTACATTCTCCAATCTTATTTTTATTTCAAATTGCTCAATTTTGAAGGGCTATATAAAATATCTAAGAGAGATACATTAAATCTAAGATAAGATTTCACATTAATATTGAAGTGTTTATATATAGATTATATTTAAAATGAGCCCAAACAATAGTGGTAAAATGTAACTTTAATCTTTCTGCAAACATGAAAATAATACTATACTTATTTACCTATTCCTTTCTTGAGCTTTAGGAGGCCTATTTGATAATGCATAATACATGTACATAATAGCATAATACATTTATATATAATGTATAACATGATATAATTACTAATATATTAAATTGATATATTTTCCAAGATCACTTTCCTTAATACTAAATTAGTAAAACCGAATTTAAAAATATCAACAATATAGACTAGAACTAGCTATGAATATACTTCTTAGTTTTGTTTTATTCACATATGTACAAGTTTAACAGTAAAAAATATTCAATGCGTTCAATGTGTATCTCTAAGAAAAGAGCTCGAGGCATTGATGTCCCTGGTCACTGAAATGGACTCAAGGTTAAGAATCAGTAATTCAACAAACATTTTTAAAGCACATACCAGACAAACTTACTGTCATGGTTATTGTAAGTGGAACTAACACTCAAATGGAGGAGAAGGGAAATAAAAAAAGATAATGTCATTTCTCAATACATTTTCTAATGAATAAAAACAGAATGGAAGGGATACAAAGGCTATTCATGGAAGTAGTTTGCCGGAAGAGGTAAGAACCACACACTGGCTAAAAAAGAACAAGGCAAATCAAACCAATGAAGTGTTTGGACTGGAACATACATAGCAAGGGCGAGAAAGAGAGCTCAGAAATGATGATGTGGACCAGTTTACATAGCATCAGAAAGGCATTTTGCATTTGCACTCAAAGTATGTGGTACGATTGCATTCAAATTACACAAGGAAGCCATGAGGAAAAGGTTTTAAGCAAGTATATTACTTGATTTAATTTACAGTTTAAGAAAATTTCTGTAACTAATCTGTGAGCATAGTCTGTGAGAGTTTGAGGAGTGAGGGAAGCCACTTAAGAGGCTACTGAAATGTCCAGAAAACAGAGAGAGAGTAAAATCATGAGAAATAAACTTTGTTTCTATGAAATGAGAACCCAACTAACAGCCTATATGAGAAGATATAACCTTGTAAAAGTAGAGGTAAGAATTGAGACACCAACATCCAATATCCTGCCAAAAAAAATGTATTTCTACTATACTGGGAAATACCTGTCTTTTATCTTGTTTCTGATTCTGATTTCCCTTCTTCTGAATGACCATTCAAATTGAATACATGAGCTTCTAAAAGGAACAGTTTCAATTTTCTACAAGAGTCTTTAGAAAGAGTAGATATTCAATAGTTAATTGCAAATGTAATTTATCAGAATTCTTCCACAGAAGAAAAGTAAGGGCTTCCCTGGTGGCACAATGGTTAAGAATCTGCCTGCCAATGCAGGGGACACGGGTTCAAGCCCTGGTCTGGGAAGATCCCCCATGCCGCGGAGCAACTAAGCCCGTGCACCACAACTACTGAGCCTGCACTCTAGAGCCCGCGTGCCACAACTACTGAAGCCCGCACTCCTAGAGCCCGTGCTCCACAACAAGAAAAGCCCGCGTGCAGCAGCGAAGACCCAACGCAGCCAAAAATAAATAAACTAATTAATTTAATTAATTAATTTTTAAAAAGTGGAAAGGTCAACATGTTAGTGTTTGTGAAGTCATTTCATATTTTAAACAAATGGAATTCTGACTAAAGTAGCCATGATTTACTTACACTTCCAGTATAGATAAAATAACATTCAGAGTAGTACAGGATTGAACACATAGGAAGGCACAATGCTGAAATTTATTAAACATTAGCCTTGCTGTTTGGCAATTGTTTTACATTGGGCAAGTTACTTGGGCAATTCATCAATTTATCCTCCCTCAGCTTCTGCTTCCTTACCTATGACACTGAGATATAAAGAGTATTTTTTTCAGAGGGTTCTTGTGAGAATTAAACTAGATAATAATGACATAACACAGTGTAACACATAGGAAGGACAATAAATAGCAGTAAAGTTATTACTTACATGTTTTATATCACTTATATTCCTCTTCTGCCATCTAATTTAACGCATTCATAGGTTCTGGGAATTAGGATGTAGACATCTTTGGGGAACCATTACAGTAAATTATAAATATCAATATAGAGTGTTTTCATGATTCTGATAATAATCCCTTCATATGAATAGATATGCCATTTTAAAAATCATTTCAATTCTACTTTTCCTTTTGTTTTTTGAAAAACTGAGACGTGTCTTTGTAACACCCAATATATGTTATAAATTGTTATGTAAATAATAGTTGACACTAGGTGTTAGTGGCAAAAATCTAAAATGGCAGAGCTTAAATTTAAACCCAGGTCTTCCCGATACATGTTATTATGCTACAATTGAGATTTATTCATCTTTCTTATAATTTAATCTAAATATAAATTATCTATTAATATTTCCTTTTATTGGAAAAACTGTGAATTATACATGCAATTATTTTTTAAGCAAAGATAACTAACATAAAAGAGAAGAAAGAAGTGTTCACTTTCCAGGAAACATGTGAAATCAACTTTGATCACAGTTCAAATTCCTGTTTAAAATTTCCTACTCAGGATTTAACTTTACTACTTTACCATTTTGGCACATTTAAAACACAAAGGTTTACCCCATTTTTCAAACGTACTGAATTATGTTCAAATACTGTTCACATTTTGGGCTTCTCAAATGGGTACATATACATCCCAGTTAGTAGTCAATGGTTTGATGAGTGGAAGTAGGTAGAAGAAAAAGGCAAAGAAGTTTACTTTCCTGCAATGTTAATTTTAGACAAAATTTTGGTAAAGTATCACTTTTATGTTAAAATTGAAGAGATATTTCATGAAATACAATGCAATATTTCTAAGTTTTCACGATAGTGTCTCCTAATAAATACATGCTTATAATGTGGACAATTTATGTTGTAATTTTGAGAACTATGCTTGGGCATATGTTTATTCTTCCCTGCAGTATAGAAAAGGCTAACAAACAAAAACAAAACCCAAATAAACAAAAAACAGATAAATGCGAAACACCAAAAAACTGTTTACAGGTATCAGAGGTGGCTAACTCAAGACTGACGGAAAGGGCTAGGATTCTGGAGAGAGAAGAAGGTTACAGTGGTGAGTTAATCATGCACCTCCTGATAGTCCCTAGTGGCTTCTCCAATTCTGAATGTTCGCGGTGGCTAAGGGATTAGGCTTTGTCTAAGCAGAGACCCACTCCTGCAGGGACAGAGAAAACAGAAGACATTTTTGAAGTCTTGCAGTTAAAATGCTTTCTTGCCAAAACATTTTTAAATTCTGTGCAGCATGGAGGTCTAAAATCTAAGCTGAGTGGAATTTTGGCAGGCTTGCAGCACTAAAGAGACAAAAGACTAGAAATCAGAACATCCCTAAGGGAATGGCCCAGGTGCATACACTAGGATCTCAGCTGGAACTCTGAGAGCTACCTAAACTTCTCTCATTTTTATCACTAATTAGCTTAAGGAAATAAGCTCCCAAATCTTTCATTTAGTAAAGGAAATAAAGAACCATCTCTGGAGGAAGATCACTTCATCTAGGACCAATAGATTTATAAAAGGCAACTGACACAAAATAAAAAATTATTCAATGTGCCAACAAGGGTCATATGACCATAAGTTAAGGGGAAGAAAAAACCCCTAAAAATAGATCCACGTATGATCCAGTTATGAAAGTTAGCATCCAAGATTTTTAAGTAGTTAATATGTTAAAGAAAATAGAAGGTGTCACTTTAAAACTAGTTAAAAATATGGAGAAATATGAGATAGGAATGCATTAAAAGTATAAATGGAAGTTCTAGATTTGAAAAATATGTATTTCAAAATCAAAATTCAAAAAAGAGTGTTAGCGAAAGATTAGGGAATAAAAATAGAATTATTGAAACTAAAGATAGATAAATAGAAAATCCAAATTGAAAGAAAGACAAAAAAATGTAAGAAAGGAACATGATATGTGGGAAATGGTATAAGTCAAATATAGAGAGACTCTTCTTAATGTATCAGGAAAAATAGTGATGCTTTCAGAGGAAGATATTGGAAAGTGCCTTCATTTCTTTGGGCAATGTTAATATTTATCAGTACAAGAAAAAACTAAATAATTTCAATATATAATTTTATAACATTGTTCTTAACATTACTCTACTACTAACATGATCATCTAGTGACATTGCTCTACTATAAGTTACATGAAATGACAACTACATAAATTATTATGAATATAACCTCTTTTGATACAATCTAAAGAGATTCCTTCATTTTATGTTTCAAATATCACAATGATTTGGTTTTGAATATGTTAAAAGAACCCTCAAAATTTCTGGTGCATATTTGTATGCAATAGATACAAATGCAGACTGATACATCTTTATTGTATTTGTGATTCCAATTGGCCATAAGTAGAATTATTTTTGATGGTATGATTTTTCCAAAATAGTGAGCAATTCTTGGTAAATGTTTATTCTTATTTTGCATATTAGGTATAATTCTGGAAATATCAGTGAATACTAAAACTGTTTAAAATATGTTATGTTTGGATCTAGGAATAGAGTTACTTTAGGCTCTGATCATTTGTTCAAGGCACAGGACGATTCATTATGTGGGACTGTCCAAACCCAAGACATCTAATACATCAAAGATGAACATCCACCAGAATAAATATTAATTGGGCCCCTTCAATCATTAGGACAGCAAAATACAAACTTAAATTTCCAAATGCTCCATAGGACAAGGAAACTGTCTTCCTCTCCTACCCTCACACACATATTGAGAGTCACTGTCTTTAGGGATATTTTAGGGCAATTTTCAAGAAACTATAGTACTGTAATTTCCCAACCATCATCTTTTAATCCTCTCTCTTTAAATTCATCTTCAATCATTTAGAAAAGTCTCTTAGATGTAAATATATTGAAAATATGGCCTCATTCTGAACAAATTTTAATCATTACCACCAAAACTAAGATCGCTCACCTAGGCTACCAAAATAACTACTGATTTCTTGCTTCTGCTTTTGCCTATTTCCCCATTGGATCTCCAAATCCATCTTCCATAAAACAAGAGAAAACTTAAAAAAAAATTATAGTATGTCACTTCTCTGCTCTTATATTTGAAAGTCTTTTCTTCCACTTGGAGTAAAATGGTGAATTCACTTTTTAAAAAATTTTTATTGCAGTTGATTTACAATGTTGTGTTAGTTTCAGCTGTACAGCAAAGTAAATCAGTTATACATATACATATTATATGTCCACTCTTTTTTAGGTTCTTTTCCCATATAGGATGAATTCTTTACTTGGCCTGGAAGTTACTACAAGACCTAACCTCTGTCAACTTCTGTCTAACCTTGTATGCCCCACTTTTCCACTCATTAGCCACAAGCAGTTTGGTCATCAAATTCTCCACACAAGCATGATGTTCAAGAATTTTAGGCTGCCCCCCACCCACCCTCCCAGCTTCCTGGAATGTGCTCCCCTAAGTTACACACAAGGCTGGATCTCTTGTTTGATTCTAGTCAGGTCAAACACCATCTCTTCTATTTAAACCAGCACTCAGTCCACTTGGTGTGCATGATTTTCCTTCACAGAGCTTATAACTGATATTGTATTATGCATTTGTTTATTCAACTGTCATATTTTCTCCTCTAGATGCACTCTCCAAAAAGCAGAAAATTGTTCTGATTTTAATCTACTGTATCTCTGATACCGAAAATACTCCCAATAAATAATATGCATGCAATAAATGTTAAAGCCATGAATAAATAATCTAATAGTCTCATTTCTCTGAACTTTAGGAAAAATAGTTAAATTCAATGAATATTGAAGGTTATAGGATATTTTCTTTGAAATGATTTCCAATCTTCCTATTAAAAGTTCTTTCTTTCTCTTTTCCCACTTGGCTGTACAACATATCATTTTATGAGATCATAAAGTAATATATATTTTTGGTCTCAGGAAGAATTTATCCCACCCTGAAACCTTTAGTCCGATAGCTATTGTTTTAATATTTGCTAAAGCAAATCTTCTAAGCTTCTACTATTGGAATTTTTTTAATGCTTTATTTGTATTCTTCTTTAAATGAGCAAAGGGAATAATCTATCCACAAAAGACTTATAGTAACTTGGATGCCAATGGGAAACTGGATACCTTTAATAAAATATTGAGGTATGTTATTTTACATTTTGTGTGGTGTGATCTGTAATATAAATATGCCTCTTCGGGTACTGAGAAAAGAGAACACTCTAAAAAATATCCTTAGGGTCATATACAGGTAATGCAAAGTCAATAAAATTGCTTCACTAACAATTTTGAGACTTCCCAAAAGGTTTTGGCACAGAGTTTTCCATAAAACGAGAGAATTTATCCAATGCAGAGAAATTGAATCTATGAATCAGAAGCCTGTGGTGTCAGAAGCTTTGTAATATTCTAATCCTGACTTCATCATTTCACTTACTGGAACTGTCACAGATCTATAATTATTTAATCATCCTACCACTGAACTATCTTACCTGTAAACAATACAGTTCTCCTTTTCCACAGAGATATAAATTAAAGAACAAAATCTTTTAAAAATAGAGAAATAATATAGATGATACAGTTTGGGTAGAGAAGCTCATAGTTCAATACTTATTTACCTATGAAAATATTTATTATTGTATTATTATTACTGAAGAACTGAAAATATATATTTGTATGTGTATTTACATTGAGAAAACTAGTTTGAAACAGAAAATCTAGTGATAATTTTAATACTTATTATAGCATAAATGTTTATTCTCTTTTCTGATTTCTACATAGCTTCCCTGAAGATACCTACTTTCGTTATGGAAACTGAATAACTTCATTTACTCAGTCACCACAAGGAACAATAAGACAGTGGTAATTCCAGATTCTCATTCTTTGTTTTATTGTTGGTTTATGGCTTAGAATTAGCATGTCTGTGCTTTATGCCAAAAACTGTTTGTTAATTTGTTTGTATTTTTGTTACTGGGTAGCTGAAATTTCAGAAATAACCCTTTCTAAGTATGTGTCCAAACTTTATACAGTTAGACTATTGTTTTCTCAGGAAATAAAGACTTACAGTAGGTATGCATACTTTAGTTCACAGTGTGCGTGCGTGTGTGTGTGTGTATGTGTGTGTTTGCATCATTGTGAGGTTTGAATCATTATTTTCTTTTTATATCATATGTCAAATAATGTTGAAATTACATAGCAACAGTCACATTTTAATGCACAATTTTAATGCACAATAAGAAAATATTGCTTTGAAGATACAGTCATCAGATACAACTTAATAGTAAAGCATGTAGTATGTTTTTGATGTGTATCAATTATTAATAATTAATATATAATAAATTATTTTTAAAACCTATGCTCAGAGACTGCGAAAATGTTAATTTATTTTAAAATTGAATAATTTAATATAATTTAATAAATGTTTATGTTGCTATAGTTTATAAATTACACATTTAATGGCTGTAAAACCTTAAAAATATTTGTCAGTGGAAAAAGCAGTAATCAGTGGAAAAAAAAAGTAATTTTTGTTTAGTTTCATAGGTATTAGCTACACTTTTTTGACTCCCTAGAAATTGACTCAATATCATAAAAACAAAGGTTTAAGGCATAACTACAAATATTTGAGTTTTGGGAAAGTAAAATTTAATTGTTCACACACCAAGTAAGTTTGTTTGAATTAACTTTTTAAATTTAGCTGCATTTGAAAATACTTAAATTCTAAGTAATTAGGTATTATTAATTGGTATGTATTTGAATTATTGCATTATGCAATTTGCAATGAAGAAAAATTATTTGACTGGATACTGTCCTTCGTAAGACTGATAATTAATTAGTAAGCCAGAATACATACTTGAAATAGTTCAAACATTAAAAGTTGTACAAAAAAAGTTTAATTAAAAAATAGGCATTTAAAAAATGTTATCTCATCTTCAGACTTTCAGGGAATTTTTAAAAACTTCTTTGAAGATCTACATTTCTGGAGAGCAAGCATATTTGACAACTGCTTCAGAATGTTGCTACTATAGTAATGTTCAGCTTACAAGCAATTTGTCAGTGGAGGCTTTCATCAGCATCCCTACCTCCCACTATACATCCCCTTACACAAAAAGAGAAATCTGCAAGTCACATCTGAAACCTGTTTCCACTACTAACATGATAAACCTTTAAATTTTATTCCCCATTCAGGTTTATAGTTTCATTTAGTTTCAAAGCAGTAGCGAGAAGTCTACACTTTATTACCTAAAGCATACAATGAACTGGTAAAATAAAACTTCCCACCTCAGATCCAAGTGTAAGAAACAGAAAAGGTTTGGGTAAAGATGAAAAAGAATCTCAGCACAGGCAGGAATATAACGCAGTTGTGGATGGGGTAGGGGGTCAGTCTGAGAAAGATTCATACTGTTTCATATATGCCTGTGTGCTCTTTGCCATTAATTTAGTATTGAAATTCTGCAGCTCTCTTGTATGAACTTACTCTAAAAAACATTTTGAAGTCTTTATGGAATTTTAATACATAGTTTTAAAAATGTGAATACATATATATGTACTATACGTGTGATGCAACTCAATGGTAATACATTGTCTTAAGATGATTTTTCTTTTTTAAATCATTAATTTTTTATATCTGCGTAAAGATATTTTGCCTATTTAATCCACTTATGTGTAGGAAATGCTCATAAATTGTTATTTAGTTGATGTAATTTTTGTATAGTGTTTTTGAACAGTTAATATTCTAGGACTGTCAAACAAAATAATTGTTGGCCAAGGTAATAGTGTTGAAAAAGAGGAATAGTTTGTAGCATTTGAAGAAGAAATTATTTACTCCTTTGTAAAATTTGTCAAGTATTCTAGTTCAAAAATAAGGTTTGATTTGCCCCTCAATTTTGAAAAATTGAGAAGTGATTTTCTTGAAGTATAATTATAAATAACAAAATATATAAGAAGAGTGTAACTGAAAAGCTGGAAGACCTTTAATTATAGTGGTGTAAATGTGCCACTATAAGACTTGAATTGCAGCCTAATTATTACTGCTTTATTTTATCTTAGGAAATTGTTGACAATTGCTTTATAGTTTTAACTTAAGAAACAAGAATAAAATTTAGAAATAATAAAGACATTTTGGCTCAAAAAATGTTGACAAAACTATCTAGTTGGCTCTGAAACAGATTATGAAATTAAAAAAAATTAAGTACAGCATAAATTTGTACTTGAAGTGTATATGTGGATCACAGTAAGAACAGCACATTTTTATTCATTAAATAGGATATTTGCAAATTCTGATTTTGCTTTCTATTGGATCTTATTCTCATGGATATTTGTACATTGGTGTGTGTGTAAATGTGAATTACATTTATTTAATATCTAATACATATATATTATATATATCATCTATATATTAAATGTATATATCAGAAATGGGATTGTATCAGATATACTCAGTACTATATATCAAAGTAGATTACACAGATAGAAATTCTAACACAATGTAATTTTTCACATGCTGTTTATTAACATGTGTGTGCATACACACACACATATGTAGCACAGATTTGATCGATTTGATACTTAACCATTTATCAACCAAAATATGCAACCTTTTCATCACCCTAGAAAGTTTTTCAACAAAAACATTGCAGATGTATGTTGTGTGATTTTAGGTATTTGTATTTATGATTCTGTGATATCCATTTTCCTGCACTGAAGTAGTAGACTTCTGCATTTGTATAGCTAGCCTGGTTCCTTACTATCTCCTCATATTTGGGTTGTTTTCTACTGTGAATTTCTAGTAAAAGACTGGTTTTAAACTTCTTTTGTAGAAGCTGAAAATTAGTTCATGTGAACTTGTGATCCAGGCCCAGATAACTGATGGCTTCAGCACCAGATTTTGAATTGGGAGCTAGGGTGACAAAAAAGTGAAGATCCCATACTAATAGCTGCAGTAAAAGCGGCACCATGCATTTTCCAGAGATAGCAGTATAGCCACCGGGACTTAAGTGCTGGCAGTGTTGGTGGGCAATCAGGATGACTTTTACTCAGAATGTTCTGTTCTATGATTTTGCCTTAGTTCTGACTTTGTGGCCTCCCTTTGTTTCCTTCTATTTCCTGACAGATCCCTCTAATCTTCTGGATGATTCTCTAAGCTAACTGAAGTCCATAAAATAATTTTGAGTCAGATCAGCCAGTCATTTTTGTTGCTGGCTTCTAAGGACACCAAATCATATAAATAAATATATATTCCTCTGTAGTAGGAAAAAAAAAGTCCACACATGTTGCAAGAAATAGTGAGAAAATATCCATTCCGTAAAAGTCAAACTACATCAGAACAAAAAGACTTATTCTTTATCAGCAAGTCGTATGAAGACATAGACAAAAGCTAGGGACCTAGACAGGGATAGAAAGAGAGGAACAATAATTGATTGTACAGCACAACTGAAGGGACAAAGTAGATTGACTTCCTTGGGGAGAAATAATATTAAGGACCAACATATTAGCTTCAGGACCAGCTGGAATCATGTGTGCAAGAAAAAGCTAACTAAAGAGACACAATGAATTTCTTCAGTCTAAAGTCCAGGGAAAGGTGCTCCTGGCTAGTTACATATTATGAGCAGATGTGAGGCATCTGCTGCTTACACCTGAGAAAGTTAATTAGCTAATTAAATTCTTAGGAGGAGCAGGAAAACAAGCAAAGATACAAAATGCACCCCAACTGAGTTGTATGCAGTGGTACCAGAATGAACGTGAATTTTAAACTATTGGACTAGGAGGAAAGAAAACAAGTGAGGATTTTATTTCAAGTCAGAAGAATTACAGAAGTAAACAACAGAAAAAGATACTGTATTAGCAAGAAGGAGAAAAATGCATACTTCCAAAGTTTTCTATTAATTGGCTTTATCATCTTAAATAAATATATCTAGCCATGGCAATATTACTTTTTAATATCAGATGTATTTTATTATATATTATATTGTATTTATTATATATAAATTATTATATATTAGACAACTTTATCGTGAAAAATGACAAATTTATGCCCCTCAATTACACCTATCTAAAAAAATTAAGTTGCCCTTGATTGCCTGACACTCATTAGAGCACAGGGTCAGCTGTTAATTCGGGCCACCAGGGTTAGCATTCGTATGTTGCCATGATTAGATTTTGTCTGCTGGTTTTATAGAAGGCATATTTACACGAATCACATTTCCTATTCATCAATCACATAATTAGGGCAAACTCAGAATGCTAAAATTACCTGAGTTAGAAGGTCAAACTTTATTTTACATTAAAGTTCTTGATTGAACACCTTGTTAACATAATTTTCTTGTTATACATTAAATATAAAAGCATATTTTTGCATATACCATGGAGACAGCATTTATTCTATGCAGAAGGCACTGACTAAGGAACATTGAACTGCAATTTGAATTATATAAGTTTTGAACTATAGAAAATGTGTAATTCTTTATTTCGGCTTGACTGGGTCACAGGATTCCCTGATATCTAGCAAAAAATTATGTCTGAGTTTGTCTGTGAGGGAGTGTCAGGAAGAGATCAGCATTCGAATCCATAGACGGAGTAAAGCAGATGGCCCTCAAGGTGGGTGAGCATCATCTAATCCATCGAGGTTCTGAAGAGAACAAAAAGGTGGAGGTAGGGAGAATTCACTCTCTCTGCCTGAATGCTGAGCTGGGACATCAGTCTTCTCCCGCCCTTGAACAAGACTTATACCATCAGCTCTCCTAGTTCTCAGGCCCTCAAACTCAGACTAGAACTAACACCATTGGCTCTCCGGGGTCTCCAGCTTGCAGATGGCAGATTGTGAAATTTCTCAGCCTCCATAATCATGTGAGTCAACTCTTCATAATCTCTTGAAATCTATCTATCTATCTATCAATCTACCTATCATCTACCTATATTGGTTCTGTTTCTCTGGAGAACCTTGACTAATACAGAACACTTGTAATTTTGTTTAAAAATTTTGTTAAAAATTTTTACTTAATGTTTCTGGAAAGGAAAAATAATCAATTTTTTGCTTATAATAGACTGCCTCTTCATTCTAATTTTGATCATGAAATTTCCAAGAATATTGGCATAAAGGAAAAAGGATACTGTTAAAGGAGGGGTAACTGCTTGGTCATTACAATGGTATATTTTTGTAAAATGTATTGTAAAATGACCCAGCCTGCCCTCTAAAATGCTTCAGCCTAATACAGTAAACAAGTTTATCACACTTGCAAGGTCAATAAAACTGATATAGAAGGAGATAATTTGTTTTTAGTAACATCTTAAACATCACATAACCATTACAAGGAAACACAGCAGTAAATAGCTATAATTCTCTGCAATTTGTAATTTTCCATAAAGTACATATACTTAAAGACATATCTTTTAAAGTGGGTCAGAAATTACTTCTAGGTCTCTTTAGCAGGCATCAATCAATCAAACAATAATGTGAATATACTTCAAACTTCAAATATGTTATAACAAGGAATACTTGAAAATATTTAATGGAAAATATAATTTTCAAAAGTTTATGTTCAATATTGTGAGAATCAGAAAATACTGTATTTGTGATTATTTTACAAATATATCTAAATATCTACATAAAATCTAAGCTTTAAAATACAAATACTAGAAATTATGTTAACAGGGCAGTCAAAATTGCAATATAATTTACAAAATAGTATAATTTGCATGGATATAGAAATAATTTTATCCTGGCAAACGCAAATAGATTACTCTTCCATGAAATCAGCTAGTAGAAGCTTGGTTGTCAATCATATGGTTAGTAGTTACTTTTATTAGAGTCTGTGTAAGCAATGAAATAGATGTCATTAGGGTAGGACTGAGAGTTGTAAAAAGAGAGGAGGTCTTAATTTTTCCAATGAGTTCATGGCACAAATGGAAATGAGAAATTATAGTATGTTTTTTATGTTTCAAAACCTTGCCTAGCTGCCTCATTGTTGCACATAAATCTATATAATATTCATTACATTGACTGCCTAGGTGCCACGAAATAGCTTACCTTTCTGTTGATTTTTAAAAATTGTAACCTTTTACAAATACCCAAATATATAATTATATTGAATTATTTTTTTAATCTTTATTCTACACATGAAATATGGATTCATCTGTGTTTTCAAGTTAAAATGACCTTGGCAAGCCATTAAATTTCCAAGGCTCAATTTTCCTGTTTCCAAGATGTGATAACAATACCCGCCTCTGTTTACTTTGAAAAGAGTGAAAATAACAGATAAGGTAGATTCTCCCAGGGCCTAAAAGAGCTACTGATAGTAAATGAAATACTTCATAGAAACTGAATTAACTTTCCTAGACACTAAGTAAACTTCGAATAAGTTACTGTATCAAAATCATTATAGAAACTCAAAGAACAGAAATATAAAAACAAGCATAACATAAAAATTAAATTAAGTACTAAGTTGATTTGTGCAAAGACCAAATTCTGTACTGTGAACATAAACCCAGGAAGTAAAAAGGAAAGAAGGCAGGAATTTGTACTAATGAAAATATATTGTTAAATAATATTACTTATAGAGTGCTTTATAGTTTATACCACGACATATTTTATTTAATTTGATTCTCCTTATAAACACTTGAAGTAGTGAGTGTCCTGTAACAGGGCTGTGGCAGACATGTGCTGTGCCACCAGATGTTCCTTCAAGAAATTCCCATTTTTCCATCGCCCGCAATGTAGCTATCTGGCAGCCTCCAGCTCTTTCTAAGAGTTGCCTCACCATTTTTTTCAGCAATATTATTCATTTTAATTGCTTGTTTTAAAATAATTCCAATCCACAGAAAAGTTGCAACAGTACATAAAGCTCCCATACAACCTTTACTAAGGTTCCACAATTGTTAACATTTCCCTGTCATTTTCATTTTCTTCTTCTGTACTATTTGAGAGTAAACAACAAGCATGATGTCCATTAACCTTTAATACTTTAATGCATATTTGCAAAAAAAGAGGCATGTTCCTCATAATACCAGTACACCTATCAAAATCAGAAAATCGATCGAATATTACCATCTTATCCATCAACGCCATTCAAATTTTACCAGTTGTCTCAGTTATGTTTATAAAGTCAAGAATTATGTGTTGATTTTGGTCATCATGTCCTCTTAATATCCTTCAGTCTGGAAGAGTGCCTTGGTAATTCCTTGTCTTTCACGAGTTTGATATTTTTAAAGAATATTGAATTTCCCTCAGTTAGATTTTACTAGATCTCCTCACAATTTATGCATAACTTATGCATAAACAAATCAGTGTATGAGGAGTGAGGAACACATCAAAAGTGGTGCAGTGTTCTTTTCACTGGATCGTATCAGCAATCATATGATGACAATTTTTCCCATTACTGGGGATACCACCTTTCATCACTTGGTTAAGATGGTATCTGCCTGGTTTCTCCACTGTAAAGTTAATTAATAAAAAGTATATTAAATTACTAATTAATAATCAACAAATATTTTATGAGAGGTTGACACTTCTATCATAAAGTAGAATTGTCTTTTTTTCCTTATTTGTTTTTTATTCCACTTATTTATATCAGATCAGAATCATGGGTTCTTATTTAACTCACGATTTACAGTCTAAAATATACATATATATATAGTTTTTTTCAAATTATCCTAGTCTTGTTTAGTAAGAGCACCTTAAAGCTCTTCACGCATACTCCCAAAATTCTCTGAATAATTTCTTACTTTTTAGTAAAATTTCTTTTGGTCTTGTCTGGTATTTCTTGTGCCTTATTTCTGGAGTCAGCCACTTAAAGGACCTTTACTTCTTTCTTTTTTTTTAAAAGTCAAGGTGTTTAGAAATCAAATACACACACATACGTATTTCTTTTTTTTTTTTTTTTTTTTAATAAATTCTTCTTCAAATTGAATTATCTATGCAAAGGATTCGTTTTTTTATAGGTGCTTTATTTATTTATTTATTTATTTTTGGCTGTGTTGGGTCTTCGGTTCGTGCGAGGGCTTTCTCTAGTTACGGCAAGTGGGGGCCACTCTTCATCGCGGTGCGGGGACCGCTCTTCATCGCGGTGCGCGGGCCTTTCACTATCGCGGCCCCTCCCGTTGCGGGGCACAGGCTCCAGACGCGCAGGCTCAGTAGTTGTGGCTCACGGGCGCAGTTGCTCCGCGGCATGTGGGATCCTCCCAGACCAGGGCTCGAACCCGTGTCCCCTGCATTGGCAGGCAGATTCTCAACCACTGCGCCACCAGGGAAGCCCACACATACGTATTTCTATATTTATCTTACGTATCTATGTATCTATCTTAAAAATTGTAAGTTCACCCTACTCCCTCCAATTTTAATCCTACACCACAGGCTTAATTCTAGTATCCACTTTTCTGTATTTGCATAGTGAGAAATCTGGCTCCAAATCATCAATAAGTATTTACTTATTTGCTCAGTCTCCCCTGTATTTGTTCAGTTTTCTGCCACATTAGCAGAAAGTTCAGTCCTGGGCATTCTTCGAAATCTCCACTCTGGCACACCTTCCAAAACCGTGACCCAGACCAGCCAAGGACATGCTATTCTCAAGGTGACCCTCAGCCAATGAATGAACATGATAGTAGTTATGAGAACTCTCTCTTCTCAGGGTGACACCCCCAGCCAATGACTAAGCAGAAAAGTGGTATGATGGCCTTCTCATTTCCACCCTCACTGGCACACCTCTAACGGGCAATTCATGCTTCAGACCTCCCCACTGGGCTCACAGTCATATCTGCACCACAGGCATGTGGTTAACCCTGTCTAGTCACCCTCCCCCACCTTTCTTTTCACAGGTGTTACTACCATTAATATTGTGTATGCTTAAATCCATATCCGTCTCTCCTTTCCAGAGAGCCCAAACTATGACAAGGGAGTGGGAAAGCCCATCACTATTTCCATGGAATGCAAATAAATTACACGTATTGTAGAAGACATTACAAGCCAAGAACTAGCAGAGAGCAAACACCTCCCCAACCTTTATTTCATAGAAAAGTTTGTATTGATATATAGGCAAGGCAAAATGACATGTTATAGCAACAGTTTCATAGTGAGATCCCCCTGAAGCACCATAACTCTCTAGAGGGAGCGGGAATAGGGTACAAAGACACTAATAAGAAATAGAATGTGTTTACCTAAAGAAAGAGGAAGAAATAAGTGTACAAGCCTTTTCAGATTTCTCCGCCCCCATATAGGTGCAAAACCTACATCAGCTGCCGTCAAAGATGGAATATATATTATGCCTACCCCCAATAAACTATAAAACTGGGTGAAATATATGAAGCAACTACTTTAATACAGTGATGAAAGATGATACAAGACTGTAATCCCTGAGAGGCAAGAAATAAAAAGTCAAGCTCCATGATCATGCCAGATCTATGTCTGGGAAAATTTTCCCAATAGCAACACAGACAACTGGACTCCAAACACAGCATGGTGGTCCTACTAAACTGAGGAGGCACAGATCAGAGTCTAGGGAAGCAGACTGACTGTCATCTGCAGGAGCACACCAAAATAGGGAGCTGCTTAGAAAGGTTACCTGCGGAGTTAATGTGGGGATCCCCTGAAAGTCACCTGGGGAGAACTAGGGTTTGTATGCACAGAGGGAGACCACCAAATGCTTCACATGTAACAGCTCCTATGGAGCTGAGAGTGGAACACAAGTGTATGTATCTGTCACAAGTCAAGGATGTGTACATTTAAAATATAAGAGTTTTAGTGAGTGTAATTTATTCCTCAATAAAGTTAAATAAAAATTGCATAATTATTGCTGATTTTAAATTGTGACATGTACTTTTAGGAATTATGTACTTTTTCTGAAATCATAAAACCTGTAATCAGAATGTACCATTGCAAGTTAAATTCACCAATCTTTACTCCAAAATTAAAATAGGTCTCTCATGAAAGTTCTTGCCATATCTATCTATCTATCTATCTATATACATGTATATAGCATTATTATTTACTAATATATATATATATTCTTAACATGTACAAAATGATGTTTATTAAATGCATTTTGTAAACAGACACTGAAAAGTTTTTGCTTTGTGAGCTCACTCAAGAGTTTAGAGTTGTGATCACTTCCTGTCATTAAACCTCAGACATAGGAAGATCTTAGCTGAAATAACAAAAATCACTCTTCATCTGATAAAGGGGAGAAAAAGTGGTTTAAAACACAATAGCTATCACTCTTGCAACAGCTCTGATGGCTAAAATGTCAATAAACATCAACAAGATTTTTATATGTACAGTCTGAAATATTTATTGTACAAATATCAGGCCTGTGCATCAAAGGTGAAGTTGTAAACTGGCTAACAGTCTTCAGCAATAAACTGATACTCCCATTCTCAACCGAATAGCTCACATATTTAACAGATGACTGCTGTCCTTACATAATATTAAATATATCTCTTGATAGATAGATATCTCAGACACACACACACACACACAAAGCCACACATACAGTTGATTCTCATTATCTATGGTAGGCATATACTGTAAAGTAACCAGGAACACTCAGTCAGAAAATACTGAAATCTTACTACTAAGTGAAATACAGAGTTAGGTCCTTGTGAGCCTCTAGTCTCAACATTTTCATTAACTGATCAATACACAAGCTTCTTTTATGTGCAAAAGGGTATTTTTTTAAGTATCACAGAAATTTTCATAAAACCAAGTCATTCAATCATTAAATAAGTTTTTCAAAGTCTATTTTGATGGTAAACACTTATCAAACTGCATTCCACTGAAACCCAAGATGAATCCATGTATTTGTATATAGTCACATTTTAAGCTTCCATTCAAGTTATTCAAGAGTATGTTTTGCTCTAATTTAAACAATTTTGGATAATATAAATGTGAAGATCTATAATAGTGAACATTATATAACTTGTAGGGTTCTTATGAGCATTATTTGTTATAAAATGTAAATTGCCTATCTCACTTTCTTGCAGGTAATAAATATTATAATGCATTAGTTCTGTTTCTGGCGTAGGTTTTGAACTAAGAATGCTAGTAAGAAAAACTCTGAAATCTCAAGTGTTAAAAATATGCTTGATGGCTCTAGAAAGTTATCAATCAATGAAGACTTGTAGGACCAAAATGAAAGAAATAGGGGAAGCCAAGAAATGTCAGCCTGATATTTGGCACTGCTAGCTCCTTAAGACATTACTTGATTCACAAAGTGTAGCTGAAGCCTGATAAACTGAGCCAAAATCTGTTAATAAGAGGCTACATAGCTGTACAGAGCTTACAGCAGTCGCACTAAGCAGATGAAAAGTTGAAGTTTAGTGTCTTTCAAAGAGAAGAGACTACTGCAAGAAAGGCTTAGAATGGGAATATGGAGAAAGTCACTCTAAGATAAAGGTATAGTAGACCGAGACAATACTTCACAAAGACTTAATTAAAGATTCAAAACTAGTTCAGTAAAGCAACTATACTCCAATAAAAATTAACTAAAAAAACAAACAAACAAACAAACTTGGGGACTTCCCTGGTGGTCCAGTGGTAAAGAATCCACCTTCCAATGCAAGGGACACAGGTTCAATCCCTGGTCAGGGAACTAAGATCCCACATGCCATGGGGCAGCTAAACCCACATGCCACAACTACTGAGCTCACGCGCCTCAACGAAAGAGCCCACGTGCCGCAAACTACAGAGCCCACATGCCCTGGAGCCCACGCGCCACAACTAGAGAGAGAAAATCCACATGCCACAACTAGAGAGAAGTCCGCGCATGGCAATGAAAGATCCCACACGTCTCAGTGAAGACCCTGGGGCCGCAACTAAGACCTGACGTAGCCAAAAAAACACAACAAACACACAAAAGACCAAAAAAAACAAAAAAAACATAGACTAGTTCAGTGCCTGAATAAATCCAGGTAGTATATTCCTACCATACTATCTAAGATTAATTTACCCTAACCATCTCCATGTAAGATAGCATTATCCCAAACCTCAAATTATGTCTACATTTTCATGCAAAACTCTGATAATCCAAATAATAAATTATGTAAATATATATGAATTGACACTAAGCCAACTGAAAAAATGAAATCAGCGCAAAGGTAGATCCAGACATATATTTACCAGATACACACCTTAAAATAATTTTTATTAGTATGATTCATACTAATAAACGGCAAGGTAAAGTATTTCGGCAGAGTAAGAAATTGTAAAACAATAAAGTGGAAATTCCAAAACTAAAGATAGAATAACTGAAATTTAAAATTCAATGGGTAGCTTTTACAGCAAATTTTAAAAAGCTGAAAAAAGAATTAGTCGACTGGAATCAGAAGAAAATGCACAGTCTGAAGCTCAGAGAGACAATTATAAGGTTAACAAAAAAAGGGCACACATAATATATAGGATACAGCTCCTACTCCTCCCCTCATCTTCCTCCATTTCACCCTTATGTGCACAAAAATTCATGTGGATAACCTCGTCTCTCTTTGAAATGCTCACAATAATACATACTGAAAAATACATGTATTGGTGTCAAGAAGTTAAATTTTAGGGAAAATAATGCAATTTCTTCCAGACTTCATGAAATATTTAGGTTTATAAATGGCATAAACTTACTGGAAAATCTCAAACATAAATACAGCAATTTAACAATCTTCATTAAAGCTTTGAAATCAAACCTTGACTCTAGATATTAAAAAAAAAATCAGAGGTTGAGTCCATTAACATTTATCAGTTGTATGTTACAGAACAAATCAGAACAAAGGCAAAATTTATAACAGCTTTATATTCTAACTTGCTTTGCATCATTTACAAACTGTGATTCTTCCATGTACTTTTATATATTAATGTAAAAATGTTGACTAAATGTAAAAGGAACAATAGGCATTTTGGGGTGTTTTTTGTTATTGTTGTTCTTTGTATTCAGGAAGATGGGATGTTTAAATGACAAATCAGTTTTCCAGATAAGGTCAGCTTGGAAATCCAAAGAATCATTTTTATGATTCATGCAGAATCATGTATTAACCACTTGAGATTTGAACAAAAGGGATTTAAGATTTCTAATTTCTCATTTATAGATAATTGCTTTAATAACTCACTCTCTGATTTGTCTTCGTTAAATCATCTTTCTAAATTAGTTGGCTATTGAAGGTTCTCAGGTGTACACAATGTCAAATTTAGTATTAACTGAAGTGTATTCTCCATCAGAAGAAGAAATTCTATCTATGCTTATATTCAGTGCCTGGCTACTGAAATATCTTTAATCTCAATATCCGAATTAGTCAGTCATGCATTGGACAAAATTTACAGGATTATAAGTTACAGATTACCTCCTTTTACCATCCAAAGAATATCTAAACCTCCAAAAAAACAGTCAACATGAAGAACATTCAAAACATGCTCTTATAATGAAATATATGTAACAGGTATATTAACATATTAAAATAACAATATTTTGGACAGAGGTCATTTAAATTACATTATGCATTCATTTTGATATTTCCCACAGAAAGACTTATATACTGAAAACTTTAAAACATTGATGAAGGAACTGAAGATGATTCAAAGAAGTGGAAATTTATTCCATGCTCTTGGATTGGAAGAATTAATATTGTTTAAATGGCCATACTATGCAAAACAATCTACAGATTTGATGTGATCCCTATCAAATTATGCATGACATTTTTCACAGAACTAGAACAAATAATCCTAAAATTTGCATGGAACCATAAAAGACCCAGAATTGCCAAAGCAATCCTGAGGAAAAAGAACAAAGCAGGAGGCAAATCCTCCCAGAGTTCAGACAATACTACAAAGCTACAGTATTCAAAACAGTGTGGTATTGGCACAAAAACAGAAATATGGATCAATGGAACAGAATAGAGAGCCCAGAAATAAACCCAGACACCTATAGTAAATTAATCTTCAATGAAGGATGCAAGCTTATGCAATGGGAAAAAGGCAGTCTCTTCAGCAAGTGGTGTTGGGAAAGTTGGACAGCTGCATGTAAATCAATGAAGTTAGAACACACCTTCACACCATATGCAAGAATAAACTCAAAATGGATTAAAGACTTAAATATAAGACATGACACCATAAAACTTCTAGGAGAGAACATAGGCAAAATATTTTCTGACATTAATCATATCAATGTTTTTTCTTAGGTCAGTCTCCCAAGGCAATAGAAATAAAAGCAAAAATAAATAAATGAGACCTAAGCAAACTTACAAGCTTTTGCACAGCAAAGGAAACCATAAACAAAACAAAAAGACAACCTACGGACAGGGAGAAAATATTTGCAAATGATGCGACTGACAAGGGCTTAATTTCTAAAATATAGGAACAGCTCATACAACTCAATAACAAATAATCAACCCAACCAAAAAATGGGCAGAAGTCCTAAATAGACATTTATCCAAAGAGGACATATATATGGCCAACAGGTACATGAAAAGATGCCCAACATCGCTAATTATTAGAGAAATGCAAACCAAAACTACAATGAGGTGCCACCTTACACCAGTCAGAATGGCCATCATTAAAAACTCTACTCAATACTCTGCAATGGCCTATATGGATATATGTATATGTAAAACAGATTCATTTGCTGTACACCTGAAACTAACACAACATTGTAAATCAACTATATCCCAATAAAAATCATATAAAAAAGTCTACAAATAATAAATGCTGGAGAGGATGTGGAGAAAAGGGAACCCTCCTACACTGTTGGTGGGAATGTAAATTGATGCAACCACTATGGAAAACAGTATGGAGGTTCCTTAAAAAACTAAAAATAGAGTTCCCATGTGATCCACCAATCCCACTCCTGGGCATATATCCAGAGAAAACTCTAATTTAAAAAGATACATGCACCACAATGTTCATAGCAGCAGTGTTTCCAACAGCCAAGACATGGAAGCAACCTAAAAGTCCATTGACAGATTAATGAATAAAGAAGATGTGGTATATATATACAATTGAGCATCACTCAGCCATAAAAAAAGAATGAAATAATGCCATTTGAAGCAACATAGATGGGCCTAGAGATTATCATACTAAGTGAAGTAAGTCAGGAAGAGAAAGACAAATACCATGTGATATCACTTATATGTGGAATCTAAACTATGAAGCAAATAACCTTAGGAAACAGAAACAGACTCACAGACACAGTAAACAAACTTATGTTTACCACAGGGGAAGGGGGAGAGGGAGCTAGATCAAAATTCTGATTTCCATGTCATAAAATATTTGGTTTGATTTGAAATATGCTGCAACATGAAACCTGTAATTATTGTAGTGGTGATTTCTCCTCAAGTCTCCTCCAACTCATGACTACTGCCTCAATATAGTCAGAATTTAATAGTTGAATAAAATTGGATATATAGAGTTGATAGCTTCTGAATGCTTTTACAGAAACTCATTCTTCGTGTCTATATTGAACTTAAATGCTTTAAGTTCATAGATATAAGTCCAAAAAAGGCAGGCTGACCCATGCACCAATCCTTTCAATCACAGTGTTCTTGGTTTCTCTGCCTCTGACTCCATATATCTAAGTCTCTCATCTTTCTAATTTTTATTTTAATAATGGTTAATAATATATTCCACTTTCATAGTGTTTGACATTTTACTGCAATATTTGCTATTGTAAAATTGAAAATACATTAATATAAAAATGTACCATTCTTGGGCTTCCCGCAGTGGTTAAGAATCTGCCTGGGACACGGGTTTGAGCCCTGGTCTGGGAAGATCCCACATGCCGCGGAGCAACTAAGCCCGTGTGTCACAACTACTAAGCCTGCGCTCTAGAGCCTGCAAGCCACAACTACTGAAGCCTGCGTGCCACAACTATTGAAGCTCGCGTGATCTAGGGCCCAAGTACCACAACTACTGAGCCCGCGTACTGCAACTAGTGAAGCCCACGCGCCTAGAGCCCATGCTCCACAACAAGAGAAGCCACCGCAATGAGAAGCCCACGCACCACAACGAAGAGTAGCCCCCGCTCACCGCAACTAGAGAAAGCCTGCGCACAGCAACAAAGACCCAACGCAGTTATATCTTCAAATGTGAAGTACACAGCTAGACTTAATTTACTGTTGTAATTTTTATAATCCTTTCAACTAACAGTGCATAAAATGTATCTGTTATAGTTAGCAAACATATTGATTAATCTAGGCAGATGATTTATGGAAATGGACAATCTATGTAATCTTATACACCAATATAACTATCAAAGCACACTGAGCATCTAATGAAATAGTTATATTTATACACTTTTTATCAGTTTATTTTTCCCTGTAAAATAGCCAGGATATTAAACTGGGAAAAGTGGCACTTTCCCAGTACAGTTTATTTGATTTATAGATGATATGTCACTACAGAGAAAAAACAGCTTTGTTTTTATTTCTCTTTAGATCATGATGCTATTTGTCTTACAAATAGCATCAGTTATTGCCTAATCTATTCTGCTTTTAGCACTATGCTTTAAGTAGTATTTAACTAAATAAAAATGAGTCACTGAATTCTAACACTTGTATATTTAAAAAGAATATTAAAACAATTTAATTTTACGATTCTATTTTAGGAAAAGATGTATCCAACATAATTTTATATCTTCTTCTTAGAATACACATTAATTAATTGTGCACCTAAGTAAAGGAATAACAAAATGGGTACTCAGAATCTTCCTTTTGCATGCAGAAATAGGCTGATGACATTTGGGGAAAAATGTCAATCAACTAAAATGATCAATCTTTAGATTCGTTATAATCCCAGAATGAATCGAAGAGATATAAAATAAGAATAAGATATACATTTTATTTTCAGTCTTTTAAATATATTCTAGAATAAAGCACAAGTATGTATGAAATGACCAATTAACATGACAGAATATCTATACAATTGACAGCAAAAATGGCTTAGATTATAAATACGGGAAAGGATATTTTAGATAGATAAACTTTCAAGGAAAGTAGATGATAGCGTAAGAAGACTGACAATAGAATAAGCTAATTTTTTAAAATATAAAATAAAGGTGAATAAATGTGATATGATTTAGATTATAAAATGATTTGAAAGACGTCAATGAGAGAAAGTAAGATCCCATAACACACATAACTGAGCGTTGTTTAGTAGAGGAATCTAAGGTAAAAAATCAGTGGTAAATAGAAAGACTCAGGGTAGTGCTTGCGTGCTTTAGTTCTATCTCTACTGTTTAGAACACATGCAGCTTCTGCACACTACTTTTTATTTCTTCTAGAACCTATAAAAAGCAGCTACATAATTAACATATCAATGGTATCCAACTTGAAAATGACTACTGATATACTGCATTACTGCTCTATAATCAAAGGGGGAGATTCTACCTCCATCCTCGGTCTGATAGCTGTGGGAGCCAGGCCACCCACCTGAATCCACTCTCCTAGGATCTCCTAGGTGTCTAGTGTCTCTGTGTCTTTCCCAAGGCCTTTGAAGCTGAAGGGCAAGGGAGCTGCCAATCATGGTAGTTATTGAGTTCAATCTCCCTCTCCTTGTCTTCTTTTGGATGGATGAAATCTTCTATTTCTATCAAATCTATTCTGCATTTTTTTACGTTGCACTTTAATAATTTCTTAATAGAACTTTAGCCTTATTCTCCCACATAGAATAATTCAACCTTCCTATTCTAATCTTAAAACATTAGACACCGATTATTGGATTGGGTGGGATGAGCTGCTCTCATGATCAGTCTTGATATGGGTCATTTATTTTATTCTTTGGAGGCAGAAGTTGTCTTTCCACACTACTGAGTCTGTTCCTAATAGAAAACAATTAATAGGAATAATATGATTTGCCACTACACATTTTTCAAGGACTTATTATAGAGCAGACATGAAAGCATGAATATAAGAGAAGCAGTAAATCATGTTTATATCAATTAGAGCAGGCAATATAAAGAAGTAACACATCAGTTAGTGAGACCAATAGTATATTACAACCCTTGATATATAACATGTAATGAATAAAAATTATTTATTTTTCTTAATCCAAAAAAATATTGTGAGGCTTGAAGAGTCTAGCAGAAATTTTACTTTTTCATCATCTAGGTTTTGTGATTACCAGCAAATATTACTTAAAAAATACAGTACTTGTATACTGGATTTCAAGAAAAGTAAAGCAACAGTGAATAAATAAAAGTCTAAACAAAGGTATAAATCTTTACCCAAAAGGATGTTATTGTAGCCGAATAGTTGATGCTAGATAAAGATCAAAGGAATTTAAAAATCTCTGAGTTGTCTAGTGTGTATATCCAGGAAAATATTTGTGCCTATTGAAAACCAAAGAAAAACTAAGGAGGGGAATTGCTAGAAATGACTGGTGAAAAAATATGAAGCTGGATTCACCTATGTTGAATTAGAAATTATGCTAGTCACCCAAGATTAAATGTGTAATCGAAGATATATGTACTTGTACTTGAATGAGAAGTTAGAACTGTCCATTTGTGAATTAACACTTGAGGAACTATTTAGTGAGAGATCATAAGACAGAAGACGCAGTAAAGGAAATGCAGATTTCTGAAGATCCAATTTCAGCTCTATAAGATCTAAAGGTTAATGACCTTTGACCCATGATATTCCCTTTTTTATTCAAAAGAGATGATTTTCATGAGGTAAGAAGTTTCTAAAGTGAGGATCATTGGCATGCCTCATTTGGAACACCTTTATCTAGAGGCAGCAGAGGGAATGAGGAGACCCAGGAGAGATATAATTATATTTTAATTTCATCTGTATTTCTGTAATTTGGCAACAATTGGATAGAAAACACATTAGGGTATTTTAAATCTAGGAATGAGTATGAAATAATTGGATAGTGTCCACAGTTAGGGTGTCAGAGCAGGTAACAGAGTGGTTGGAAAATTAAGCTGTTTTAGAATCTTTTATTTCCATTTCCTATTTATCTGGTGATGGAATGGACAGTGTTGCAAGGAAGGCAAATCTAATGTGTCAAATAACAGGGAAGCCCTAATCGTAAAGAAACAGAAGTTGACTAGTTTACTAGCAGGTTCTTCATAACCATGAGGATGTTAATTCGGAATGGCCTAGAGTTGACTTTCTACTCTGCTTTAAATACTATGCTCTTAGGCAAATGTTTTAACACTTCTAAAACTCAGTGTACTTTTTTAAAATGGAGATTATATTAATTTTTCAAGTCTGTTGTGAAACTAGTCAGCTAGGCAGCGTCAGCTGAGATCTTTCGCTATTATGGTTGCGATTTTAAGTAGATAGTCAGAGGAGGCCATGTTCAAACAAAGGCCTGATGTAGCCATCTTCATTTGTAGGAGAAATCATTCCAGCACGTGCAAAAGTTCCAACAGAACTCTAGCGATCCGAACTCTAGTTAGTATTTTTGAGGACTTCTAAAGAGACTCAATGGGCTGTTTCTGATGATGATAAGTAGTTCCTCTTTTACCTAGAGGGATATGAGAAGGTATTGGAGGATGTTAAAAAGGGCTGAAATAATGTCTTAAGTTGCTGTGTGAAGAATAGGCTACAAGAGTACAACTACGCGATCAGGAAGACCAGATAGTGGGACACAGTCTCAATCCAGATGACAGAAAATGTCAGTTTCTTGGAATATGGTGGTAGCAATGGAGTGCATAAGAGTAGTCATATTTTTAAAATATATTTTGAAGATAAAAATGACAGGATTTGCTGGTGGATTAAATGCTGAGATGTTCTCTAAGTGTGTGAAGGTTGACATCCTAACAAAGGCCTCTAGTAGTGGGGCAAGTTGTCTGCTCTCCAAGCCCTGAGCCCTAGGGCAAGGCTGAGAATGTCTTGAGAAAGATGGAGATATTTTTCTAATTTCCTCAGAGGCCCCACTGCCTACCAGGCCCTCAGACTGCTAGACTACTTTAGGATTGAAGTGTCACTTTTTTCTTTACACCTAATGGCTTCATGTGAACTGGGTACAGGATGCGATAAAAGAGAACAACCAAGACATTCTCCAAGGTTTATGGCTCAAGCATTTATGAGGATTGTGGAAACACATGGTTGCAGACTGTGAAACATGGAAGTGGAAGACAACTGAATTTTCTTTGAAATCAATGAGGATATTAGTTATCACCTGCTTGAACTGTTGATAACTTAACACATTCCCTTATTTGCCAGTTTTTCCTATTTAATCTCTACAATTAAAGGCATTTTTTTAGACTTTTAAAGCTGTAGCAACAGGCTGTTTCTTCACTTCTATTGTCAAAAAACTAGTTTTCCCATGTAGAATAGCATAAAGATTTGTCCCCTTTTCTATGGTTAATTTAGAAAGAAAAAAACTTCAGTAAGTACAAACGTTGATGAAGACCATCAAATTATTTATCTTGCTTGTGTTAGAGATAATAGTTTTTTGTTTTTTTGTTTTTGTCTTATTAGCCGACAGAATCCCCACAGAAAAGAAGCATGGCTCTCCCAGAGAAACACTATATTTGATTGCTCTACAGTCACTCCATTTGGAGTCTGTACTCTTGTAAGTAGTAGTGATTTGTCTTCTGGTAAACTAGTTGACCTAAACATAATCACTTCTAAACTTCTGAACTGAAACATGATTTGAAAAAAAAATGTTTGAAAAGATAATGTTCTCCATCTCTTTACTTCTTTCCACATTTTCTCTAAATTTAATGTACAGATTTTTCCTCACAAAGTTTGGTCAGGTGTGTTGGCATCAATGCACATGGAAGCATTTGATTTAATAATAACTCTTTAAAACCAAAATCAAATCGTTATGGTAGCAGGAAATTAATGAGCACATGCAGACTACTGTCCCCTGTTTCAGTTCTCTTCAAGAGACATAAATATTAGTAAAGTAAAAAACAGGCCTACTAGCAGCTAGGCTGTGATAGTAGAACTAAAAATTGAAGCAGAAACTGCAACTTTCCAAATGCTACTGCTACTTGCAAAATAAGCAAACTATATCAAACATGACATAAAAGATATCTAAGCTCAAACACCTCACCAGTGCATTTATATCCATATATAAGACCACTGATATGCCTAACAGTAACTCTGCACAGAATCATGTTTCTGAAAATAAAGGAACTGACTCTTTCAGTCACTTGGCTGGTTTACAGAGTCTGATGAATCATATAGCTAAGTCCAGCCCTCTATATCCTAGAAGTACCCTTCACTGACTCCCCCTTGAGAGGTCTCACGGGTCTCTGTTTCCATCCTCTATTGCTACAACAAACCAGTATATCCGACCTTGTTTAACTGCAGGCGTGTCGCTGGTGGTCTTTGGTTAGTAGGCTTTAATAACTATAGGTCCTATTGAAATTTGTCTGATACCCTCACTGCCATAGACCATGATACTTGACGTGGTGACAGTGTGCAAATATGAGGCTCCTTTAGTCTTCTCCTGCTTGAGGCACCAAACTGGAGACTACCCAAGGTCCAAGAGTAGAATGGATAAATACATTGTGATACAGTTGTAAAATGGCATATTATACAATAATGACAATGGAAAGGTACAACAATATACAGCTGATGAATCTCACAAACATAATAATTAGAAAAAGAAGTTCCATACAAAAGAAGTCACATACTGTATGATTATATTGCCAAACAAGCAAACATAATCAATACTGTTAGAAGTCAAAATGATGATTACCATTGGTGGAGGAGTAACCAGAAGGATATTTTGGAGGGCTTCTGCACTGTTGTCAAATTCTATTTACGAATCTGGTTCCGATTACACAGGTGTGTAAAATATGTAAAAAGAAAATGAACATTAAGTGAATTGTGTACTTTTATGAATGTGTTACATCTCAACAAAAGGTTAGCAAAATAAAACAAAACACAAAAGCCCCAAATATTAAGTATTATACTTTCCCATCAAGATCTGCTCTACAAAAGGGGCTGCAGTCTCTTAAAGAAAAGTAGATAGAACAAATTTCCACTCAATGTTATTCAAATTTAAAGAACCAGGCATACTAATTTTTTTTTTAGCATCTTTATTGGAGTATAATTGCTTTACAATGTTGTGTTAGTTTCTGCTGTATAACAAAGTGAATCAGCTATATGTATACATATATCCCCATATGCCTCCCTCTTGCATCTCACTCCCACCTTCCCTATCTCACCCCTCTAGGTGGTCACAAAGCACGAAGCTGATCTCCCTGTGCGATGCAGCTGCTTCCCACTAGCTATCTATTTTACATTTGGTAGTGTATATATGTCAATGCTACTCTCTCACTTCGTCCCAGCTTACTGTTGCTCCTCCCTATCTAGGAGTTTTATAGTGTCTGGCCTTAAATTTAGATCTTTAATCCATTTTGAGTTTATTTTTGTGTATGGTGTTAGGAAGTGTTCTAATTTCATTCTTTTACATGTAGCTGTCCAGTTTTCCGAGCACCACTTATTGAAGATGCTGTCTTTTCTCCATTGTATATTCTTGCCTCCTTTATCAAAGATAAGGTGACCATATGTGTGTGGGTTTATCTATGGGCTTTCTATCCTGTTCCATTGATCTATATTTCTGTTTTTGTGCCAGTACCATACTGTCTTGATTACTGTAGCTTTGGAATATAGTCTGAATTCTGAGAGCCTCATTCCTCCAGCTCCATTTTTCTTTCTCAAGATTGCTTTGGCTTTTCAGGGTCTTTTGTGTTTCCATACAAATTGTGAAATTTCTAGTTCTGTGAAAAATGCCATTGGTAGTTTGATAGGGATTGCACTGAATCTGTAGATTGCTTTGGGTAGTAGAGTCATTTTCACAATGTTGATTCTTCCAATCCAAGAACATGGTATATCTCTCCATCTGTTTGTATCATCTTTAATCTCTTTCATCAGTGTCTTATAGTTTTCTACATACAGATCTTTTGTCTCCTTAGGTAGTTTTATTCCTAGGTATTTTATTTTTTTGTTGCAGTGGTAAATGGCAGTGTTCCCTTAATTTCTCTTTGAGATTTTTCATCATTCGTCTACAGGAATGCAAGAGATTTCTGTGCATTAATTTTGTATCCTGCTACTTTACCAAATTCATTGATTAGCTCTAGTAGTTTTCTGGTAGCATCTTTAGATTCTCTATGTATAGTATCATGTCATCTGCAAACAGTGACAGCTTTACTTCTTCTTTTCCAACTTGGATTCCTTTTATTTCTTTTTCTTCTCTGATTGCTGTGGCTAAAACTTCCAAAACTATGTTGAATAACAGTGGTGAGAGTGGGCAACCTTATCTTGTTCCTGATTTTAGAGGAAATGTTTTCAGTTTTTCACCATTGAGAACGATGTTGGCTGTGGGTTAGTCATATACGGCCTTTATTATGTTGAGGTAAGTTCCCTCTATGCCTACTTTCTGGAGAGTTTTTATCCTAAATGGGTGTTGAATTTTGCGGAAAGTTTTTTCTGTATCTATTGAGATGATCATATGGTTTTTATCCTTCAATTTGTTAATATGGTGTATCACATTGATTGATTTGCGTATATTGAAGAATTCTTGCATTCCTGGGATAAACCCCACTTGATCATGGTGTATGATCCTTTTAATGTGCTGTTGGATTCTGTTGTTTAGTATTTTGCTGAGGATTTTTGCATCTATGTTCATCAGTGACATTGCCCTGTATTTTTCTTTTCTTGTGACATCTAAGTCTGGTTTTGGTATCAGGGTGATGGTGACCTCATAGAATGAGTTTGGGAGAGTTTCTCTCTCTGCTATATTTTGGAAGAGTTTGAGAAGGACAGGTGTTAGCTCTTCTCTAAATGTTTAAAAGAATTCACCTGTGAAGCCATCTGGTCCTGGGCTTTTGTTTGTTGGAAGATTTTTAATCACAGTTTCAATTTCAGTGTTTGTGATTGGTCTGTTTATATTTTCTATTTCTTCCTGGTTCAGTCTCGGAAGGTTGTGCTTTTCTACCAATTTGTCCATTTCTTCCAGGTTGTCCATTTTATTGGCATAGAGTTGCTTGTAGTAATCTCTCATGATTCTTTGTATTTCTGCAGTGTCAGTTGTTACTTCTTTTTCATTTCTAATTCTGTTGATTTGAGTCTTCTCCCTTTTTTTCTTGATGAGTCTGGCTACTGGTTTATCAATTTTGTTTATCTTCTCAAAGAACCAGCTTTTAGTTTTATTGATCTTTGCTATTGTTTCCTTCATTACTAATTTAATAAAATTTTATTTTACCAAATAAGAGAAATGTTAGATTCAGCAAATTAGAATAGTTTGTGTCAAAACACTGCACAGATATAAATTTTCTTTCACAAATTAAAAAATTAGGTATAGCACATATTTCTATACAAATATAACCCTATTATATTGACATGTTATTTTCTGATTTACATGTGCATGCAATGACTGAATTAAAAAAAACATTTAGCTTAGCTGAAGACGCATTTCTCTTTTCCTTCTTAAGCAATTCTTTATCATTAAAAGCTCAAATAGGAATGAATATCTTGTCAAAGTCCTTCATATACCCATATATCAAATATATGATTACCATTTATGTGGAGTTCAGATTCTGAAAAATGTATTTTCAGTTGATAAAATACAGACTTAACCTGTGTTATCTTAAGACCTTGTAAACTTCAAAGCCTTCTCAGACTAGCAGAACAATAACAAGCATTAGTTATTATAAAATGAATATGCTTATTTATCAAATATTTCACTTATAATTGTCTTAATATTTCACTTAATTCACTTGATGCTATATTTTCAAAATCATCAGTGCAATCAGGAGACCATCTCCCCAAAATGGTTGTGTTGAGAAGTGTGCTCCATGAAATGTATTTCAAATTTTGCACCATATTAAACCCAACTCTGATATATTACTAAAGGTGTCAAAATCTAATTACTACATGGCCATTAAAATGGGCATATTTTTACTTATTTGGTAATTGCCATATTTATGACCACTTATAAGAGGGCTGATCAGTTAACTAAACAAAATGAAATGGCAATTGGCCTTTAAGGAATCTAGAATAATTGGCAAATATGACATTGATAATACTCAGAGAGACACAACAAAATAAACTCTTTAAAGGAAGTAATAATAAATCAACCTAATTAAATGAGGCAGTATTAGCAAATGTGACAATAAAATTTCTCATTTTACTCCTTTACCAGCAGGAACAGGTTTAAAGATGCAGTTCTTTTAACTCCTGCCTTTAAACATTATCTAATATCAAAATATTACAAAAGAATATGTCATTTCATTTTTTTCATAATGACCATTTAGGAAATGTTATTTTATAATTATCTTAAGTTGCTTTAAGAATAAATATTATTAAGAGGATCAGATACAGTTAAGGGGTAGAAAAATCTTTCCAGTTACATAAAGCCTTTGCTCTGTGGACTTCAACAGATACAAAAATATTTGCTACATTCCCAGGATTTAGTAACGTTCATAGGGTACCTAATATCCATTCATTATAATTATTTTTATGAATAGATTACACTTCATCTATCAAGTGTGATAACATATACTAAAAATAATACAGTTTAGTCACAAAAATGGTTTATCTCTGACAGAGTTATCAAGAGAAATGCTCTATTCCACCATAGTAACACAAGGCTTTCTAGACTATAATCTTTTGCAAAGATAAAACAAGAAAATATATTTTGCCCTTAATTATCGTTTAATTAGTATTAATTTATACCAGTTTATTAAATCTTGCAGTTATCATTTTCAGATTTTGCTTATTGAATGAATTGCTTTGTCTCCAGTGCAAATTAGAAATACTTAATAGGATAGATTTTAATGTAGAAAAATGTTTGTTGGTCACAGAAATTATTGTCTGTTTGAGAGCTCAGATTTCGATGGTTCCTCATTACTGGCTTTCTCTCTGTCTCCTATGGAGAGTGTAGCCAATTACCTGAGGCTTCAGGATAAGGAAAACATACCCAGGCAATATTGACTCTTTATAATTTATGTTGGGTCACTGTGCCCAAGTGTGTCTATCTGAGAAGTGCTGTATTTCCCTCATCTCTGAACACTACCTCATAAATTACAATGCATCAACTTTTATTGAGCATCTACTATACGTCTATAGCCAGATCATGGGGGAAACCATTGAGTGGTTGCCAAACAAAAGCTTTTTTGGTTATTTATTAGAGCACCAAAACACTAGAACCAATTGTTGTATGGTAAATTGCACACCTTCTGGCCATTATAAAAAGAAAGAAACCACCCATTAGGTATTTTTTAATCTATTTGTTTTGCTGGTCAGTTGAAATTCTGAAATTAAATTTAAAAAAATATGGTTCAGTGATATTTACTAGGAACAAATAATTTTATAATATTGTCAAACATATCTCAAAAGAAGTTACAAACGTAATACAAAGAAACTAAAAAGAGAAAACAAAACTAGAGAAAAATGGCAACTGCTCTAGCAATATTTTCAGCATTTTTAAAAAACATTGCATATGTATATG
Source organism: Balaenoptera musculus (assembly GCF_009873245.2). Classification (NCBI taxonomy): domain Eukaryota; kingdom Metazoa; phylum Chordata; class Mammalia; order Artiodactyla; family Balaenopteridae; genus Balaenoptera; species Balaenoptera musculus. The sequence continues at coordinate 129,572,656 of NC_045789.1, read as the reverse complement.
ACCGTGTTTTTCCATGCAAATTTTAGTAATAGAAAGTTAGTTTCATCTTTGACATCTAGATATGTTTTGTGTATGTATATATGATACATATATGCATATATATATATATGACATATATATTAAATGCAAAAGCTCACTATGTTGTATATTATATCTCTTTCTATATGCTATCTGCTTTGGAAGAACTTTATATCCAAGTTTAGCAATTTCAATCTAAACAGTAACATCTCCAGTTTGATCTCATTATTACTATTCCTACCTTATATAACTGAGACCCTAAGACTTTAAATAAATTACCAAAGATAACAAGCAGTAGTCTGAATCAAGATATCCTTAATTCTAAAGCATGAAGTCTTTCTTCCAAACGGCAAATAAATTCATTGAATACCAATATCCTACATTAGTCACATTTTTACATTAGCTCATTATATTTTTATTATAAAACTGAGTGGATAAGGCAAGTTGTTGGTAATAATGTTAAAATTTAAAGAATTAATTTAATTTAATTTAAATTAATTAATTTAATTTAATGTATATTCCTTGTCATCAAAGACAAATTTTTATGCATCATGCTTGCTTTGGACTTAAAAGTAATAAAAAATTATAATACAGTAGTAACCTAAACCATCCATTTACAGTTATTCTGATTATTTCCTCAGAATTCTGTGCCCATGTAATAAGGTGTGAAAATAAAATTTTATTTCAGACTTGAAAGTATGGTTGATGGTATACTTAAACACTCTGTTATTCAAAACTTTCCAGTGGCTTGTATTTTCTCTTCGAGTAAAGGCAAGGTAACGCTTTTTACCTTTAAAAGCTTCTGATGATGTTGAATCCCTCTACCACTCACCCACTTGCTTAACCATCTCTTCCCAGTTCGCTGTGACCCAATTACATTGGCCTCCAAAATGTTTCCCAAACTCATCAAGCATACTTATGCCTCATAATCTTTGAATTTGTCATTCTCTCTGCTGAAACGCACATGCTCTGTTCCCTTACTTCTCTTAGGTTTGGCTCAAATACCCCTTATCAGAGAGACCTTCCTGACAACCTTCAACTTCAAAAGTTTAAGTATTTAGGGCTTCCCTGGTGGCGCAGTGGTTGAGAATCTGCCTGCCAATGCAGGGGACACGGGTTCGAGCCCTGCTCTGGGAAGATCCCACATGCCGTGGAGCAACTAGGCCCGTGAGCCACAATTACTGAGCCTGCGCGTCTGGAGCCGTGCTCCGCAACAAGAGAGGCCGCGATAGTGAGAGGCCCGCACACTGCAATGAAGGGTGGCCCCCGCTTCCCGCAACTGGAGAAAGCCCTCGCACAGAAACGAAAACCCAACACAGCCATAAATAAATAAATAAATAAATAAAATTAAAAAAAAAAGTTTAAGTATTTAGGTTGTTTCCAAAGACTAGAATTATACATACGTGTGCATGTGTGTCTAAATACTCATTTATGTTTATGTATTTAAATGTGTCTATATATATAGAGAGAGAGACACACACATACATGCACATATACACATATACTTCTGTGTGTGAATATTTCTTTAGTGTATTTATTAGAATGGAAATACTGGATTAACCAGAAGAGATGAAAACTCTAGTTCTAAAAGATACATGCATCCCAATGTTCGAAGAAGCACTATTTACAACAGCCAACACATGGAAGCAACCTAAGTGTCCATCAACAGATGAATGGAAATATATACATATATATTATGAAATATATATAAAATGAAATATTACATATATAATGAAATATTACATAAAAAAGAATGAAATAATGCCATTTTCAGCAACATGAATGTACCTAGAGGTTATCATACTAAGTGAAGTAAGTCAGAGAGAGAAAAACACCATATGACATCATTTATATGTGGAATTTTAAAAAATCATACAAATGAACTTATTTATGAAACTGAAACAGACTCACGGACGTAGAAAACCAATTTATGGTTACCAAAGGGGAAGGGCGGGAATAAATTAGGACTATGGGGTTAACAGATACACACTACCATATATAAAATAGATAAACAAGGATTTACTGTATAGCACAAGGAACTATATTCAATATCTTGTAATAACCGATAATGGAAAAGAATTGAAGAAAAAGAATATAGATATATACTCATATATACGTATAACCAAATCACTTTTTTGTATACCTGAAACTAACACAATATTGTAAATCAATTATACTTCAATTAAAAAAAATGAATTAACAAAAAGAAATACTGGATTAAAAAAATTGGTAAGTATTACATTTAAGTCCTTACAGTTGATATAAGTAATGCATAAGGGCGGCTGCTTATCTGTAATCAAAGCCAAATTATTCATACCATCCACGTCTTGGAAGTATTTGTAAAGAAGACAGACCAAGATGATATTTAGCTGACTTAACTTATAATGTCTTGTTTGCAACTAAAAATGAGAATCTTTTTAACTGTTACCTGGCTATTTCTTCTATGGATCACCTATTAATAAAATGTTCCACTCTAAAATTATGGAAATATTTCCAATGATTTATTACACTAATTTTACTTTTAAAACTTAATGAAATATTTAATCAACTTGGAATTAATTTTGGTATATGCAATGAGGAAGATTTCCAAATTTTTATTCTTTTCAAATATATTTGAATTGCTTTAGGCAGTATTCTATTTCCTGGAACAATCTACCTATTTGTTGGCCAGTAATCAAAATTATTAGCTTAGACTTTCATTTTTATGTTCCATTGTCTACATTTTCCCTCTGTTTCTGTACTTTATTCTTTTATGTGAGTTACATAATATGCTTTCCCAGGTTTAAAACAAAAAGTAAAGTTTGTAAATAAAATTACATTAAATTACTTAATTTGAGAACTGATATATTTCAAGTATTGTCTTTTATTTCTAAAAACACTTTACATTCTCCTATTTATTTATATATTTTATTTCACTGAATCAATAGAATTTAAAAGTTTTTCTTCTAAGGTTTTCATTGTTACTTTTGTGTGTCATTATTTTAATCTTTTTTATTGTTATTGTAACTGAGTTCCTCTTGTTAAATTTCTGGGTCAGTTATTGTTGATGTAGATAAAAGCTATTGCTATTTGTATGTAAATTATACAACAACTAATTTTACATCTATTTGTTATTGTACATATTAGTTTTTTTCATTTAATTATAGTATTGATTTTCCAAATACTAAATTATTGTATAAAATAATGACAAATCTGTGTCATTTCTATCATTTTAATTGATTTATTTTTCTTCAATGGTCACGTTTGCTGCTAATTCCAGAAAAAAAATATGGTAAATAAGAGCAGTGATTTTGAGCCTACTTGTTTTAATTTGATTTAATCCTGACTTATGCGTCTGGTATTTCAACATTTAGACTTCAATTTTAGATTTATCCATAGACAGATGGAAGGATGGGAGCTGGAGAATGAGAGAGTAAGTGCAAGTGAGGGAAAGTGTGAAGGAAAAGGAGGGACAAGATGAATGAAGGGAATTAGGGAGGAGTCAGGTAGGGAAAGAGAGAGACAGAGAGACTGAGTTTTTTTAAATCAGTAGTTGATGTTCAGTTTGTCAATTAACACTTAAACCTTAAATGAGCACAACATATAGAAAATTTTAACCTGTTACTATGGTATTAGTAGATTTTCTAATAATTGCCCTCTTTGTTTTTATATATCCTGTGAATATTTATCTGTCTAATCCAATGACATCTGCCTGGGGTGGTGTAAAGTAGAAAGATTAGTGATGTTGCTATTCTTAACAGCTCTGTTGATGATAGCACCTTTGCAGAGCTAAGAAAGTATAGCCATGGTGGGATCCGGGGAGGAAGATGATATAATTCAAACAGAAAATTAATGGAAATAGGAATAAATCATAGCAGATGAATAAGGTGATCACAAATGATGTCAATTACAGAGTACAGTGTAATCATGATATTTCCATGCCATCATCTCTATACAAGAGATAAAACTAAGAGTGTGTACTACTGGCTGGTGTTGGGTTAAATCTCCAACTGGTTTAATTTTAAGGAAGAAATTTGGATTCCTACTGATCTTTATGCTCTACCTAAAGACTTCCTTAAAAAAGAAGTGACACAGAACCACCTGATGACTCCGTTTATGGGTACTTGACTGCAATGATCACTCAGTTCATGGTTTATAAGCTTTGCTTACACTTCTGGTTAATTTTAAGATGTTCTGAAGTAATACTATATATCATATCAATAGAGCAAAAGAAGTTGAAGAGTTGATTTGCACTTTCTGTGGCCATAAATCAAGATGATGTGTTGCTAAGATAGCTGCCTGGATGAGATGGGAAACAAGATTGCTGCTGCCTACCTGGTACATCATAGCTTAACATGTTCCCTCAAATATGTCAAATGTGGATGTGGATGAAATCATTTAAGGAAAACAGAAATGCAATCTTGAGAGAGGGAGACTTAGCAATGGGACATTACAGATTATTCTGACAAAATGCACTTATGGAAATATTTATGGCACAGCCCAGTAAGTAGAACTTTGTTGGGTGTTGACTATGCACAGTTGCAGCTTCATGGCACGTGGTAGTTTTGGTACAGATCATTTTTCCCAACTGAACACATTCCATCAGTCTGCAACAACATACATGGTGGTTTGATTAACGCTGGGTTTGTCATTGCAAACATTCTGCAAGTATCTTCAGGAATGAGTCAGGCAGATGCAGATATTTCCTAGAGACTCATCATCCTGATAAAAAAAGACTTGTTAACCAAAATAGGATCACTCATCGGAACTCTCTTCCAGGAGGCTGGCTGTGAATAAAAGTCTGCATGGAGAATCAAAGAAACTTTGTATCCATCAACAGCACTGGAAGCTGGCTCGCAGCCTCAGCCAGTAAAAAGAATTGGTATTTTAATCAATACGGAATTTGATATCTTTAAGTTTTAGAGGATTAGTCTGCGAGAAAAATCAAGTCAAAGAAATGAAGGAAACAAGGTGCGGCTTTATCACCCTTATTTATTACTCAATCACCATGTAAAGATATAATTTATCTTCTCTGAGGTTCAACTGATGAAATTAAACAGATAAAGGTATAACACTGTGTCATCTCTGTGGGATGGGTGGTATCTGTAAAAATCTATGCCGTGAGATCTGTGATATGGTTATGTCAACATACCATCTAGAACTGAGAATATATTGAGCATTGGTTTCTAATAACCATCCCAGTCACTGCAACTATAAGGTACATGATAAAAGATCTTTTCTGGGTGGAAGGAATGGAGAATGATGCGGCAATTTTAAGTGGAGTACGATGTGTCAAACATTACGTCTCTGCTATAGGTATGCAGTATAACAAAGGGTTTGAAAGTTCATTGATAAAATTAGGTGAAACTGAGATGTATGAAAACAATGATCCTCAATATGAGAAAATATTTTGGTAAGTTGAGTTGAGGCCCTCAATTAATGTGATATCATGGAAACTGGCTAGAAAATGAAATGAATTTGACCTTAGAAAAATTACATGCCTATTAGAGGCATCAATAAAAAATGGTTTCAAATATCTGTAGGTAATGGATATAAAAGACTACTTCAAATGGTAGAAAAAACAGAGCTGTGAAGAGATATGGTCACAATTAAGATGCTTTATAGAATGAATTCCTATTCTGCACTAGGGTGGTTCAAATTCTTTTTTTTTTTTTTAATAATAGCAGGCTTCTTCTTTGCATAAGATATTACCTCAAATATTGCAAGAGAAGTAGTAAGAAAATACTCAACAAAGATGTGTGGCGAAGTGATCTCAACCAAGGTAAGAGGGTACACTTGGAAGATAGGGGAGGGGAGGATTAAAATAGCTAACCTGAGATCCATCCTCTCCTGACTACCAGGGAGTAAGAACACAGGGGACCAATCTGATCTCACATTCTGTTGGTTAAAACCAAGTCACAACTTTTTGTTTCAGCTTTGACATATAAAGAGCTTGGAAGTGAACATAGTATACTGTCACTGACTGTATGTCTTAGTGGAATATAGTCTCAGGCCAGAAAAGGACAAGGGGATCTTGAAATTTACCTAGTAGATTTTTTTCTATCCAAGTCCAAAACCACTTGACAGAATCTCCTCTTTGAGAAAGGTCCTTGTTACCCCACTTGGGTCCTAACACTCTGCACTGGGCCACTTTCCTGACATACGTCTTCCTCACCCTGCCTGTGTCCCAACATCCCAGGTCAGATCTCCTTTGCATAGGGTCATCCTCCTCATCCCACTGAAGCTCCAACACTCATGCAGGTTCACCTGATTGTGGATATGGCCCCTTTTCTTCTGTGGTGTGTGAGCCTCTTCACATTTTCTCCTTAAATTCACCTGGGCTAGCAGTGATGAGAACCTTGGGAACTTTCCTAAATACACATCACCAAAGTTGTAAAGACCCCAGGCTGAAACACCTAGGTATCTGAGAAGGGCAATTACCATCAAAAATTGGTGAAAAAGCCTGAATATTATTATACTGTAATTAGGGTATAATTTCCATGCATAAGGAAAGGACAGGAAGCAAACATTCCTGTATAATCTGTTTTAATGATATGTAACATTCCCTAATTCCCCTCTATCCTTTCAAAATTTCTTAGATTTCTCTTTATGAGTAACAAAGATTTATTCAGAATGAAAAACAGCTGAATTTGTACCCACCTGTGCTATATATATATATATATATATATATATATGATTTACTTATATATATGATCATATATATATGATTTAAGCCACCAACACTAACCATAAAACCATTGTAAAGCAGCATTTGCAGAATCAGATCTCTTCAAATCATAAATAAGCATGTTTATTAAGTAATGTCATATTGATTATAATGAAGTTGAATCAAAATTTCCCTTCTAAAAAATTTGGAATTCTTTTGTCTCCTTCATACGTTTTATTAAGAATAATATAAAAGCAATAAAGTATATCTCGATGCTTTTTGAGATTAACATGAGTTATTTGAGTATAGAATCAGAAGATAAGATGTGATAATCATATTTATATTTATACCCCTCATTCATTATAAATGCTTGTGTATAGCAACTAAGGATATGGGTGGCATATACACAGTAATTTGAATTATACTTATTTATATAATCACCACTGTTGATAATTTATTGAGATCTATATATGCCAGGCACTGTCACGGAGCTATAATTGGATTGTTTAATTTGATTCTCACCACTAGTCCAGTAAAGATGATTACTTTTTCATTTTTACATATAAGAAAACAGATTTAGAAAATTACTTGCCTGAATTCTCACAACTAGAAAAACAAATGCCAGGAGGAAGCAGCCATATGAGCTCAAATACTTTTAACAACTGTATTTTATTGCCTCCCTCTCAACATCACCTCCTAAATCTCATATATAGATTTATATATAATTTATATATATAAATTATGTCAGAATAAAGCTAATGTTTGTTTGTGTTTATCCAAATTATTTATGCCAAATTATAATAAATTTTTTTTACCAAAATATATCATTATTGAAATTGATTAAACTAATTTTACACATTAGTGTTCTTTCATAAAAAAATTAAAATATACATCTCTTGCACACTATGTGTAATTTTAGAAGTTTAAACGGACCCCAATTTTTTTGCTACAGGAAAATTAATGATAAATTGATTCTTTAAACATTTTGCATCATAATTTGCTATACAAAAATTATTGCAACAATTTACTCAGGTTTATGTAATATAGAGCACTTGGTAGTTGGAAATAAGCTTAGACAAATAACTCCCAAATAGGAACAAACATAACATCAGAAGTGAATAATATTCAGGAAGTTTGTTGTTATTTTTGAACACTGGCCAAGAATGGAGTGACAACTCTCTCATCTTATATATGCATTGATGTGGAACCCAGAATGTATAAAATGATTTATATAGGCTGTAAGAATTTCACTTTATGATTCTGTATTCAGTGTTCTTTCCATGTTATTTTAGCTGATCTATCACTTAGTTTTATACCTTGACACTCATTTTTAGTTATGAAAAATTACTCATCCTGTGTTTAAATACTATTTAAAAGAATTACGATTTCCAGAACACATAAAGCTCATATGTCCCACCAAAAAAAAAAGAATACAACATGTGAATATATGTTTAATATTAAATTTTTAAATCCAGTCTTATGATTGAACATTATTTATATACTTACAAAATGAGTACTTACAAAAAGGAAGCAGAAGGATAATCAGAGTTAGGATATGGAAGTTGACATACTGGCTTATTGAAGAGAAGTAGGTGATTATGTTGTCTCCTAGTTGATGAAAGATGGTACATCATGGCGATGATGACTGATAGATAGATAGATAGATAGATAGACAGATAGATAGATAGATAGATAGAAACACTCCGAGTCCATGAGATGCTTAAGCATGCCAGCCATGTTTTTCCATTATAAGAGTATAACCAACTTCTCTTACCTGATTTAGCATCAGACCTCAGATAGATAAGCTGACAGAAATAGACAGATTTCTTAAATGATAGACCAGCCATTCTTCAAGGCTGCCCTGTACTTGAATAGTGAAGGTTACTGTGTTGTTAACTAATTATCAGTCATAAACAATGTGAATAGAAGAACCATTCTGCCTACAAAATATGCAAAATTAGCCAATGATTATTAATAGAACACTGTAAGCTAAATGAAGATATACAAAGGTATTTTTAAGAGGGAGACAACAGGCTGAAGGAGAGGTCACAAAACAATTTCCTTCTTCAGAGAGCACGCAGGTGCAAAAGGAATATCAGACTCTGCTCTTCTAGCTAAGGCTCTTTTTTTCCCTCCAATCTCTGAACCATAGGAATTAGAAAAAAGAATGAGTTTCTTAGGGGAGGGTCCATATTTTACTGAACAAATATTAATCAACAGAACAGAAAAAAACTGAATTATTTTTCCCCCTACAAGTGTTTCTCTAGATGAAGTGCCACCTTTCAAAAGCTACTAGATAATGAGCTTTGATGAGCTCATTTTAAATTTGTCAGTTGGGAATTAATTGTACATAAGATTTTATGTAGCACTAAATGTAAATGATCTTATATTTCCAATTATCCCACCACTTAGATGTAAATCATATAAAACTCTTCTAATTTAAGGAAATTGTATGTTAAAAATTTACATTGTTTGGTATTTTGCTCCTAAAAGCTTAATACAAGATTAGCTCAAATTATTTAAATCAAGGTGAGATAATTTTATAATGTAGAATTTCCAGATATAGATTATCCTCTGAAGAACATTTTTTGGCAAATAAATACAGTATTTTTTTAACAAAAGTATCTGAAGTGAGAGGCTACATGAATTAAAGTTATGAATAGAACATCAGTAACGAACTCAGCTAGGGAAGAAATATCCATTTATAGCATTTATGTTTGCAATTATTATCTTTATGCCATAGTTAATAAAAGGTTAGGGAGTCCTAAATTTTCCATTGTGGGCAAAAAAATTAAGACCATAGACTTTGAAAGTATTATCTTTTTTATACTACTAACGTTAAAGAAATTTTATTAAAAAACAATATTTTCACATAAACCTTTCCACAGTTTTAAAACTTCTCAACTCTGATAATTACTGAAGTGTGGGCTTTGTATGAACCAAATTTTCTGAATTTTGAATTAAAAAAAATACCTGTGAAGCATATTTTTTAAACATTTACCTTTAAATCACTGTGTCAGAAGTCATCATGAGACCTTAGTCTGACACATTATTTTAAAAAACAAACAAGAAAAAAAGCTTTCCAAGTTGATTTGCAAAACACATTTTTAAATACTGTTACAAATTTACGCAATTGTATTTTATTGACCTGAATTCACAGCTACACATTCAGAAAATATTTGTAACAATTTTATTAGAGATCTGCTTGTCATTAATATTATTGTAGAGTAACACAATTGTGCTTGGTGTATTTCAACAATGATCCTTCAAACTTCACATAGAAATACAAAGAACATACTTGAGAATGAAGTAGCAGAATATTCTCCTTGTATGTGTCAATATCAGCTTTTCTAGGGGAAAGAAACTGTATATTTATGCACATATAAACCATTCACCAGAATTTAGTTTTGTCAGTATATCTATAGAGTTACATTTCAGCAAAGTTATTTACTAATATATAAATTTTGTGACTACTGACCACCTAAGATGCTTTAAGAAGAATGGATAACCACTACACCCTCAGGTATTGTTTTATTTTGTTCTTAACCATACAAAAGATGAAATAATGGATTTAGGAAAGCCAAGTTTTTATTCTGTTTGCTTAGCTAGTGTCCAGCAGTAATAGTTAACATAATGTTGATTTAAAGTCTTTAACATTATTCTTAACAAACATATCATTCTTTGTATTTCATTACACCAAGCCTGATTTTAGTTTCAAATGTGCCCCCCAAATATGCATACAATACTACCTGTAAATATTTTCTTCAGATATTTTCATCTAAAATCTCCTTAGATCCCCCCCTTGCCCACATTTACTAAGGTTACACTGATAGAGATTACAGTCATAGAAGCTAATGCAGTAACTTAGTATTTTTATATACAAGTTAATCACTTGAACTCACACTGTTGAGAGGCATGCTAAATTACCTTCATGGTTTGTAAGATAATTTAAATCTAATGCCATCAATCACACCACTCCTGTTATTGACAGTTTGGTTATATTTGAACATATATTAAAACATAGATGCATTCCTGAACATTTAAAACTTCAGATTTTCTTTACAAAAGAGATATACCACTTTAGAGTATAATAGTCAGTATACATTTTAGGAATACTCTTAATATCTATAAATACCTAGTTATATTTCATATATTTCCTTCATGTGAAATATTTTAAAAACACTAAAATTTAAGTACTTAACATTATAGGAATTCCCAGAAATTTTATATCAACACCTTCCAGGTATCTCCACAAATCATCTATCTGACCACCTGTATCACGACCAACCTGGTACATTCCAGTACTAACTTGCAATGGATTAATGCACTAGCTTCCCACTTAACTGGTGCCCTCATTCTAGCCATGCTCGCTAAAGTGTGTTCTCAGTATCCAGAATGACCTGTTTAAAACCTAAAATGAATATTTTTGTCTCAAAACCCTCCAGTGTTTTTCATTTGCTCAGAATAAAAGTCAAATGTTTTGATAGCCTAGCTGATCTCCCCCTCCACTCCCTTTTCCTCCACCTCACTAATCTCATGTCCTGTTACCCTACTGCTCACACCCACTCAGCGCTAGCCATTTGCTTTAACCCTCCAGACAGTTACGGGTCACAGGGCTGCATCGACAAGCGCTCTGCCTGGGAGAAGCCTCCCCAGATATCCATAGGTCTCCATCATCTTCAGAATACAAATGTCCGGTTTTAAGGTATATGAACTTTCCATTTCCTATGTACTGAAGATTGCTCTCAAAAGAGGTTGTACTAGGGCTTCCCTGGTGGCGCAGTGGTTGAGAATCTGCCTACCAATGCAGGGGACACGGGTTCGAGCCCTGGTCTGGGTAGATCCCACATGCTGTGGAGCAACTAGGCCCGTGAGCCACAATTACTGAGCCTGCGCGTCTGGAGCCTGTGCTCCGCAACAAGAGAGGCCACGATAGTGAGAGGCCCGCGCACCGCGATGAAGAGTGGCCCCCACTTGCCGCAACTAGAGAAAGCCCTCGCACAGAAATGAAATGAACGCACAGCCATAAATAAATAAATAAATAAAATAAATAATTTTAAAAAAGAGGTTGTACTAAATTAAACTCACATCATTTTTCATACTGCCACTTGTATTTAATAAAATATTTTTTAACAAAATGATTAATAAAAAAGTGTATCTCAATTTGTTTTCATTGGTATCTCTGGGATGTCTTCATATCTGATATTCATATTCTGAATATCACAATTATATACCCATTCCTAGTAGTGCTTCCTTGATCTTGTTCCTTTTTGTCCCATGCATATTTGCCGAATGTGTTGTTTATTTCATTAATTATTGCAAATAACATACGTTTGACTTTATTGATGATTTCTATTATTTTCTTTTCATCTTTTATTTAAGTAAAATCTCTTTATTTTACATGTTTAAATATTTCATTTTTTACTCTTTTGCTTGAAACTTTAGCTAATTTACTTTTAAAAAATGTGTTTTTCAATAATTGCCTTTAAGTTCCTTCTGAGTGATAACTGTATCTGTACGTTTTTAATTTTAATGTGTAGTATCTTTTTCATTTAGTTACAAAAGTATCATAATACTCACTATGAAATTTTTCTGGTTTTTTATTATTTACATTTTATCTTGTATTCTGAAAATTTGTCTGATATTAATGTTTTGAAATTTGTTTTCACTCCTGAAGGGCTAAAATCCTCTCAATATAAGTAAGTTTTCTAGATGGCTAAAAAATAATATGCAAGTTATATTATGTGAGAATAAGATTATATTCATATGCAGATTATTCTTTCTAATAATCTTATTCAAAAATCCTACAGTTTCACTATTTGTTTCGTTTGCCTGAAGTACCAGCTTTTACAAGACTTGTGTTAAATTTCTCTCTGATTTGTTCTTTCTGTTATTTTGTCAGTGTTTGCCCAATGAAGTTTGAATCAATTTTGTTATTTATACTCTGGGTTATGATATCTTCTTGTTTTTTTGTTTTCAAATTTCCCTCTCTGTAACTTTCATGCTTTTCTCCTGAAATTCTATTTTGTCAGAAACCAGAAATTTATGTTGATACATTTTGTAGCTCTAATTTCATTATACACCTTTTTGATTTCTGGGGTATTTTCTGTCCTTTATAAAAATCTTTATTTTAAATAATTCAAAGATAGCAATATACCCTTATAATTTTTCAAGGAACTCTTTAAAGCACCTGTCCAAATTTAATTTTTAAGCAGGACCATTTTCAGAATATACTGAATTCTATGGATCCACTTCTGGAATGGAATCTCATAAGCTTTGAGACATATTCAATTTTAAATATTCTTTAACTGGGCTTATAGACCCTTAAACCTCTGGTTTATTGTTGACTGCTAAAGGAACATATCAATAATAATCTAAGTATCACTGGAGACAGACAATAAAAATCAACAATGTCACCTTTTGTAAAAAAGAAAACAAAACTTACAATTCATAATAAATTGCTCACATATATGAAAATTATGGTATTTTTCCATAATCTAAACTCAAGGGATTGCTATCTCGAAATACTTCATGAACATAAAATAACAAAATTCTTTAAATTAATAACTATATATCATAAATTTGATCTATATATTTTGTCACCCTAAATCTCTTTTTCTCTAGAAATATTGTTGCCTAGAACCCTCTTTATTGAACACTATCTATCCCTAATCTCTCTCAATGATTATAAAAATAAGGCTTCTAAAATTTTAATCTGTTATTTTTGACCATCATTTCTCTACTTAAAATCTTAATAGGTGTGCTAGTAAAACTATAATCTTTCTTTATACCGTTTCTCAAGGACATTTGTTAGGAATACAAAAATTTACATTGACCTTTTTTATTACTTCTATAGAAGTCTATTTTTTCCATTCTAAAATAGAGAAAAATATAGAATACCTGTATCACTGATTACTTCAGATTAGCATTTTCCAAAGGAATGAGAAATCCATTTCTTCCAGTTTATCAATCTCCTTCTATATCATATTTTGTCAGCTAACAAAACCTTGAATCCTGTAAGTAAAAATTACATAATTCTGAGCCTGTTTTTTCTAAACCCAAGAACCCCATAAACCGTTCAGCATTCTTGAGAGGAACCAGAGCTGTAACATGGAAGAAGTGAGACACAACCCCAGTGATTGTAAATCAGAAGTCACAGTATTATTTGTACTAAATGTCAAAGAGTATTACCACAATATCAGGCAGGAATGTATTAGTGAGAAACACAAATAATGACTAAAATTCTAAGAAGATAAATCAACCAAAATTCATTAATCAAAAAAAAAAAAAAACCCACAAATGTTTGTCCAAATCTGATGAGCAATAATCAGTAGATCATTGGGACAATACAGGGTTTATGTTATTGACTCAATAAAGTGGAGTCATTCTTCCTTATGAACAAAGTTCAAACAACAGCCTATAACTAAGAGCAAGATTGATACAGAAATAAATACCGAGAAGTCTGTTTCTAACCAGTTCCCTCAAAATAATATTAGTTTAGCTGCTGGCACTTTATATAAACATTTAGGTTAATCCTAACCTCTTCATTGTGTGTATGTATGTTCATACACATTTTCATAATAGTGTTGCTTATATTAAATTTTTTTCAGAGGACAGGGATCATAAATATTTTATTTACTTTATTCAGCCTCCTGTGAGAGTGCTATGAGGAGATAAACACTTATTAAATGCTGTTGTTATTATTTTGCTTAATAATGATGATGTAAAGGAAATATAAATGAAAACCAGACACCTGCTAGAGGAAAACATGTTTCTGTACATTGAAATATTCTGCCTAGATGCAGTATTCTTCTACTAATTAAAATAAGAAGCAGTCTCTTGATAGTAGTTTTTTATGAAAGCTTTTATGGAAGTATATTTTAAAAGTTAAATGATTGAAGCTGACTAAAACTCACTCTGATAAAAATCAAAACACAATCAGAATACTTCACTGAACGGTGCAGGTATAATTTTACAACTTTGAAAGAAATTATATTTTACATGTTTAATAAAAAAATTAAGAATAAATTTTGACATGATAAATTGAAATGATTAATAGAAATTTATTCTATTACAAAAGAGAGAGAGAGAAATCTTGAACAAGGGTAATCCATCTTTGAGATTCCTTTGACAAATAAATTTTCTCTAATCACGGCTTTTGTAATTTTGCAGAAGTATTCTCATATGAATTATTGCTTGTCTTACAGTTTCATTAACCTACTATTCTTATTTTATCATTTTATGTAAAGATATAAGGAGAATGTGCTAAGTTATGACCAATAAATTATTTTAATATAGAGAACAAATTGATCTATTTAAACTTAAAACTTCAAGTATGTTTAATCAGATGTATATGACAGTTTATATTTATGGAATCTACAATATCAATCATATTTCAGAAATTATTTCTCACATTTTATAACATTTTATGGAAACACCATAACAGAAGTTTATTTTTTAATCTCATAAATAAAAACACTTTAAGTATATTAACTTTCACTTTGTATGTATACTCTTTTGGAAGTTTCAAGTGTTTTTATGGGAAGAAAGAACCTTTTGTCAGTGACATAAATGCTCTTTCTGGCTTTTAAACATTTTCTATAAACAATGCTACTGCTTTTATTCTACAATCTTTTAGCACGAAAAAATCACGCAAAGGTCCCTGTGATTAAAGCATAATGCTCAACATACAGAGAACCTAAAATTCATTCTATTTATGGAAAAGCTTTTTATTTCTCCAATACTCACAAAATAGTTTTTCAAAATAAATATCCTTAATCTCGTTTTCCTGTCAAACAGTATTGTACATAGTCTCTGTTTCTTAAAAATAAAGTGTTAACATTGATATTTTAGAAAATAAACGCATTTTATGTTCACAAATTTAAGAAGTCTTTACAGAAATCAAACTCTTCAGAGACCTGTAGTTGTGTCTTATTCCAATATTTTTTTTGTATTAGCATCAGAATATAAAATAATTTAATTCTATAAGGAACAACTGATATCAATGAAATCATTGCCATCTTTTTATAATATGGAAACCAAGTCTTGAATGCATATGAAATATGTAAATAAATAAAACTTCATTTCAGAATTTTATTGAAAATAATAAAGGGAGCTATCAGAATATTTAAGATTTATAATAATATAAATAACCAAGATTGAGAGGGAGAATGAATAATAGCTACTAAGGAAATAAGTGTTTGTTTTTTCATTTTTCACTTTTTCATAATAGGATTTCTATGAGTACTGTCTGAATTTAATTAACCAAGCAATGGAGGGCTAAATGTATTACAAAAATGTGTGAAGTGAGTTTACAGAAAAATTAAAGATTAGAAATACCCCAGGAAACAGAGAGTATATACATATGTACACATAAATAGAAACAAACAACTAACAAACAAAATTCCCATAATCAAAATCATACATTAGAAGAAATTTTTTTTTTTTAGAGACACATTTTGGGTAGGCAAATTTTGCTCCCCTACTTTTTTTTTTTAAATAAATTTATTTATTTCTTTATTTCTTTATGGCTGTGCTGGGTCTTCGTTTCTGTGCGAGGGCTTTCTCCAGTTGCGCTGAGCGGGGGGCCACTCCTCATCGCGATGCGCGGGCCTCTCACTATCGCGGCCTCTCTTGTTGCGGAGCACAGCCTCCAGACGCGCAGGCTCAGTAGTTGTGGCTCACGGGCCCAGCCGCTCCGCGGCATGTGGGATCTTCCCGGACCGGGGCACGAACCCGTGTCCCCTGCATCGGCAGGCGGACTCCCAACCACTGCGCCACCAAGGAAGCCCCAGAAGAAATTTTAAAAATAATTTTAAAAGCTATTTATCCCATTTACTAATGTATAGCAAATTACCTCAAATGTCAAAAAGTAATCTACTCACTGATTCTAAAGGTCAGGAATTCTGGTGGGGTATAGCAGGGATGTTTTTTCTTTGCTTCACTACTTTCTCTTTTGTACATGAAAGGCTGGAAGCTGGAATCGTGAAGCTTAGCTCACATGTTAAGAGGTTGATCCTGAATCTAGCTGGCTGGTTGGGAAGAATACCTACACTTACACGTGGTCTCTGCAGGTTACTAAAGTTTACTCACAATGGGAACATTTCTTGAAAGAGAGTCAGCTGAAACCTGACTTGCCTTTTATGGTCTAGGCTTCCATTGCATTCTATTTAATAGAAACAAGTCACCAAGCCCAGCCCGAACTTGGAGGAGATTAGATCTCCGCTCTCAGCAAAGCAGTGTCAATGTCACATTGTAAGAAGGAATAAAATATGATGATGCAGTCATATTTCAAAAATAAAATCTGCCACAGTTTAAATATGGAAAAAATATGAGCAAGCCAGTATCAAAAATTAAAAGAAATGAATTAGAAACAGATATATTTGTGGAGTCAATCACAAAAAATGAAATTAAAACAATTCA
Source organism: Balaenoptera musculus (assembly GCF_009873245.2). Lineage (NCBI taxonomy): Eukaryota > Metazoa > Chordata > Mammalia > Artiodactyla > Balaenopteridae > Balaenoptera > Balaenoptera musculus. The sequence goes on along the minus strand of NC_045789.1, from coordinate 129,555,570 downwards.
TTTAAACTTTTCCTTAGATTGCTTAAACAGCAAAAACTGATACGTAAAAATATCACCTGAATCAAAATGACTTAGAAAGTTCAAAACCAAGTCCAAACAAACAATAACAAAAATAAATCTATGATTACTCTCTGCTCATTTAAAATGATAAGGGTGAAAGTAAGCATATAATTTCTGACTGAATCAGTTTGAACAGCTATTGGGCAACTAAAACAATAGGTAATGTATACAGACACACTCACTACCAAGCACAAATGGCTAAATACCATTTTATACATAATTAAATCTGATTAACATCCACATGAAATAAGTATTGTTATGAATATTATTTTCCAGATGTGTAAAATGAGACTAAGACATATTGAGAAATTGGAAAAGCAGAACTTAAATCTTGATCTAACTCACAGGGTTCATAGCTATTATTTTATATGACTTAACTGTTATTACAGATATTTCCAGCTTAATATAAAATTTTTGATGTACCATATTTCAAATTAAAGTTGACAGGTGATATTTTATCTGGTTCAAATATCTATGATTAACTAAGCACATTCATAGTATACATAATCCAGTGATAAATTTTGACACAGGATTTATCTGAACTATGAAAAAAATGTTATTTGAAAAATACTTGCATTTTTCAAAATATTTTACCTTCTCTCAATTCTAGACCTAAATTGAGCATGGCACTTCCTTTTCATGATACTACTTAACACTTCATAGTGTTTAGTTTTATGGACTAAATTTTAAGTTACTCAAGGGCTTTTCACTACATACTTTTTCTTCTGCATTCTATATAGTGCCAGGAACTCTGTGGGTGTTTAATAAGGATTAACCGGTGTCAATGGCAATAATGACTTCTATTATTTCCTTGAATATTGATACCATTAAGAGCGTGATGCTTAAATGGGCCTAATTTTATTTATAATTTCTAATAAGAGTCAGGTGATTTAATATGGAACAGCCTTTTCAAGTGAATTAAAGTAGGAAATTAGCATAGAATACAGTAATTACTTTACTGTATTAGAATCTTAATAAATTGAAGTTACAATTATCCAGACCGATGCTTGGTGAAGGATATTTGGTAGGCAATCACAGTTACCCATTAGGCAAATCTTTTTAAGATTTAAGGTATAATCTCATGTAAGAAAGGTCAAAATGGTAAAAAGAACACCGGGCTTGAAAAAAATCAGCCTGGCTATGAGTCTCAGCTCCATTATTATAACTGGAAGATCTTGATCATAGTATTTAGGCTTCAGACACTTATTTACTTACCAATAATGGGAATAATTTAAATCAAGCCTCCTGTTTATATTTATATCTAAATAAATTAACCAATAGGTTACTAAATGAATAAAAATGTACAGCTATTGTGTAATATAACTGGAGGCTTTATTAGGATTCTAAAGTAAAACAACAGGGTGTATGATGACAGGAATGAGGGAAGAGGGTGAGTTTTTAGGGTTGAACAATAAGGTAGAGAACCTCTGAGGACTTGACAAATACTCTGAGAACTGAAGAGTAAATAAGATCACTCAGTCACATGAAAAATTGCACATGGAACTTTCCAAGCAACATAAACAGCCAGCACAATGGACAAAGGAAGGAAAATCTTTACTTAATCCAGGAACAGAGTAAGAAGAGATACTAGGAGAAAAGCTCAAGGAGGTTGGACAGGAGAGTCCAAAAATGACTGTTCAGAGAAGATAGGGCAAACATGATTGAGATGGAGTGAATGATGAGCTGGGAGGAAAGGTGAAATAATACAAGAAAAAAACATTTCTTTGAAGATGTTATTGTGCTACGGAGATCAATAGCAACATTGATAAGAACAGTTCAAGGGGAGTTTTGCAGATTGATGACACATTTCAGTGGTTTAAATAGTGGACGTGGTACATTTCTTTCTGAAATTATGCAGAATAGATAACCTGAAACACGCCTTCGTATACAATACATAGCAGTTGCAATTAAAAATACAACAAGCTTCTCTTAAATGCATAGCTGATGGCAACCATATCATTGCAAGAAAGCAAAGCATATCCTAGAACTAAGTGGAAGCTGATGTTTGAACTGTTCAGGGATGGGGCTAGAAGTTGGGTTTGGCTTTTTTAGTAGCCAAGAGACTTGGAAGTTGAGAGCCATATAAGTAAATCAGATGAAGTTTACCAATGCAGGAGGCTGGAACCAAGACTACAAAATAAAAACTTAACCTTCCAAGGCCTAATTGGTTACTGGAAGGAGAGACTGACTGACTCACACACAGAGACAGGAAAACAGCAGAAATTTTGTCTCTATTTTTGAGGCTTTCAGGATATATAAAACTTATTAATATTTGTATGTGAGAATACAAGTTTTAACCATGATACTTTGGGTGAGGTATAATGAGGCCAGACACAGATCAGAGATGGAAACCAGAACAAATTTTACAATTTTGTTACTCACGGTTCCCCATGGAGAACACGGCACATAAACAGGACCAGTTAGGGAAAGCACTGGGATTGATTACAAAGCAGAGGGAGAGAAAAGAACTGTGGACATGTTCGTTCATTGTGGTTTCTACAACCAGGAGGGGTCCAGGCAGGGTAAAAACCCTTAGGATTGGCTAATTTAAATAATTTTGTTGGTCACTGGGCCACTGGGCCTGTCTCTTGTTGTCTGGTACTTGACCCTTGTGGTGATTAAGGCAGTGGTATCACGGCCAGAGTATGAGAATCCAATAAGGGAAGTGGTTAAAGGTGTAGACTTAATCAGCTGCTCAAGGGAACGGACTGGCCTCTCGCCAGGACCTCAAAATTGAGAGTTAAGACAGCATTAAAACAAACAAACAAAAAACTATATTACAAGCATACAGTATAAATAAAAATCAAAGGGTACCTCACTATAACATTATAAAATTGTAGAACACCAAAGACAAAAAGAAAATCTCATATGCACCCAGAAAAAGAACAAGAGGGAACTGCAAGAAAAATGATATTTGCATTACTTAGAAACTTTGCAATAGCAATAATATTAGCTGGAAAAAAATAAAATTGCATCTCCAAAGTATAAGAGAAAATAACTCTTATTCTGCAATTCAGTGTGACTGTGTGAACTGCTGAAAAAAAAAGGCTACTTCAGAGGGTTTAAAAATAAGATGAAATTCAAATAGTAGGGAAAAAATATGTTGAAATATTGTCAGAGCTAAAACATTTTAATTTCCTTGAATTAATTGGGAGGATGGTAGGGATAGTGATGAATGAAAAATAATACAAAAAGAAAACAAAAAAATCATAATAATACAATTGAAAAAAAAAAATGACAACTTATCTAGGCAAAGACTAAACATAGACAAAATTCTGGCAAAGGAGGACAAGAAGAAAAGGAAATGTACAAGTAAACAATATTGGGAATAAAAATGGACATAGTAAGAATCATAGAGGACTTTAAAATAAATACAAAACTATATGTAGTATTTGGAAATAAATGGAAAACTTAATTGAAATTCATCATTTTAAAGAACAACATTTCCTGTCAAAGCTGAAAGAATATGTAGAAAACTAAAATAGAAATATAACTATTAATGTAACTAAATGAATTTTTAAAACACACACACACACACACACACAAACAACTGGTCTAAATATTTAACAAAGCAGATTTCCAAATATTCAAGGAATTCCTATTTAAAAAGCAAATCTGGGGACTGGAAAGACAGAAAATTATCTTCAATATTTTTTTTTGATATATACATAACTTTGAGACCAAAACCAGGTAAGAAAAGTACAAAATAAAAAAAAATTAAGCTAATCTCACAGATGATTATCTCTTTCTATGTCTTGTATACATTGCAAAGCAAATCCAGCACAGATACTCCATTTATTTATGAAAGACTTTTAGCAAGCTAGGAATAGAAGAAAATTCCTTAATCTGATGAATATTTTTCTCCATTATCTCAAACCAACAGAGAATCATTACATAAAACACATGTTAAAAATTCCCATAAGAGCCCAAAATCACTAAAAGAGGAAATCCAAATTACCAATAATATAAGGATCAGGTAAATACACATTTCAATCATGATGGAATGTAATTGTACACTTCCAGCTGAAAAATACATTGAAATGTCTGGCAAATCAATTCCACTTCAAGGGATATGTTCACATTCTCACAAGAAAAAAATGTATATATGTGTTCATTGAAGCATTTTTAATAGCAAACAAGGAAAAATTCAATTAAAAGAAGGATGGATTTACAGTTCTATAAATAAAATGGAGCACTATATAGGAATGAAAACAAATGAGACAGAGCTGCATGTATCAAGGAATAGATACATAGTTCTGTATACCATCAGAAAATGAATTTTACTTTATATAAATGTTAAAATATAATAATAATAATAATAAAAAGCAATCTATGAGATTGTTTATTTAACAAAATTCAACATCTAATAAGTCAATTAAGACAATTTAATGTCATCACCTTGAAGTGCTTAATAATTCCACTCCCCTTGATACAAATAAGTTGCTCAGAAGAGCATGAAATAGTATAATTTACCTTTCAAATAGAAAATTTGGCTCTAGTTTTCCCTTAATTTCTCTAGGAGAAAAATATGTTTGTATTCTTCTCTAAGCAGAGGTCACAGAAGTGAATGTATGTCTCTATCATTAAAATTTTCTGCTTATAAAAAGAAAGAAATGAACTATCAGGCCATGTAAAGACAAGATGGAGCCATGGAATGTCACCAGGAACCTTAAATACATATTGCTAGGTGAAAGAAACCAATCTGAAAAGGCTATATACTATATTATTCAATCTACATGACATTCTGGAAAAGGCAAAACCATAGAAACAGTAAAAAGGTCAGTGGTTGCCAGGGGTTCCAGGACAGGGAAGGGAGGATAAATAGGTAGGAGAGGGGATTTTTAGGGCATTGAAACTATCCTGTATGACACCGTAATGGTGGATACATGCTTTTAAGTATTTGTCAAACCCATAGAACTGCACAATACAGAGTGAATCCTAAGGCAAACCACTGACTTTAGTAATAATGTGTCAACATTAGTTCATCAATATTGGTTTGTCACTTGTGACAAACGTACAACACTAATGCGAGATGTTAATAATACAGGGAACTGTGAGAGATGGGAAGGGGATATATGGGAACTTTACACTTTTGCTCAATTTTTCTGTAAATGTAACACTCTAAAATACAGAGTCTATTAATTAAAAAAATAATACATATATATTCTAAAGGGTAGATGAATGGACTATTTTTAGTTAATACCATCACATGGGAATTTCCATTAAAGAGATGAAAATACTCTCACTTGGGCAAATAATACTACTTATTTTTATCATGTCATTAGCAAATGCAAGTAAATTAATTTGTGCTGCCATGAATATTGTGGGTATTCTTTAAACGATTTCCAGATGGAATGTTTGAGGATGCTTTGAGATAAAATCTTCGATTTCAACATTTGATTTGCTTGAGCTGCATATGGTGGGTAAGCCAATGCATATTAATATGCACCTAAAATTCTATCATGTCAACTAAAAAAAAGAAACACATGAGCAAGATACTTCGTGATATTTATAGATACGCGCAGATGGCTTTCACATTCATTTTAAGGTCGTTTTACTCAGTGTATTCACTTTCCATCTTGCATTGCTGAGTGTCTTTTGACTAGCTTTGTTTCTCCTAGGTACCTATGTCCATCTTTTCACTAATAGAGTTCTTCCTTTTACAACTCTCCAGCCTGAACTAATTTTATATTTATAGGTAGACTATATATACACACATATATATATTTCCTGTTTGAATGACTAATCCCTAAGCTTTTTCTCCATTCATTCTATAATTCTGGATTTTCATATCTCTTAAAAATAAATAATTGGTAAGAATTTTCCAAGGCTCTGTCCTCAGTTGCTCACATGCTGCTGCTTATAGTGTCATCAACTTTTAATTTTTTTATGAATCCCCCTCTATTTCTTTCCACCCACATGCAGTATATTTCTAGTTCTTTTCAGAACATGTTCTAAAAATCACTTGCTTTCTATAATCACTTACTATATGATAACTGATTGCGTTGCATATAAGCTTTTTTTTTTTTTTGCTTCTCATTAAGTACCTAAAAGCCTATATTAGCCTTTCATTGTAGACTGCTTTTTAATTAGAATAGAAGCATCAACATTTTCCATTTTGCTGTTTTCCAATGGCACAAGTTTTCCATTTAAGTTAATAAACAATATGAAACAGGTAAACATTTTATTTCTTTTTTAGTGATTTGCTTTGGCTCTTCCTTAGAAAATTTCTCCTAAACCTCTTTATACACTTAACAAATAATTAAGTGATTCTGTTATTCATATAGCTACCATATTTGGATGCAATGGGGAAGTAGTATAGTGGTTAAGAATGACAGCAATGAAACCAGAGCATTTAAGTTTATGTCTGGCTCTGTCACTTTCTAGTATTTTCATCAGGAAAATTACTTTCCTTCCTATGTTTATGTTTCTAAAGGGGCTAATGCCATCATTTACCTTTTAAGGTAGAAAATAGAAATAAAATTGGGGTTTATACGATTAAAGTATTTAGCATATTTTCTATCACTGAAAATTGTTCAGTACCTGTAGTATATTTTAAGGGTATAGCTATAATTATTATTGAATGTGTATTTTATGTAACACACAATATTGATTCCTATACTATATAATATTCTCAAGTTCTTGGTACTATATAGTCCAGGAGCTTAGAGGATTTTTGTGTCCCTCTTTTTGAAGAGCACTAGTGGACACACATTCATTGAGAATTAAACTACTCAAGAAGAATGTTGACTTCTGGGCAAGTTGTTTAGTCATCACATAATGTGAACTGGTAATGAAAATGAAACTCAAATTCATTGGGCATCAGCAGAGTTCTAAAAAGTGTAAAGATTATCTAATTTAATCTTCATAAGCAATATATGAATTACATGTTATTAACTCTTTATTTACTAGACAGAATATGAATATGTTGGTGTTGAAGCCAGATTGGGGTTTTGGGAGCCCTGATTCTCAATCCCACATGCTGTCTGAGACACTATTATAAAAATAGTCACATAACATCCTAAAATTCCAAATCCCTGCAACATGGCCATGCTATAAATAATTGTTTATTTTATTTCATTTTATTGACCTGAATCTTTAAATGTTTCATTCTTAGTTTTCACTAAGAAGCAAAGTAATAACATTTTTCCTCTCTTGGTCTAATTCAGAACTGCATCACACAAGCTCTACTGAACAACAGCTTAATGATCATTTACCATGCCAGCATTTCTAGGCATTTTGATCTGTATTAGACCTATGTGTCCAAACTATGTGGACAATGTTTTCAAAAATGTATTATCAGTGTTATAATATTTTAATATTATATTAAATAATGTTTATAATATGATCCATATTAATAGTCTAATTTGAGTTTTAAAGTTAAGTTGTTTCTGCCACAATTCTGTACATTCACATCCTCTTATTTCTTCTTTTATGGTTTCTATTACTTTAATGACAACACTATTATTAAATTATTCTAGTGAGAATTATCTTCTACTTCTAAATTATCTTCTACTTCTCATTTTTCCCACACATTAACTACCAAACTGTCTAAGGTGTCTATGAAATCCTTCTGTTTACCATTTTTACTGGTCTGTATTTATAATATTGGCCCACATTTACGCTCTTTCAATAAGACTCCTGTTTTTCAGTCTACCTACTCTCACATCCTTCTTCCATAAGAGCAACAGATCCTAGCATGCCACTGCTGAAACACATTTCTTCTAAATTTGGGTCAGTATAGAGTGGGTGCTCTCAGGTGTTCTGATATCCACAAATGGTGGTACCTAAAGATGAGTCCTGATAGAACAGATTTCCATATCTTTAATTATACCCCACATCTAGGGAGTCTAACCTCTCCTGAGTGAAACTTTTATTTTAAATGATAAATAAGGTTACTGTTCCAGATGATTTCTCCCACATTTTAGGACAGTCCTTGTGCTTGTCTTATTCTCTCTAAGCTTTTCAAAATATACAGAACTTTTCTGAACTTCTTGGGACTACTATGTCAAGGTTCTGATGGGTTTGAGTCACAGTAAACCATACTTTGAAATGAGACCAAAAAAGAGTTTCTTTGATGCCTATCTTTTGGTAGGCCAAATATGAGATATGGTACTAAGCTAGTAAGGAAAAAAACAAAACTATAAATTATAATTCTGATACCTAAAGAGTTTATAAATTGTATATAGATGAATAATATCCCTAAGTTCCACATAGTATGTTCCAAAAAAATAATACCAAGAGTACATGCTAAAAGGTATCAGAAAAGGTAGAGATCACTTCAGAGAGACTGGCCAAAGAAAGCTTCATGAAAGGTCACATTTCAGCTGGCATTTAAAGGATTGCAGAATTCAAATAGAAGTGCAAAGTATAATCTAACAAGTTTAAAAAGTCTCACAGTGTTCACTAAATTATACTAAGAGGACCCCAAAGGATCAAGGCAGTTTGATACAAGAAGGAGATTACGTTCAAGGATCATCATGTTCTGGAATTACTGTGATGAGGAAACAAAGGCAATATTCTGTGCTAAAGAACAAGAATAAAAGATATTTTGTGCTTCTTATTTGGTACTGTCTATGCCCTATATAGGAAAGGCAATGGTATGTTGAATGATGAAACATGTTAAAGATTATCAATTGAATACATTTTGTTTGGGGTTTAATATCAACATAGTATTACTGTTATTTGTGGAAACAAGGTAAAATAGTTAAGGTGGAATACTTGGTTGGGTTCTCAAAAAGTTAAGACTCAGGGAAAAAAATATTAAATCTACCTATGAAAAAAGAAAGATATTTTTCTGCTGAATATTCTACTCACACTGTTTATGTTGAGCCTTACAAATGTAATTGAATACCTGGACAATATTTTGAACCATTGCCAGGAAAAGTGTTTTCTCATAACACTGAAAAGTGATTCAGAGGTAGGGGTGCAACTCATAACAGTAAGTTTCTATGTACCCATATGAACGCAAAGCAATAATGGTCACAGGCAAGAAATATTTACTCAAATAATTTCTTGTAAACGGTAGTCATTTAAAGAAGATTGATATTTAGAAATTAACATAAGTAACCTATTTTAGAGTTCCATTTAAATATCAACTTTGCATTTGTTTATAATTTATGTACCTTATACTGCCCCAAATTTGAAAAGAAATATTTTGTTATAAAAATAATTCTACATTTTTCATCAGAAATGATAAATTATTTGTAACTTCCGTGATACAGTATAAATATTTGTGACTTAACACTAAATTACATGGTGCTAAATTCATATTCCAACTAACTTTGTTTATAATTAATTGGAGACAGCATTCAGACTTCAGCATGCCAATTATCAATACCTGACAAATGAAAAGTGGAGGCTCACAGTAAGCATATTCTGGCATCCAACTTTCTGGGACTCTCTTCTTTACAATGCATTCATTGTTACTACCAGATTGCTTTTACTAACAGGATTTCAGAATATATCATACATAAGATCTACATTTGTATCTGTACCATTTTTTCTTAAGTTTTAAATCATATTTATCTCCATGCCATCTGTCGGCCACCAGTGAAAGGGATGATTCAGTTGCTAAAAAGCCTAAATGTCATCACATAAGTGTCATGTTCATGTAATATACTTCAAAAGAAATTTATTCCCAAATAAAGAACTGTCATTTTAAAAATTATTTTTTATTTCTACTGAATTCATTTTCATTTTATGTTCTATCCAATTAATTTATAAGAAGAAATACATTTCAAAATGAATTTAGAAATATAATTTTGGCATGTCCATGAGATTGTTTTATTCTAATTGATCCCCTTGAGTAAAAGGAATTAAGTAGAATTACAATATTAACTTGATATTTGATAGATCATTTATTCCTCAAAATGAAAATGTTGAACAGAATGAGAAACAATATACAGAAATAGTATTGAAAAAGGACAAAGGAGGAATATACTTCGCTTGGGGGAATAATTCATCATACTACTCTAGATCTTCTTAAATTTTTTCTTAGTTTCTTTTTTTTTTTTTTTTTAATATTTTATAGCTACTTTTATTTTTATTTATTTTATTTTTATTTTTGGCTGTGCTGGGTCTTCGGTTCGTGCGAGGGCTTTCTCTAGTTGCGGCAAGCGGGGGCCACTCTTCATCGCGGTGCGGGGACCGCTCTTCATCGCGGTGCGCGGGCCTTTCACTATCGCGGCCCCTCCCGTTGCGGGGCACAAGCTCCAGACGCGCAGGCTCAGTAGTTGTGGCTCACGGGCCCAGCTGCTCCGCGGCATGTGGGATCTTCCCAGACCAGGGCTCGAACCCGTGTCCCCTGCATTAGCAGGCAGATTCTCAACCACTGCGCCACCAGGGAAGCCCTAGTTTCTTTTTTTTAACAAATATGTTAAAGAAATAAATGTCCTCTAAATTTTTTTTTTTTTTTTTTGTCCGCTCTGCGCAGCATGCGGGATCCTAGTTCCCCCACCAGGGATCAAACCCCGCGCCCCCTGAAGTGGAAGCGTGGAGTATTAACCACTGGACTGCCAGGGAAGTCCCTCATTTTTTAAAAACCATTGATTTTTATAAGCTAAAATAATCTTAGATATAATTTTGCTCTTAACTATGCCACTATAAAGCCTAGAGTATGTAAATGTCTTCCAGAGAGTACATCTAACAGAGGTGGTAAGGATTAGGATATCTGGTTAATTTCCTTTTTATGCCATTTCACCCACAGTGAATTTATTTCCAGGTTGCCTTCCTTATGTTATTTGGTAAAACTAATCCCATCATTTAATAAATACATCTCTGATGCATTTTGTATATGGAGAAACAATACACAAATTTGCCCATCAGCACTTATATTGGAAGCCACCATTTGTTTTCTCTGCCGATGGGTTCTAGAGGGGCTGATAATAGGATTTTCAGTTTTTTATTTTTGTGCAGTTTTGTTGTTTATGGAGGAGTTGACATCCATATCCATCAACTCTGCAATTCATCTAGCATTAAGAATATATTGTTCATAAACAGTATTACTTCATTTTTCTTCAAAGAATGACTGAATATGAATTGAAAATTTTAGCCTGACAAAGCAGATTGGCAGGGCTATATAAACACTAAGCTACATTTATATGAATTACAAAAAAAGGAATCCTTCTTAAAAAGAAAAAATTAAGTTAGTATACTATTTATTTCTCAATAAAAATAAACATAACCACTAACTCATTATATATTATACAATCTAATTAATGAATATACAATAATAGAAAATTATAACTTTAATCATATTAATTAGGGGCTCAAATTCACTAGAATATAATTTATAATAAACCCATTGTATGTTATACATTCATGAAAATTATAGTTTATGACTACTTGTTCTATTTCTCATTTTTTCACAGAAATGATTGCTATATTTTATACTATAAATGAGATTATAGAGATTAAGTGGTTTTAAGTAATGTTAATTTAAGAATTTACATTATCTTCTTATAACTGTTTTTGGTGAAGATAAATATATTCTGAAAAAGATGAAAATGTATCCAGTAAATCATTGCATAAAACACATTGCAATGCTTCAATGAGAATTATTCTAGATTTTAGGGGAAAATAAAACCAATGTTTTTAATCTTCTTATGCATTGATGTTTCATCAATAGCATACCACTTAATATGTTCATCAGTCACTTTCAACTTTAAAAATCTTATATGGTTGTTGAAGCTAACTTTTATTCCACTTTTTAAACATTACAAGTCATTTAGAACAAAAGTATTCTTTTATTTTTGTGAACCTGCCTTTAAAGACAATATTGATTCATGTAATAATAAAAAAAATAATGCTGACATATAGTTTGGTATCATAAAGGGACTCATAGTAAGTGAGGAGAAACAAAGATGACCACACCTTTTTTTGTTACTATTCTCAACCAGAGTTTATATCGCTCCATCATGAAGGGGTTTACCTTGCCTCCTATGTTGATGATGGATGGGTCTTTGACTGTTTTAGCCAATAAAATACAAGGAAATCAACACTTTCCTTGAATGCCAATTATGGATCTACTCCTTATTAGACCCTGACTACCTGATTTTCTTTCTTGAAATGCTTGCTGTGAGATGTTCTCTTTCATACCATGCCACCAAGCAGTGAGGCACACAAGCCACCTTCATAAGTGATTCAGCTGACAGCCCCAGCTAAGCCCAGCTCCCCAGCATCAACCAGCAGCCCTGTGAGTCAGCTGCCTGGGAACCAAATTTCCAAGCTCTCTGGAAATTAGCTATTCTCAATGACACCACGTCTATTCAAGCCCTGCCCAAATGATAAAACTTTAAAAAAATAAATAATTCTTGTTATAAATCAGGTTTCATTTTCATTTTAATAGATTCTTTAGTACTTCATAAAAATTTTCCAGTTTTTCTTGAAATTCATTAATTATGGTTGACACAGAACTAAAAATTATCTGTAAGAAACTGGTGTAAATCTTAGTTACAGGGTTTTCTCTTTCCTTCCACTCCATCTAGCATTCCACCCTTTTTCCCCCAAAAAATATGTATTCAATGATATAAACACTATTATTTAATTTTCTTTTCTGATGGCTTTCTGCTTCTTTTCTTTTTTGTCTTGATAATTTTATTTTAATTTTTTCAACTTCTGGGGAGAAATAAACCCCTTAATATTTAATTTTAGACTTTTTAACATATAAAAATAGTATTATAAAACCATGTACTAAACTTTAACAGCAGTTAATTCTGGTACTCTCAAAATTTCCATAGCAGCAAACAGTTGTTATCATCAGTGGTTCATTACATAGTGACCTCTAATTAAGTTTTCGTAATACTTACTTTTGTCTTTTAATGGAGAATGAATATTCATTATTACTTTGTGATTCATTTTATAGTAAAAATAGTTGTAGATTTAAATTGAAATTTCAGCCATATTCGGCTGAGACTTTCAACACAACAGATGACAATAAATGCCTTATAAATATCTAATTTAAATGAGACTAATAAATTGGATTTAAAATTTTTTTCAAATATTTCTCTTTCAGTGTATCAGTTGATAAAGCAGGTTTTTATTTTGCATGCTGTTAGATCAGTGTTCTTGATTTTTAAATTTGGTATTCTTTTGTAAGTCAAAGCTATAGAATAATACATCAACCAAATTGGGACAATATGCTTGACTTTCACCTTGTGAGAAAATTGCAAAATGTTGACTTTGGTTATAATGACACTATACTAATATCTGCTGGAAACTTATTATAATATCTATGAAAATGATTCACATTTAGAATCTCCTAGATTATATAAGCAAAACAATTTCAAAGTAATTAAGATATCTATTATGTAAACAGATGAGAAACTTTAGCAGAAGCTCCTTTGTACAGTATACCACCTACATAGCAATGCAAAATAGGCCTGGGAGAGGTATGGGATAAAAAGTCAGATCCTCAGAGCCAAGTAAAGAAGTGGAATGTGCTTATTATAATCACTGACTAATAAAGAGCACGAGGAGAGGATATTTGATTTGAGTTTAATTAAGCAAACATTTTTTTCCTAAGAGAATCATACCTGTAAAAAATTCACTAGATGGAGAAAACAGGGCAGAGTTTTGATGTGAAAAAGGGATTCTGATGGTCTAATGAAATATGGAGAAAATAATGTAATAAAAATCTAGGGCTTCCCTGGTGGCGCAGTGGTTGAGAATCTGCCTGCCAATGCAGGGGACACGGGTTCGAGCCCTGGTCCAGGAAGATCCCACATGCCACGGAGCAACTAGGCCCGTGAGCCACAGCTACTGAGCCTGCGCGTCTGGAGCCTGTGCTCCCAACGAGAGAGGCCTCGACGGTGAGAGGCCCGCGCACCGCGATGCAGGGTGGCCCCCACTTGCTGCAACTGGAGAAAGCCCTTGCACAGAAACGAAGACCCAACACAGCCAAAAATAAATAAATTAATTAATTAAAAAAAAAAAAATCTAGAGACTCACACTTATAAGGTGAGAGCTACCAGAGCTACCAGAGCTATAGTCTACCAAGGAGACCTGGGACCAACAGGTCCAGACCTTCCATCCTAAAAATAGAGAAACACGTTAAACTTTAACCCTGAGTACTTCCCTGGTATTTTAACCCTGGTACTTTAACCTCACCAGCTACCAGAGCTACCATATGATCCAGCAATCCCACTCCTGGGCATATATCCAGAAAAGGCTAATACTCTAATTTGAGAAGATACATGCACCCCACTGCTCATAGCAGCACTACTTACAATAGCCATGACATGGAAGCAACCTAAATGTCCATCAATAGATGAATGGATAAAGAAGATGTAGTATATATATATACAATGGAATATGACTCAGCCATAAAAAAGTGCGAAATAATGCCATTTGCAGCAACATGGATGCACCTAAAGATTATCATATTAAGTGAAGCAAGCCAGGCAGAGAAGGACAAATATCTTTTGATATCACTTATATGTGGAATCTTAAGAAAATAATACGAACAAACTTATTTACAAAACAGAAATAGACTCATAGACATAGAGAACAAACTTACAGTTACCAAAGGGGAAAGGAGGGGAAGGGATAAATTGGGAATTTGGGATTAACAGATACATACTACTATATATGAACAACAAGGACCTACTGTATAGCACAGGGAACTATGTTCAATATCACATATATATTCATATATATATATATAAAACCGAATCACTTTGCTGTACACCTGAAACATTGTAAATCAACTATACTTCAACTAAAAAAAAAATATAGAGGCTGAGAAGTCCCAAGGTCTGCAACTGGCAAGCTAGAGATCCCAGAGGGCTGACGATATTGTTCCAGACTAAGTTGAAGGCCTGAGAATCAAGACAGCTGAGGGTTTAAGTTGCAGTCCAGAAGCTGGCAGTCTGGAGACCAAGAAAGTCCAATGTTTTACCTTGAGTCCAAAGGCAGGAAAAGACTGATGTCCCATCCCAGCTCAAACACTTGGGAAGGAGGAGTTCCTTCTTACTTGCAGAAGGGTCAGCCTTTTTGTTTTCTTCAGGCCTTCTACTGATTGAATAAGGGTCACTCACATTAGGAAGAACAACCTGCTTTACTCATTCTGCCAATTCAATAGTAAATCTCACTCAAAAGAACAACCTCATAGACACACCCAGGATAATGTTTGACCAAATATCTGGGCACCCTGTGGCCCAGACAAGTTGACACATAAAATTAATCATCACAGGGAAGAATAACAAAATTCTCGGCTTCAAGTTGGAGGGCATCAGTGAAACCCCTCTGCAGTTAGGAGAGGGAAACAAGGGAAAACAACAACAGCAAAATAGCTCTATCCCTGGTCGAGGAATAGAAATACCTGCTAAGATAATCTTTGCATCTGAAGGAAGTGTGAAAGCCACATCCACATCTGTGAAGGCCACACCCCCAAGACACAGGTCACAGTGCCTGCCTAAGACTGAGACATAGTCATAACCTCAGAAAGCACACACACACACACACACACACACACACCCCACCATCACCATAACACTACTACTAACTGAGTGAAAACAGAGGAATATAACTGAGACTGTTGCAAGGGGCAGATTCTCTTTGGAGAGCTGCATAAAAAGAAGAGCCAGGCCAAGAGGAAAGGCAAAAATAAAGTATCAGTATGTCTTTTTTCCACCTCTCCTATTTGACCTAGGTTACTCAGGATTTCAAAAGGCAATACTTTAGCCATACAGCCACTTCACACTTTCTGTCTAGCCAGCATCTTCCTTTCATTCACTATTTTTCATATGCAATATGTTGAAGATAACTTTTTCAACATAGAAACAATTTTCAGCAAATAAATCACACTGGAACAAGTATTAAATATAAAATCTATTCATCTGTTCTATCTTTGTAAAATATATTCAATTAAAGAATGTTTCATTCCACTTTGCTTCCTAGGACACTAAAAGTATATGTATCTGCCAGATACCCTAAGATTTAAGTTTAGTTCATATTATGGATGTTACTTGTCCATTTCTTCTTGCTTACTTCTAAATTATATTTTTACATTGAGAAATGCTGCCCTTTGGAAAAACTCAATAAATGGATTTAAAAAGTCAGTGCAACCCACAAAAAAACAATAAAAATTCTGTGCCTTTCCCAATTACTTTAGGATTATATAAGATTTTGTAGGATTTATGTGTATCTACATTTAACTTCCTCATTCTTCAAAATAACTTATTTTCAAAACTTCAACTAGTATTGACAAATATGATGAGAGATTAATAGGTGTACTTAATATAGTCAGGAAATGAACTTCTTTATCTTTCCAATTTTCTGTGTTTATGTATTAATTAATCTTCTCTAAAATATGCACCGATATAACACATATATCAATTGACATATAGACAACTGTCAGTATAGTAGAACATTTGAAAATAATTTTACACAACATATTAATATCTAAAATGAATCAGTAGCGGTGATGTGTCCAATTTTAACAATATTTACTTGTAATTTATTAAAGTTAAATATTACTTTTAAAATTATAAAATTCACAAATTTAAAAAACTGATTTAAAATCAACTTATAAAAAGTTATACAAAAAGAGTTGATATTAAAATAGAAATAGTAAACCTTTTTGAGTACTTATTATGCATTAGACATGATTTAGTGCTTTAAATAAATTAATTAATTCAATGCTAATGATACATCAATGTTTTAGTTACTATTACTATCCTCACTTTACAGTTTAGAAAATTGGGACTAGAGTGGTTAGGAAATTTGCCAAAGATAACAAGGCTAGTAAGCAAAAGTGTCTGAAATCAAATATAATCAGTGAGGCTGTAGACCCTCACCCTTAACCCCTATATTACTTAGTTTCGTGATCCCCTCCAAATTCATATTTACTAACCCCAATCCCTTTTTCCTCCTCTAAAGAAATAGTTTGGTAGGTTTATTCCAATTTGATTCTATTTGTGCCACGTATATACTTATTTTTTTATTCAACAAATAGTTTTGAATTAATTATATGAGAGATCTTGTACTAGTCACTGGATTTACAGCACTGAACTAAGCTGTCATTTTATTTACCCTCATAAAGCTTGTTATTTAGCCAGACAATAGACAAATGAATCCTCCCATAAATATAAGAATGTAAAGAGAAGAGAGCTATTACTTTTATGCTGAAAGTGAACTGAAAACTTTGGGAACATTCAATAAAGTTAACTTGATAAAATGAATGAAGGAGAACATTAGAAGATTAAAAAAGAAGAAATTAAACTTCCATTAGGATTTTTGCCTTAAGATTGCTTCACAAGTATCTTCGATATCTATTTGTACTCCAAGAAAGCTGAAACTAGAAATCGATGATAAAGCACCATGGTTTTTCGTGATGGAAGAAAGATGATGTGGGGTTCTGTTCAGCACACCTGTATTGAAAGAAATGCCTTAGCCATTTATCAAGAGGCTTCAAATAAATACAGATTCATATGGTTTAAATAAAAATAAAATATTTGTTTTTTTCTTAAGAAACCAAATACTAATTATATGAGATAAAGACAACATATATACTTTTATTTATTAGCTATTTGTCAAGTAGAAACAATGGTTAGCAAATATACTAGGTATATATTTTAAAATCAAGTTAGATAAGGTGATATTTCTACTTTATTAAATTTACTAAAATTTTTGTAGCTTGCTATGTGATAAATTTTCACAAGCATTTTAAACATGCTTAGACAGAAATGATACTCTCACTCATATACAAAAAATTTGATGCTACTGTACTTCTCATTTTTCTGTAGTAGATAATCTTTAATTTTCTTTGAAAGTTTTTAAGATGTATTTTTTTCCCTTAACATTATGATATTTTATTAGACTATGTGCAGGTGTAGTCCTTAAAAAAAAAAATCACTCTTTTGTTTCTTTTCTTGGTTCCATTAAATTTTACATATTTTATTCTGGGAAAATACTTTTTAAATAAATTCTCTAAGAAGTATTCATGTACGTACCTATAACGTCCCAGACGCTATTATAGCACTTGGGACATATCAATGAAAAACCGAGACAAAATACTATTTTCCACGCAGGGTTCATTCTAACATTTATTTTTAACTTGATTATTTTATTCTCTTCATTTTTCCCTTCTGGTAAAAAATAAATTATTTATTCCAAAAAACTGCTGGAAGATAGTGACTAGAAGGTAATAATAAGAAATACATTTTGTAGATCATACACTCTAAAAACACAAATATATATATATACACACATAAATATTTGACCTCGTCTGTGTGAATAAAGTCTCAGCTTAGTTATTGACAAAGCAAACAAATCTGTCAATATATAACATGCAGCATGTGGTAGAATTATCATACTATATTTTTGTCCAAATATAATTTATCCATACTTTATATAAATGCCAATTTATCCCATTGGTTCAGGGGTAGTTAACTAGACACTGGTACTCTCATTTAAAAGAGATTTTTTCTCCAATCTGATCAATCAGATCAAGCATGAACATGTGAAAACTGGTTCTGTAAAGTAGAAGACAAAATAAAACAGAGATGGTTATGATGGTCTTTCACTAGTTCAAATGGCTGCAAATGCTTGTAACCTAATTTGTATTTAATTTCATTTAGAGACTTAAATAAATCATTTAGCCTAAAGTAAACTTTATTATGGTCAATAATTTTATGTCAAATTGTCATGTCACCATGATACAATTAACATAAATATTAACATAAAGCAAGTAAAAAAGTAATATCAAATTAACATTCTGATCCATCAAATTAATATCAAATAATTTTTAAAAATAATAAATTAAAGCAGACTTCTCTGTGACAAATATATTTCAAGCAGTTGGTCACTAACTAGGATTTCTGAGCAGTATTCATGTTTGTATAACTCAAGATTAAAAAGCACAGCATAGCTGATGCTCAATACATAGTTATGAGCTGACCAAGTGACTAATTAAACTCTTATTCTTGAAACTGTACATTAAAAAGTGCTCTGAATGCAATAGTTTCTAATTATTCTGGGAGTGATATGTGCAACTGCATAGCAAATACATTCTTTTCAATTTACATTTTATTGAGAATAACATATTAATAATAATTCATACTTTAAAAATAAAAGTTAACCTACGTTTTGACTAAACGTGCATTATTTTTATTTGTGGGAGAATGTATTAAAACATTCAGTAGAGCTTATCTATCTATATGTTCTATCTATGTTTTTAAAATAAAATTAAATAATAAACAAACAATAATTTAAACACTGGCATATTTATTTTTAACCTATTTTCTTTTTTATATTCTTTTGGTGAAATACATTATGTAACAAAAGACCAACAGAATGCTTTGCATTGACATGTGTATGTGTTTATTTTTAAAAAATCTGTGATAAGAATGTGGAGCAATAGGAGCTTTCATTCATTGTTGGGTGGGAATGCAAAGTGGTATAGCCAATTTGGAAGATATTTTGGCAGTTTCTTACAAAACTAAACATACTCTTACCCTATGATCCAGCAATTTCACTCCTTGGTATTTACCCAGATGAGCTGAAAACTTACTTTCACAAAGTAACCTACACATGAATATTTATAGCAGCTTTAATCACAATTGTGAAAATTTGGAAACAACCAAGATATCTTTCAATAGGTAAATGCATAAATAAACTATGATGTAGCCATTAGTATAAATATCATTCTCCTTTAAAAAGAAATGAGCTACCAAGCTATGTTAATATACAGAGGAACCATAAGGGCATATTGCTAAGTCAAAGAAGCCAATCTGAAAAGGCTATATATACACTGTATTATTACAACTATATGACATTGTGGAAAGGAAAGGAACTCTGGAAACAGTAAAAAGATCAGTGGTTAGTAGTGAAACTGTTCTGTATGATACTATAATGATGGATCCATGTCATTACACATTTGTCCAAAACCACAGAATGTCCAACACCAGGAGTGAATGCTAAAGGAAACTATGAACTTTGTATGATAATGGTGTGTCAATGTAGGCTCATCAGTTGTAGCAAATGTACCACTCTGGTGAGGGGTGTTGCTAACGGGGAAGGCTATTTGTGTGTGCAGGCAGGAGGCATATAGAAAATCTCTGCACTTTCACCTCAATTTTGCTGTGAACCTAAAACTGCCCTAAAAACTAAAGCTTACTGATTTTAGAAATAGTCTGTGAGCAGAAGAAGATGTATTTAAAAGTGAAAAAAGAACTGCTAGAAACTCATTATGATTTTATTTTTAAGCTTTTAAAATTTATTCATATTCCCCCAGCACTGTGAAATTTGTTAAGAAATGTCAGGGGGATGTTTTTTTAATCTTCAGTGTGTTTTCTTGGTGTCATATATAAAAATTCATGGTGTTTACAGAGTAGAAGCAGGTAAACAAAAAAAAGAGCATCAGTTTTATAATTCAACAAACCTTGATGTGAATACTAGCATCACTGCTTAGTAGATGTAATAACTGGTTATAAGTATAACCATTCGTAACTACAATTAGCACAAAGTTAATACCAACTGAAAATAAAATTGTGGCTATTTTGTTGTTTTTCATATAGCATGTTCCCTTCTCTTCGGAAATATTTTAACGTGTGGAAAAAAAAAACGATAAACAAAACTTATTTTTTTTAAATAAAACAAAATGCAAGCAAACCATTTTTATTAACATCTTTATTGGAGTATAATTGCTTTACAATTTTGTGTTAGTTTCTACTGTATAACAAAGTGAATCAGATCAAAGTGATCTCCCTGTGCTATGCGGCTGCTTCCCACTAGCTATCTATTTTACATTTCGTAGTGTATATATGTCCATGCCACTCTCTCACTTCGTCCCAGCTTACCTTTCCCCCTCCCAGTGTCCTCAAGTCCATTCTCTACATCTACGTCTTTATTCCTGAACTGCCCCTAGGTTCTTCAAAACCATTTTTTTTTTTTAAGATTCCATATATATGTGTTAGCATACGGTATTTGCTTTTCACTTTCTGACTTACTTCACTCTGTATGACAGACTCTAGGTCCATCCACCTCACTACAAATAACTCAATTTTGCTTCTTTCTATGGCTGAGTAATATTCCATTGTATATATGTGCCACATATCTTCTCTATCCATTCATCTGTCGATGGACACTTAGGTTGCTTCCATGTCCCGGTTATTGTAAATAGAGCTGCTATGAACATTGTGGTACATGACTCTTTTTGAATTATGGTTTATCAGGGTATATGCCGAGTAGTGGGATTGCCGGGTCGTATGGTAGTTCTATTTTTAGTATTTTAAGGAACCTCCCGACTGTTCTGCATAGTGGCTGTATCAATTTACATTCCCACCAACAGTGCAAGAGGGTTCCGTTTCCTCCACACCGTCTCCAGCATTTATTGTTTGTAGATTTTTTGATGATGGCCATTTTGACTGGTGTGAGGTGATAGCTCATTGTGGTTTTGGTTTGTATTTCTCTAATGATTAGTAATGTTGAGCATCCTTTCATGTGTTTGTTGTCAATCTGTATATCTTCTTTGGAGAAATATCTATTTAGGTCTTCTGCCCATTTTTGGATTCGGTTGTTTGTTTTTTTGATATTGAGCTTCATGAGCTGCTTGTAAATTTTGGAGATTAATCCTTTGTCAGTTGCTTCATTTGCAAATATTTTCTCCCATTCTGAGGGTTGGCTTTTCATCTAGTTAATGGTTTCCTTGGCTGTGTAAACACTTTAAAGTTTCATTAGGTCCCATTTCTTTACTTTTTTTTAATTTCCATTTCTCTAGGAGGTGGGTCAAAAAGGGTCTTGCTGTGATTTATGTCATAGAGTGTTCTGCCTATGTTTTCCTCTAAGAGTTTTATAGTATCTGGCCTTACGTTTCGGTCTTTAATCCATTTTGAGTTTATTTTTGTGTATGGTGTTACGGAGTGTTAGAATTTCATGCTTTTACATGTAGCAGTCCAGTTTTCCCAGCACCACTTATTGAAGAGGCTGCTTTTTCTCCATTGTATATTCTTGCCCCCTTTATCAAAGATAAGGTGACCATATGTATGTGGGTTTATCGCTGGGCTTTCTATCCTGTTCCATTGATCTATATTTCTGTTTTTGTGCCAGTACCATACTGTCTTGATTACTGTAGCTTTGGAATATAGTCTGAATTCTGAGAGCCTCATTCCTCCAGCTCAGTTTTTCTTTCTCAAGATTGCTTTGGCTATTCGGGGTCTTCTGTGTTTCCACACAAATTGTGAAATTTTTTGTTCTAGTTCTGTGAAAAATGTTATTGATAGTTTGATAGGGATTACACTGAATCTGTAGATTGCTTTGGGTAGTATACTCATTTTCACAATGTTGATTCTTCCAATCCAAGAACATGGTATATCTCTCCATCTGTTTGTATCATCTTTAATTTCTTTCATCAGTGTCTTATAGTTTTATGCATATAGGTCTTTTGTCTCCTTATGTAGGTTTATTCCTAGGTATTTTATTCTTTTTGTTGCAATGGTAAATGGGAGTGTTTCCTTAATTTCTCTTCCAGATTTTTCATCAGTAGTGTACAGGAATGCAAGAGATTTCTGTGCATTAATTTTGTATCCTGCTACTTTACCAAATTCATTGATTAGCTCTAGTAGTTTTCTGGTAGCATCTATAGGATTCTCTATGTATAGTATCATGGCATCTGCACACAGTGATGGTTTTACTTCTTCTTTTCCAATTTGGATTCCTTTTATTTCTTTTTCTTCTCTGATTGCTGTGGCTAAAACTTCCAAAACTATGTTGAATAATAGTGGTGAGAGTGGGCAACCTTGTCTTGTTCCTGATCTTCGTGGAAATGGTTTCAGTTTTTCACAATTAAGAATGATGCTTTGTGGGTTTGTCATATATGGCCTGTATTATGTTGAGGTAAGTTCCCTCTATGCCCACTTTCTGCAGGGTTTTTATCATAAATGGGTGTCAAATTTTGTCAAAAGCTTTTTCTGCATCTATTGAGAGGATCATATGGTTTTTTTTCTCCTTCAATTTGTTAATATGGTGTATCACATTGATTGATTTGTGTATATTGAAGAATCCTTGCATTCCTGGGATAAACCCCACTTGATCATATTGTGTGATCCTTTTAATGTGCTGTTGCATTCTGTTTGCTAGTATTTTGTTGAGGAATTTTGCATCTATGTTCATCAGTTCATCAGAAAGTTTTCTTTCTTTGTGACATTTTTGTCTGGTTTTGGTATCAGGGTGATGGTGGCCTCATAGAATGAGTTTGGGAGTGTTCCTTCCTCTGTAATTTTTTGGAAGAGTTTGAGAAGGATGGGTGGTAGCTCTTCTCTAAATGTTTGATAGAATTTGCCTGTGAAGCCATCAGGTCCTGGACTTTGGTTTGTTGGAAGGTTTTTAATCACAGTTTCAATTTCAGTGCTTATGATTGGTCTGTTTATATTTTCAATTTCTTCCTGGTTCAGTCTCGGAAGGTTGTACTCTCTAAGAATTGTCCATTTCTTCCAGGTTGTCCATTTTATTGGCATATAGTTGCTTGTAGTAATCTCTCATGATCCTTTGTATTTATGCAGTGTCAGTTGTTGCTTCTCCTTTTCCGTTTCTAATTCTCTTGATTGGAGTCTTCTTTTTTTCTTGATGAGTCTGGCTAATGGTTTATCAATTTTGTTTATCTTCTCAAGGAACCAGCTTTTAGTTTTATTGATCTTTGCTATCATTTCCTTCATTTCTTTTCCTTTATTTCTGATCTGATATTTATGACTTCTTTCCTTCTGCTAACTTTGGGGATTTTTTGTTCTTCTTTCTCTAATTGCTTTAGGTGTAAGGTTAGGTTCTTTATTTGAGATGTTTCTTGTTTCTTGAGGTAGGAATGTATTGCTGTAAACTTCCCTCTTAGAACTGCTTTTGCTGCATCCCATAGGTTTTGGGTCATCGTGTTTTCATTGTCATTTGTTTCTAGGTACATTTTGATTTCTTCAGTGATCTCTTGGTTATTTAGTAGTGTATTGTTTAGCCTCCATGTGTTTGTATTTTTTATGGATTTTTTTCCTGTAATTGATATCTAGTCTCAAAGCATTGTGGCTGGAAAAGATACTTGATACGATTTCAATTTTCTTAAATTTACCAAGGCTTGATTTGTGACCCAAGATATGATCTATCCTGGAGAATGTTCCATGAGCACTTGAGAAGAAAGTGTATTCTGTTGTTTTTGGACAGAATGTTGTATAAATATCAATTAAGTCCATCTTGTTTAATGTATCGTTTAAAGCTTGTTTCCTTATTCTCATTTTTGATCATCGGTCCATTGGTGAGAGTGCAGTGTTAAAGTCCCCTACTATGACTGTGTTACAGTCAATTTCCCCTTTTATAGCTGTTAGCACTTGCCTTATGTATTGAGGTGCTCCTATGTTGGGTGCATAAATATTTACAATTGTTATATCTTCTTCTTGGATTGATCCCTTGATCATTATGCAGTGTCCTTGTCTCTTGTAATAGTCTTTAAAGTCTATTTTGTCTGATATGAGAATTGCTACTCCAGATTTCTTTTGATTTCCATTTGCATGGAATATGTTTTTCCATCCCATCACTTTCAGTCTGTATGTGTCCCTAGGTCTGAAGTGGGTCTCTTGTAGACAACATATATATTGGGTCTTGTTTTTGTATCCATTCAGCCTGTCTATGTCTTTTTGTTGGAGCATTTAATCCATTTACATTTAAGGTAGTTATCGATATGTATGTTCTTTGTATCATTTTCTTAATTGTTTTGGATTTGTTATTGTAAGTCTTTTCCTTCTCTTGTGTTTCCTGCCCAGAGGAGTTCCTTTAGCATTTGTTGTAAAGCTGGTTTAGTGGTGCTGAATTTTCTTAGCTTTTGCTTGTCTGTAAAGGTTTTAATTTCTCCGTCAAATCTGAATGAGATCCTTTCGGGGTAGAGTAATCTTGGTTGTAGTTTTTTCCCTTTCATCACTGTAAATATGTCCTGCCACTCCCTAGTGGTTTGCAGAGTTTCTGCTGAAAGATCAGCTGTTAACCTTATGGGGATTCCCTTGTATGCTATTTGTTGCTTTTCCCTTGCTGCTTATAATATTTTTTCTTTGTATTTAATTTTTGATAATTTGATTAATATTTGTCTTGGCGTGTTTCTCTTTGGATTTATCCTGTTTGGGACTTTCTGTGCTTCCTGGACTTGATTATTTCCTTTCCCATATTAGGGAAGTTTTCAACTATAATCTCTTCCAATATTTTCTCAGTCTCTTTTTTTTTCTCTCCTTCTTCTGGGGCCCCTATAATTTGAATGTTGGTGTGTTTAATGTTGTTCCAGAAGTCTCTGAGACTGTCCTCAATTCTTTTCATTCTTTTTTCTTTATTATGCTCTGCAGTAGTTATTTCCACTATTTTACCTTCCAGGTCACTTATCCATTCTTCTGCCTCAGTTATTCTGCTATTGATTCCTTCTAGAGAATTTTAAATTTCATTTATTGTGTTTTTCATCATAGTTTGTTTGCTCTTTATTTCTTCTAGGTCCTTGTTAAACGTTTCTTGTATTTTCTCTATTCTATTTGCAAGATTGTAGATCATCTTTACTCTGAATTCTTTTTCAGGTAGACTGCCTATTTCCTCTTCATTTGTTTGGTCCGGTGGGTTTTTACCTTGCTCTTTCATCTGCTGTGTATTTCTCTGTCGTTTCATTTTGCTTAGCTTACTGTGTTTGGGGTCTCCTTTTCACAGGCTGAAGGTTCATAGTTCCCGTTGTTTTTGGTGTTTTCCCCCAATGGGTAAGGTTGGTTCAGTGGGTTGTGTAGGCTTCCTGGTGGAGGGAACTGGTGCCTGTGTTCTGCTGGATAAGGCTGGATCTTGTGTTTCTGGTGGGCAGGAACTCATCCAGTGGTGTGTTTTGGGGTGTCTGTGACCTTATCATGATTTTATGCAGCCTCTCTGCTAATGGGTGGGGTTGTGTTTCTGTGTTTTGCATAGGGTGTCCAGCACTGTGGCCTGCTGGTCATTGAGTGGAGCTGGGTCTTAGCGTTGAGATGGAGATCTCTGGGGGAGCTTTTGCCATTTGATATTACGTGGGGTCAGGGGGTCTCTGGTGTACCAATGTCCTGAACTTGGCTCTCCCACTCAAAGGCTCAGGTTTGCCACCTGGCCAGAGCACCACAACCCTGTCAGCCACACGATAGTTCTGTGATCTCAGACCAGGCAGTTAACTTCTCTGTGCCTCAGTTTTCTTTTTGTGCAGCACATCCTCGCCCTGGAGGCCCAGTCAGGTGCGAGGAAGGGCTGTTGCTCACAGGTTGTTCAGGGAGGAAGCCCGCGAGTCTGGCGCAGGACTGAACTTGCAAATCATTTTATCTTTTTTAACCTAAAATTTCTGGAGGAATGTAGGTATCCTTTTGGTATGTTGATGAACTGTTGTTGAGAAAGAATTCTCTATGGGTCTCTTGTATTTCTGCATGTCTTTACAGTATAGGACATTCACAACTTTAGTCCCAATCTTTTCAAAGAGATTGTATAGCAAACAGCCTTGGAAGACAGAGATAGTGCCCTACATCAGGGCAGAGGAACAGCTTGTTTCCTGACCAGGATAGGGAAGATAATGTCTTCCTACAGGGCAAAGGTTAGGTACGAGTACTGGTAGCCTTTCTATGAGAGAGTCCTCAGCCATGGCACAAACCCACAGTATGTGCAGCATCTACCTAGAACGTCCCATGTAACCCTGAATTGTTTTGGGACTGAAGGGGAACCAATAAAATCATAAAACACAAGCCATCTCTAGCTTGTGAGTAATAACATCCTGTATCTCTGACTTAGGGATGTTGTGTCATCTCCCAGCATCACAAAACTGTGGGAGGTTAGCAGTTAGTTTATAATTAGGGTAAAATCTCAGTTGCCCTACAGTTCCTGAATATGCTGGCTTGAAGTATAAGATGGTCCCCAAGATTCTCACCTCCTATTACTATTCTGTATAGCATCCTCTCCTTAATTTTGGAGAAACCTGTGAATATGAGGATATATCACATGCATGATTAAGCTTGGAAGAAGGCCCCAAGCCTCAGATGAGGACTTAGCCCTGGACGACCTCTTAATTGCAAAATTGTGAAATCCTAAGTACAGGGCCCAGCCGAGAATGCTCAGACTACCCGCCTATGGAAATTGAAATAATGTGTGTATGCTCTTTCAAGCCACTAGTTTTTTAATAAGTTGTTATGCAACAATGCAAAACAAATACACTGATACTTTTTCATTTGTTTGTTTATATCGTATCCTTCTACTATTAATAAACATATATATTTTCATGTTCCTTAAATAATTTAATGCCCCTCTCAAATAACTGGTTTCCTGCACATTCCTGGGTTATATGTTCTATGTCTTATCATAACCATCTTAACCTTACAGCTTAAAACCTTAGAATAGCTAAAAAATGAGTCACTATCTTTTTTTTTTTTAAACACTTTTATTATTTATTTATTTATTTGGCTGTGTTGGGTCTTCGTTTCTGTGCGAGGGCTTTCTCCAGTTGTGGCAAGCAGGGGCCACTCTTCATCGTGGTGCGCGGGCCTCTCACCATCACGACCTCTCTCGTTGCAGAGCACAGGCTCCAGTTGCGCAGGCTCAGTAGTTGTGGCTCACAGGCCCAGACGCTCCGTGGCATGTGGGATCCTCCCGGACCAGGGCCCGAACCCGTGTCCCCCGCACTGGCAGGCAGACTCTCAACCACTGCACCACCAGGGAAGCCCAAGTCACTATCTTTTGACAAATATCTATATTAGTAATTTAGAAAAACTATTTAATACATAAAGTAATACGTTCATGCTAAGATTTCTGGGTGCCTATATTATGCAAAATTCATTTATTTCACCTGAGACCTCTTCTGCTTTTCTCCTTTTCTTAAGTATAGCTCTTGGAACATTTTTGTTTCAAATCTCTCTTCAGAAACTTCTCTAGATCCTACGTTATATATAGAATTCTGAAATAAAGGGACTCCAGGATCCCTTTCTCAATCTCAGTTCAATCTTTAAATTTCTCCTGAAATTGTCAGAGTGCAACTGTAGTCACTGTCTGTAGGTCAGTCCATTCTCCTGTCATTATATCAAAACCATGGTTGAAGTATCTCCCTTATATATGGTAACATAGATTAAATTTTTGTTGAACTTTTCTATACTGTAGGTAATTTTAAAGCATTTTATTGCTATTCAAAATTTCAATAGAAATTCCCTTGCGTCTTTGGACACCCAACTATTCAATATCCTGCTAAAAAATATCCTTGTTTTGGTCTTAATACAACAATAGTATGTGAAACACTGTACTATGGATTCACAGAGAAATTACATACATAACTATTACAATAGTTTAGAAATTCAGTTGTTCAAACTGTTCTATTTTTATAGACACAAAGTCTATTTCAAAGTATTTATAATCATAAATATTTGTTTTTGTTTTATAACTGAAGTTATATTGCAGTCTTGAGTGAAAGAGGAGTAAACAGTATAATTTGAAACTTTCAGGAAAATAACAAAACATAACTGCAATCTTCTGCATGATTAATAGGCTAGAATTTCATTCTTAATTTCATCATACCGTATGTTAACTATGGTCTTTTGGGTAAATAAATTTAATTTCCTAAGAGATCAAATTACTACTACTTGTAAGCAATATCTGAACACCACATATTATTATTTTTAATTTCATATCTACTGAATTTGATAAATGGTTTACTTTGATTTTATCTTCAAAAGATAAAATAACTTTATCTTTAAAAGCTGAATAACTGTATTTTATTAAATATCACTGCTTAAACAGATCAAGGTAGTAATGACTTCTATCTTAATGATGTTTTGGTGTATATATTACAAAGATGAACATATACTTTTATGGCTTTCCTATTTTTGCCCATAATTTTCAGAAATTTTAAAATTATAACAATATGAAATAGATTCTAATAAAGTAAAGAAAGAATCTGAAATTAAGATTTACATAGACATTTTGACCAAGAATAGAAAATTCAATTCTGAGGAAAATTTTGACATAAGCTATAGGACTCAAAATGTTAAAGTCAACTCAATCTATTTCAATCCATCTTTAGTAAACTCCAGGCAGAGTGGATCTGTATATTTTAATTGCAGGTACTATAACTCTTACGAAAAACTTACTGTGTTAGACTAGTAGAATCTCTGAGTGATAGTTAATTTCTGCGTGATAGTTAATTTCCTTATATTCTCTATATATTTTAACACATTTTGGAATAGAATGAAAACTGACAAAACAGTAATATAAAAAGTGCTGAAATCAGTGCTAATCATATGCCTACTATATGATTATGTGTGTGAATATACATACACTCATACCAGACATACACATATTTTATACATATACAAACATTTATATGAAGTTTTCTTATATAACATGGGATCTGCTAAAGGACAAAATGCTGATGACATTCAGTGATTATTCACTTTAATCAAGGTGATCAGTAAAGATGTCTCTGTGACTACCCTATGCAGTGTCTTTCTCTTGACAACACTTTATAATAATTGCCTAGTTTATTCTTCCTTTATCCATCTCTGGATCTGTCTCTCTTTGCATACATTGAGATTGTGAAAGTATTTAGTAAATAACAAAAACAGAACAAAACTGTTGGGTTGATATATTTAATCTTGTTAGAAGAGTTTAGGTAAGACTTTGTGCAGGTGATATAGCTGCAGAAAGGTAGCCCAGGTGTATTCCAATCCCATTTTACTGAGATTCAATCCTAGTTCCCTGATTTTAATTGAGTGTTCAGCAATTTTTCCCTCCATCTTTGCAGGGAATAGTTTTGGATTCTGCTAAACTGTCAGTTGCTACTATTATGTATGGGTTTCACTATTTCTTAGAAACTAACTATATTTTTATACTTGATGAATATCTTAGTTTTGCATTAGATTTTCTAAGTAGTATTCCTCCAGTACTATCATATTCTATATTTTTTCTATAGAGGTAAAAGGCAAAATTTGTGGTTTTCTTCATTTTTAGTATGTATGTCTAATAAAAATCACTCCATGTCAAATTTTGCCTATTTTTTTCTGACTATACTCCTTCTCTATTTTCTTACATAATATATTGCTACTTCAAAACTCATTTAGATGGTGACAACCGTAACCTTAGCTATTTCTTAATTTTCCACAATAAATATGACATCTGAGTACTTCTTCTATGAAATGTATTCTATTTTAAAGTAGCATTTACCATTTACATAACCTACCAGTACATTTCACATACTAAAATAATAACACATTTTAATATAGTCACATGATCAGAAAGAGGAGACACAAGACTGAATTTCCATGTGAGCAGTAGAACTAGGAATAATTGTAGAACAGTTCTCCTTAATAGGACCCAAACTATGTGGCTTAAGATCATTCTATTAATTAAGCAAGATCAATCCCAAAATGAGATGTACATGGCATTTTACTCTAAGAGCTTTTTAAAAATATTAGAAAATACTAATTCTTGGATTTAGACTACATCTTGCTACATAAGTGTTGTGGACTGGATTTTGTGTCTCCCCAGAATTCATACATTGTACTCCCAATCCTCAAATGAGGTAGGGCATTTAGGAGGTAATTAAGTCATGATGGTGGAACCCTCATGAACAGGATTGGTGCCCTTATTAAAAGAGACATGAGAGAGATGATCTCTCTCCACATGTGAGCATACCAAAAAAAGAAAAAAAAAATGGCTGTCTGCAAAACAGGAAGTGAGCTCTCACCAGGAGCCAAATCCGCTGGCACCTTGATCTTGGACTTCCTGGTGTCTAGAACTGTGAGAAATAAATTTCTGTTCCTTAAGCCACTCAGTATATAGTTTTTATAGCAGCTTAAGCTAAGACAATAAGCTTTCAGAATTTTTATTCTTTCTTTAATTAAAAAAATAATTTGTGTACAGAATACTTGACTATAAGAAAACTGTTGTCCATTTTCTGTATTAATCAAGTAGCATATATTGGGTTGGCCAAAAAAGTTCGTTAGGGTTTTTCCATAACATCTTACAGAAAAACCCGAATGAACATTTTACATTTAAAGACACATACTGCTTAAATCCAAATTTACCTTATTAATTTTATAAATACTTAACATATACCTGGGAGTAAATGAAATGTATAATGTAAAAGTTATGGGCTAAGGTTCAATATTCCCAAAATTTCTGAATAAAAATTAAAATTCCTAGTTATTTTCTATTTTATCCTTCATTTTCTCTTTCTAGTCCTTCAAATTTGACAGCTTTTTTCCTATTTGTTACACTTTTTTATTTAAGGGTACGAGAGTTTAAATCAGGCAAATAATGTACATAATGGTACTCTCTATCTTGCTTACATCACTGCTTCATTCCTACTTCCATAGACAGCATTATATAAAATAGACTGATTTTAAAATATGTATTTTACAGTTAATATTTATTTGATTGTGAAAATGGAAATGTTACCAGAATTAAATATAGGTAAGCTTTACTTGTGTGCTTCTCTATCTTTTTAAGTTGATCAGGTAGATGGATGGCACTTTAAATGATGTGTTAAATTTAGAGAATACATTAAACAGAAAAGAACATCATGGAAAATCAGAAAGCCTTTTTATTAAGGGGTTCAAATATGAAATGTTCTATTCAGACACAAACTAAACCTAAAATGAGGAGTTTTTTTTTAACCGAAAGAGCTAGCGAGTAATTAAAGGTAATTGGCATGTTATTATTCTTAAAAGGTTCCCTTTTTTATTATAAGAATACCAGGGAACAATTGAATAGATAAAAAGCAAACCATAAATTGCCAAATAGATCTTTTGTATAATAATACATCTTTCTAGACAAAAGATACTTCAAACCCATAAAAAAACGGGGAGGTGCATTTGCCTGACGGGCCTTGCATCTTGCCTGACCACAGTGAAGTTGTGTCGGATTCTTAAACTCACAGTGTTAGATGCAGTCTTAATGAGTTAGGAGGGAATCAAAAGTGAATGAGGGGGCTTCCCTGGTGGTGCAGTGGTTGAGAATCTGCCTGCTAATGCAGGGGACACAGGTTCGAGCCCTCGTCTGGGAAGATGCCACATACCGCGGAGCAACTAGGCCCGTGAGCCACAACTACTGAGCCTGCGCGTCTGGAGCCTGTGCTCCGCAACAAGAGAGGCCGCGATAGTGAGAGGCCCGCGCACCGCGATGAAGAGTGGCCCCCGCTTGCCGCAACTAGAGAAAGCCCTCGCACAGAAACGAAGACCCAACACAGCCAAAAATAAATTAATTAATTAATTTAAAAAAAAAAGTGAATGTGACAAACTTGAGGGAGATCAGGTGACTGGCAGAATTTAACATTAGGTGAGTAGAAAATTACCTGATAAATGAAATTGAAAGCAGAACAAACACTTTTATTTAAGAATACCTGTGGCAGATTGATGCTGCTAAGATTATTGATCCAATTTGGGAAGCCCTCCCTCTTGCCCTTTCTCTGTCCAAATCCTGCATATTCTTCGCAGAACTGGATCAATACAAATTCTCATTATGAAGCCATTTATTTACTACTCTATTGCTCAAGGACCTCTTTTGTACAGACCTCTATCCCACCTGCAGTCAATACTGTGTCACATTCCTCCCCTCTCATCTTTAGCTTCTCAACGCAAATAAGACTCCCTCAGAGGCTTAATTAATCCAATCTTAATCTAATTAAAATATAACCCCTTACCTATTTAGTCTCTCCAAAACAACTGTGCTTTTCCTGACTCATAAATTTTCCATATCATTTAAAGACATTTTTATTTGTACCTTTGTATTTCTTCTATTTTGAGGGCAAAATTATGTGTTCTTCCATCTTTTGTTTATTCAATCATGTCACCTTTTCTGTACTCTTTATTTCTGGAAGACTCCAAATACATTTGATTCTGGTGCATCACAACTTGTTAAATTAGGGGGAATATATTGAGAAGTTGAATAAAAAAACTTTATCTTCATGCTGTACATGGTATGCTGATTTATTATAATCAAAGAATTCTTCATACTAGTTGACCTATTTATTACACTTAGATATGACACTTTTTTACTCTGTCTTATAACATGCACATTTGAGTCATTTTTTACAGCCTCAATGAAGTATAACTGATATACAAAAACTGCACACATTTAATGTATACAACTTTATGGGTTTGGACATTATGAAAACACTTGTGATACTATCACCATTATTAAGGTAACAAACATATCCATCCCTCCAAAAGTTTCCCTGTGCCCTTTTTCTTTGTACGTGTGTGTGTGGTAAGAATACTTAACATAAAATCCACCCTCTTAACAAACATTTTAGTGCACAGCACTGCAGCATACTGCTACCTATAGACACTGCACTGCATAGCAGATGTCTAGAATTTATTTCTATAAATTTATATTCATTGAACAGCATTAACTCAAAACATAACCCTTGTAACAGCTCACATTCAGGACACAAAGTTAAATCTATGAATGACTGAAAAACGGATTCACTGGTAGATAACAAAGTTAACTTTACTGTAGTATCTTATATATTGTTGAGCTCAAAGGCTGTGTCTGAATTTTAGATGTAGGCATTCAGAATATGTCACCCCAAAATATATCATTTTGGAATACTGATTATTTTGAATTAAATGTATTTGAGAAACAGATGATGCAAGAAGGACACTCTCACTGTCCTTTGTGTGCCTGAAAGCAAGAGCTAAATCTTCCATGTGAAAAGTACTTTCCCTGCACTAGGAGGGGAGAAGGCATCCTTAGTACCAGAGACAGGGAATCTAGAGCTGAGAAAGCTGCATAAATAAACCTTGTTACTTCTTCACCTCTTCACTACACTAAGCCCAAACCTTTATGTCTTATCAATTCTTCACAACTTTATTGCTTCTTTGTCTAAAAGGTATAAAACTTTCCTGCTTTTGTCACCTTTCTGACATAAATCATAACAATATGTTTTTGGAACTGTATCCTAAGGCAAAGGAAACAAAAGCAAAAATAAACAAATGGGACCTAATTAAACTTAAAAGCTTTTGCACAGCAAAGGAAATCATCAACAAAAATACAACCCACTGAATGGGAGAAAAATACTTGCAAATGATATGACCAGTAAGGGGTTAATATCCAAAATATATAAACAACTCAATACCAAAAAAATCAACCTGCTAAAAAAATGGGCAGAAGACCTGAATCAACATTTTTCCAAAGAAGACATACAGATGGTCAACAGGCACATGAAAAGACGCTCATCACTAATCATAAGGGAAATGCAAATCAAAATCACAAGGACATATGACCCCCCACCTGTCAGAATGGCTGTCATCAAAAAGGTCACAAATAACAAATATTGGTGAGGATGTGGAGAAAAGAAAACTCTGGTACACAGTCGGTGGGAATGTAAATTGGTGCAGCCACTATGGGAAACAGTACTGAGTTATCTCAATTTAAACAAAAAGAAAGAAAAGGGAAAAGTTCTCACTACACTTGCTTCCACCAGACCCTGTAGGCAAAAAATTGGGAGACTGATGTAAGATTACCATACAAGTACAACAGTAATGAAAAAGTTTGAAATGTGAGAATTACCAAAATGTGACACAGAGACATGAAGTGAGCAAATACTGTTGAGAAAATGGTGCTGATAGACCTGCTCAATCTAGGGTTGCCACAAGTCTTCAATTTGTAAGAAATACAGTATCAATTAAAATTTTCTCCTAATCAAACTGAAAAACATAAAAAATGACACTTTAAGCTACAGGCTGGAAGAAATTATTCCCTATATGTATGGCAAATAATTGATGTTTGGAATAAAGTACTCTTGCAACCTGCTACCTATGTGCAAAACTCTTAAACAGATATTTCACAATATGACATGCTAGTGGCTTGTAAAAATATGAAATGTTCCTCAATGTCATTACATAAGATGAAAATGCATGCAAAAAAATGCACCAAGATCCTATTTCACACCACCAAAAGAACATTAAAAAAAAAAAATGACACTCGATACTGGCAAATACGTGCTGAAACTAGAAGTTGCAGATATTTTTTGTGAGTGTAAAATGTTAACAACCATTTTGGAGTAGAATTAATTTGTTTCTTAATTAAATATACACGTACCTAATAACATAGAGATTTTACCCCTAGAAATTGATCAGCAGCAAATTTGGCTATTGGGGGTCTTTTGTAATTCTATACAAAATTAGGATTGTTTTTCCTATTCCTGTAAAAAATACCCTGGGGCTTCCCTGGTGGCGCAGTGGTTGAGAATCTGCCTGCTAATGCAGGGGACACGGGTTCGAGCCCTCGTCTGGGAAGATCCCACGTGCCGCGGAGCTACTAGGCCCGTGAGCCACAACTACTGAGCCTGCGCGTCTGGAGCCTGTGCCCCTCAACAAGAGAGGCCGCGATAGTGAGAGGCCCACGCACCGCGATGAAGAGTGGCCCCCGCTTGCTGCAACTAGAGAAAGCCCTCGCACAGAAAACGAAGACCCAACACAGCCAAAAATAAATAAATAAATTAATTAATTAATTTAAAAAAAAGAAAAAAATTATATCCTTTAAAAAAAAAAAACCACTGGAATGTTGATAGGCATTGCGTTGAATCCATAGATTGCTTTGGGTAGTACACACATTTTAACAAGATTAATTCTTCTAGTCCAAATTCTTCTAGTCCATTAGCATGGAATATCATTTTATTTATTTGTAGCTTATTCAATTTTTTTCACCAATGTCATGTAGTTTTCAATGTATAAATTTTTCACCTCCATGGTTAAATTTATTTTTAGGTATTTTATTCTTTTTGATGCTATTGTAAATGAGACTCTTCTTTATTTCTCTCTCTCATAGTCTGTTGTCAGTGTTCTGAAATGCAAGTGATTTATGTATATTGATTTATGTCCTATAAATTTACTAAATTTTTAAATTAGTTTTAACAGGTTTTTGATAGTCTTTTGGGTTTTCTATATATATTACCATGTCATCTGCAAATGGAGATACTTTTACTTCTTTCTTTCCCATTTAGATGTCTTTTATTTATTTTCTTCTTGCTTAATAGCTTTGGATAGGAATTCCAGTACTCTGTTGTTTAAAACTGGTGAAGTGTGCCCCATCGTCTTATTTCTGATCTTAGGAAAAAGCTTTCATTTTTTTCACCATTGAGTATGATGTTAGCTGTAAGCTTGTCATATATGGTCTATATTATGTTGAGGTATATTCTCTCTATATCCACTCTGTTGAGAGCTTTTATCATAAGTGGATGTTGAATTTTGTCAAATGCTTTATCTGCATCTACTGAGATAATCATATAAATTTTATCCTTAATTGTGTTAATGTGGTATATCACATTACTTGATTTGGGGATGTTGATCCGTCCTTGCATCCCTGGAATAAATCCCACTTCTTCATTTTGTATGATCCTTTCAGTGTACTGCTGAATTTTGTTTGTTAGCATTGTTTCTTTTTGCATAACATATAGTCTGTGGTTTCCAATGTTGTTTTTTAAAAATAGACCAATCAGCTGAAAATCCATAAAAAGTCATACGTGTACAGATACTCACACACTTCCCTCCCCCAAAAAAATCTCTTACAGGTGACTGACTCAAATCAAATTTGTTGGCATTTTTAATAGCTTATGTTTATCACTTCCTTCAGAACCATTCTTTTGTTTTCTAATAAATCCTTTTTTTTAACTTTTATACCCACTTATGACTTTTACATGATAGTTATTTAAATTATCTGGCTACAGTAACAATTACATCTGACATAAATGTATTTGGAAACAAAACATTCAACTTTTGGCATACAGATAAGCAGTGGGAGAAGAAATGTGTGAGCACAGGAGACAGCGCTAGCCCGAAACATGGGCCCTGTCAGGGGGCAGGTAATCCAGAGCAGCTGTTGAACAGGGGTTGGGAAGACATTCTACAGTACTTTCCACCTTGGATGCAGACATAAAGGAAATACATATAATATTATAAAAAATGGAAATTTTAGCAGAAGTCAAGAAAAAGCAGAGAGTAATAAAATGAAGTGGAAAAACAAGAGACTGATGGTGTGGGGCATGCTTTTTTTTTAGCAATTAATTATATCAAGTGCCCATAGGTGCCAATTATATCATAGTTTGCCTACCTACCATTGCTTTGACCAAAGTATTCTTTCAAAGGTGTGGGAAAGTCTGACTTATTTAGAATAGTAATTATCTTTTTGTAAAGAGTTAAATCTAGGCACCTGAGGGTATATATAAATAACAACAAACAACACATAAAACTATTTTTCTTTAAAAAAAAAGCCATATATTACTGAGTCAAATATTAGAAATGAACATTCGTTTGTTAAAGTACCTAACAGAGATGATCTTTGATTTTTTAATCCTTCAATTACCAATTATCTTCACTTTAACATAGCAGGTTAACAAGTAGAAGACTAACACATAGATATTAATAACAATGGAATCTTTTGTGTCAAAGCTTTCAAAAAAAGGGATGAAAGGAAAAATAAAAAAACGCTTTTGTGTGTCATTCTCAGATGTTATTTTCAACTAAATGTTTCTTCAGACCTAAAAAATCCTAATGATAAAAACAAGTGTCATTTTGTTTCCATTCACTTGAAATTGATATTTACCACTACTTCAAATCATACTTAATTTACAGTTTTTAAGATCAAAAAAAAAAAAGAACAAGAAATATGTGAAAAGAGAAAAATTAAGTAGAAAGTAAAATGGTATTGGAATAATTGGCAAGAATTTGTTGAATAGTGCTATGTATATTTGGTTATAATTTCTTGGTTCTACAAATTTCATTCTCATAGACTCTTTAAGTATAATCAATTCAGCTATAAAACAAGATAGACTGTCCTGTAATACATGACAGAACACACTGTACTGTTTTCGAAGTGCAAATGGTCACATAATTTTGGAATACTCTAGGTAAATTATTATTGAGTATAATGGTTATGACATATAACAAATGAAAATTTCAGGGAAAAATATTTTGGCTAACAAAGAAACATACCTTGTTTTAGAGACTATGTATTTTATTACTTCACAATAGAATGTATTTCTAAACCAAGGAGAAAAAAAAAAAACAAATAAAACTTAGGAAAAAGGCCAAGAGCTACTTTTTAACGTAAAATATTTTTATATAATCATAGTTAGAAAAAGAAGTGGAAATCAGTATGTGATTTCAGATGATTGCATGTTTTATAAACTATTAAGAGGAGAATGTCTCCAAGCTTCCAGTTGCCAGTTGCTGAGAGATTTAAACTCAGAGGACCGTCTATACAAAGAGATTGTGCTGTTATTATGGTAAATGTCTTTTAAAAATTGAACTAGAGAGTAAACAGTCACACATTTTTAAAAAATATGAATTTTAAAAGGTCTATGTTTGAACACCTTTATAAAGAAACTGACAGCTATAGATGAAAAGAAATCTATAGTTTACCTTTAAAAATTGCAAATATTAATTTTGTAATATTGAATTTCTTATAATGAAAGCAAAGGCATTTGAGACATAATACACTTTAAAAAATATCTTTGTAAATAATATTTACTGAAAAAGTAAATGTAAAACTAAATAATATGGCATGTAATTAATATAGATTATAGAGAACATCACATTGATTGCATAAGTTTTTGAAATTATTCTCTAATGGAACAGTTCAACACAAGTACAAGATATTTTAACCAACACAAATTGGGTCTTTGAATATTACTTTGAGAGGTTAATAGTCAACTGATAGGTGATTCAAAACAGCTGCTGGTAGAGGAAAATGTGTACTTACGACTACTACTTGATGTGATTAGTGTATCTCATTCTTACCTACATTAAAATCTGTAGTAGTTTCTGAAGGGAACATGTGAGATTTCCACCTTTTCCATTTTCCATTTGTTCTTCAGCCTCTTGATATATCTATTTCATGTTTAATCTTTTCAAATTGTAAATAATTCTTAAGTGTGTTACTGGGTAACATGGGGTCAAGGGAAAGTAAAATTTATAATTCAGAATAAAGAGAGAATAATTGGGCTTCCCTGGTGGTGCAGTGGTTAGGAATCCGCCTGCCAATGCTGGGGACATGGGTTTGAGCCCTGGTCCAGGAAGATCCCACATGCCGCAGAGCAACTAAGCCCGTGCGCCACGACTGCTGAGCCTGCGCTCTAGAGCCCGCAAGCCACAACTACTGAGCCTGCGTGCCAGAACTACTGAAGCCCGTGCGCCTAGAGTCCATGCTCCACAACGAGAAGCCACTGCAATGAGAAGCCCACGCACTGCAGTGAAGAGTAGCCCCCGTTTGCTGCAACTAGAGAAAGCCCATGCACAGCAAAGAAGAACCAATGCAGCCAAAAATAAAGATAAAATAATTTAAAAAAAAAAAGTGAGAGAATAATTTATGGAAGACGTCCTTGAATGGAACAAGAGCGGATATTAATATCAGGTGCAAGGGAAGGTCTTGGATTAGAGCAAGGAGAACGAGTCTATCACAAGAAGGCAATGTGTGTATGTGGGGGGGAGGGAGAAGTACAGACACAAATAGGGTGGTAGATATGTGGATAGGAATATTACAAAGTTCTCTTCTAAATGCTTTAATTTTGTCAGTAAATCAAAAGAAATGACTACAAGCAGACAGGAGGAAGATGGACAATATTGGAGGTTTGAGCTGAAAGCAGGTGATAGGAGTGGATTTCACTTCCTCAGACTATGGAGGAGGGAAATTCTGAGAGAAATGATTGGAGAAATGAGAGTCGGTATTTGGGCAGTGTTTAGTGTTCACTCAGTATTATTTAATACGAAAAATATTTTTAAGAGAATGAAATTTCATTTCTTAGTCGTTTGACAGATTCATGGTATCATCTCCTCTGAGTTTGTTCATAGAGTCTCTGTCATGATCACAGTAAACTCATACTCTGTTTTGTGCTGGTTAAAGGTAGGTTCTACAGGCACTGAAGAAGTATGGCGGGGGCTAATGTTGCCCAATTTGAAGTTACCAGGAAGATTCATTTAGAATCTAAGTGTGCATTTTATGTTGTGGTAAATCAGTAATCCTTGCCAATTCAGACTAATTGACAAAGAAACCAGCCACCGTAAGTGAAAAGATTCTATTGTGGATTTTGTTTAAACGATTCTTGGTGTATTTATTTATTTACTTATTTATTTGATGTTTTTTATTTGAAACCAGAACCAGCCTAGAAATGATACCTAATAAGAGTCATTTGTTTACAGACAAATATTGCCAGGAACTTCATAGAGACTGTTTATAATCTACTCTTAGATTTTTAGATGGAGTCAATATTATTACTGCTTTGTAAGACTGAAAGCTGAAATTCAAATAATTTAATCAAGTTAATGTAACCTGCAAGTTACAATACCAGATTCAAATATAATCCTGTCTGAAACCAATAACTATGTTCTTTTTACCACATTAGACTACCAATCACATAAGTTGCCTACTAAAATAAGAAATTATTTGTAAATATATATTAAAGCTTTAAAGTATGACATGAATATAGTATGTTTTTATTTTTAATGATTATACATGAGATATAGCAACTTTAATACTTGTATCCTTGAAAACTATTCTCTGAAGATATTTTAATTACTTCTCCTCTAACATGTTTATGATTTGAATTTAATGGTAACGTGATATGTTTTAACCCGAACAACTTAAATACTTTATGAGTGGAATCCCAATTGATAAAATTTCATTATTCAATTGGTACTATATTGAGATCCCTGTTTTGCCTCACAAATCAATCTCTAATAGGTTATTACAGAAAATTGTTGTTCTGTGTAAATTTTTTCAAGTTTCCTCAGTGAAGGAGACATTACAAAAGCTATATTTAAACCCAACACTATGAACTTAAGTCACAGAGGCAAGCAGGAACTATTGTATTTGCTTTGAGCATCTACACATTGTAATAAAGACTATTGGATGCAACTCAAATCTAACTTCATTTGAGGATAACCTTAGGCATTCTGTGTCTGTATTTCTTGTAATTTTGAATTGGCTATTGGAAACTCATTCAGTTTTGCCTTAAAACACTCACTAACCTCAGACCAAAAGGCATAAAAACTATTATGTGATTAGCCCCTGTAGACCAGACACACCAGGTATGTACAATTGTATAGTGTTGATGACACACAAAAACAAACAAAAAATTATCTCTCTCAGATGGAGTGACAGATGAAAATACTGACTTAAACTAAAAATAAACTCCATAGTTTAGCAAATAGAGTTGAAGGCAGTCAAAATGTATTACATTTCTTAGAGCTGTTTAATGTATTTTTTCTTTATAGTAGGGCTTTTCCTCTATTTGACTGAAGACATTTTGATTGATGGGACAGTTACACTTGTTTTTATACCCCTCCCAGACCTACCATGATGCTTTGTACATTAATAATCACCCATTAAATATAGTTGAGTTGAATTACATTTATTAGTAGTTCAAAGGTATTTTTGAATGAATAAATTAAAATAATACCAGTAGATAAAGTACTTCTGAAGCATTTCTTGATTGTAATATCATGAAACATCTTTAGCCAAGGTAAAAATTTAAATGTAGGAGTAAATAATAATGAAGTATGTTCAAATTTGGAATATGATAGTCAATGAAGATGAATTCTTAGATATAAATACTGAAAGATTGATCTTTATGAAACGTTGAGATTGAGGTCCAAAATTATTTGCACAGATGTTTATTAAATAGCCCAGTCAAGAGATTAAAATGTTTGACAATTGTAAAATGTACAAGTGAGAGATTTGTTAAACACTGAAAGCATAGAAATAACCATATGTCTTAAACTAATATATAAAATTATATAATAAATATAAGCAGGGAATATTTTATCAAAAAATTTTTTTATCACTGGGAAGGTGTAGTCAATTTCTGCTACTTAAGCTTGTAACTTAATGAACTAAACATCAAGTGGATGGAAATATTTCTTGTCCCAGGTAAAATTGTCATTTGGGTAAATTTTACCTTGAGCATCTTCTTATTTCCTTGTTAACATTTTCTATGTTGCCCAAATAAAGCCTTATTTCCACAATTTACTCCTTTATGTGAGGATCTTTTTGGCGTGGCCAATTTAAATGGTGTTGATATTTCTGTGTCAGACTGCAAAGGTTATAATTGACATTAGGAAGGGGAATTTCTATGCAGATCATATAACTGTTCCTTTATTATGTGTCAGAGTAGAATTTATATAAAACAAAGTTGGTTTAAGACCAATGCTGTTATTACTTGAAAGATTAAAACAGGCAAATTCCATGTGTTTACTGAAACTCAAAAGTGGCATTTCTGTGCAAATTAGCCAAGAGTCTGAAATAAAAGATAGAGAACTCTTGAGACATCTTAAGTCTTCATGGCCAACTCTTCTATACACAATTGAGAGAACTCCCCATGACCTGCATCATTCAACCTGGATCCCAATCAAAACTTAAAGTCAGGCTTTCTGGGGTCATGGCCAAAGTGTCCATCTGTTATTAATAACCCATGATGATTCACATGCACAATTAAGTTTGAGAACATTGTCTAAAGAAAACAAAGCCCTTACAAGGGCCATTGTTAAGATGAGGCAATTCTGGCATGGTGCCAAGCCATCTAAACTTAGAATGATAAAACCTGGGTTTTAGGGTGTTTGCTATCCTATACTTGTATCCACTTGAGAAAAATCTTTTAACTTCTATTATCCACAGTTTTTTTTCAATAAATTGTCTGTATTTCATGAGGTATTTGAGTTTTTGAGACAATCAAATGTGTCAATACATGCAAATGTAATGCAAAAAGAATCCATAAGACATTTTATGCAGTATGGTGCTAGTAATCTCTTTTTAATTGATAGTTGCCCTATGAAAAAAATCTGGATTAATTATTTTTAATACTAAGAATAAGATGTTTCATCTAGATATGAAGTTTCAGTGATATATTAGTAATATTCTACTCTCCTTTTAAGGAATATGTCTAGAAGTACCCCTCAGATTGATAGTTTCTTTTTAAGGGTCCAGGTTAATGGTGCCTCTTTCAGATTTCTCTGGTATTATACAATGTTTATAACTGCTAAGCCATATTAATTAAAATAATCAAGCATTTCTTCTAATAACTGAATAGA
Organism: Balaenoptera musculus; assembly: GCF_009873245.2. Taxonomy (NCBI): domain Eukaryota; kingdom Metazoa; phylum Chordata; class Mammalia; order Artiodactyla; family Balaenopteridae; genus Balaenoptera; species Balaenoptera musculus. The sequence continues at coordinate 129,512,497 of NC_045789.1, read as the reverse complement.
GCCATCCTCTAAACTGCTTAAGTGTTACTGCTTCTGCTATCTTATTAAATATTTAATGTCACCTATTAAATACAAAGTTGAATAATAAGCTTACATAAGCGAATATTTAATAAAATACTAGTACACTTAAGATGATATAAAGCAGGAAAAAATATTTCAGGATAAAAAGACTTTGAAATTTCCTGTATTATTTGATACAATTTAGGGAACAGTCTCAAGAAAACATTTCTTTCCTTCTTCTGCATCAGCTCATCTACGAACCAATTTATTTCTGAAATAGGCCCCAGGGGCAGACTGGTTGGTGACTATAATGGGGGATATCTGACTGGCCACTCAAGGGAATTGCTATGGACTTTTAATCTTATTTTGATTAAGTTCCGTGTAGATTGTGTCTGCCAGGCTAGCACTAAGATTACTGTTTCTGAGCTCCTTTGGCTGTTATTGGACTGAGACTCTCAATTTTTTTTTCTACTTTTTCAAGGTTAAGTTGAAACAATATTACCCATTTCTTATAAATAGTATATATTTATGTTTTAAATTGTGGTAGAAACTCTAATGTTAATAAAGACATCACATTTAACAAGTCACAAGCTTACGAAAGTCACCTTTTTTTGGAAAAGTAGTTTTATGTTTAAAAAAAGGGAAAATCTCTTTAGGGGAAAAACACAATATTTGCATGTGTTTGAAGTTACAAAATGATAATTATATAAGGAAATCAAATATAGTTGAAAATAACTAGTCAAAGAATATTTAGTGTAGAGGAGCAGGGATATGGATAAACTGTAGGAGGTTTTTTTAAATCTGTTTTCTGCAGACATCTAATCAAAATAAGGAAAACTTAATGTGTTCTATTTCAGAGCCATCACAATAGAAGAAATAAGACATTGCCCTTCATCTTGCAGTGGATGAACAGTGTTAACTGCCTACCTATCAATCCATTCCTCTTTTCTTGTTCTAAATGGAATCCTGATATTATGCAAGCATGTGCCCTTCCCCCATGCAGCATGGGTGAATCAGGGAAATCTCATCCAACGCCAAAGGGCAGAGATGGGCCATTTGTGGTCAACTAATCGTGGAAAGCTCTTTCCCTTTTTTAGCTCAAAGTTTCCATAGGAAACACAGACTTAGCATCAAACAGCTCATGGCCTTGCTTCCAGATTGATAATGATTCATGGGTACACAGGTGACTTTCTATGGCCTAATTAGGCTTAAAAGATGGACTTGCATTTCATTATTGGAACACAAATTTCCTTTCAATATATGAGTAACAAAGCATGCCACACCCATTGTTATCAGAAAAAAAAGTCTTAATATAAAACAATTCCTTCTTCAGGACATGATCTGAGAATTTCTTTTTGTTAAAATAAGTTAAGAGCAGAATTTCTGTTGTCTGTCTCTAAAGCATTTTGACATTTCTGCTCTTAACATACTACTTATCAGGTATATCTGTGGCTTAGAGTAAAACTTCTCAGTTGTCTGCAGTAGAACACTGATGTGAAAGGTGTGTTAACAGGAGACGTGACATCTGATCCTTATAGCTGTTAGCCAATCAGGTGGACCCTGGGCAGCCAGGATCTTCAGGTCACTTGTTTGCAGCCATAAACAGTGTGCTCTACAACTATTATTAACTTATTTGAAAGCAGCACATTTGAAAATGGTAGTAAAGTGCTGGTGTAGAGGATCTGATTTATAATTCGAAGCAATTCTATGGGTCATAGTTGAGTGGACAGGAGTATTCTAGTCATCTCTTTAAATATAGTAATTTCACATATTGCCTAAAAACCTAACATTTTTCTACTAAATACTTATTCATTTAGAACTTGGTGAAATCTAAAATTAATTTACAGCTTTATAATAAGAGGTAATATACAATGCAAATTTTCCTTATAAACCTTCAATAGTCAATATTTTGCTTGTTTTCTAAAGTATCCACTAGCTTTGTAGAGAATTAATGAAATTTTCAATCATATATTTAAAATTTAATAGTATATTTAAAAGATTGTCCTACAAATTAAAGTAACAGCAATTATAATATAAAATTTCCCATGGTTTATTATCTAATTATTCTAAAACCATTGCTGAATTATATATTTGCTTCTTAAAAACTCCTTCTAAGTTAGTTTTAAAGTCAATTATTCCTAAGAAGATGAACTAATTAATGTGAGATTAACTGGTTATTAGTTACTGATATTTTCATCAAAATCATATATAAAGGCAGATGAGGTTATATAGGAAAGTTGTATTTTCAACCAGTGGAGAGTTGAGGAACTCAAAATAAGTTTTCTTTTTCCTGCAGAGCTATTTTTTAATCTCTTTTAAAACATTTTCCAAACCTATTTGCATATACCTTTTAATAGATTGTATAAGCATACTATTATTAATTTAAATGTATCATAAAGACGAAATCTCAAAAAATAAAGTAAGCCCTAAAGTCCCCATAGCTGAGTTTGGAAAGGAAATTTTTACGTTAGGAAGTAACAGAAGTAGTCATTCATATTATTTCTAAGCTGCTCCATGGCTAATAGTCTTGGGGTTATCACATTTTTTCATTGAATAATAGTCTCAAGGAGTCAGTTACAATTTCTCTTTTTAAAAAAATTTTAGAATGTAATTTGTTTTTATTTCATGGTTTTAATTTTATGTAATGTAATTAAATATATCAGAAGTGAAACTCTTCATGTATCACATACATATCATTTCTGTATATTTGTTGAACTGTAACTTTGCATACAAAAGTGGTTGCCTGAGAAATCTCAACTTCACAAGGATGCTCTTGACTGTGAAGACAAACTCAGTATTCAGATTCACATTTTGAATCCTGAGTAGTCAGCAGAGTCATGTGTTTTTCTTTCTGTAAATATTTTAATGGGAACATTTAATGAGAACCTTTCCTTTGGTTTCTGTTAACTTAGCTGGGACAGGCTGGAACTCTTTAAGAAATTTACTTGAGGTCTAGACACTAAGGGAAAACAAAAGAGAAATAAACATAGGAAATATACATCTGTGTGTGTGTGTTGTATGTGTGTGTGTGTGTGCACGTGTATGTTTCTGCATGTAACATAAAGCCTTTGTACTCCATCCACAGAACTTTAAAGATTTGTACAATTTTAAATTTGTATTATCTGAGTTCCTACCGTACAGTTTCAATTATATGCCCACATATAATTTTTCTAAGTGGGGTGTGTCAGTGTTTTACAGTTTCAATACATTTTAGTAGGTATTACTCAAATGTTAAAAGTTAATGAAAAACAGAGAGCACTACAGAAGTTCTGATATTTCAGAAATAAAGGTATAAGGTTGTTTGTAGGTAAAGCAAACATAAAAAGGTTAGTGGAGAAAAGGAGTGTTAGCTATCAACTATTATCTGTTGTAGTGGAGGAAATTAGGAATAAAGTAACTACCTATATCCCTTCCTTTGTCTATAGAGATATTTGCATTTTCTTTCTTTTCTCTTTGACTAAAATCCATAGAATGTATTTGAGACATTTACAAATTTAAGCCAGAGTTTACAGAGTAAAGAAATAAGAAAATGAAAGAAGTTGAAAAGGAATACCTTACCCAGAGTCCTGTACCTGAAGCTGAATACAGGCTTACCTCCTTTTATTGCACTTCGTAGTTATGGTCCTTTTCACAAATAGAAGGTTTGTGGCTACCCTGGCCTCAGCAAGCCTGAGGGTGCCATTTTCCCCACAGCATTTGCTCACTTCATGTCTATGTTACCATTTGGTAGTTCTCACATTATTTCAACTTTTTCATTATTATATTTGTTACGGTGATCTGTGACCAGTGATCTTTGATGTTACTATCGCAATTGTTTAGGAGGTGCCACAAACCAGGGGCATAAAAGAGGGTGAACTTCATTGATAGTGCGTTCCGACTGCTCCAGGGACTGCCATTCCCGTCTCTCTCTCTCTCTCCCCCGATTCCCTGAGACACAACGATATTGAATTTAGACCAGTTAATCACCCTACAATGACCCCTAAGTGCTCAAGTGAAAGGAGGAGTAACAGGTCTCTCACTTTAAATTAAAAGCCAGAAATGATTCAGCTTAGTGAAGAAGGCATGTTGAAAGGTGAGATAGTTAAAAGTTAAACCTTTTTGTCAAACAGTTAGCCTAGTTGTGATGCAAAGGAAAAGTTCCTGAAGGAAATTAAAGTGCTACTCCAACAAACACATGAATGATAAGAAAGTGAAACAGCCTTAATGCTGATATGGAGAAAGTCTCAATGGTTTGGATAGAAGATCAAACCAGCCACAAGATTCCCTTAAGCCAGACTAATCCAGAGCCAGGTGCTAACTCTCTTCAGTGATGTGAAGGCTGAGAGGTGAGGAAGCTACAAAAGAAAAGTTTGAAGTCAGCAGAGGTTGGTTATTGAGGTTTAAGGAAAGAAACTTTCTGCATAACATAAAAGTGCAGGGTGAAGCAGCAAGTACTACATAGAAGCTGCAGCTAATTACCCAGAAGATCTAGCTAAGATAATTAATGAAGAGGGCTACACTAAACAACAGATTTTCAGTGTAGATGAAATAGCCTTCTACTGGAAGAAGACGCCATCTAGGGCTTCCATAGCTAGAGAGGAGAAGTAAATCTCTGGCTTCAAAGCATAGGCTGAGTCTCTTATTAGGGGCTCATGCAGCTGGTAACTTTAAGTTGAGGGCAACGTTCACTTACCATTCTGAAAATCCTGGCGCCCTTAAGAGTTATGCTATGTCTACTCTGTCTGTGCTCTATCAATGGAACAACAAAGCCTAGATGACAGCACATTTGTTTAACACATGGTTTACTGAATATTTTATGCCCCTGTTGAAACCTACTGCTCAGAAAAAAAATTCCTTTCAAAATATTACTGCTCGTTGATAATGCACTTCGTCACCCAAGAATTCTGATGGAGATGTACGAGGTTAATATTGTTTTCATGCCTTGCTAACACAACATTTACTCATGGGTTAAGAAGCCATTTGACTTTCATATCTTATTATTTAAAAAATACTTTTTGTAAGGCTATAGCTGTCATAGATACTGATTCTTCTGATGGATACAGGCCAAGTCAATTGAAAATCTTCTGAAAAGGATTTACCATTCTAGATGCCTTTAAGACATTTGTGATTCTTGTGAAGAGGTCAAAATAGCAACATTAACAGGAGTTTGGGAGAAGTTGATTCCAACCCTCATGGATGACTTGGAGGGTTTTAAGACTTCAGTGGAGGAAGTAACTGCAAATGTGGTTGAATTAGCAGAAGTAGAATTAGAAGTGGAATCTGAATATGTGACAGAATTGCTGCAATCTCATCATAAAACTTTAATGGATGAGGAGTTGCTTCCCATGGATGAGCAAAGAAAATATTCTCTTGAGATGGACTCTACTCCAGGTGAAGATGTTGTGAAGATTGTTAAAATGACAACAAAGAATTTAGAATATTACAGAAACTTAATGATAAAGCAGCAGCAGGGTTGGAGAGGACCAAATCCAAATTTGAAACTTCTACTGTGGATAAAATGCTATCAAACAGCATTGCATGCTACAGAGAGGAAGAGTCAATCGATGTGACCAACTTCATTGTTGCCTTAAGAAATGGCCACGCCCACCCCGGCCTCAGCAACCACCACCCTGATCAGTCAGCAGCCATAAATATTGAGGCAGGACCCTCTACCAAGCAAAAAGATTGTGATTCACTGAAAGCTCAGGTAATAGAATTTTTTAGCAATAAGGTATATTTAATCAAGGTTTGTACATTTTTTAGACAAAATGCTATTATTGCACACTTAATAGACTACAATATAGGCTTTGATTTGCTCTCTGATTCATGTCTAAGCCTATTTCTCTGGCTTTGTTTGGTCAATTTTAAGAGCTGTCCTATGCCTTTCCAATATATTTATTTTTGCTTGCTTAAACTACAAACAATTTCTATTGTTTTCAACCAGTAACACTAACTAAAATAAAGGCCAAATACATTGCTAAAGTACTGGATTAACTAAATTTAAGTTCTTTTCCTTGTTATAAGAATTCTTCCAGCCTTTTGTATATTAATATACTTTGTGAATCTCCAGTCAAGGGGGGGATGCAATACACTGTAGAGATATCATCTACCCGTTGGACTCTTTAAGTTTATAAAAGATACATTTATCAGTATATAACTTTGATTATCAAAGCCCAAAACAAAATTAAGCTCTTATATAAAACAAGGAAACTTGAACATCTTCCTTCTCCTATTCCCCTACATCACATTTTAATTCTTTATGGATATTTTTATTTTAACTTTATCATTTAATATTTAAAAATTTCTCCAAGAAATTCTCATACTGAGCATAGTTCACAACCACACCTGTATATATTATTTTTAATCTGCATTATTTTTGGAAGTCAAAATGTGCTGTATGTAACTTTGGAAAAAGAGTTATTTCATAATTTTTTTGTATTGAGTTAACTCAGGAATCTCCATGTTTCGTTTAAGCTCATATTCAAGACGGGCAGGTGAGTAAATATTCTAAACCTCTGATTATCTGAGAATAGCACTATGTTGTTTTCACATACACGCTAACGGTGAGCTCTAAGTATGCTCATAAAAGTAACAAATTTCTCTTCAAATATCTATAAATAATTGCTACAATGTGTTCTGATATTTGCTGTTGTGCAAGTAAGAGTCTGTGTCATTCTAACATTTTTTTATACTTAAATTGCCATTTTTTGCATCTTATAAGAATTTTTTCTTTGGAAATTAAAATTTTGCAAAATATATGGAGGTGTAGTAACTTTTTAAAACTTTGTTGGGAGTAATTAGTGACCTTTAATCAATATACTTGCTTACTTTTTTAATCTTGTACATTTTTCTAATATTCTGTTTTATTAATTTATCTGCTTTAATTTTCCTCATTGCTTCCTCAAGAGTGCCAAAATTCTCGGATTATATTAAGGCTTTAGACTGCTATCATCATATTTTTTATTATTTTAGTGGCCAGGTCTTTCTCATACACAATGTTGGAGGGCTTCACACATTTGTAACATCATATTATTATTCTAATATTCTGCAATAGCAATTCTGACATTTGCCACCCCAAATGAATGTCAGCTTAATTTGTTTTGACTCCTTAAAATTCTGTATTATCTCACATAGGTATAGTTTAATTCCAGCTTTTCAACTTTGAAGTTTTCTTTCCATGTCTGCCCATTCTTCATATTTTTTTCTTTCTTCCTGTTTCATACAAGTCACTTCATTTTGCAAGCTACTGAAATGGGTTTCTAACTGTCTTTTAACAAAATCTGGAATTGTCAACAGGTTACTTTCAGAGTCATAATTAGCACTGACTTCTATAGGATGTTTTCCCTTTTCCTTTTTTGCACTGTTTTTGTATTCCAACAGACAGAAATTTTACTTATCTTTACTAAAAAAGTATTTATTACTGGTGTTTTCCATTAGGAACAATATGTGGAATCTATGTTTCTCCCCATTTTGTTATTAAAGTTGTTTATTTGCAAGCAGTAGAAACCAACTCTAACTGAAGCAAAATAAGACTTATTGGAAACATACTGATAGGCTTACAGAATTGAATAATATGATGAAAAACCAAGTCACGTGAAGAATAGGAGCCAGGGAAGAATTAGGCATCAGCCACAGAACTAGTGAGCTTCTCTCATCAGCGCTAGAATCACATAATGATACCTCTCATTCCCTTCCAGCTTTGTGTGCCTCGGCTAAAGATGCAAATTTCTGGGAAGAGAATTCAGTTGCCCTTAGGTAATGACCGCATCCTTGTCATCAGAGAGAAGTATCTGTGACTAGAAGCCCAGGAAAAGAACATGTCAGAAGAAGTGCTGGTATCAAAAGAAAGGGAAGTCAAAAGTGATATTAGAGGGGCTTCGCTGGTGGCGCAGTGGTTGAGAATCTGCCTGCCAATGCAGGGGACACGGGTTCGAGCCCTGGTCTGGGAAGATCCCACATGCCGCGGAGCAACTAAGCCTGTGAGCCACAATTACTGAGCCTGCGCGTCTGCAGCCTGTGCTCCGCAACAAGAGAGGCCACGATAGTGAGAGGCCCGTGCACCGTGATGTAGAGTGGCCCCCGCTCGCTGCAACTGGAGAAAGCCCTAGCACAGAAACGAAGATCCAACACAGCCATAAATAAATAAATTTATAAAAAAAAAAACAAAAACACAAGAGGAAGTTAAGCAAAATAGAAAATCAACTGAAAATGCAACTAGAAGACAAGTAAGGAAGTTCAAATGTCAGAGAAGAATTATGGGGCTGATATCCAAGGGAAAAAAAGAAGAAATGCTAACCATACCTTTGAGTCAATTTTACCATAGAAGAAAACCAACAATTCCTAAAGAGTCAGATGAAAGGCAGAAAAGCTACAACTTCTGAGACCCTCCTTGGTCTCTAGAAATTAGGATGAGATGTGCAAAGCCTTTCAAAACAAGGCTGTTTAACATACCATGTTTAGCATTAAGACTTTCAAAAGCACCCCAGAATAAAAAGCAGATGTAAAATATATCAATTCTTACAGGACTAGAATCTGATTTCACATCATCTTCATCTTGAAAATGGAATAAAATAATCCAGGATTCCTAGTGTCTTTATTTGCTTGCCAGAGCAAATATGAATTCTCCGAGTTAAGGTAATATCATCATAGAGCTCAAATCTACATTTCTTTCAAATAGAGTGTCCAACATTCAGCCAAAAATAACCAAATAAAATAATGATGTGTCTGAAAAGGAAAAGAAACAATGGAAAACATATAATTAACAGAGTATCCATACAGTGTATCGATTAGAAACAGACTCTTCAATAATTCAAAAGACTGCATTCATAACTTTGACAGAAATGGAAATTATTTTTTAAAAAGCCAAATGGAATTTTAAACATAAAGACTAAAAGTAAAAATAAAAAATTTAATAGATGGGTTTAATTATATATTGATAAGTTGAAAGAGTAAACTGGGAGAAAAGAAAGAAGAAAATATCCAAAAAAAAAAATCAGAGATGTAAAGTTAGAAACAAAGAGAAAAGTGATACAAATATGAGATGATAAATGCATTTAATTTGATTCCCAGGAGGAAAAGAGAGAGTTAGGATTCTTATATAAAGTGATATTTGCTATGTCTTTTTTCAAGTCACAAAAGAAACGCAGTAAATTCTAAGCAAGTTAAATCAAAAAACAAACAAAAAAACTATACCAAGGCACATCAGAGTAAAACTACTGAAAATAAAAATAAAGAGTAAATAATAAAAGCAGCAAGAAAAATAAAGTAATATTATCTTCAAAGGAGCAATACTAAGGCTGAGAGCTGATTCTTAACAAATTGAAAAAAGCAGGTGACGGAATTATATTCTCAAAATGTTGGAAAAAAAAAACCCAGCTGCCAATCTAGAATTCAATAACCAGAGAAAACAACTTTCCAAAGTAGAAGTAAAATAAAATCATTTTCAGACAACAAAAACTAAGAAAAGTATGTCACCAGTAAACCAACACTAAAGGACATACAAGACTATTCTTCAAGCCAAAAGTAATTGTCCAGTTGGAGACAGAGTTACGAACAATAAAAAGTGTAAATATATGGATTAATCTAAGTAACTATATAATTCCATATTTAAAATGTATTATGTGATTTAAAATATATATAATTAACATACAAGAAAAATATAAATTTTAAAGAGAGGTAATAAAGTGTTTTAAATATCCATGCTGCTTCTGGGAAGAGGTAAAGTACTAATTTATATTAAGGTCTACAGATCCAGCATGACTTTGTAAATTCCAGGATAACTGCTAACTGAACAGCAGAAAAGTGAATATTTAACAAGCTAGTAAATAGGGGAAAATGAGTAAAAATGTTGTACTGTTTCCAAATAAGATGCATTAAAAGAAAAGCAAAATAGTAGAACAAAAAAGAAGCAAATAAGATGATAGACTTAAACCCAAATAATTATATTATTACTTCACAATATGAGCTAATGATTCATTTAGAAGATGATTATCAGTCTTAAAAAAACTGAATGAATGTATTTTAAAAATACAAGGATATAGGAAGGGTGAAAGTAAAAAGATGGAAAAAGATATAACATAGAAACTTTTTCCCAAAAAAAGCTGCTAGTGCTGAGTTAATAACATACAAAATAGATTCTAAAGCAAGAAGAAGAATTCTTTATAATGATCAAGGTTAAAATTACTGGGAACATACAATTTTAAATTTCTATGCATCTGATAATATAACCTAGTATAATATGCATATAGTGATATCAAAATACATAAAGCAAAAATTAATTGCAACAAAAAAAGAAGAAAAATCATCTTTATGGGAGGATTTTTTTTATTGTCTTTTTCTCAGTATCTGACTGGACAAGCTGACAAAAAGAAGGACAAGAAGTTCTGACCAATACAATAAACAAAACTGACTTTATTGGCATAAGTGGACACCTTAACAGAAAACCACAGAATGCACACTCTTCAAATATTCACAGGATATTTACTAAACTTCAGTGTAGGCTGGGACATGAATAGAGTAAATTTCAAAAATGATAAAGGGTTAAAGTTATACAGGGTGTATTCTCATAACATAATGTAAATACAAGATAATAAAAAAGAAACTCCCGTGTGTTTGGAAATTCAGCAACATATTTTTCAAAAACCAGTAGATCAAAGAAAACATTACAATTAAAAATAGGAAATATGTTTAACTAAATGATAATGAAAGTGCAATATATCAAAACTTGTGTGATACACTTAAACCCTGCTAAAGGGAATTTATAGATTTGAACGTAATTATTAAACAAGAAGGCTGAAAATCAAGGATCTAAACATCCATCTCAAGAAGTTTGAAAAGGAGCAGCAAGTTATACCCTAAAAAGTAAAGACTGTAAATTTTAAAAATTAAGAGCAGAAGCTTGGGGTTTTGAGCATAAGCCACCCCTTTCTCCCTGTACAGCACTTTACAATAAACACTGCACTTTCCTTCACCACAAAAAAATAAAAATAATTAAGAGCATAAAATAATAGATAATTAGAGTACAATGGAGATCATCAATAGTCAGAGTAGGTTCTTAACTAATAACTGTTATAATTAAAGACCAGTAAAATATATTAGTTCATGGGATGATTGATACAGAAATATTTACAAATGTTACTAATGGAAGAAGGGATATTTTACGGACTCTACCAACTTTAAAAATTCATAACGTAGAAAAACAAACAAATGAAACAAGCTTTATGCCAACATAAAAAAAAAACCTAGATTAAATGAACAGAAAAACAAGAAAAAACTTAACAAAGCAGACACAAGTATAGACAGAAAAACTGAAATGGCCTGTGTCGAGAAAATTGTTTGGATCTGTAATTTAAAATTAATTCATTTCTCTATATCAACAACAGTTAAGTAGAACATAGATTCATAAAAAAATAAAATAAAACTATACACAGAATCAAAACATCTAGGAATAAATCAAATGACTAGGAGTAGATATACCAAAAATTGTATTAGATCTTTATTTATAAAACTGTAAAATGATCGTGAAAATTTACAAAGGGCCTAAGTAAATGTAGGGATGTTCATATGCTTGGGTTGTAAGACTCAGCATTGTAATTTCTAGTTCTCCTCAATGTATTCTACAGATTCAGTGTAACTCCAAATGCAAAATCTTTTTATATTTTGGTAAAAATATGTATGCAATGCAAAGGGTCAAAAAAATAACAAGAGCACTCTTGTAAGGCAGAAGGACTAACAGTAACATTATGAAGACATATTATAAAGTTACAATGATTAAAATAGTATGCTACTGATGCAAGGATAAAGAAATAAGCAACTGGTACTGAAAAGATGATCCAATAATAGACCCATACTTATGGAAACCTTGGATTTATCATAAAGCTGGCACCACAAGGTAGTGTGGAAAGGAAGATCTTTCCCAAAATGTGCTGAGTCAATTGGATATCCATACAGGAATAAAATAAAAATTAAGACATACTTTATGTCACACACAAAAGTTTTGATGGATTGTGAAATGTAAGTAAATAATGCTTCTAAAAATAATATGGAATGTTTTCATGATATGAAGAAAGAAAAAAGTTTCAGCAGAACAAAAAAGTACTAACTTTGGAAGGAAAAACGATAAATTTGAATACATCATACATAATCATTCCTTTTCATCAAAATATACCATTAAGGGTGTGAAAATGGAAGTTACAGCATGGGAGATATTTAACTTGTACAAATGAAAAAGGGTTGACTCCATAATACATAAAGGTTGACTCTCTGAAAAAAATGAAAAAATAAAACTATTCAATGTAATTTTTTTGAAATGCAAATGAATTAATCATCAAATGACCAATAAGTGCATAGAAAACTACTCAATTTCATTAGTAAACAGGGAAATGAAAATTAAAACTGAAATAGCACTACACAGACCCCAATTTTAAGTGTTGGAACAGTAAGTATTCTAATGCACTACTGGAGGGAATACACAGTCTCCGATTTATGATGGTTCAATTAAAATTTTTCTACTTTGCAACAGTGCCAAAGCGACATGCATTCAGTAGAAACTGTACATCGAATTGCAATTTTAATCTTTTCCTGGGCTGGCTATATGCAATACAATACTCTTCTGATGCTGGGCAGTGACAACTCCCAGGCAGTCAAGCAATTATGAGGGTACACAACCGAAACACTTATAACCATTCTATACCCATACGACCATTCCTTTTTTAACTTTCAGTACAGCATTCAATAAATTACACGGGATATTCAACAGTTTGTTTTAAAATAGGCTTTGTGTTAGATAATTTGCCCAACTGTAGGCTAATATAAATGTTCTGATCACATTTAAGGTAGGTGAGGCTAAGTGCTGATGTTCGGTAGTTCAGGTGTATTAAATGCATTTTTGACTTACGATATTTTCAACTTATGATGGGTATATCAGAACGTAACCCTATCACAAGTCAAGGAAGAGCTGTACATTTGTACAAACACTCTGGAAATAATGTGTGGCATTATATACTGTTTGGCATTATATAAATTTGAATATACACATAACCTATCTCACAGCAATTCAGCTCCTTGGTATATACCCAAATAAAATATATGCACATTGGCACAAGGAAAAATGTAGCATTATCATTCCCAGAGCTCACACACAGACACAAAATTTTGATGGTACAATGGATAAATTGCGGTATATTCATTTAACGGACATAATCCTGAAAAATTTTTAAAACTACATCTATACCTAACAATCTGTAACGATGTCACAAGTATTATGTTTAGGAAAAGAAGTCAGACACAAAGAATACATACTGCTTGATTTTAACTTACATATATTTCAAACACAGGTACAGATAAATTATATTATTCGATATAATATAACATAAAGTTATAACAATAGTTACCTATGGGGAGTAGGGATTGTAGTTTGGGGAAGAAGTGCGAGGGGAGCTTGTGCTATTTCTTTCCCTGCGTCATACTGATATGTATGTTCATTTTGTAATAATTGCTGTACATTTATGTCTGTACATTTGGGGGTATGTGCTATATTTCAATTTCTTTAAAATTATAATAAAAATAAAAGGAGACAAACTGTGAGAAAATATGTGACAAAAAGATTAGCTGTGCCAGTCCAATATGTGATGAATAGTATCAAGGGAAAGAGGGAACAAAAAGACGAGAATTAGTAACTATCCTCGCTCAGGAGTAGAAGATCCTAAGAAGATCATAGAGCTGATCTGAGATTTTAATATAGATAGGATGGCTCTAAAACTTGAGCTTTTAATTACTCTGTTTTTGTCTTCTGAAAAAATATTATTCAGGCATTCTTGTTTTTAAATTAACCAACACAAATTGAAAACAACTGAGATAAATGATTAACGCTAAATTTAACAGATGAAGCACGTTAATCATGATTATTTAGGGGATGCCCCATTTTTTTCTCTTATTGGGCTGGCTCTTTTACCTCTCCCTCTCATCCTCACCCATATAATCCACCCCCACCTCCTGCTATATTATTAACTTAATAACCTGTTCATAACCTGGTGTATAATTATGCATATTCCCCCATGCTCTTACAATCATATGCCAATGCATTAGGACATCTGTTTCAAGCCACAGATACAAATAAATGCCTAGAACCAGCTGTGTTTCCAGTCTCCCATTACTCCCTGGATTTTGGTGAGCTCCTTTGGTCTGAATACTCAGGTCTATTTTAATTTATTTATTCATTGCTTGTATTCTATGTTCGTTTTCTTCCTTAAAATTAATCTAACACGCCATGTGCTTCTCCCTCGTTTTATATTGTTAAAGTACACTTAAAGAAATTTCTTCCAACTTGTTTGCCAGGTCACTAATTTAGGCCTCAAAAGACAATTTGATCCTCTAACTATATAAGGCAAATGTTTCATTGTTATTCAGAATTCAGATTTGTTTTCCCTGCTTAACTATACGCATGTGTAAGTGTGTGGATGTGTGGTGAAGCATCGGAATTTCCTTAGTTGTTGTAATTAATTTTTTTCTGTTCAAATTATCAGCCTCCTCCAGCATCTTTACTATGACCGTCATGTGTTCCATGAGTGTTGAATCTTATTTACTCTCTGGCTGCCTCAGCTGTGTTGGCCCATCCTGTTAGTCTCAGAAAATACTAGGCGCAATCCCTCAAGTGAAAAGGAACAGCGTCTCTCCATCAGGGCACCAGTGACACAGAATCAGGCAGGCCACAGTCCCAGCCCCTAGCTAAGATATTTAGAAGATCAAGGACATCCATGGGGCTGACTTTAAACCTTCCCACCACAGACCCCAGAGCTCTGAGGGGGCACATTTTTCTCAGGACCTGCACCCTTGTGATCTTCAAAAGATTCTCGGACAATGGCCTCCAGACAGTTTGCCTCACCCATAGCTGAGAAACGCCACATCGGTTTTCTTGGGCCAACCCCCAGAGAGGCCAAAGGATTAATTCGGACCATTATTTTCCAACAGATTTCAAATCTGGACACGCAGATAGATTAGTGTTGGTAACAGTGGAGAATGAGCTGCAGTGTGGAGTCTAGTTCTGGAACAAAAACCTGTGTGGGATTTTTCCGCACCCAACCGTGGGCAATTACCAAGGCTTCCCCGGCAGGCCTGGGGGAGGGGGGGAGGGGGAGGGGGGACGGGCGCCCTCCCCACACCAGACTTGGAGCACAGCCAAGGCACTGCAGTCTCTGAGGGGAGCAGCAATCGAGGACCCAGTCCCCCCATCTTCTCCCCCCGCAGGAGCTTTGTTCCGGTTTCCCTCAGCAGTGAGACAATCCCCAGGTCTTCACTGATCTTCCTGACTCTCAACCCCTCCTTGTCCCAGTGGAAGATTTCGGGGACCGATGCTTTCTCCTGGTTAGCCTCGTCCTTACGTCACTGCAGTAGGGCATTAAGGGCCTGACTACTTTCATTTTGGCTTGACCACTGGGCAGCACCCGGCAGCTCAGCTCGCGACGCAGCAGATGCTGGGACTTGCCCCGCAGACACCCCTTCAGGACCCTGGCACTGCCCTGACCTTTCAACAGCCTTGGCTTCTCAGAGTTTGCAGGTGAGTGGCTGCCAGAAACTTCCCACAGCCTCAGGAAGCTGCCAAGGCCCGAGGTTACACCCCGTCCACAACCAGCCAGGGCGCGATGACCGGTACAAGGGGGGATGGAAAGCCCCGCCTCCCCCCGCCCACCAGGTTGAACATCGCCCGGCTCGAGCTCCGTGCAAGCCCAGCTGAGGCCTGTGCTTTCGTTCCAAGCGCTTGGCTGTTCGACCCCCCGTTCTGCCCAATCCCCCGACCTTTACTCCTCCGTAAGAGACCCCGGGCCACCTCCCCCAAGACGACAGGCACTCAAAGTGAACCTCGAGGTCTGTTTCCAACCTGGACCTAAAACGAGAGCTGGCTACAGGTCTTCATTTGCCCCAGTCCACTGTTTCTTTACCGTAATCTTGCTTTAACTTTTCTAGGCAAACTACAAACAAAGCAGAAAAACCTAATTATGAGGTTAAGTATAAAGAGTAGATGGTAGGAGAGAGGAAGTTGGGAAAGAGGGGGAAGAAAGAAGGTGTGTTAATCTTCTTACCTTATATAATGGGCATAAAGAGCTACCGAAGGCAGCGGCTGAGCCGGGTCAGAGGGGCGGAGAGAGCAGCGCACGAGCGAGCTCCTGGCTGGGCGGAGGCGAGTGAGCGCAGGTGCTGGGCATGCGCAGCCGGGCTGCTGACGGAGCTGCGGAAGCACCGCCTTCCAGGGCGTCCTGGCCAATCCGGTGCTGTTCCTCAACGCCGCGCCTTTTGGCTCGGAGGGCACCCAGGCTGGCCATATTTAAAAAAAAAAAAAAAAAGAGAGAGAGAGAGATCTAAAATTGAACAATTTAAATATGAACTAGGTATTATATACAAAATCATTCACTTAAATATGAAAATAGTATTATGATTATGTAAGAAAATATCTTAGAGTTTTAAGACATACATAAGTATACAAAGGTGATGTATAATGCCAACAACTTAAAATAATTCAGACTAAAATATATAAATATAGCATGTATAGAAAAATATATTAGCTAAGCCTATATGATGAGGAGTATGAATATATGCATAGCCATTTTGCTCTGGTTTTTGCTTTTTTGTATATGTGAAAGTTTTTATGGTAACAGTAAACAAAAGCATGAATTCATGAAATATTAACTTTCCAGAATATTATTTGATTATAAAAATGACTAAAATTATTATATATAACCTGAAATTAAAGTGAAAGAGGCAACTTGAAGTGAATTCTATGTGTTCTCAATTTTATCCATCATAGAAAGTAGTAACACAAAAATGTTAACTAACACTCGTATTTCAAGAAATGCTAGTATAAAAAAGTGACTGGGGCTTCTTGGTGGCGCAGTGGTTGAGAATCTGCCTGCCAATGCAGGGGACACGGGTTTGGGCCCTGGTCTGGGAAGATCCCACATGCCGCGGAGCAACTGGGCCCGTGAGCCACAACTACTGAGCCTGCGCGTCTGGAGCCTGTGCTCCGCAACAAGAGAGGCCGCAATAGTGAGAGGCCCGCGCACCACGATGAAGAGAGGCCTCCGCTCGCCGCAACTGAAGAAAGCCCTCACACAGAAAAGAAGACCCAGCACAGCCATAAATAAATAAATAAATAAAATTTAAAAAAAAAGTGATATTAGAGCAAACCTCATCTCGTGCTTTTCTCCCTCTTCCACTTTAACTCCCCTTCAGTTTCTATCAGCTTGTTATCAGTCTTTGGTGCCTTCAAACAGTTGCTTATATTTTGTGCAGTTTATGGTTGCTATCTGTGGGAGGATATAATCCTTATACACTACATCCCCATTATTAGAAGTAGAACCACTATGTGCTTTTTCTTATTGGAGGTGCGTTCTGCAATAGTCATGTGCAGTTATGCCCATTAGATCAAGTTCATTTAAGGTAGCTCAAACCTTCCCATATTTCTACTAATATTTTTTCTCTTACTTATATAAATGACTGAGAAACTGTGTTAAAATGCTCTACTGTGACTATAATTTCATTGTAACATGAAAACTTATATTGTGTATTTTGATACTATATTATTATATTCTTTACAAAATGTCCTCATTATCTCTAATAATTATTTTACCCCAAAGACTGTTTTTTCTTATATGAATATGGTTATGCCCGCTCTCTTTTGGCTGGCATTCCCATATTGGACCTTTTTCTCATTGTTTTATTTTTGAACTTCTGTTTTTCTGGACTTTAAATCTATTAATTATAAATAGACTATAGGGAAGTTTTGTTCTTTTATGTTCAAGTCTGTTGTCTTTGGATGACTCATGGAAGATTTTTATCTATTTGTATAAATTAAATTGTGTGTGTGTGTGTGTTAAATCTCTGTTCTTAAGTTATAACTATTTATCCAGCTTGATGAAATTCATTCTCTCTTTTCATCCATTCTTTTTTATTTCTATTATTCCTTTTACTAGTTTGGAAATTACATTTCTATTTCTATCTTTTATTGGTTGCTCTAGAAATTAAATGCATTTTTAAGATTTAACTCTAATTTTAATCAAAACTTGTATCTTCCTCTTGAATTATATGAGAAATAAGTGAACCAACTTTTACAAAATTGTGCAACTTAATTTTCTTTATGTGTTATTTAAGGTACTCAGAGGTAAATTTTTGCCTAAAAAGTGAAGGTTATTTTCCTTCAATTTGAATTATATCCTTTAGAATTTTATTTAGTGAAGTTCTACTGATGCCAAATCTTAAATAGTTATTTCACTTTCATTATTGGAATATATTTTTAATAAGTATAGAATTCCACATTTTTAAAACATGTTGAAGTTATCATTCCATCTGTTGACCTGAAGTAGGTTGTCAGATGTTTATGCAGCAAATATGAGCTTATTCGGGATCATCAGAGAATTGCAGTTCAGGGTCTGAAACCATGGTGATCCACGTGCAAGCCTCCACAGGGCAAGGGAACACTTTTATAAAAGAGAAAAGTAATGTTGAGAGGGCTTCCCACCTTCCCATGGACAGAGTCCATGTCCATGGCTTCTTATTGGCTGAATCCTTGCCAGGAGAGAATAGGGGTCTTTCTTCTTCCTCTTGGACTCTGCTACTGTCACAGCACGTGAGAGATCCTCCTTCTGGTCTCCAGACTCTATTTAATTGAGGTTTCTGTTTACTAAATTTTTTACACATCTTACTGTGATTTCATTTTTTTCTGGTGAGAGATTAGTTGTCAGCCTAATTGTTGCTTCTTTAATCTTTTTATTTTCAGGCAGTTTTTAAGATTTTTCTCTTCTGTTTTCTGCAGTTCACTTTTCTTACCTTATTGAGAATTTGTTGACCTGCTTAAATCTGTTTATATTTGTCTTTAATCAGTACTTGAAAAGTATTATCCATTATCTCTTTAGTTACTGCCTTTGTCCTTTAAACTCTATCATCTTCTATTCTCTGTATCTTTTAACTTACCTTCAATACTTTCTTTCATTTTATTTCCCCCTATTGAACTTGGGTTATTTCCTAGTAGTTCTCTGTTATCTTCTAGTCAGCATTTCTTTTTTTAAAATATGCCAGGTTCACTTTTATATTTTCCTACCTGCATCTTCCAGCTTGTATTTGTTCCTTTAAGTATCGTAAGCGTAACTATTCTTTAAGGTCTGTCTGATAATTCTATGATTTAAAGTTATATTCTGTTTGTCTTGTCTGTTGATTTGTTTTCAAATATTCTGTTATCCTTGACAGTATGCTTATCCTTCTCTCTTTCTCCTGTGTAGGTATGTACTTGAGCATACACTCAGGAAAGCAACACGCACACCCACATACACGTACACATTATATTTCATAGGCTTGTGTGAGGCACAGTTCTAAATGATTTCAAAATTAATTAACTTAATTCTCAATACATACCTACAAGTAGTTCTTCTTATATTCACTTTACAGTTGAGGAAACTGAGAATCACAGAGAATAAATGACTTGGCCAAATTCACACAGTTAATTAGTGTAAATGATTTCTAATAATACCTTGAGACCTCCTGTGGAGGTAATTTCCCCCAGAAGCTTTGCTTTTGTAGGCATTACCCATCTCAGACCACTTTAAAACCAGCTCAAAATTTGAGAGTCCCTGGACAACCTAAATTTTATCCCAGTCTACAGGTATTTTCAGGTATTCTGGTTCATTCTTGTTTTATCCTTCAATGGACTCCACTAGCTTTTAATACTCTAGCTTAGCATAAAGAGGTCTCTGGCTAGACTCTCCAATTTAGGTTAGCTATAGGCTTTAATTTCTGTCTCTTTCATCTGAGGATTCCATCAGGACAAAAGTTCACACAGACTGGATGGGAACATTCACCCAATTCTGTGTTAATTGTCCTCCCTGATATCCTTCTTCTCTAACTGTTGCCAGGTGTTCCCCATGACTTTTTTCTTACTTTGACTTTCACTAGATTGATTGAATAATCCCTTTTCACTTCCTTACATACATTCTTGACTTAAAGTAGATCAATATCACTAGTTTATTCCCTGTTAACACATAATACCTTATAATGTCTGAATATTGATTCCTTGTCCTACTTTACAGGTGTTTTAGTGCTTTCAAGTATTTGTTTTACTGTATTTTTTTGCTTCTACATAGCAAATGCTTTCTTTAGATTTAACCACCTGTTCATATATATTAATATTTTGTGTCCATTGATCATGCATTCTACTCATCTATTCATCATTGCTTCCAAAGTTTTCTGATGCTTTAAAAATATGACTTTAAAAATTAATTCAGCCTTTTCTTGTCATTACAATGGGAGTATGGATCTTATCCAACTACTCCATCCTTTCCAGAAGCAGAAACAAATCATTATTATTTCACAGTTTCCATTATTTGTATTCTAGAACTTCTATTAGATGCTCCTTGGATTTTTTATTCTATCCTCCATGATTTTTGACTTTTCATATTTTCTACGTTTTTGCCCATATTCTCCTGTAAGCTGCTCTTTACACTAGCCAACAAAGTCTAAAATATTAACTCTCTAGCCCTTTACAAAAAAATGTTTTCTAACTACTGCTCTAGAATGATTTTGTATTTCCTCTGAAAAACCCCCGAAGTATCATTGGCCAGAAAAAGATACATATGTTAATTTTTAATCTGATAGTTCAAGTCCATATAATTCATAAATTTGAAGACAAAGAACACATGATGTATACCCCTAACGTCACACATTCTCAGGGTAGAATATATATATTCATTCCTATCAATTCCTATCAATTGTTCTAATACTGATAGACAAACTTCCACTTCATTACCTGTGTTGGTTAATTTATTTTTGGTCTACCATTTCATTATGGGTGTAGCTATTAATCACCTACTCACTGATGAGTGATAAGGCCTAAATTTGTAAGTTCCTGCGCCCATCTCTCCTGCTACTCAGAAAAGTCAGAGCAATTGGTCATGCTGGTATTAAGTCTCACTTGTGTTTCTGGTAGGGACTGTTGTCTCGTAGTTTGAAGTATACATATATAAGAAAATTTCTGATATTAGCATTTGTTATTGAGATTTTTCAGGTAAACTGACTTGCCATATAGACTAAATCTAATTTTAAAATCCAAGATGTATTTTTTCAGACATAAAACCCAAACTTCATAATAAGCATTAGAAAAGTGTTTCAAGGAAGTGTTTAGTAAATATGGTTATACAATTCATTTGATTATATACCATGAGATAAACACAAATGATGCTTATTTTTAACAAAATGAACTACAAATAATACATTGCACAAATTATCTGATGCAAGAACAGGTACTCCTAATTAGAAAAATGCAACAACTGTATAAGAAAAAGAAAATATGTAATATATAAATTTTTTAAAAGTCCGGGGTATGAGGACTTAATTTGATTGGTTTTTGAAATACTAATTTCCCAACACAGTTTCTCAGCGTGTTTCATTTACACGAGAGAAAACTCTCTAACTATAAGATTCTTAATTTACTCTGGTAATTTCATAAGAAAAATGATTAATTACTTTGAGCAATCAGTTTTAAACAGTCTTTATTTAAACCTTACACACACAGACCAAAAAGAAAAACAAAAAAAAAGAAAGCAAAGGACAAACTTGTGCATAAAACTTAAAGAAAAATCTAGCCTTGAAATGTTTCTTTAGACACAGTAAAAATCTTCCTATTGTTGCTGACTAATAATTCTATTTTTAAGTTCAACTGATTCAACATAGCAATTAATTTTAAGTAAACATACTATTTTAAGAAATGAATGGCATATTTAGAGTGCTGACATTTAGAAAATGCAAGTTTTGTGAAATTTGTAATGTGCTTTAAAATCATAAATGTTAAAATAAATGAATGGCAGATTATATTTAATGGAATAAAAACAGAAGAATATTATAAATACTTGAAAGCCCAAGGCAAAGTTCTATTATAAGTACTCCTCTTTCAATCAAGATTACAAATATTCAAATTTAAAATCCTGTTAACTAATAATATGTATTTATCTTAGAGATGGAACCCATGGCTCTAAACCTTGGCTTCATAGTAGAATCACATGGTGAGGTTTTTTTTTTTTTTTTAAAAAATCAATTTTATTTATTTATTTATTTTTGGTTGCATTGGGTCTTCGTTGCTGCGCGTGGGCTTTCTCTAGTTGCGAGCAATATGGTGAGTTTTAAAATTCTTCTTGGTCTCACTTTGGTTCTATGAAAACAGAACTTCAGTTTTTAAGAAGGGATATGGGTAGTTTGAAATGTCTCACATTATTCTAACATGTGGGTGAGATTAAGAACCAATGATCATTGCTAAGCTCTATGGCTATATGCAGCGAGCACCAACTGCAAACACTTAACCTGCCTGAAATATACAGAGAGAAAATATTCACGAGAGTGACATAAACACAAGAGTTCAGACTTGGCAGAATTTATTTTCTTCTCATTTGTTTAGGAATAAATTAAATTGCTGAATTACAGAAAGTTATATGAGAAAACTATCAAAATAAATTTACATAAAATATTTAGTTGTGTTAATTTATACCTTTAAATTTGACTTTCAGGAATAAATGAATCTTTTGATAGCTGCTTTAAAATCTATATTTACAGTGCTTAAAGAAAGGCCAATAACAATTGTATTTTTAAAAATTTCTACTTACATGATAAAATTCTATTTTTCCTTCACTTTGTGTAAAATAATTTTAAGGAAACTTACGGATGATTCAGTAAAATACATTTTAAAATAAAATACAGCAAGTTATACTTTTAGTTATTCACCTTTCAGCCAAATCTGCTTTGGCTCCTTTTGCAAGGGTCACTGGATAGCCTCGATCTATTACCAGTAACTTCTTAGCATGACTGAAAAAATTTGGTTTTTTTATATCTTTCTTTTTTTATTTTTTATCTTCTTATTTAAAAGATTTTCCTTGGACTTCCCTGGTGGCACAGTGGTTAAGAATCTGCCTGCCAATGCAGGGGACACGGGTTCGAGCCGTGGTCCGGGAAGATACCACATGCCGGGAAGCAACACGAGAAGCCACTGCAATGAGAAGCCCGAAGACTGAAACGAAAAGCAGCCCCCGCTCTCCGTAACTAGAGAAAGCCCGTGCGCAGCAATGAAGACCCAATGCAGTGAAAAATAAAAAACTAAATTGATAAAAAAATTTAAAAAATAAAAGATCTTTTATCTTTTGCTTCCAATTTTTAACATTTTCATCTAAAATGAGACTAATAATATCCCTGATTTCTAAGTGAAGCTTTCATTGTCCTCCTATTTTGTAAATAAAAACACGCAGTACTATATAGTTTTAAAATGCCAAAGTGCCTTTCTAATAATTCTACAGAAAACAGCATTGATAATAAACAAAATAAACTGTGGCAGCTCTTGGAAATAATAAAAGATGACCTCAGCAGACCAGAAAAATTATTAATTTTGGAGTAGATAAAGCATATTGTGCCCAATTGCCAGGGAAACTAATCACTTTCCGTTACTGAACTTAGGTCACAAAGCCTATTGCCTGCTAATCAGCAAGTGGACATGTTTTTCTTGAGAGCGGCCCAGAAATTTTACAATATCAGAGGAGAAATCATTGGCACCAAGCACATTTTTCATTACTAAGAAAGGAAAAACTTGAATAACATTAGTCTAAAAATTTCAACATTATTCGATTTAACAGACAATGGCCATATTTGTTGAAATTCAGGTTTAACATTCTAGAAATTAGTTAATAAGTAAATTGAGAAATATGTTACTACAGATTCCAAGGGGACGGCAAGAAAAAGGAGGAAGTAATACATTTGAAGGAAAATGAAAAAAAATTAACTATACAAAAGAGAAATTCCTTAAAAAAGTCAACATTCTCTAGGCTTTTTAACTATAACTTCTTTAATAATTATAACTATGTACACTAGTTTTACAATTATAACTAATTTATTAGTCTGCTATGGTTGCCATAATAAAAAAGTTCAAAAAAACCTCAGAAAACTGGGAAAGCTTAAGCAACAGAAATTTATTTTCACACAGTTCTGGAAGCTGGAGGTTCAAGATCAAGGTGTCAGCAGGGTCAGTGTCTGGCTTGCAGATAGCCTCCTGATGCTGTGTACTCACATGGCCTTTCTTCTGTGCTTTCTAGGAGAGATAAAGATCTCTGGTATCTCTTCCTTTTCTTAAAAAGACGCTGGTCCATGCCACTCTCTCACGTTGTCACAGCTCACCCTTCCCCCTCCCCATATCCTCAAGTCCATTCTCTAGTAGGTTTGTGTCTTTATTCCCATCTTACCCCTAGGTTCTTCATGACCTTTTTTTTATGTGTTAAAAAAAACACATATACATGTGTTAGCATACGGTATTTGTTTTTCTCTTTCTGACTTACTTCACTCTATATATGTATAACTGATTCACTTTGTTATAAAGCAGAAACTAACACACCATTGTAAAGCAATTATACTCCAATAAAGATGTTAAAAAAAAAAAACCCTTGGAAAAAGTTAGACTATGTAGATCAAGTTTCATGTTAAAATAAACACCATTAATAAAAAATAAAATAAATTAAAAAAAAAAAAAAAAGACGCTGGTACTATCAGAATAAGGCCTCACTCCTACGACTTTATTTAACCTTTATTACTTCCTTAAAGGCCCTATCTCCAAATATGGTCAAATTGGGGATTAGGGCTTTAAGATATGAATTTTAAGGGAACACAATTCCGTCCGTAACAACTGTATACACTAGTTTTATAACTACAACTATATACACTAAGGGCAATGGAAAATATGAAAAGTTTTGGCAATTAAAATTACACATTTATAAATTATATAAAATTATAGAAATGGAATTACTGGATCATAGGGTATGCATTTACTATGGTCTGGTTGTCTATGTTCCCCCAAAACCTAAAAGTAGTGGTACTGCTGTAAGAAATACCTAAACATTTAGAAACAGCTTTGAAAGTGGGTAATGGGCAGAGCGTAAAAAAGTTTGGAGGTGCTTGCTAGAAAAAGCCTGCATTGCAGTGAATGAACTATTAAGGGTGATTCCCATGAGGGCTCAGAAGAAGAAAAAGAGCTGTAAAGAAAGCCTCAGTCTTCTTAGACAACACCTAAGTGGTCCCGAACAGAATACTGGTAAAAATATGGATGGTAAGGGTCACTCTGATGAGGTCTCAGATGGAAATGAGGGACATGCTATTGGAAAATAGAGGGAAGATGGTCCTTATTATAAAATGGCAAAGAATGTGGCTGGAGTCCAGTGCTGTCGTCCTCAGCTGCCCAAGGCGTACCTTCTGTGGGCCCTGGCGTGGCCAGCTCTGAGTCCAGCAGAGCACAGAGGGTGTGGCTGCCTCCACCTAGGTCTCAAAGGACAGATCATCAGTCCAGTGACCTAGCCAGAGGGCCACCGAGGGGGTGGGGCCACTGCAGAGAGCTGCCATTAAGCCATGGGCTGCCCCGAGATGCAAGATCTACAGAGCTACCTTCACGCAATTTCCTCTCAAGAGAGCTGTGGTGTGGGCTTCACCCAGCAAATCAATGGGGGTAGGGCTGCCTGGAGCCTTGGGGCCCAACGCTGCCCCGGTGGTCTTGGTTTTGGACTTGCTTGGGCCCTGTTACCCCTTTCTCTTTTCCTATTTCACCTTTTGGAATGGGAGTGCTTCTTCTATGACTGTCCCTCTAGAGTATTTTGGAAGTACAATACATCACATGTTAGATTTCACAGATTCATAGGTGGAGAGCAATTTGTCTAAGGATGAATCATCTCATCCATATTGATTTAGATGATTTTTAGATAAGACTTTGGACTTGGACTTTTGCATTCATGTTGGAACCAGTTAAGACTTTTGGGGTTGTTGGGATGGAATGAATATATATTGCATGGCATATGGACATGAATTTGGGGGGACTAGGGGCAGAATGCTCTGGTCTAAATATTTGTGTCCCCCTCACCCCCAATTCATATGTTAAAATCCTAATGTCCAAGGTAGGGCCTTTGGAAGGTGCTTAGGTCATGAAGGCAGAGCCCTCCTGAATAGGATTAGTGCTCTTTGTATAAGGGACCCCACATAGCTCCTTATCCCCCTTCCATCATGTAGGAACAGAGTGAAAAGGCACCATCTATTAACCAGGAAGTGGGTCCTAACCAGCCACCACATCGGGTCTTCTGGCACTCTGATCTTAGATTTCCAAGCCTTCAGCACTGTGAGAAATAAATTTCTGTTTATAAGCTACTCCCCAGTAGTATTTTGTTACAGAAGCAAAAACGAATTAAGACAGCATATGTTTAGCTTTAGTAGATAGGGTGAAATTCTTTCCAGAGTAGTTTCAGCAATTTATAGTCAAGCAGCATTGTTTGAAAACTCCTGTTAAAAGGTTATTTGGGGAACTTCCCTGGCAGTCCAGTGGTTAAGATTCCATGCTCCCAATGCAGGAGGCACGGATTCCATCCCTGGTAGGGGAACTAAGATCCCACATTCTATGTGTCCAGAAAATATAAATAAATAAATAAATAAATAAAATTGTATTTTAAAAAAAGGTTATTTGGGATTAGCTAATCTCCCTTTCTCTTAATGATTTGTATGGATATTGTTAGGCTGTGAATAAAACATTTTTTTATGCACAGTCAGAGATTTTTGAACAAATTTTACCAAAACTTTGGATCTGGGCTAAAAGAACAATCCCTGAAGTTAATTCTAAGAGATAAGACAGTTAGAGAACATCATCAGGGACTTACCTCCCCAGGGGAACATGTTTGCCTTTCAAGACAGAGTGAGACTCAGTAGAGACATCCCAGGGATTGTACAGCTGGAGACTCTAGCTTTGGTTTTCCCCTGGAGAGATTTACTTGCATTCTAATGGACTGAGGCAAGAACTCAGGATTCTTCCCATTATATCACCTTGGAGACACTCTCAGAGCACACCAGAGCAGCTGGTCACTCTTCTACATAAATGCCTCTATTCTTTTTTCCCAGGCTTCCTTGCCTCTAGGAGACCCCTTTACATCTAGGAAGACATCTGATTCTCATTGCATCACCACAGGAATAAGCACTGGGGCAAAGAGGAGCCAGGCTAAATGCAGCTGTTTCTCTCTACTCTCCACACCCTCTGGTGACTTGATGTGACTTGGTTGTATCTCAGAACAATCTCTGGCTCTGCACCTTTGTGTTATGACACCATGTGAATCTGTGGAGTGAGCAGTAGCAAGAATCTTGACTGCTGTAAACAACTTAATTTTCCATAAAAGCAGCTAAATCAAACAGACTGGCCTCAATAAAACCAAATTAAATGTATCCCCATTCAATTTCTCTTTAGCCACATCTTAAAAATGCCATAGGTTGGGCCAGATTACCTGCCAGGAGGATAAGTGACTAAAGACAAGTTGGAATGGGAGCATGCAGCAGCCTTTATTATTTTTACTTAAAACATCTTACATAGTAAATTTTTCAAAAATCTTATGATCTTGAGAAGAATGAGTCAAATGTGAGAGGTCCTAAAGGTTTAGTTTCCTTATTTAAGGTAAACCTGCTGTTGAATCTTCCCGTTAAACCCACTTCAAAACAAAAACTGGAAATAATTATATATTCTATTATATAACTATCCTAAGTTTATTTTAAAAATCATTTCTTAGCAATATAGTTTAATATTGTTTTCAATATTATGTGCTATTACAAGCCATGTTATAGTTGAAATTCTTACATCTGTACCCTTTTGTATACATGTACTCGTGTGTGTTAACACATTGTATTTATTTATTTATTTATACCCAGAAGTGCTGAGATTATATATCATTTATATTTTATACTGAGACATAAAGAGATACAGTAAATTATGCAAGATATTGACAAGTAGCAGTGTTTGAGAGGTTTTCTTTCCCTTGCAATTCTTGCCAACATTTGCCAATTCCCAAAAATCCTGTGCTCCCTAGCGTTTGACAATTATTTTAAATCTCAACTATTTTACTAATGGATACTTGGGTTTTTTATCTGTCTATATAGATTCCTGCTTCTCCTAAATATCTTTTGAGAAATAAATATATGCAAGAGATATAGTTGGTCTCCTTCATATTCAAATTATAATAAAGTGTTTTACTGGAAAAACAAGTAAAAAAATAGAAGAAAAAGTAGTTTGGTCTTTTGCTTAGTGATTATAGATATTGATTACATGTACAAATTAAGCAGATTGGGAGAAGGGGATAAAAGTCATTTTATACTGTCGGGAAAATAGAGGCATAGTAAATATCCAAAACTGTTTCTAGGTTCAATCCTGTCACCAGATATATATGTAAATAAGCTAATTATCACAATCTCAATACAGAAAAATGTTACTTTAAAATGAATGAAAATCAAATGCTACATAAAAATAGTATTTGAAAAAACTGAATTCTTACAAGTTCCTGAAAAGCTTTGGTAAAAAGTTCAGGTTATGAAAGCTTGGCTTTAATAAATTAGAAAAAATATGCATAATAGCATATATATTTTTAATATTGTAAGGATTATTTTTCAGTTGTTCTAGAATCAACATACTTAGTTTTAAATAATCACTGAGAATTTAACATTAATTTTTTTCAAGAAAATTAACCCATTTCCCAATACAGAACATTTCACAAGTGAACCATGTGTCAAAAAAAATCAATATATTTTTATTAACAAAGAGCACACAAAAACAGTTATTTTAAGAGTACTTCAAGGAGTTTCATTTTAAATATGTGCAACTAAGGCACAGGGTTCCTGACAATTTTTACCAAATCTAAAAATAAGTAAATCAGACCTAACTTAGTTTACCAGGAAAAATAAAGTGCCTTAGTTTCCTCATCTGTGAAAGGTTCACATGGTAAATGATTAAGTGAGAATATAAACTTAGTTTGATGCTATAGCTTGTCATTTTAAGAATATGGATTATTGAGAGGTGTTTAGCCAAGTGTTCATCATGTAGTATGACTTTACTTAAGGTTATCTGAGGTTATGACAGTAATAAAACATTTTGAAAATTCTTTTGAAAGTTCTGTTTTAATAAATTAGTATGAATAAGTAGAACATTTTATAGAAAGTAGATAAGATTGAATTGTCTTTGGTCTTTAGGACAAAATCAATTAGGTCTTGAAACCAGGATTGAGATGAGATTATAATGCTTATTTTGATGTTATGTTGGAGTTCAGAAATCAAGTCTGATTAGGAAAAGGAAATAGGTATAAAGGTGCTCCAGGTCTTCTCCATTTTCCTACCTCATCTTCTAAGCACATCCCATTATATACTTTTTACATTTTCTTGTTATGCAGTGATATTCTTTCCTGCTGTTCCTGGCTTGCCTCCACTCTTTTTTGCTTTCCCCACGCATCACTCCCCAGAGCTTAGGTAAATAATCTAAACAGCCTAACATGTATATTTTGATATTTTTCTCCATACTCATGATGTAATATTTGTATCTGTATACAGGGGTATCAATTATTTTATACCTTTTTGCCATCTTTGTATATACACATTTTTCATCACTTTATCTTTCATCAGTAATTCATGGAAATCCATTTAGGAGAAGCCAAATAGTTCTAATTGATTTTTAATGGCTGCCTAATAGTTCATACTGATAAATTATCATAAATAATTTAATAGAAGTATTTTATAACAATATATAATTAACATTATAAAATATTTTTGTAAAAATCTAGACTTCAGGGGAGGGGAAGGAGAGGAACAAATTTATTCCTTGATATTTTAGAGGAGAGTAGTGAAAGAGGAAATGGGGAAATTAAAGTTGTATTGATGAGGGATTAGAGTAATTCACTATATAGGTGAGGCAATAGATGGCATCTTGATTTTATATAGTTCTTGAAAAGTGTGAATCTAATTGTGAGAGCAAGAAAAGGGAAAATAACTCTTACTAAAGGAAACAAGTATAGTAGATCTTCCAAAATAACAGCAATGTAATGGAATGAATGGCAACAATAAGATAGAAATATTAGATGAATAGTGTTAAATAGTTGTCAGATGGAAGGATATATTTGAAAATATTTTGTTAAATACATGGCAAATAATTAATATTTGTAATATACATATAGATGATACGTGAACAATATAAAGTCTGAGACCCCGAAGAAAATTAGCAAAGGAAAAGAATAGGAAGGTATTACTTAGTGTAGGCTAAGCAGTGGAAAGAATAAATAATGAAAATTCAGTGTCTTACAAAATAGTTCTCTCTCTCTATCTCTCATAACATCTTAGATGAGTGCTCAGGTCAGAGTAACAACTCCACTTAGCCACTCAGGGACTTATAATTGTTCTACAGTATTCGACACTAATATTACCCTAAGTGTCACTACCCCACTTAGACAGGAGAAGAACAAGGAAAAGTGCTTGCATGGGGCTTTTATGCATAAGGCTCAGGGACAGTACACACCACTTCAGTTAATATTTGCTTCTAGAACTCAGCCACATGGACACTGCAGGCAAGGGAGCCTGGGAGGTGGAAAGCTGGCAGCCTTTGCCGCAGGCAGTTCATAGAAGAGCAAATCCAAATGTTGAGCTTCCATAAGGAAATGTGTACAGGTTCATTGGTGGTAAAGAGAAATATAAATTAAAATAACAAGGGAATGTCACAAGAAAAATCAGCAGACAGGCAAAATTTAGAGTTAACCATATGACCTACTGCTTCCAGGGCTCTCAAATATTTCTGGTGGAAAATAAAACTGCTACAGGGCCCTTCGAAAAAATCTGGCAACTTATATTGCAATAAAATGTACCTATGCCATCTGACAAAGCAATCTAAATCCTAGGCTCCTTGCCCCTATGGATAAAATCATCCTCCTTGCATTCTTTAGTCTTGCTGCCATTGTATTTCTTGTACCTTTGTAACCTAAATGTTCACAAAGAGAAGCCGTTTTATTGATTTGTGGACTCTCAACATTATTTTCCTTGAAATTGCAATAAGTGTTAGGAAAAAGGAGATTTCATTTGGGACATTCATACTATAATAATATTTAGCTTTTGATTTGGAATCAAGAATTTTAGTTTAGAACAATAAAATTTGCCACATAGATTTCATGGACTTAAAAAAATGTAAATAAATGTTTAAATATTTACATGTATGATATAATCTTTTAGTTATAGCCGAGTTAAACAGAAAAGTAATTCTTTTGAAAAAGAAGATAAAAGCAATCTAATCAGAAACTAAATAGCTTAAGCCAAAATTGGCCATTTAAATAATTTAAACTGACATAGATTTATAAAATTCACATTGTTTTTTCAAAATTAAAGGAAAAGAATCAAGTGCGTCAAATATCAGTTCTTTCCCTTGGTCCTTTTGCTTGTCAATAGGCATATGCTGACTTCATTGATGCTTAATTTATTTTCCCATTACATAATGTTTAAAATTGTGATATTGGAACAAAAAGTACAAATGACATTTCTGTATATTTATGAAAATTACTAAAATTACCAAGTAACTTAGATATATATATAGATTAAGCTTCTCACTTATATGATTTCTAATTTAATGTAATTGGTTTTATGTCTTAGTTGTTCTATAATTAAATGCTAATGAAATAAAATCTTAAAAAATTCTGACATAGCTTTGTAATAAGTTATTGGAACACAAGTAAAAATGCAAACACAAAGAACGCAAAAGTAACATCAGAAAAATGGAATTGTTCTTAAAGTTTTGAACTTCCAAAGTTATTGACGAAATATTCAGGACCATTTCAGATTACTGTATATTATTATTTAAATTACTATACATTCAGTCTTATAAAATAGGTGATACACATTATTCAGTAAAAGGAAATATAGTGAATGCTAATATCAAGAAAAAAGAAACTAAAAAGATCATATTATTTTAACATTCAAGAGGCAGTCTTGTCCTTTTCATTGAAATAAAGATCTTCATTCTACAATAAAATAAATTATGCTCATATAAAAAGGCTTATCAAAAATTTAAGTTAATAAATACACAAAATATGCAAACATTTTCATTTGAAAGATTTCTACATAGTGAATAAAATACTTTATTTGCAGACTGTAAACATTAAAGCAAATTTATTAAGTGGAAAATATTATATAATGTTTCACACAAGAAGTTGTAAAGTGTCCAAATAGTTTTTAGAGTCCTGTAATTAATTCATCATCAGAATGGCTTCGGCCTGTATTCAGATCCATTCTATAAACAGTTTTAGTAGTTTTTTTAAAAAAAGCCTTTACAAAAACGTGGTTAAATCCGTGGTTTACACAAACGTGCCCGCATGCATGCACACACATGCACAAAACCACAAGTGGGATAAATTTATAACCAAAGGATCTCACAAAGTATGCATTTCAACATTTGTCAAAATAGAGTTACTATAAATACTTCTAAGAAAATAAATGATTACTGAATGTCTAGTCTTCTCTTTGTTTTTCCTCATGAAAATGCCCATGAATTGGATTTGCAAGCTGGACTATCTAGGGCTTGTCTGAAATGGTAAAGAAAATAATGTTTGAATCCAAATGGCCATATATAAACCTGACCTTTAAGAGATCATTCATTGAACAAGATACTTAATCAAACTTGTTTAAAAAAAGAATAGAGGCTTGAGGAAATAAATGAATAATGCTTCCAGTAAATAGAAATGCTGTTACATCTATTTGAAGACTTTGGGACTGTTTCATGATTTCGTCAAATTTATTTGATTTTTGTGTGTATTCTTTTGCAGGGTATCTTTATATGATTAGCATGATGTGGGTATGTTTGATAGAATGTTTTGAATTAGATACTCTGATATTTTTTAAATGTATCAATAATTCTTCACACCGAAATGTAGTAATTTAGTTTACAAGTCAGTAGTAGGAACATCTTTACTGATACTTGGCGAAAGAATCAGAAAAGCAAACCATTTTTAATATATTAATATAGTTTCAGAAAAACTTTCTGCATGAAGAGTTTGTGTGGTGTACTTCCTGAGATTGTAAGACATTCCTTGCTTTGATAATTTATTAGTTTACTTGATAATCTATAAATGATCTCCTATTTTCCAACCCTTTTAAATATCGTTTATTTATCTGGCCATGGTGTCCAGGTCACAAGAACTAGCACATTACTTAACAGAATTGCTGAAAGTTTGCTATACCATTTCTTATTTTAAATGCAAAACTTATGTTTTACAACTGATATCTGTTTATCAAGGTATGAACTTTTTTGTCCCTATTTTACAAGATTTAGTACTAGGAAGTATTGAAGTGCAGCGCGTTTATTGGGATGAATGTAAGGATTCTTTTATCTGTTTCTTTTTAATTTTCTTTTATCTGGTAATTAGATAATAACAATTAGTAATATTGAAACAATATTATAGTCTTAAAAATCCAATTTGGTTATTTTATATTATAATTTTGTATACATAGTGACATTGATTTTTTAATCATTTGATTAAGATTTTTCTAGTCACAGGTAAACCCTAGGTGTTATGCCTAACTTTCCTTGACGTTTTTAATATCTGACCTATAGACTGGGCATATCTAACCTTGGGATTTTTAACAGGGTTAAATGAAATAACCTAACTAAATAATCTAGCACAAAGCATGGCATATGGGAGATGATCAAAATAATAGCAAAACATTGTTATTGCTTATTGATTGACAGAGCAAACTGTGTATAGATTTTTATTGTTCCTCAAGGTCTATAAATTGTCAACACTCTGATTACCTAGTTAATAGCAATGGCTATAATTTCTTACAATCCTAGGTGTCTCATCTTGAGTTATCTAGGTGGGTGTTCTCTTTGGTATTTTACATGTTCTGGTACAAGACATTCTTTGTATGTGTGGGGGGAATATTACATTCCCTACTATGCTTCCACTATTGTACAGTGTCATGACATTACATATTTAACAGAATCTCAAAAGATTTTGTAATTTTATGTTTAAATATATTGTGAGTTATAAGACCACTTATTTCATTGCGTTAAAATACTTCTTTCATCAATTGATTGACATAAAAGCAGAGATCGTTTCATAGTTATGAGCATTTATCAGTAGAATAATGCTTGACACAAAATCTAAGTTTAACATTAACTTTAAAATAAATAGTCATGTTTCAATAAATTTTAATTTTTAAAAATAGCATTTTCATTTTGGTCCTATTATAGAGAGTGCTCTCAGATATATAAAAACGAATCCATACTTTGGAGCTGTTCCACATCGCTGATTCATGACAACCATTATCACAATATATAGCAATATAAAAACCGTGTACTAAATATTAATTTACAACGAGGAATCCTCAATTTTTAACTGATGCACTACTATTCACATCCAAAAACAAAAATGTAAGCAAAAATGCTTATTTGTTAGCCTAATAAGCCGAGGAAAGTAAACCAGTTTTTTGTTTTTTGTATCTCATTCCCGCCCTTGAGAATGTGTCTATCCCCCGTGCTTCAGCCTATGTTTGTCTACATTCTATGTGCTTCCAGTTCATCTAGGCAACTGGTGCTTTTATTTACTATTCCTCTAGCCCCTGTCTGAATTCGTGTGTCTCCATATCCTGTGCCTGCAGCCCATGTGCTCCTCAAGTGCCTCCATCTACTGTGCCTCACTTGATTGTCATTCACATACTGAAAGACATCTTGGTTTCTTCTAGGTCTTGCCCATTGTTAATAAATCTGCCTTATACATATGTTCTTAGTTTTGTGTGTGTGTGTGTGTTTTCACACCACTGGGGTAAATACACTGGGGCACAATTGCTGCACCTATGGTGACACTATGCTCAGCTTCACAAGAATCTGGCAAGATGTCTTCTCAGAAGGTTGTACCATTTGCACATCCATCAGCAATGAATGAGATTCTCTACTGTCCCACATCCTCACCAGCAATTAACCGGTATTGTCAGTTTTTGGTATTTAGCTATTCTAATAGATTGGCAGGATATCTCATTAGTATTTAAATTTGCTTTTCCCTAATGTACATTGCATATTGTTTTCCAATAATTCTCCAATGTTGAGCAATTTATACACGCTATTTCATATATATATGTGTATATAAATGTATACATATATATAATAAGGTGTCTACTCATATTGCCCTATTTATTTTAATTTCTTAATTTGGAGAGTTTGTTTTCTTACTGTGGAGTTTTACTATTTCTTTGAGTATTTTGCATACAAATCTTTCTTCAGATGTGGGTTTTGAAAACATATTTTCCTAGTCAAGGGCTTGTATTTCCATTCTTTGAACACTGTCCTTCAGAGATTAAATAGTTTAAATTTCATAAAGTCCACATTATCATTTTTTTCATGGACTGTAATTTTGTGCTGTAGATGAAAATGACTCATCAACTTCTAACTCATGTAGATTTTCTCCTGTTTCCCACTATAATTTTTATAGTTTTGCATTTTATACTTAAGGCAATGAATGATTTTGAGTGAATTTATGTCTAAGGTGCAAAGCGTGTGTCTTTATTTCCTGATGGGCATTCAACTGTACCCTCATTATTTGTTGGTGGTGACTAAAGACTAAAAGTCTATCTTTTCTGCGTTGATGTGCCTTTATTCCTTTGACAAAGGTCAAGTTGTCTGTATTTGCATAGATCTCCTAGTGGATTCTCTATTCTATTCCATCTATCTTTGTTTCTATCCATTAAAAAATATCATGCTCTCTTGATTATAGCTTTAAAATAAATGTTGAAATTGGGATGTGTGAGTTCATAGACATATTCTTTATCAGTACTGTCTAAACTACTCAAGGTTTAAAATGAGTTTGTTGGTATCTACAAAATCACTTGCTGAGATTTTACTGGGATTGTACGGGATCTTTAAATCAATTTAAGAATTGATAGCATAATAATATTGTGACTTTTGATCATGAACAAGGAATATATCTCAATTGCTTTATTTTTTTTTCACTGCTTTCCAGAGTGTTTTATATTTTTTTCTTTTTAAAAAACTATATTCTATTTATTTAAACTAAAAAAAAAAAAAAAAAATACAGATCAACCATTTCTCCCGGCAAATCAGTTTTCTTGAGAGACAATCCATTTCCTGTGACCCTAAATTCCTGGTATACTGAGTATTTCTGGTATGTACGAAAACATTTGTATAACCTGGATTTATTCCCTTAAGAGTCACTGTTTGGTTAACAATATTATTACAATGCTTTAAAGTTCAGGTAGTGAGTTAAGGAAAAGACTCAAAGCTACCATGAAAGTTTTGAGGAAATTTTAAATATTAGTTGGTAATAACTAAAGGAACAGTATGTGCTATGTAAGGGCAAAGTGACTTATAAATCAAAATCAAAATACTTCATTTAGAAAATTTCTTATACATTTTCTCAAAAATGTTAGCCTTTAAATTCTCTAGTCTCCTTTTGCCCCTTTAACACAGCAGCATATCAAAGCAAGTTACCCTATTATACCAGCACAGTAATAGTTGAGAAGTTGTCAAACTTAATGGACTCCACATTTAGATCACAGTGGTGTTATTTTCATGGAATTCTCTTTTATGTTTAAATTCCAGTATGTTTCAGTATGGATAGCAATTTCCTCATTAAATTCTTGTGTGAAATGAGTTGCAATATGTTATCATCCATCTGAAAAGCTCTGATAAATGTCATTTAGTAAATTTTCTTATCTACAGATTATACAGGGATAATTTGAAAGAAAAACATATATCAGTAATTTCTGTAAAAAGTGTAAGGTACAGAAAAGTAGACACAAAAGACTTAAGTTCAACTGGATTCCGTTTGATTATGTTGGTATTTGTGAAGTCAGTGTTATAGATATTTAGATCAAAATGCATTACCAGATAGGAGTATTCAATTTTCCCAAATGTAATAAAGCAACAGCCATTAGTTATACTGACAAAAGTAGTGATAATATATTTATCTACTCATTGAACAGAAATAAAATAGGTTTCTCAAAATTCACATTGTTATTTCTGTATTATTTAAGGTTATTTTTAATTCATAAAGGTATAGGAATGTATTTCATACTGTTTTATAAAATTTATGGTGTTCTAGGAAAAAATACTTATAATCCTATGTTTAAAAATATATAGATAAGCATATTGAAATGTCAATATTTATAAATTTTAATAATACACATACATCAGATTATCTAAAATAAAAAGTAAAAGGTTAAAACTAAATGGTTATTATAGATTTGATAACTATATATAGATATAAAAGAAAACAATAAAAAACACACAATTTTATACCCAGCAATAACTAACACTCATTGCATTATATCTGTTTAACAAAATTAAGTTTATACTAAACATGCAATTTTATTTTTAACAAAATGATATAACTTGTATTTTATTCATCAAAATATTAAACCTGACATTAATTTTTTGTGTGTCTAATTCTAACATTTATATCATCTCTGGGTCTATTTCTATTGACTGATTTGTCCTATAAGTTGTATTTTCTGTTACTTTGCTTGCCTGATAATGTTTGATGGTAAACATAGTGAATTTTATTTTGTTAGGTGATGGATATTTTTGTACTCATAAATATTTTTGAGCCTTGTTTTGGGACATAGCTCAGTTACTTGGAAACAGACTGATCTGTTTTTAAGCTCTGTTAGTTTGGGTGAAAGCAGCCTTTAGACTAGGACCAATTTTGTCCCACTATTACATGAGTTCTGTGTACACTGTCTGATATTCAATTATCTACTCACTCACATCATTAGGGAAACACCAATTTAAAATAACACTCAGATACCATTTTTACCTATCAGACTGTTTGAAATGATGAGGAATGACAACACTTCTGTTAGTGAGTCTGTAAGGAAACAGCACTTTCACTCATTGCTGGTAAGGATGTAAACTCTATTCATACAACTCTCCTGGAGAAGTTGGCAAAGTCTAACGAAACTACGCAGGCACTTACTTTTGACACAGCAATTCCACTTACAAAAATCTAACCTGAAAATACACCCCCAACTATAAGAAGACATATATGCACTACATTATTCCTTGCAGCATTATTGTAGCTGCAAAATATTAGAAACAACCTAAATGTCCACCTATAGGAGAATGCTTGAATAACTTACAAATGCTCACATAAAAGAGTATTATTCATTTCTAGGAAAGAGTGAGGGGGTGAACTGATGATTTCCAAGATATACTGTAAGGTGAAAAAGGCAAAGTGCAAAAGAATGTTTATAATATGCTACACTGCATGTAAGAAATAAGGAGATATAAGAAAATATACATGAATCTGCTCACTTGTATGAAAGACACAGGAAAGATAATCCATAAATAATGAGACTGGTTTCCTTTAGAAGGTGAATGGTAAAAGGCAGAATGAAAGAGAGACTAGGATGCTATTTTAGCACCAGTGGATGCTAAAATTAATGAGAGAAACTCTGAGGATAAAGAAGATATTTGCATAGTCTCAAAATATCTCCCTCAAGATATTTATTAAATACAAAGGGAATATAATATCTTTACAGTAAGGAAACCTGGACACTACTTTAATTAAATAATCAAGATTACCATCACACACAATAAAACATATCTATATCTTATGTCCTCAGTGCAGTAGGATGCACTGAGGATATATCACATTCCGAAGAAATATAACTTCAATTTCATCATGAGAAAACATTAGGCAAACTCTAATAATGTGCATTCTACAAAATATCTGAACGCTAGTGTTCAAAGTTATAGAGTCATTAAAGTCAAGGAAAGATTATCTGTCACCTACGGGAGGATTCTAAGGTGACATGACAATCAAATACATTTGGATCCTTGACAGTGTCCTGGAATGTATAAGAGATAGTGGAAAACAGGCAAATTTGAATAAAGTCTGTAGTCAAGTTAAATGATGTACCAAATTTAATATTTTGTGTTTGATACTTGAACTAGGGTCTTATAAGATGTTAATATTAAGGCAAGCTGGGTGAAAGTATACTCGAGCTCTCTGTAACATTTTGCATTTTTTCTATAAATCTAAAATTATTTTAAAATAATAAGCTATGAGAAATAAACATTAGCTAAAATATGAGGTTAGAGGTCTCCTCTGTTTTGTGGGGTTTTTTTAATTACTTTTTATGTTATGATGTTCATTTTCATGGTTTACCTTGTTCTATACTTGTTGGCTTTAGAATCTATTTCTATTTTCCCCGTGTTTAAACAAGGTTACTCTTCTGGAGTACTAGAAGCAGTTTATGTGGTGGAGTTGGGTAAGACAGCTTTCTCAGCTTCATGGCTTGAGGGCTGCCTCCTCAAATTACAGGCTTTCTGGTCCTTTTTTTTTTTTTAATTGAAGTAGAGTTGATGTACAATGCTGTGCCAAGCTCTGCTGTACAGCAAAGTGACTCAGTTATCCACATACAGACACTTTTTTAATATATTATTTTCCATCATGGTTTATCAGAGGATATTGAATATAGTGCCCTGTGCTATACAGTAAGAACTTGTTGTTTATCCACCTTATATATAATAGTTTACATCTGTTAATCCCACGCTTCCAGTCCTTCACCCCCTCAACCCCCTCCCCTTTGGCAACCACAAGTCTGTTCTCTCTGTCTATAAGTCTGTATGGTATCACTTAGATGTGTAATCTAAAATATGGCACAAATTAACCTATCTACAAAACAGTCTTTCTGATTCTAAGGGCTGAAATGGTTTAGAGCGAATTTCTGCCTCTTGCCTTTTGTTCCCTCTTGGAGATTCCTTTCTTTTCAAAACACTGCTTTGAGTGTTAGATGTTGGTTTTTACAGAGGTTTCTGTGATCTGCTTCTTCTGGGATCTTTTTGTGCCACTCCTTTAATTTCTTTCTTTTCTCCCCAGCATTCCTGCAATTTAGTTTAATATCCTAGTTGTTCTCCATCAACTTTTCAGCCTTCCTGGATATTTCATAGTGTTTAAGGGCTTGACTGTCTTTGGTCCTCTTTGATTGTTCCATCTCCTCCATACGCAGTTTTTCAAACTACTTGAAATTCACAGCCTGTGAAAATTTTTCTTCCAACTTATGATTTCAGATTTTCAGATCTATACATACAGGTTTCTTTTTAGGGTCCTCTCCTTTCAGAGATGACTTTACTTTTTTAGCATTTAAAACATTCCTAAAGCTTGTAGGTAATTTAAGAGCCCTGTTTCACTGTCTGCTCTATTAGATATATATCATTCTATTTCCTATAAGACCATTATTTCGGGGTTTGGGACAATTCAACTGAATTATGAGGTTTGTGGAGATTACCTGGTATCCAGTTTTGTTTAAAATGTCACCTAGTACATTTTTTCTTTTTGTTTTTTCTTTAGCTTTTTCTGACAGATCAGTTCTGTTATTCAAAATATTTGGGGAGATTAAAATCTACCACATAAGATGACTACATATGAAATCGTATATTTCTCCTCTGTCTCTTGAATTATGAAACTTGAATGTCTATTGATTCCATGCTAAGTAAGAAAAGATTAATGCATTTACACTTCCTTCTATATGTCCCTTATTTTTTAAATACTTCTCACATATTTTAAAAGTTTATAATATTCATGTGGTGTAACTCTAACCTCTCATAGTTAGTTTTTTTTCTGTCCTTATGTAATGTATGTCAAACTCAATGTCAATCATTTGATTGCTGCATCTCATTTTTATCTCTAGGATAGCTGCATTTCATCTTTTTTTTCTAAAGAAGGGAGCATAGTTCCTATTTTCCCTTACTTATTTTATGTTCAAAAATATTTGCCATTTAAAATTTTTAATAATTTAATAAATTCTTTGGATATAATTTTAGGTCATAAGTTTCCTCCCTCATTATTCTATAAACATTGCACCTTTTTTCTATAAATAATTGTTAATGGTTACATCTAACATTGCATGCTGATTTTTTTCTTTTAAGAATATTACATGTTTTCATACAAGGATGTTTATTTCTTAATCATTGAAGCTTAATAATATAACCAGTATGCACCTTATTTTATATTCTTGATTTAATTTTCCAAGCACATGATGTATCATTGTGTTTGAAATATGTATAGTCCTTTATTACAGAGAGATTTTTTTCTACTGTACTGTTAAATATGTTTTCATATTTTCAGTTGATAAAACTCTATTTCTGAAACACCAATTATCCTTACATTTAATTGTTATGATGGGAGAAGTTTATTTATTTAGTTGTAATGTTTACTAAACCTTTGGGTTTCAAAAAAAAATCTTAACATTTTCACAATCACATAGAATGTCTCAAGTGTTCATGGAACATTCTCCAGGATAGATATCTTGGGTCACAAATCAAGCCTTGGTAAATTTAAGAAAATTGAAATTGTATCAAGTATCTTTTCTGACCACAATGCTATGAGACTAGATATCAATTACAGGAAAAAATCTGTAAAAAATACAAACACATGGAGGCTAAACAATACACTACATAATAACCAAGATATCACTGAAGAAATCAAAGAGGAAATCAAAAAACACCTAGAAACAAATGACAATGAAAACACCACGACCCAAAATCTATGGGATGCAGCGATTTAGACATTTTAAAGGATTTTATTATGCTCAAAAAATAATACACTCACATTTTGGTCCTACACTGATAAAGGCTTCTGGATATTAGAAATATATATTTGAATGAGAAACCCTTGAACTTTATTCTCGCTGTTTAAGAGAATGGTCATATTGTCTAAATAGCACATAAAGCCACTTACAAATAGTTCCTTTTTTCCTGTTAATAATTTACTGACTATTCGTATGATACTCCATAACGTTCAAATATCTTAAGATTTTGCAGTAATTAATCTGTAAAGTCACAATGTAAACTGAACTGCAGAGCTCAGATGCACCTAGTCCCATCTACTGGGTTTGCACAGAGATGCCTTAACACTGGCAGCAGGATGAAGAACAGATTAAGCAGTTGGAACTCATGGTTCCCTCAACACCTCAATTTAGTCCCTGACTTATTAAGAATATCTCCATTATTGCTGGTTTTATGAATTGGAGTTCCGTATAAAATTTCCTTTGCTTTATGTTTCTATGGCAAAACAACTAAAAAAGCACAATAGTACATATGATTGCTGCCCAATCCCTCTGTATACTTAACAGTTGTTTAGAAATT
This sequence comes from Balaenoptera musculus, assembly GCF_009873245.2. NCBI lineage: Eukaryota > Metazoa > Chordata > Mammalia > Artiodactyla > Balaenopteridae > Balaenoptera > Balaenoptera musculus. The sequence continues at coordinate 129,470,544 of NC_045789.1, read as the reverse complement.
TCTTTTTTACAAAATGTGTTCAAATATATCAATTCAGTTAACTAATACCCCAAATCCTTGAGGTAATTGCGGTTAGGGTATATTAACACACAAAGTTGGTGTAATGAATTTCGCCAGGGTTGGGTGGGTGAGCAAGAGTCAGGGAAATGCTGGGGCATCGCTTGCTGGTGGGAGGGGCTCCACCAGACAGACACCTCTCCAGAGCTTGTGCATGATTAATTCAATAACAATACTGGAATTAAAGGCTTTTTCTAACTATAAAATTGTAATTTCCCCCTCAACAGATTTGAATATATTATTTTTAAGGAAAGAAAAGTGTAATCATGTAAATGTTTGTGTCCTGAAACATATTCTTACTTATTTCTAGTGTCTTCCATATTTTATGTGAATGAAACAAATTTTTTTTAGAGTTTTAAAGGAGTAAACACATATGCAATATCATCTTTAAAAACGAGTCTTATGCTGACACAAGACATTGAAGTGGTATAATATTCCCAAATGTAATTAGATGACAAATTTTCTCTGAATACATATTCTAGCACTTATATTTTTCACACATTTATAAGACAATATAAAATAGGTCATACTGAGTCACCAAATTAAACATTCAAATTATCCCACATCTCCAGAAATACCCCATAAATAAAAGGAATTTTACATTGGAACAGCTGGAACTCATTAGCTTATTCATTAAATTGTGTCCGAGTGTAGCCTCTGAATTATATCAATTAGAGAATGAGAAGGCAGGCTTAAAAGGAGCTGAATTAAAAAAAAAAAAAAAAGGAGCTGAATTAGCAGCGCAAGTAAAGCACACCTTGTAGATATTTTAAAAAATTGTAATGCTATTTTTTGTCAGTCAACTCAATTGAAATAATGTCAGCATTAAGTGATAAAAAATAATACAATTATTTCTTTTTAAAACATCTTTGAAGATTATAAAATTAATGAAGTTTCATTATTAAAAATCTAAACAACAGACTATATCAATAGGATCAGAAGATACCTTACTACCTAACTACAACAGCTATTGTGGTCTTTATGTATTTTCATATTTTATTTATATCTTAGGCAAAAATAAAAATGTAGCCTGGATTTCATGTTTATAATTAATAATTTACTTAAAACATATTACAATTAAATATCCATTTCAAAATAAACTTGTGAAAAATAAAACTATTGACCTTCCCTACATTCTAACCTCAAATTTACTACTAAATTCATACCTTGTGTTAGTAATTCCAACTCTGTATCAAAAGATACAGAATAAAAGCAGTTCTGTTCCTATTTTATTAATGTAGTAAAACAAATGATATTTTTTGTTCATATATGCTGCCTATCACATAGATACATAATTTAAACATATTGAGCTTCTATATATTCTCATTTCAGGTTCACAAGTGAATAGTGCAGCGCTTCAACATGCATGCACAAAATTTGAAATTTTGAAGGTTAAAAATTGTTTGTAAAGCAACATAGAAAAAATTGGGAAGAATTACAAGCACTATCCCAGAAATTTGAGAAGAGTTCTTCAGAATTCTCTGAGGTATATTATGGGGAAAGGTATTTTGCTGCTATTTTAACAAGTATTTCATAATACTACTTCCTTTTTATTGAAGTTTTATCAACATGCAGAACATTAACTATAAAATTGTACATGTTACATAATACAAACAAAAACACCTATAAATATTAGACAAGAGTATCTATGTATATATATATATACCATTTCCATGAAAACACATATATGTACATATATAGTTGTTTTCATGACAATGATATTCTTCCTTGCAAAAGTATGCAAATTAGAGATGGAGAAATAAATTCTGGCTTGTCCATAAGAGGCATGCATATCCATTATAAAATATAAATGAGGGGAATTCCCTGGTGGTCCAGTGGTTAGGACTCCACGCTTTCACTGCCAAGGGCCCGGGTTCAATCCCTGGTAGGGGAACTAAGATCCCACAAGCCGCACAGCAAAAACAAAAACAAACTCCCATAAAATATAAACGAGGATCATTTTTCATTCATTCTACAAAGACTTATTGAGCATTTACTATGTGTTAGGTACATATATGGGGACGAGGCAAAAGCAATGAATAAAACTTTGAAATTGTATTGGCTTCATAGAGTTTATGTTCTAGTATTATGAGAAAGACAATAAATAGTATCACAAAGTATAATGTGTTTTATGCCAGGTGGTGCTAAATTCTACCACCAAAAAATAGAGCAGGGAAAGGGATTAGGAAGTTCTAGTATGAGGAGGTGTTAAACTCTGAACAAGATGGTTGCTGGAGACCTCACAGAGGGTACCATTTGAATACAATGAACAGTTATAAGAGAGTTAGCAGAAGCATATTTGAGGGGAGAGCTTTTCAGAGAGCAGAAGCATCATATGCGGCCTGGGGTAGGAATGTACCTGTGATGTTCCCAGAAGGATGCCCATGTGATAGAGCAGAGATGAGGTCAGAGATGTAGTAGGGGTAAGGGCACATAGGCTTCTTAAGAAATGGTAAAGATTTGACCTTCTTATTTGATGGGCACCCAATTAAGGGTTATGACAAGTAAAAGTAATAACCTCTTTAAAGATTTAGCAGTATCACTTACGACTGCTATGTGAAAAGAGACTACAGGTTAGTAAAAGGGCAAACAAGGAGATTAGTGAGGAAACTTATGTAAACTGTTCCTGGTGTGAGATGACTATGGCTTGGACCAGGTGGTAGAGGTGAGGAGAAGGGGAAGTGGAGGATTCAGCTACTTCTTGAAAGGCTTTCCAGTGGATTGCACATGAGTTATGAATAAGGTGATGATATAATCTATTATCCAAGTTGGCACACTGAATCATTGCACCGTTCACTTGTGAGCCTGAAATCAGAAAATATAGAATCTCAGTATGTTTAAATTATGTATCTAAGTGATAGGCAATATATAGGAACAAAAATGTATCATTTGTTTCACTATCCATTAATAAAGTAGGAATAGAATTGCTTTTACTCTGTATCTTTTGCAGTAATGAACCTTAACAATGAGAATAACCTGATACTGAGTTTTTGAGTACTTTTAATGAATCACCAAAATTAGGAGGGCCCCTGGCACCATCAAAACAGTTTACATCAGACGTGAATGTTAGCTTTTATGCATTTTATTGTAAAATTAGTATAATTATATGCAAGAATTGGTTAACCTTTTATTTCACTAAATAATTTCAATATTCATTATAAATAACTAACTCAGGTATTTATAAGTTATTATTTATAAATCAATGATTTGTTTTACCTGAAAAGGTCAGTCCTATTATCATAATTCCCTTTGGCAAGAAGATATGTTTCAATCTGCAATGTACATTTTGAGAATTTGATGAACTTTTGGGGTTTATGATTTTCCCTTCCCCATAATTTATACCCTCCACTATACATAACCCCTGCCACTTATAAAAGTGTGTATTATCATTATAATATTTGGGTGACAAACTAAAATTTGAAATATTGAGAAACATTTGTTCTGAGCTCATTAAACTTACCAGAATCATGTCATAAGGGACAAATAATTTTAAAAGGCTTCAATTTTCTTATACATACTCATAAATAAATTAATAATACCATTTGTTTTATACTTTTTTTTAAAAATTAATTTATTTTATTTTATTTTTGCCTGCACTGGGTCTTCATTGCTGTGCGCGGGCTTCTCACTGCGGTGGCTTCTCTTGTTGCGGAGCATGGGCTTTAGGCGCACAGGCTTCAGTAGTTGTGGCACATGGGCTCAGTAGTTGTGGCTTAGTTGCTCCGCGGCATGTGGGATCTTCCTGGACCAGGGCTCGAACCCGTGTGCCCTGCATTGGCAGAAGGATTCTTAACCACTCTGCCACCAGGGAAGCCCCGTTTTATACTTCTAATTTTTTAAATAAAAACTAAGTTATACTTTTAACTAAAGACTTTCTATGTGTTTTTTGAACTTGACCTTAGTAAGATTGCTAAACCCTTTTCCACATGCTTAAACGAGAGAATAGCATTAGACAATCTCTAAGGATACCTTTTGTTCTAAGATTATATGATTCTAATTAACTGCACTGCATATCTTGAGCAGAGAAGTTAAACTGAAACTATAGGTGAAGTTTCTTTTCCATTGAATTAATATTTAGGGACTTGGGAGAGTAGAATCAAGTAAGGGAAAACAGTATTCTTACAATAGATCATAATAAATTTACTAATATTATAGAAAGACCATTGGCAATAGTTTGTTATGTTATTTTATCCTGGGCCCTTTCCACTCTCACTAACAGTTACATATATTTATACATCCATTATTCAAACATGATTTGTTAAACCTATGTCTCTATTTTCTCTAGATAGAATTTCAAAACTTAAGAGCATTTAAATTTGTAGGGAATATAGTACGTATTATCTAGCCTTGATTGAAAAAGAATTAAATAAAAATAATTTACCAAAATATGTAAATATTTATTTCTTTTGGCTAGGTTCCAATTAATTTATCTTTAAAAATATTTCAGTGACTTATAAATTTTACAAATCCATGTAAGTCACATAAATCAAATTTGATTTTTCTCTAGTTCAAGATAAAGCAATAATCAAATTTTAAACATAATGCTCTTCATGTCTCTGTTATGAGACATTTCATATTATTGTTATTCATATTTTTCTTATTATTGAATGCCTGCACAGATATTTCCAAGTTGAAGTGTAGTTGCAGATAAACCTTTTCAATATTCATAGTTGGAAAGGACTTGGCAACTTCTTCAGAGTAGAGACTACTAATCATCCCTAATATGCTTGCTTGCTTTCTTCTTTCTTTTTCTTTCTTTCTTTCTTTCTTTCTTCCCCCTTTCCTTCCTTCCTTCCTTCCTTCCTTCCTTCCTTCCTCCTTCCCTCCCTCTTTCTTTCTTTCTTTCTTTCTTTCTTTCTTTCTTTCTTTCTTTCTTTTCTTTCTTTCTTTCTTTCTTTCTTTCTTTCTTTCTTTCTTTCTTTCTCTCTCTCTCTCTCTCTCTCTCTCTTCCTTCCTTCCTTCCTTCCTTCCTTCCTTCCTTTCTTTCTTTCACCTTAAATACATATGACCATGAGCAGATTACATAGCTTCCTATGAAATCCAATGATTAATTTTTATCATGCATAATATGAATGATACCATGGGCATAAATTCCAGGTAATTTCCTAAATACAAAGCTGATTGTGTTAGACTTTTCTTATAGTTCTCCCTGGGCAGGAATGCAGAAGTGCTGCTAAACTGCTTCAACCATAAGGATGACACTGCAAGATAGGGTTATGGAGAGCAACAAGACAGAAGTCATATAGGGCCCTGAATGAACTCATGGAAAAGATCATCTCTCCCAGCTCTTTTGATTGTTGGAGAGACACAAAACACTGCATTAAGTGCCATTTCTTGTAATAGTCATTCTTGAGTAAGAGATAATGACCATTATATCTAACTATATTTTTTTCTCCCACAAGTTGTTGAGAGGCAGACTTTGTTTATTCTCCAAAAGGAAAAGGAACAGCAAAAACAAACAAACAAACAAAAAAACCCAAACAAACAAAACCTAGATTATCTAATTTCCAGACTGAGAGGGCTACCACAGTATTTTCAAAGACTTACACTCTTCCATTTCCTTACCTTGTTGCAATATCTGTAATTTATTTCATGCACTAACATCAGAAATAGTGAAGAATATTGGGTTTCCCTGGTGGCACAGTGGTTAATAATCCACCTGCCAATGCTGGGGATGCGGGATCGAGCCCTGGTCCGGGAAGATCCCACATGCTGTGGAGCAACTAAGCCCATGCATCGCAACTACTGAGCCTGTGTGCCACAACTACCGAAGCCCACATGCTTAGAGCCCATGCTCCACAACAAGAGAAGCCACCGCAATGAGAAGCCCGCACACTGCAACAGAGTAGTCCCCGCTCACTGCAACTAGAGAAAGCCCACACCCAGCAATGAAGACCCCATGCAGCCAAAAATAAATAAATAAAATAAATAAATTTATAAGAAATAGTGAAGAATATTTATCAACAGTTTATTAACCATGTATATTCTCAAAGAGAGAAATAAATATCACATAACCTAATTCCAAACAGGATTATCCAAGATTCTTTTAAAATATGCCACCTCTTAATTCCTAATTTGTAATAGATGGGCAAAGTGTATTTGAACCACATTAATACTTTAAACTTGGTCTTTTTCAAGGTAATGCTGATGATACAAAAGCAATAAATTGTTTTGAAAAATAGAAGTGAATTAATGACTATTTTTGGCTTATCTCATATGACTTTATATGAGGTTCTTTTCAATATAGAACATGGCTAAATAGAGAATTTTGCACATACCTTATTTACCTAAAAGATGTAGTAATCTAGGAGGAAGCTTAAAGTGATGTTTCCTTTCATATAGTTGTCATTTAACTGGAATATCACACATCCTTAAAAGTATGCATAATTTTTCCAAGGGGTATACATCCATAGATAGTTGTAAAGGAATATTGTCAGGAACTGTGACGGATCTGAGATTACACCCTACTAGCAAGCTTACAAGGTAGCCTGCCTCATGGATTCTGGCAGATGACATGTGACTCCTTGGTCAAAAATGAAGGACTAAAAAAACTAAAAAAACAAAAAAAAATGAAAGACTTTATTATTTGCAGCAAGGCACGCAGATGCATGAGCTTCATGTTCATGTTGGTTCCTCTTTCCTCAAGCCTGATGGAGATGATGTCAAGGGGCTCTAGTGAATGCTGTATACACAGTTACAGCTGAGGAACCTCAAGAATAGGCAACCCAAATCTTTAATACATAGCAGTAACCAAACCTGTCTGATGTTTCCTATAAAGGGAAACACTATATATTGTATACTGGAAAAAAAGGAAAATTTGTTCTCTGGTCTATAAATACTATCTTGGTCTTCCAAGGCTGAATATTACTTAGAAATCTTTGAAAAGACGGTATAGAAAAACTACAGCTAGTGATTCTGCTCATAAAATACACAGAAACACTAGAGGCCAACTGAGAATTATCTCTCAAGAAATATATTTCCATGTTTCCAGTTTGTTCTTTCCTAAAACTGAAAGGCTGAAGAAAGTACCTGTACTTAAGATTCATACCACTTCTCCTTTCCAAGTTGTTTTTCTTTTGGAAACAAAGACTAACAACAAAGTACAATAACCCAAATATGCTTTAAAGTCCATGTGCAGTTTATGTTGTTTGTCCCTGTAATTGTTTGTCTTCTGTGGCCCAAATCTCTTATACTGAAGTACTTGACACTTCACTGTATTCAAACTTGTGTAAACAAACAGACAAAGAAGGTATATAAAACTCCCTTTATCAAGTTATTAAGTTATAATAACAAATAAATATGCAATGCAAATAATTAAAATAATGCTTGAGACCCTACATTTCAGGGTCTTTTGATCTAGAGTTCTTCATCTGTATTTACTAATACATTCCAAGTTTGGAATTTCTTGCTAATGAAACCAAATATCAGTTTTCAGGCTAAATTTTAAAGAAATAATGTCTAAAATTCCATCAAACCAATGCAAACTATGTTTTCATTCATTTCATTCAGAAGTATAGGATCAATTATACGACAGATTTATATGGATGTTGATAGTGAAAACTATTTTTATTTGCTTGAAGGACAACATAACTTAGTAAATGAATGTATTGATTTGTCTTCTCGAACACCCTATCAGCCGTATTTCCATGAATTCTTCCTTAATCACCGTGAATTCTCTCTTATCCAATTATTATATCTAAAATAAATTATCAGCCACATAAATAATATGCTACATGATAGCTACATCACATGAGCTAGATGATGTGAGATATAATTAATAACAGACTCTATCCTTAAATTCTATAAAGCCAGGAGCATTGAAATTATAACTATGTTACAGAGCAGAACCTACCTGCCTATTAATTATACCCTATAAAAGCAATATACCTGCACCAATTAATTATACTTGAACTAACAACTATGGCTTAATTAAGTGTACCATTCTTAATAATGAAATCTTAAAATAATTGGTATCTGCTGTCTAGAGGCTGTAATAATTATTGTCATTAGAAAGGGAATGAAACATGGCCACACTGAGCAAAACTGTTTCACAAATGACATTGAACCTGAGAATAACTAGGGCAGTCATTCACAAACCATTCTGTAAAGGGTCAGCTACTAAATATTTTAGACTATGCGTGCCATATGGTCTCTGTCACAATTATTCTAATCTGTCATTGCGGCATGTAAGTAGCTATAGACAGTATGTAAAAATAATGATGTTGCTCTACTCCAATAAAACTTCATTTACCAAAACAGGACATGGGTCTGGTTAACCCTGTTGTCTGTAGTTCGATGACCTTCAGTGTTGGATCAAATTACTTAACTCATCTTTGCTATATTTCTAGATTTTCCAGTACGGCAATCTAGGTTCCTGTTCTCATCTCTCGACCTTGATGCTTAAGTTTTAAGCACCCTTATCATACACAATATTCTAATAAGTTACATTGAAATGTATTTAACACACATTTTCCTTTCTCTTTCTAATTTAGCATTTTTGAGATATTAAGCTTTAGGTTACATAGAGACTTAGACACTATGAAAAGGTGCTTGTTTCCGTAAATGTTAATAAAAGGTAGTAGTGGCCACATTTAAACTGTACAGTATGACCCACCCAAAAATAAGTGAGGAAGAGATTAAGTACATAAGTAATAGAATATATGAATTATTTTCTTAATGTGAGCCCCTTTGTCATTTTATGAACATGTAATTTCTTTACGACAGAAATTTGGGAAATAGATAATACAAAAATTTTACAACTTCTTGTCCCATACATATACGGATGTCTTTTTATGCACAAGTGCCTGCTCCCATTCAGTGTCTACTGATTATTGTTTTCCACTTATATTATTAAGAATTCCCTGTGCTCTGTCTTCTTTTCCATTTTTCCTATCTCAGTCATTAATTTTCACTCAAATTAATAGCTATTGACAGTAAAGCAATTAAGATCAACCCAGGAAATATTGTGAAAAAAAAATGTGCAATGTATCCATCAAACGGCAATCCTGCAATTATTATTCAGTATCTTATTCAAATTTTTCTCCCGCAGGATTTACATGGTTGCTATAGTCAATCTTTCTCCCCTCTGCATCATTATTTCCATTTTTCTTCTATTTGTCATCACTATCCTCATATGAATATGCTTTTAGACACCACCTTCCAAAAATAAAACTTCCCCTTATCCCATATTCCCCCAAATACTGAACCACTTCTTACTTCTACTTCAGAGCAAGCCTTCTTTTAAAAAGTTATTCAGAAAGTACAATGAGTAATAGGAGCAGCAAGTGAGGGCATTTGTGTTAGGCTTAATGATAGCCTCCAAAGATATCCAGGTTGTAATCCCTGGAGTCAGTAAGTGTTACATTATATGGTGAAACAGACTTGCAGATGTGATTAAATTAAACATTTTGAGATGGGAGATTATCATGGATTATCTTGGTGAGCCTTAAGTGCAAATATAAATGTCCTAAGAGCGAGTGAGAGGAATATTTGACACAGAAGACAGAAGGTTATGTGATGATGGAAGTTGAGAGAGATCTGCAGATGCTACACTGCTGCCCTGAAGACAGAGGAAGGGACCATGAGCCAAGAAATGTAGCACTAGAAGTTGGACAGGCAAGGAAACAGGTTCTCCCTGGAGTCCCTGGAGGGAGCATGGCCCTGCTGACACCTTGGTTTTGACCTGGTGAAACTGATTTTGGATTTCTGGCTTCCAGGTTGTAGAAGAATGAGTTTGCATTACCCAGTTTGTGTTAAATTGTTACAACAGCCATGGGAAACTAACGTAACCCTTTTCCTATTCATAGATTTAAAGGGGGGTCTTTTAACATTTCACATTATATCATAAGCCACTTATAGGATTTTGAAAGATACCTTTTATCCATTTAATAATGTACATATATATATATATATATGTAATGACTTCATAATGAATTTTATCAAATACTTTTTTCTGTATCTATAACTGTTAAGACACATATCTTATGCATCTATATTGAGATGATGTGATTTTCTTCATTTAAGCTGAGAATATGGTGAATAACATACATTTAAACTAGATCTCAGTTATAAAAGTTAGATTAATTATTACCCTCAATGTATGACATGCTATTTCCCCATGCCTATTCAAGGTCAGTTTTTATATACAGTTGATTAAATAATTATTTTACTAGTGTGAGAGGCACCGAGAATGCACCACCTCACATGAAAGCTAAAACCTGGAGAATAACCACACCCAAGTGTGTAGTTTCCCACCCCCATGCCAGCCTCTATCGGTGTTTGAACCACACTACACTACTTACTGCTCTGCACCACCAGCTGAATTCTAAGCTCAGCACTCAGCCTTCCACCTACTGTTTCCTGTGGAGCTTCTTGAAGTCTCACCTTGTACATGTATGTGTCTGAAGTGGGCCACACATAAGGATACTTTTACATAGATACTTGGTCAACTTCTCTGTGGTTACCTCTGTGGGACCTCCTTGGAAATTGGTCCCATGAGTCCCATACACATTGGGTGCCTCAGACTCTGATCTCGATCTCCTCAACAGGGAAAACTTCCCTTTCTGCTTATGTTCTCTTTTTCACATCAATATTTGGGAAGTCCTGTCAGGGGAAAAAAAAAAAAAAGGCTGGGCATGTAATTTATCTTGTGGGCTTATTTCTTCTTAATAATAAACCCCCTCAAGTCCCATATGGGTTGGTTATCCTCCAATGCCTTCAAACAATTTTTCCCAGATTTTATAGCTATCTTCAGTGTGTGGGCTTGTCCACTGTGAGCTACTCTATCAGGACTGGAACCTGAAATCCTCTAATATGTATTTAAATGGATAGTTGTTATAGTTTATGTTGCACTTCTTGTTTTTGTAATGAGAGTTTTTAGGTTTTCTATTATGCCACAATTCTGAAATTAAGGACCCATTTATCTTATTCTAATCTAGTTTCTTATCCATAATTTTAATGAAAGTGTTCTTTTAATGGCTGCTGATAACTTCTATATGGGCACTACTCACATTTCCCAGTCTCAGTGGCATTTCAAATAATTGACAACTTGCTCCTCTTCAAAACATTCTCCTTTATACATTTTGTTAAAAATACACCACCCTGGATTTCTCCTTACCACTCTGAACTGTTTAGTCTCAGCTTAATTTGGACAGGTTTATTTACTTGGCTTATTTTCTATTAATTTCTATTGGCTGTCTAAACTTTTGCTTGGGTGATTTAACCCCCCAAAAATCATTATTTTAAATGCCTATGTGTTAATAACTCCCACAGTTTTACTTCTACCTCTGACTGTTCTCTAAGTTTCAGACTTTGAAGTATTGTTTATTCATGATCTTTCATTTCTCTCGTGTAAATAACTGATAGACCTGTTATTTCTTTCTCCAAAGTATATCCCACACACGTGCACTACTTTCTATCACCATTGCCACTGTTACTATCAAAGGTATCTTCATCTCCATTCTAGAATAGGACAACAGACTCTTGCATCCATTCTTTTTCTCTAAAATTGATTCTCCAAAGAGTAATGTCAAAGAGAACCAGAGCCAGACAGTAGTTAAATTGGGTAAAGATAGATTTTATTCAAAAATGACTGCAATAGGGTAAAAAAGACTTCAGTATAGAAATGAGCTAAACTCCAAATACAGCAAAGCAAAGCAGGAACTGATACCCAAAGAACATTTGGGTGGGGGGTAAGGGGGCCAGTGGATGGAAAAATGTTAAGAAGAGGCATCAAGGGATGGAGGATTTTTGATAAACCAACTAACAGAATTCTTGCTGAAGGTTGGCCAGGGGAATAAGATATCAAAGGAGATCAGATATCAGAGGTGGGGGCATTCTCTCTAATCTGGTTTAGCAGGATTCTGGCAAAAACTGGGCTATGTGGACTTGGCAAGGAAGTGGTGAAATCAAAGCCTAATGGAGAAGAGGGTGGACAAGTTTGGTCAAAGAGAAAGTCTTTACCAGTAACTACAGTATTTTTAAAACTTCAAAGTGAGGCTTATTTATATTCTCCAATTCTTGCCACGGGATAAACTATGTTAAAATCCAGTTTTAATATATATCTATATATCTATAGATATATATACATCTCCTGTCATTTCTGTTTTCTGAAAGTGGTAATTTTGCATATTTTATTAATATCTATTATATTTTGAATATACAATGAAACCTTTAGCATAATAAATTTTCCTTCCCTACCTTGTTACATATATTTTGTACTAAATTCTACCATGTCTCAAACAAAATTGTGACACCTGCTTCACAAACTTACTATCAGACAAGAGCAATATTTGATCTTCCTTTTATTTTAAATCTTTCTGAATTGCTTTGTGTAGGTATGTCTCTTGTACACAGAATGAATTAGATTCTGCTTCATTAGCCAATCTGAAAATACTTTACTGAATGATGAGTTAAGCCCATTTATATCTTTGATATACTTAGTATGTTGGTTTTCAGTTCCATCATGATATTTTTACTATATAAACTATTTATATAAAATCTTACACTATATTTATTTTTGTTCAGGTTTTGGGGGGATTTGTTTGGTATTTATAAATGTTCCTATATCTATTCATGTCATTATCTTATATAACCTTATATTATAAAATATACTAGTCCTCCAACGCATTTTAATATTCTCTATTGATTTCTTCAATGAGTAATGATAATGTTCTCTAGTAACCTCTTTTTTCTCCCTCCTCTCTTTTTGACTAACATTTACTTTTATTCACTACTATCCTTTTATTGACAGTTAGATACTATTGAAACATTCATTAATATTCTTCTTTCACTTATCTTTCCCTTTTCTGCAATTTTTTGTGAATTGTAATATCTCTACCTTTTTAGTACATTTATTAGCAGCATAACTTAATCTTAATTCAAAATTTAACATATGTAATAATTATCCACAGGCTTCATGCTATGTTTGAACTATTTGTTGTCAGTAACTAGGAGATTACTCAGGAAGTGATCATAGGAACTGTATTTCCTGAGTTCCCAAATGTCCATGATGCTCTGTGTTCCATAGACATGATGCACGGTTTAAGTGAATAACACATAATTCGGCTTCTATGTTCTTACTTTCATAATCATTAAAACAATTCTTCATTATCTTCCTGTATAAAATGCTGTTGTCAAGAAGTCTGTTGTCAATATTAATTTCCTACCTTTTTACCCACATACTCAAGTAATTTATATTATCTCTTTAACTCAATTTTCTTCTTCATAAAGAAGATATTATTACATATGTGTTGCTCTCTTTTGCCTAAGTTCTATATTTAGAATGTTCTTCTCAATTTTTTAAATCTCTCCATTTCTGGTTTACCTGTTTGCTCATATTTTTCTCCTCTCTATCTCTTATTATGTTTTACATCATTTCCATTTGATTTAATTTGATGTTCCTTTTAAATAAATCTTTATTTCTGAAAATTATCTTCCTCTCTTATCTCTCCTCTTCTCATCCTCCACCAGACTATTCCTCTCTCTCTCTTCTCTCTCTCTGGTTCTCTGATTAATTTTGATTGTGTTCCCAGTGTTTTTTTTTCAGAGTAGTTTTTCTTTGTGGGGGGGAGGGTGACTAATTGTGGTGATTTCTGATTGTGGTCTATGGATTGCAGGACCTTTCAATACTTCCCTTTATCTTCATTTTATCTTTGCCATTAACCCAGACCAGTGCTGCCCCGTTCTACTAAGTATTTGGCTAATTACTCTTGTATTCTGAATTTTATGTTGATTACTTGTCATCTACTTTTGTTGATGATGTTACCCTGGGTTTTTCCATTATGTCTCTTAACAACTCTTCCTGGTGTTTTGAGTTGATCGAGGCATACATTAAAGAAAAAGATATATATAAATATTGATACCATAGTGTGCTGTTGAAAGTCTCTCCAGTTTTATCTTATTTAATTTTCTCATTAACAAGAAACTATGCTCTGCAACAATAAATTAACCTCGCTTTCAGGCACTAATCAACAAAATATAGTGCAGCTAATATCTCAGTATACTTGATGTTATATTTTACTTGAAAATAAATAATTGTGAAACACTTTTGGTTGGTATCTGCCTTAGTACACTATTATTTTTTAGATAATGTCACAAAAATTAAATAAAATGTGGCCTTTCTCAGAGAGGATATTTATCTCTAATGTAGTAGCAAAATAAATATCTATAGACTGAATGAATTTATCTCCCTCTAGGTTTAAATAAGAAATGGATCTTATTTCTCACTGGCTTGTTTATATCCTAGGTCCTCATTCATATAATTATCTGCTTTTATTGGCTCCCATATTATATCTTACTTTGGTAGCCTAAAAACAAAAATATTCTTACAGTCCCTAGTCAGCATTTACTGTGTTTTCTTATTATGCTATTTGCTTAGCACACACTTGATGCTGATTTTACTTCTCTTTTTTTCATGATAAAAAGAAGCAGAAATAAGATCTCTGGGAATTGGCTGTATGACAGGTTAAATGACACTAATATGAGTCTTGAGCTCTTTATCTATAAAATGGGAATAATAAAAACAGCAAGCCGCAACTGCACACATACAAAAAAATTATGTGTTATGAGTGCTTCTTGGAAACATATCTGTGCATTTTGTCTTTCACATCCTTTAAAACAGTTTTTGCAATAAAATAGTTTACATGTAATAGTTATAATAGGTATTATATGATTCCCTAGTTTCCTTCACTTGATAACTTTTTTCTTCATATTTTAAAATATATTTTCATAATCTAATATAATGCTGATTTGCAGAAAAGGAAAACAAGTTTAATTTTCTTCCTTCAGGTGATTTTAAGTATACATTTCTATACCCAGGAATGCTGGAAAACAAGATCATAATGAGCTATTTCATGGAAACTCATTTTTTCAAAATTTATCCTCTAAAGTTTAGGAAATAAAAACGCTTTCACACTCTTCCCATATGCTTAATGTAAAGTTTTTTTCAGTAACACTGTATAGATAACCAGTTCAAATTATCATAGGTAACAAAACACAATTTGTTAACGAATACAATATGAAGAAAAAGGAAGGCATCATTTGAAAATGGAAATTTTACAATATTTAGAGTTGTTAATATCTCAGCTACTCACTAGCACATAATTTGGAGAAAGATGTTTACTTTTTCACAAGCCAGTTTTTTTACCTCTGAAAATGATATCTGTCTCACTTTTGTGACAAAATGTAAACAGGATATTATACCTTCTATATAAATGCTATAAAATACCATACAAAATATTTTTGTTACTGTTACTATCTGCTAATACAAAAATTTGATTGATGGCTTTAATAATTTTTGTGCTTATTTATAAATGAAATACTTCTAAAGTTAAAACTTACCTATTATCTTGATTATGGCGAAACTTTTGAACACACAAAAATAGCATTTTCATTGCTTTCTTTATAGATCCTAAAAAGAGGATTAGAAAAAGACAACATGTCAAAAAGTTAAAGGACAGAAACAGCTTTTTGTTGCTGGTAAATTTAATGAAATCTTATGTTATTCGACTGGCAAGTCCCATTTCTTTGAGTGTCTCAGCGAAGACTGTCAAAAATCATCAAAATTCAACACAACAGAGTAAAAGCTAATAGCCTTTTTGTTATACCAAAACTAAAAGGATTGGTAAGATTCAAAATGAAATGCTATTACTGAAAATCTTCTTTTATCTAATGCTTTGTGCAGTGAGTGAAAATTGAACAAATACATACTCTTTCATGGTGTTAAAATGAATTCTGACTCTATTAAACAAATATTCTTTGGTCCTAAAACCTCTTCAATACTTTTTACACAAGTAGTATTATTAGAATATCCTACAAGAGTTTATCACAAAATATTCTGACTACCCAAACAAAATTATTCTCTATAAAATAAAAATTAAGCACTCTATTTAAAAAATACTACAGCATGATGAATTTTGGGGTAGTTATCATCTTAAAGGAAGTTATATTGTAATCATCCTTTTATAATCTCTAATGTAATTAAAATCTCTCTTCTACTCCCTTCGCAGTTCTTACCTAAATAACAAAAACTGCAATAAGATAAAATACATGGCAGGCAAAGATCTCCAAGACATTCATTTTTCTCAAGAAATGAATGCAGTTAAAGAACTATGATATGATCCATATTTTTTGTTTATTGACAACAAAAGCAAAATTCCAAAAAAAGAATGACTTAATATGGATTTTAGGGAAACAGTAAATCAGAATTGTAAGCCAAGTGAGCATTACCACAAAAGATTTCTCCTTTGGAATGACATTATATGTGAAGTATATTTCATAGTTTTCATTCATTTATTTATTGATACACTTGTTTATTTAACATATACTCTTTGAGTAGTAAATATACATCAGTCATTATTACAGGTGCTTAACCAATCTGCCAAAAAGTGAAATGTGCCTTTGGAATACAAACTAAATGCATAGATATATTGAGTATACTGAGTATAACAAGTATCTCACTCTTAGAGAAAAAGCTATGTGTGTTGGTATTAGAGAGAAAAATTACAGTAAGAATGAGGGTAGACTAGAATAAACCTTGTGGTGTTGGATAGAATCAGAGATACCAATTTTCACATGTGTGTTTTTTTTTTCTAAGATAAAAAGAGAAATGGATATATAAAGAAATAGACACAAGCAGACATGTTTATGTGTATGTGTATATACATACATATTTCTTAGCTTTAACCATGGAGAAGACCTAGAAGCAGTAAAACTCTAATAGCAATGAGCATACCTAGCACTCTGGATTCACATTATTCTCCTATTAAAGGAACTAAGACTCCTTGAAGCAACAGCTGATTCCATTGCTGCAGCATAAAAAAACAAGATGAGTGTGGAACATTTTTTGATGTAAGAAAATGAGAAGGTCTCAAGAAATAATGAAAATATGTCATAATGAACATTGCATTGGAGCTAACTTGAAGTGGCTCTCAATAGCCAAAATTAAAATAATTTGAGCAGGAAAAAAAAAAGATGGTAATGTATTACTAAGATTAAGCAAACCAAATACACATAAATCCATACTGATGTAATTTAATAATTGAATAAATAAATGAAAGGGGAAAAGGGAAAGCTCTCCCATACAGTAGAGTTCTAAAGAATAAATATAGAAGAAATAATGGAAATAGAAATTCAGTAATTGGAAAATACCACATAATTGTTTCAGGCAAGAGTGCTAAAATTAGTGGGTGATATTATGATGAGAAACAGGATGTTTACATAGTCTCCTAAGTATCTCCCAACAAAATACTTATTTAAAAATAATAACTTTAAAACTGAGAAACCTGATGGACAACATCTTAACCGAATGATTAGAGTTAACATCACCAGAAATGGGGCATGGTGACGTCACGTGCCCCCTGATATGATGCACCAAGAAAGGCAAGCTCAACATTGTGGTACTTTTGTCAAAATACCTTATTTGAATTTAACTATAAGGAAATATCAGAAAAACTCAAATTTCAGGATAATCTACAAAATAACTTGCTAGTACTATCAAGGTCATGAAAGACAGAGAAAAACTGAGAGATTGTCCTAGAATAAAAAAGACTAAAGAAATGTAGCAACTAAATGTGACAGATGACCTGGTTTTGATTCTTATCAAAGATATTAGTGGAAGCATTAACAAAATATGTGAATAAAGACTGTAGATTAATACCTAATACCAAATCAATTTCCTAATTTCAATAGTTGCTTTGTATGATGTTAATATTGGGGGAAACTAGGTGAAGAATACATAGGAATTCTTTGCAGTAGTTTTGCGAATTTTTGCAAGTCTGAAATTATTTCAAGATGAAAATTGTAAAATACTTGAGAAGAACCAGTATTTCTTAATCTTTTTAAGCACAGTACTAAATTATAAAATTTATGTTCCATCCCTGAGGGCTCTTATACTACAATGTCTAAAATACAAATAAATATAAACAAATAAGCAAGAAAGTGACAGAATATGACGAAAACTATAAGATAAATCATGTTTGTTATAACAAATAACTGGTGATATCATGGAGTGAGGTGAGGCCTCTCTGAGGCCTCTATCACCTAAGGTGGAAAGGAATTACTTTATTGAGGAGCCAAACAATGAGTCTTCTAAGACAAGGTATTCCCTGCGCAAAATCTCTAACATGGGAAAAAGTGTGCTCTAAGACTCAAAAGACGTTTGATTCACAAAGAGTCAGGGTGGTGAGTGGTGCTTGTGGGTACAGAGTAGGGAAGGGCTCAAATCATGGAGGGATTTTTCCATCCTTGAAAAGGATTTTCAACTGTATTCCAAATGTAATGTAATTTAAGGATTTGAGGCAGAGGAGGAAAAGTATCTTAATTACAGTAAAAAAAAAAAAGTCTCTTAGCTGAGAATTATTTTCATGGGAATGAGAATAAACCCAGTAAAACTGGTGAGGAAACTATTTAAGTAAAAGCATGAGAAGATGTAGTCTTTGTGAAGGATAACGAAAAATATATTTAAGAGATGCTGACGTTTGAACAACAAGAAGTACTGATGGGTAGGATTAGGGAGCATTAGAAATGACAGAATCAATGATAATACCAGCTGAGGTCAAAAAAAAAAAAAAAACTTGGAAGCAGAGAACCAAAATTCTGTTTGAACAAGTATGAATTTGAGTCGCCCATGAAACATTCCAGGTGAGATATTGAGTAAGTAGATGACTATATCAGAGAATTTATCAGAGTTTGGAATATGCTCAGGAGTCATCATTATATAAATAGTCTTTAAACCTATGGGAATGCAAGAGAACATTAAGGGAGAAAAGCTGTATAGAGAAGAAACACTTTCAGCAGAGAAAAAAGAAAGAAGTTGACTAGGTGGATTAAAGACAGCACAGGAGATACTAAAGGAGATTTTCTATATAATTTTTTTGTTGTTATTTTCTTTGAAAGGAAGATTAAAAAAGGAGGTGGTAACTGGAGGGAAATAGAAGGTCAATATAAAGTTTCAGCAAGAAAGGAGATACCCTTTAATGAGAATAATCTAGTAAAGTAAGAGGCAGAGTTGAGGGGTTGGAATTTGATAGAAGGAACAGTTCTGTTATGAAAACAAGAAGAAAGAAAAAAGAGGAACACATGTAGACAAGTTGCAAAACTTGTGATGGAAAAATGAGGTTGTTCCTGCCTGATGAGGTCTATTTACTTAAAAGTGAGAAAGGTCATCAGCTTGTCATTGTATGTGTGGTAACCGTATGTATTGGATAACTATGACATACCTTATTTCATTTATCCACACACTATTCTTATAAGTATTACTAACAAGATGGATTAGTTATAAAAAAGATAGTGTAACTGAAATGAATCAGATAGTCTAATTAAGATTTTACTAGAACCTAGTTTCTCTCATAGTATCAAACTACCTTCTAAACAACAAAAGAATGGGTTTGGTTGCTTATTTATTTGTACTTTATCTTAATTCCCAAATTATACTAACATGGAGAGGGATACATAAATACTTTACTGTTTTTAATAACCCAGAATAAAGAATTTAAAACTTAAATAATTTCATTAAGTTAGAATACTTCAGGCTGTCTAATGAATGCCTGAATCTGTTATTAATTTTGGAAAGTGCTGTATTCCCCCAACTCCCTCTCCATTCTACTTTACTATCATGCTTCGTTTTTTAATCTATAAAGATTGAACCCAGTACCCGATTCATAGGTATAGTTTTTCAGATACCAACTTTACTTAAGCAATACCAAGATACATGTGATGACTTTAGTGGTAACGAATCAAAATTTTTTAAAAGTGTCTTTCAAAGGAATCACCAAACAAGTACTTTCATGCCACTTATTTCTAATAGAGAACATTTCCATGTATCTTAAAAACTATAGGTAGACATGCTATAATGAGTAAGACTTTATAATCCTCAGAATAGTAGAAAGAAAAATATGTACCTTCAATATTTTTTCTCTCCATTCTATGTAAAAATTATCCTAATCCTTAAAAAGAGATTATTAGCTGGCCCCTGAAATGTCAGGAGAAAGTCTGTTAAGACTGATAGCTACATTTTTCAATACCACACATATAAACAACTCAGAGTTTTAATACATTGGAATTATAACCTCTCTGTTACTTAGAAGAGGTGCTGTACAGGTGAAAGACTCTGTGTTGATATTTCTTGGTATGTCAGCTAATTTTTTCTTGAATCATTCCAGAAAAAGGAAAAATAGCGAGAAATCTTCAGAGAATAAAAACAAAGATATAAGAAGAATGAGTTAAAAACATTTAAATTACCACTTTATTTTTCAGCAAAATTTAAACTTTCAAAAGTATAAAGATGTGTGCAAACTCTTGAGCAATAGTCACGAAAATGTAAAGTACATATTTGATCAAAATTCCTCTGCCTGTTTTATCAAATATGTTTAGATTGGAAATAGATGGACAGCTTATTCCACAGCTCTCCTGGGTTGAAGGTAAAAAGCTTCTATTCCTCAGGAAAAGAAGTAAAATATATTGGTTACAAGTAAGCATTGAGATTCATTCATCTATAGCATTCCAATACAGAAATTAGCTTTGAAAGGTCACCAGAATGATATTTAGAAAAATGCCAAAATTATTTGAGTTTGGTGCAGATACAAAAGCAAGACTAGAAAGTTACATACTAGAAGTAGTACTTGAATGGATAAACTTCAAAAAGAGAATAACAATTACATTTCTATCCATTGAAATTGTTTGCTATTTATTTTTTAGCTCATTGTTTTAATGAGCTCTTTTTCAGCTCACTGCCCCCTTGAATTTACTGACTGCATGCCAATTAATCTTACTCTTCAAACTGATTTTCCTCTAGTTTTTCTTCTCAATTTATCCCACAATGACATTCTACCATTTACTGAATAGTTTACTCAAAGGAATGTGTGGTATGCATGGCACTAAACTAAACCTTAGTTAGAATATACAGTATATTAAAGAATATACTCCCTGCCTTCTTAAAGTTCGAGGTCTAATTATCTTTATATTTATAACTTGCCTTCTCCTATATTTTCACTAATCCTTTTTTCTTAGTCTCTGAAAAGTTTTAAGATACATGATTCAATCATCTTTGCATTATCTAAGCTTTCACTGGTCATCTAACTCAATTTATCACATGGATAATGCCTTTCAAATATGCTCCCAACTCTGAAAAAGAACTAAGAGTATGATAGTTCTTACCTTCAAGTAAATTAAATTTTAGTCTAAATGATAGAGTCTATAGAGCTAAATTCATCATAAGTTACAAAAGATAATTGGAATGAAAAGGTTGGAAAATGCTATGGTACATGAACATGAAACAAAACAGAATTAAAAATGCAGCTGGATACTGCAGAAAAATATATGGTCTCCTTTCTACCCAAATAATTTTTGGAACTTTTCCAAATCCCCACCCTACTATGGCATTGTACTCCAGTCTTCAGTTTATTCCATCTTCTATTTTACACTATTTTCTGTCTTTTTTCCCCCTCCTTGTTCAAGTAATTATCTCCTAGAGATAGATTCCCTCCTAAGATTTTATGACTATATCAACACCAAAAGTTATTATATAATATGAGCTGAGACTATGATATCTAGCAGTTTATCAGTTGCAAAAAGTTTCCTTAACTACAATTTAGAAAATATGTCAAATCACATGAAGAGTTGCAAGAATAATAAAATGAATATTGATATGCTTGTAACTCAATCTGTATATGTGTGTGTATGTAAATTTTGTTAAACTGATTCAAAAATTGCTTGTAAACAACATGACGATTCACGGGGGTCAGCAAATTATTTATTACTTCTAGGAATGGCAATGTAGTATCTATTTTAGGCTTTGTGAGCCTTACTGTAGCCTCTGTCGCAACTTCTAAACTCTTCTGATGTACAGCTAAAGCAACCACAGACAATATGTAAATGAATGCGCCTGGCTGTGATAAAATTAAACTATGGGGTTGGCCAAAACGTTTGTTCCGGTACTTCCGTAAGCGCTTATGGAAAAACCCAAACGAACCTTTCGGCTAACCGATAGTTTCATAGTTTTTAGACGTCATGAAATATTATTCTTCTGTTGCCTTTTTTCCAACCATTTAAAAATGTAAAAATAATTCTTAGCTTGCATACTGTATAAAAACAAGCAGCAGTACAGATTCAATGGATGGGCTGCAGATTGCTGACCCCTGTGCTTCACTTGTAAATATTACCACGTGTGTCTCCTAAAACCAAGGGCAGTGTCCTACTTTTATACACAATATAATTATCACATGTTGAAATTATATTAAATACAATGAAATTACACAAATAATACAGGAATGTATAGTATTATCCTTGAAAAAATATCAACGAATTATAAAGAAAGCTATTGTGTGGTAGTTCATCCCCAGTCACTGCTGTTGGCATGGTTTGTACACTTCCATTTTCCAAAGCAATCACATAAGTTTATGGAAAAACGTACCATCACATGTTTTACCTATAAACTATCTATGAAGAAAATGGATAAACAATAGGTCGGCAATTCATCCATTGTTTTTAAGAGGGAACATGCTGGAGACAAGGAAATAGGGCAGATTTCTTTGTAAATATGGTACTGACAGACCTCCTGGCAAACAAACTGATGATTTTTCAGGTGTGAATTCCTTACCTATGGAATTCTTTTAGCAAAATGTACATTTACTTCTAGGATTATTTATGGTAAACAAACCTAAAATCCTTTGACTTATGAAGCATACTTTTGTGGACCATCCAAAAACAAATAGGTACTTTATGATCTAAATGTCTCCTTCAGCTAAGTGAGGTGGTTGAACACTGCTATGCTTGACCAGAGCACATCTAACATGGGAAGAAGTGGATTAGGGAGCCTCATAATATGACCTGAACTCATCTCGCTTTACCTGTGCCTTTGCAATAGTTAAGTTTGCATAAGATCTCTGATGCATGTCAGATTTGATAATCTAATACTTTGTGTATTTTTAAGCATAAATGTAGTTTTATTTTTTAATTTAATATGCTTTCTGAATCTTATTGATTCAGCACATGTTGATCGATATCCTTCTGTTAACCCTTCCATATGTCGTTATTTAGTTAGACAGTTCTCTATTGATGGGCATTTAACATATTTACAAGGATTTGAGTATTACCGAAAAAACTGCAATAGACATCCTTGTACAACATTTTATGGGCACATGAGTTAGCATTTCTCTAAGACAGATGATGCCTTAAAGGAAGCTGCATTTATAAGATATGACTGTTGTAAAATTTAATAGATGTCTAAAATTGCCATTTAAAATGGTTTTCCATTATAGATGGCAATTTGATATTATTAAACTTTACATTTTTTGCTAAGCTGATGGATGAAAAATATGATTTTGTGAAATCTCATATACCGCAGGAAGAAGTGTAAATTGATATAACTGATTTGAAAAAAGAATTTATCAGTCTCTAATTAAATAAACATCCACATATCTTTGCCTCTAAACTTCCTTGGATAGTTATATGCTCTAGGTAAATGTATGCATAAATTCTTCAGATCATATGGCCAAGTATTTTCATATCAACTTTGTTCCTAAGCATTCAAAGTTGCAGACAACCCAAATGTGTATAAAAATAAAATAGAAAAACTGTAATTAATATAAATTATGGAATACTACAGAGCAGTGAACAAATAAACTACAGCTATTGCAATAACAAGAATTTCTCTCATAAATATATGTCAAATAAAAGAAATCTGTGTTCTAATTTGTTTTACATGATCAGTTTTATAATTAGTATTTTTTTTTTGATTGACAAGAATTCTTTTAATTTTTTTAATAGATCTTGATTGGAGTATAATTGCTTCACAATACTGTGTTAGTTTCTGTTGCACAACAAAGAGAATCAGCCATATGCATACTGATTTGTTCTTTTGCATACCAAATTAAAATGTTCTACCTCAGAAGTTTAATTTGCTTTACCGGATGATTGATACACTTAGAGGCCTTTGGATCTACTGCTTTGATTCTTCCATTCATATGCTTTTACCATTTTTCTATTCAAATATTTTAATTTTCCTAAATGATTTGTAGATGTCCTACTATAATCCTTTGTCACATGTTTTAATTATTTTCTCCTAGTCTATCAACTCTCTTTGAAATCTGTTTATGATCTTTTTTACTAATAGAGAAGACTTTAAATGAATGCAGTCAACTGAATCAGATTTTTCTTATGCCTATTGATTTTTGAGTTTTGTTGAAGAAAGCGTCAGTCATATATTACATAGGTGTACTGAGTGTGGGAACTTGGGTCAGAAATAAAGAGCAGTTATCAGCAGGCAACATATAGACACACATTGCCTAAAGGGCAGGGCCTCCTTCCTTGACAGAAAAAGCTCCTACTGTAAATGAGGCAAAGTGTGGGCTACAAAAGCATGAAAATCTGTCCTCCACCAAGCACACTGCTCAGTAAAAACAAGGAGTCTCGCAGAAATTCACCTTTTAAAAGTAAATGCAAAGTCTAAAAGAAAAATCAACAGTCATCTTGAGACACGTCAACATTATAAGTACAGAGGGCAAAATTTAAAACTAAAATAATAAAATAAAACAAACAAAAGAAGGATCTGTACAAAAGCAGAGGAATGACAGTGAAGAGCAGTAAGAGGACTTCCAAATGAGTATAATTAGTATCCTGAAGGGATGCAAGAAGTTGTTGACTCCATAGAAAAATAAAACAGAAAGGCTAAAACTGAGATCACTGAAATAAATAATACATATGTGATCATCTCTCACTGAACAATGACGAAACGAATATATAGAAGAAAAAAGCTGAAATATTCTTAAACGTAAAATAAGCACACTAAAATAAATGAGGTCAAATGAACAACACAAATATCCTTCTTTCTGGACACCTGCTTGCCACTCCAGTTCTATTCTTCGCTTCTCCCTGTACTTTCTGTCCTGGAAGCTGCTTGGTATGGACTCTATCAACAGGAGCTCCCTTTTCCTCTGGCTGCCTGGTAAATTCAATGGGGTAGAGCATATGATTAAATTTGAGGGAAGGCAGAG
This sequence comes from Balaenoptera musculus, assembly GCF_009873245.2. Taxonomy (NCBI): domain Eukaryota; kingdom Metazoa; phylum Chordata; class Mammalia; order Artiodactyla; family Balaenopteridae; genus Balaenoptera; species Balaenoptera musculus. The sequence goes on along the minus strand of NC_045789.1, from coordinate 129,445,498 downwards.
ATCAAAATCAGGATATTTTAAACTCTGGCTCCCAACCAGTGACTAGCTTTGTCCCTAAAGTATAGATTTTTGTTCCTCTCAAAATGGTTTACTCTCTCCTTCTACAGTTCAGTTAACTTGCCCTGCCAGTGGCCCTATGAGCCAAGGGGGGATTAAAAATCTCCACTATCACTAACCAAGCATTCTGTACTCTCTCTTGTGTTTTCTCACCCCTTCAACAACTTTGTAAACAGTATCTAAACCCTTATTTAATTGTACCATTAGTTTATTTTAATGAACCTGACTAATACATGGGTTTCCTCCTTATGAAAACTGATAAACTTATTTTTTTCTCATGCTCAAAGATAGAAGGTAAATATTTTCTGCTAAGAATGTGAAGCAACTGAAGTGACAGTTTGGTTTAGAGCTGCATTGTAGAAGTACAGCTATTATAAAATAGTTTCGTTTTTCTAACAGTTTGTTCTCTGCTGTCTGGGAGATCTACATTTGCTTTTCCTATGGAGAAGGCCAGAATATGATGGAGTAAACATTATGAACAACTTTAGAAGACTGTTTAAAGCAAAGCATGCCCTAAATGATAATATTTCTGAAGGTCTCTATTTTGAAATTTCTCATTTAAGGTCAGTGATATAGAAATCAGGTCAAAATCTTGTTACCAAATGAATGCACTTATCGATATTAATAAAATATTAAGCATACAGCAAGGGAAACCATAAACAAGATGAAAAGACAAACCTCCGAATGGGAGAAAATATTTGCAAATGAAGCAACTGACAAAGGAGTAATCTCCAAAATTTACAAGCAGCTTATGCAGCTCAACATCAAAAAAACAAACAACCCAATCCAAAAATGGGCAGAAGACCTAAATAGACATTTCTACAAAGAAGATATACAGATTGCCAACAAACACATGAAAGAATGCTCAACATCATTAATCATTAGAGAAATGCAAATCAAAACTACAATGAGATATCATCTCACACCAGTCAGAATGGCCATCATCAAAAAATCTAGAAACAATAAATGCTGGAGAGGGTGTGGAGAAAAGGGAACCCTCTTGCACTGTTGGTGGGAATGTCAACTGATACAGCCACTATGCAGAACAGTATGGAGGTCCCTTAAAAAACTAAACATAGAACTACCATATGACCCAGCAATCCCACTACTGGGCATATACCCAAAGAAAACCATAATTCATAAAGAGTCATGTACCAAAATGTTCATTGCAGCTCTATTTACAATAGCCAGGACATGGAAGCAACCTAACTGTCCATTAACAGATGAATGGATAAAGAAGATGTGGCACATATATACAATGGAATATTACTCAGCCATATAAAGAAATGAAATTGACTTATTTGTAGTGAGGTGGATGGACCTAGAGACTGTCATACAGAGTAAAGTAAGTCAGAAAGAGAAAAACAAATACCGTATGCTAACACATATATATGGAATCAAAAAAAAAAAAAAGGTCATGAAGAACCTAGGGGCAAGACAGGAATAAAGACACAGACCTACTAGAGAATGGACTTGAGGATACAGGGAGGGGGAAGGGTAAGCTGGGACAAAGTGAGAGAGTGGCATGGACATATATAAACTACCAAATGTAAAATAGATAGCTAGTGGGAAGCAGCCGCATAGCACAGGGAGATCAGCTTGGTGCTTTGTGACCACCTAGAGGGGTGGGATAGGGAGGGTGGGAGCTAGGGAGACGCCAGAGGGAAGAGATATGGGGACATATGTATATGTATAACTGATTCACTTTGTTATAAAGCAGAAACTAACACACCATTGTAAAGCAAATATACTCCAATAAAGACGTTAAAAAAAATATATATATTAAGCATTGTACATGATGATTCAAGCCAGGTTTTGACAGAATGCCTAGGGTTTTTGAGTAACCAGCTTCTAGCAACTTCTGGCTTTTTTTTTTTTTTTCCATTTTTGAATTTGAAAAGAAAAAAGAAGAACAAATGCATAGGTATCTTGCTTATGAAAGCAGGCACAAACAATGGTGGAAAAATGTCACAAAAGGCTGGTAATAGAGAAAAGGTAGTAAAAATTGATTAAGAAATAAAGTTCTTAGATTTTCGGTATACCCAGAATAATATCTATAATTGTGAAGGGAAAAAGACCTGAATAAAATCCTGGTTAATCTTTACACAAAGAAGAATTTAGGATCAGGAAGAACAAAAACTTACCAAATGCCATATCTCTTTCACTACATATCATATGTGGAAAAGGCTAACTGTTTTATCTCTAGACATCATTGTAAGGTAGACCAAAGTATTTATACATGCATGGTTCTGGGTCAAATAGAAAACAAATTTAGTACTAGATTACTTTATCACCATGCAAAAGTCTGCCTATGTGTCACCAAGCATATTAGACACATTGCAGAACAGGCATAAAACAGTCAACCTAAAGCAGGGCTTTAAATGTATTAAGCTAATTTGCAAGTTTGGAGGTCAAAGTTGGGGCTGCTTCTTGATGTTACTGCTTTGAGAAATACTAAGTACATGTCCCACCAAGTATGCATAGATATGTGGACTTTTTAAAAAAATTATCCTTACTATAAGTTAGCTTATGCCTAAACCAAAATTAAGAAAATTAAAATATTAAAATGACCGTGGCTCTAATATATCAGCAGGAGTACAAATTCTTAATTATTTCATATGCATGCTAAAAATAAATGTCTGGAAAATATCATGTAAAATTTTAAATAATGCATAAAATTTTAAAATAGTAACATTATTGAAAATGTTATACTGTGAAAATATTAGCCTTTCAAACAATCTTTTCATAGAAAATAATTAAACATGAAAATATAAAAAGCAAAAAATATGGAAAGCATAATAAGGATAGTACACTATGACAGGTATTCTTTTCTAAGTAGAAATAAAAGGGATGTGATAAATGTTTCCTTAGTGACTAATTTAAACATCAAATATATTTACTTGGATCGTTCACAACCATGAGATAATCTGTTATTAGTATTCATTTAAAAAATTACTTAAAAGTTATCAAGAGCAACTCAGTTCAGGGCAATTTAACTTTATTATTTAGATGTTTCTATTATTATTAAAATTTTCTTTCTTAATTATCAAATATGTATTATCTTTAAAATACCATTCACATTTAACTCTTACGTAGAGTTTACTCATTTTATTCCACTGGGGGGGAAATCACTATAAATATGAAAACATATTGTTATATAGATATTCAAATGTATATCACTAAGTAGGCCAATGTTTTCTCTAGTGTATATATTCTAATGTATGTTGCATTCAGACCAAACTAAATAAAATAAATGTTTTCTCTTACATGGAAGGAATTTATTATTCTGCCCTATTGTTATAATCCTGAATTGATCTTTTGTCAACTTCTGCTTTCAAAATTCTGAAATAATATTCACAATGCAGCAGAGATTTTCAAGAAGTTTTCTATGTAACTGAATTTGAGTTACAGATTTAAGATGTCAGTGTAATCTCAGAGACCCATTATCAATATGCAGCATGCTGGAGTTATAATGGTTCAAAGAGTCTATAACAAAACGATGTAAGTTAAAAATTAAGTTGCCAATAACCCAATAAAAAAGTGAAAGAGAAAGTGAAATTTTTATAGAGAAGACTGTTCATTAGAATAAAAAAGTACAAAATATATACGAAACATAGAGACAGTAGAATAATGTAAATAATAATGATAGTAATATTCAAGAAACAATAGAAGAAAAATTCCATAAAATAATAAAGAAAAACTTATTGAATCTACAACCATTTAAGAGAGAAAAACAAAAATACAAAGGCATTGTTAGACAAAAGTACTAAATTTTAAGCATATGAATAAAAAAATAACATAAGAAAATTTGACAAAATGGTCTTGGGCCCAGCTTTTCCATAGTGGAACACTGTCTAGCTACTCTATGGAAAGGCATAACTCAAGAGTTTTACACAAAGTCAAAATGCACTAATCACATGAAGCTAAGAGACAGCCATCCTCAAATATTAAATAAGTTAGAGGAATAAAGCATCCAGGAGTCCTTTTGAATAGAATATTAAAAGGTAAAATTATGCCAATGAAAATATAAAACATCACACTCAACAATGAAAAGCTGAAAATCTTTCCTCTAAGATCAGGAATAAGAGAAGGGTGTGCATTTTTACCACTTCTATTCAACACAGTATTCAAAGTACAAGCCAGAGCAATTAGTCAAGAAAAGGAAACAAAGGACATCCAAATTGGAAAGAAGGAAAACTGTCAGTATTTGCAGATGACATGATATTACATATAGAAAACCTCAAAGATTCTATTGTGAAAGTATTAGAATAAATGAATTTGTAAAACTGCAGGATACAAAATCAATACAAAAATCTGTTGTGTTTCTATACACTAATAACTACCCATCAGAAAGGTAAAGAACCACTCCCATTTACAATTTCATCAAAAAGCATAAAATAACAAGGTATAAATTTAATCAGGAGGTGAAAGATCTATATATTGAAAACTATAAAACGTTAATGAAAGAAATTGAAGAAAACACAAATAAATGTAAAGATATTTCATGTTCATGAATTGGAAAAATTGCTATTGTTAAAATGTCCATACTACCCAAAACAATCTACAGATTCAATGCAATCGTTATCAAAATTTCAATGGCATTTTTCAAAGAAATAGAACAGATAATCCTATAATTTATATACAATTCCAAAAAAACCTGAATAGCTAAAGCAGTCTTGAGAACATAGAACAAAGCTAGAGCTATCACACTAGCTATACTACAAAGCTATAGTAATTAAAACAGTATGGTATTGGCATAAAAACAGATACAAAAATCAGTGGCACCTAGCGGAGCCCAGAAATAAACCCACATATATATGGTCAAATATGTTATGACAAAGGAGGCAAGATTATACAAAGAGAAAAGGACAGTTTCTTCAATAAACGGTACTGGGAAAACTAGACAGCTTCATTCAAAACAATGAAATTTGATCCCCTTCTTATAGCATACACAAAAATTAACTCAAAATGGATTAAAGACTTGAATGTAAGGCCTGAAACTATAAAGCTAAAAGAAAACACAGGCAGTACATTTCTTGACATAGGTCTTAGCGATCATTTTTTGAATCTGACATCAAAAGCAAAAGCAACAAAAGCAAAAATAAATGTGGGACTAAATCGTTCTGCACAACAAAGAAAACCATTAACAAAATTAAAAAGTAACGCACTGAATGAGAGAAAACACTTGTAGATCATATATCTTATAAGGGACAAATATCTAAAATATATAAAGAACCCATACAACTCAATTACAAACAATAGGATTAAAAAATGAACAGAAGAAATAAATAGATATTTTTCCAAGGGCATACTGATGGCCAAAAGGTACATGAAAAGATGTTCAGCATCGCTAAACAACAGAGAAATGCAAATCAAAATGACAATGAGGTATCACCTCACACCTGTCAGAATGGCTATTATCAAAAAGACAACAAGTTTGGCAAGGATATAGAGAAAAGGGAATTTTGTGCACTGTTGGTAGAATGAAAACTGATGCAGCCACTATGGAAAATTGTATAGAGGTTCCTAAAAAAATTAAAAGTAGAACTACCATATAACCCAACTCTTCCACTTTGGAGTATTTAGCCAGAGAAAACAAAACCACTAATTCGAAAAGATATGTGCACCCCTATGTTCATTGCAGCATTACTTACAACAGCTAAGATATGGAAACAACCTAAATATTCATCAGTGGATGAATGGATAAAGAAATTGTGGTGTATATATGTGTGTGTGTATATATATATGTGTGTATATATATGTATATGTAATGGAATATTAATCAGCCATAGAAAAGAATGAAATATTGACATTTGAGACAACATGCATGAACCTCGAGGGCATTATGCTAAGTGAAATAAGTCAGGCAGAGAAAAACAAACACCATAAATCTCTGTTATATGTGGAATCTAAAAAAAAAGAAGCAGCTCATAGATACAGAGAACATATATTGGTGGTGTCAGAGGTGGGAGAAATGGGTGAAGAGGGTATTAATTTATTTAAAAAGAAAATATAAATACTAAAATTATTTTCTCCAAAGCTGATACACATGATTGAGATAATTAAATCTACATAGCTACTGTAGAGGTTAGCATACAATATTTTCAATAAACATTTAAGATATGAACATGCTGTACATAACAATTTGTTGATAGAGGAAAGAAGGTAACAGAAATTATTTTTATGAATCCTTCCTAAGGTTAAAGTAACTGTTATAAACATAAGCCTCCTGCTCTTCCTTCTAATTAAGAACCTTCAACAAGAAGTACAGAGTCTTCTACGATAAAAGTCTCCTGACTAATTCTGGAACTCAGTATTAGAAAGCCCAACTGCTGTCAATACAAACAAAATTCATCCACATCTTTCAGAATAAATATGTGAGTTGCTTATCAATCTGCTATATACTCTGTATTAATTTTTAGTTGCATCAAAATCTGGATGTGGAAGAGAGGGCTATATATTACGATGATCCCCTGCCCCCTGCACACACACGTATAATACACCGAATATCTGGGCCAGGAATATTGAGAATTAGAAAAGCAATGCATTATTTTAACTGAGGTAAAATTTTTAAATCTGTAAAATGCACAGATCCAAACTTTACAACTCAGTAAGTTTGGACAAATTAAAACATCTATATAATCAACACCCATTCAAACTACATAACATTTCCATCACCTCCAAAAGTTCCCTGGTGCATTTCCCATTGGCATCCGATTCCCACATCATATAGATGCTTCATTCTTATTTCCATTAACTATGGATTAGCTTTGTCTGTTCTGGAATGTCATATAAATGGAACTCTATAGTATGTAATTTTTTATTCCTGACCTCTTCTGTTCAACATAATATTTTACAGAGACGCAGACATTTTGTTACAAATATCACTACTTGATTTGTTGTTGCTGCTGTTGTTAATTGAGTAGCATTCCACTGTATGAATATATACAACTTGTTTATGGATTCTGCTGCTGAGAGATATTTGAGTTGTTTGCAGTTTTAGGATATTAAGAATGAATCTGTTCTAATCACTTTGAACAAGACTTTTTTGGGCACAGGTTATTATTTCTCTTGGATACATAACTAAAAAATTATTTTGTGGGTCAAAGGCAAAAGTATTTTAAACTTTGTAAGAAATTAATGAACTGTTTTCCACAGTGTTTGTCCCATATTACGCTTAGAATATACAAAAGATTTCCAGTTACTGTGTATCTACAACATTTGGTGCTGTCAACGTTTTTAACAATTTTGGAAAAGGAATTCTAGTGTATGTGCAATGGTATGTTTCAGTTTATATTTACAATTTCATAATGAATAGGGATGGTTAATAACCTTTCACGTATGCAGTGTATATCTTCCTTTGTAAAACATCCAATACTCTTGACAATTTTGACAGACATCAATCGATGTTTTATTACTCAGTGGTATGAGAGTAATATATTCTGAGAATAAATCACTTTTTTCTTTTCATTTATTTATGTATTTATTTTTTTAACATCTTTATTGGAGTATAATTGCTTTACAATGGTGTGTTAGTTTCTGCTGTATAACAAAGCGAATCAGCTATACGTATACATATAACCCCATACCTCCTCCCTCTCGTGTCTCCCTCCCACTCTCCTATCCAAGCCCTCTAAGTGGTCACAAAGCACCGAGCTGATGTCCCTGTGCTATGCAGCTGCTTCCCACTAGCTATCTATTTTACATTTGGTAGTGTATATATGTCCATGCCACCCTTTCACTTCGTCCCAGCTTGCCCTTCCCCCTCCCCATGTCCTCAAGTCTATTCGCTACGTCTGTGTCTTTATTCCTGCCCTGCCCTTAGGTTCTTCAGAACCTTTCATTTTTTTTCTTTTTAGATTCCATATATGTATAAGCATACGGTATTTATTTTTCTCTTTCTGACTTACTTCACTCTGTATGACAGTCTGTATGTCCATCCACCTCACTAAAAACAACTCAATTTGGTTTTTTTATGGCTGAGTAATATTCCATTGTATATATGTGCCACATCTTCTTTATCCATTCATCTGTTGATGGGCATTTAGGTAGCTTCCATGTCTTGGCTATTGTAAATAGAGCTGCAATGAACATTGTGGTACATGACTCTTTTTGAATTATGGTTTCTCAGGGTATATGCCCAGTAGTGGGATTGCTCGGTCATATGGTAGTTCTATGTTTAGTTTTTTAAGGAACATCCATACTGTTCTCCATAATGGCTGTATCAATTGACATTCCCACCAGCAGTGCAAGAGGGTTCCATATTCTCCACACTCTCTCCAGCATTTACTGTTTGTAGTTTTTTTGATGATGGCCATTCTGACCGGTGTGAGGTGATACTTCATTGTAGTTTTGATTTGCATTTCGCTAGTGATTAGTGATGTTGAGCATCCTTTCAAGTGTTTGTTGGAAATCTGTATATCTTCTTTGGAGAAATGTCAATTTAGGTCTTCTGCCCATTTTTGGATTTGGTTGTTTGTTTTTTTGATACTGAGCTGCATGAGCTGCCTGTAAATTTTGGAGATTAATCCTTTGTCAGCTGCTTCATTTGCAAATATTTTCTCCCATTCTGAGGGTTGTCTTTTCATCTTTTCAATGGTGTCCTTTGCTGTGCCACAGCTTTTAAGTTTCATTAGGTCCCATTTGTTTATTTTTGGTTTTATTTCCATTTCTCTGGGAGGTGGGTCAGAAAGGATCTTGCTGTGATTTATGTAAGAGACTTCTGCCTATGTTTTCCTCTAAGAGTTATATAGTGTCTGGCCTTACATTTAGGTCTTTAATCCATTTTGAGTTTATTTTTGTGTATGGTGTTACAGAGTGTTCTAATTTCATTCTTTTACATGTAGCTGTCCAGTTTTCCCAGCACCAATTATTGAAGAGGCTGTCTTTTCTCCATTGTATATTCTTGCCTCCTTTATCAAACATAAGGTGACCATATGTGCGTGGGTTTATCTCTGGACTTTCTATCCTGTTCCATTGATCTACATTTCAGTTTTTGTGCCAGTACCATACTGTCTTGATTACTGTAGCTTTGCAGAATAGTCTAAAGTCCGGGAGGTTGATTCTTCCAGCTCCGTTTTTCATTCTCAAGATTGCTTTGGCTATTTTGGGGTCTTTTGTGTTTCCATACAAATTTTAAGATTTTTTGTTCTAGTTCTGTGAAAAATGCCATTGGTAGTTTGATAGGGATTGCACTGAATCTGTAGATTGCTTTGGGTAGTGTAGTCATTTTCACAATTTTGATTCTTCCAATCCAAGAACGTGGTATATCTCTCCATCTGTTTGTATCATCTTTAATTTCTTTCATCAGTGTCTTATAGTTTTCCACATACAGCTCTTTTGTCTCCTTAGGTAGGTTTATTCCTATGTATTTTATTCTTTTTGGTGCAATGGTAAATGGCAGGGTTTCCTTAACTTCTCTTTCACATTTTTCATCATTAGTGTATAGGAATGCAAGAGATTTCTGTGCAATAATTTTGTATTCTGCTACTTTACCAAATTCATTGATTAGCTCTAGTAGTTTTCTGGTAGCATCTTTAGGATTCTCTATTTATAGTATCATGTCATCTGCAAACAGTGACAGCTTTAATTCTTCTTTTCCGATTTGGATTCCTTTAATTTCTTTTTCTTCTCTGGTTGCTGTGGCTAAAACTTCCAAAACTATGCTGAATAATAGTGCTCAGAGTGGGCAACCTTGTCTTGTTCCTGATCTTAGTGGAAATGGTTTCAGTTTTTCACCATCAAGAATGATGTTGGCTGTGGGTTTGTCATATATGACCTTTATTATGTTGAGGTAAGTTCCCTCTATGCCCACTTTCTGGAGGGTTTTTATCATAAATGGGTGTTGAATTTTGTCAAAAGCTTTTTCTGTATCTATTGAGATGATCATATGGTTTTTCTCCTTCAATTTGTTAATATGGTTTATCACACGGCTTGATTTGTGTATATTGACGGATCCTTGCATTCCTGGGATAAACCCCACTTGATCATGGTGTATGATCCATTTAATGTGCTGTTGGATTCTGTTTGCTACTATTTTATTGAGGATTTTTGCACCTATGTTCATCAGTGACATTGGCCTGTAGTTTTCTTTTTTTGTGACATATTTTTCTGGTTTTGCTATCAGGGTGATGGTGGCCTCGTAGAATGAATTTGGGAGTGTTCCTCCCTCTGTTATCTTTTGGAAGAGTTTGAGAAGGATAGGTGTTAGCTTCTCTCTAAATGTTTGATAGAATTCGCCTGTGAAGTCATCTGGCTCTGGGATTTTGTTTGTTGGAAGGTTTTTAATCACAGTTTCAATATCAGTGCTTATGATTGATCTGTTTATACTTACTATTTCTTCCTGGTTCAGTCTCGGAAGGTTGTGCTTTCTAAGAATTTGTCCATTTCTTCCAGGATGTCCATTTTATTGGCATATAGCTGCTTGTAGTAATCTCTTATGACCCTCTGTATTTCTGCAGTGTCAGTTGTTACTTCTCCTCTTTTGTTGCTAATTGTATTGATTTGAGTCGTCTGCCTTTTTTCTTGATGAGTCTGGCTAATGGTTTATCAATTTTGTTTATCTTCTCAAAGAACCAGCTTTTAATTTTATTGATCTTTGCTATCATTCCCTTCATTTATTTTTCATTTATTTCTGATCTGATGTTTATGATTTCTTTCCTTCTGCTAACTTTGGGGTTTTTTTTGTTGTTGTTCTTCTTCTTTCTCTAACTGCTTTAGGTGTAAGGTTAAGTTTTTTATTTGAGATGTTTCTTGTTTCTTCAGGTAGTATTGTATTGCTATAAACTTCCCTCTTAGAACTGCTTTTGCTGCATCCCATAGGTTTTGGGTCATAGTGTTTTCATTGTCATTTGTTTCTAGGTATTTTTTGATTTCCTCTTTGGTTTCTTCAGTGATCTCTTTTTTATTTAGTATTGTTTAGCATCCATGTGTTTGTATTTTTTACAGATTGTTTCCTATAATTGGTATCTAGTCTCAGAGGATTGTGGTCAGAAAAGATACTTGATATGATTTCAAATGTCTTAAATTTACCAAGGCTTCATTTCTTACCCAAGATATGATCTATCCTGGAGAATGTTCCTTGAGCACTTGAGAAGAAAGTGTATTCTGTTATTTTTGGATGGAATGTCCTATAAATATAAATTAAATCCATCTTCTTTAATGTATTATGTAAAGTTTGTGTTTCCTTATTTATTTTCATTTTGGATGATCTGTCCATTGGTGAAAGTTGGGTGTTAAACTCCCCTACTATGATTGTATTACTGTCGATTTCCCCTTTTATGGCTGTTAGCATTTTCCTTATGTATTGAGGGGCTCTGCCAACCCAAGACCCAAGATTATTCTCCTACATGCTTTGTAGTGTTAGTTTATGCTTGTCTATCCATCTTAAATTGGATCCAACTCAAATTTTTGTATGGAGTGAGGCAAGAATTGAATTTCCATAAATGTATCTAGTTGTTCCAATTTTGTTATAAAAATGTTTATTTTCTACTTAATTTCCCTTGACTCCATATAAAATCAAATCATCATTTATGTGTGAGCATTATGGATGCTCCAATGATTTACCTGCCAATCATTATGCCAAATACAACACTCTCTTAAATAATGTAGTTTCATAATAAGTACTGAAACAATTTAATGTGAGTCCTTTGACTTAATTATTTTCCAAGATTGTTTTGATTATTCACAGTCCTTTGTATTTTCACAAATCCACATACATTTTAGCATCATATTGCTTATTTCTATTTTCTATTGAAATCTTCTGCAATTTCTACTGAGTTTGAAATGAATTTGTAGATCAATTTAAGGAGAATGGGCATCTTAACATTAATAATACTTCAATATGAACATGTAGCTCCTCATTTATTTATTTATTTTAAAATAGCCTCAGTAATTTTTGTAGTTTCCAAAATAAAAGTCTTGCATACATTCTGTTACATTTTCTCTAGGTGTTATATGTTTACAATACGCTGAGGAAAAAAAATGTTGGCTATGAGATGCTTCTTTCTGTTCCAGATGTGTATTTCCCTTTCAAGTGACCCCCTTAGCATAATGCTCTTGGCTCATTTTCCCCATTCACTTACTCTGCCCCAAGAGAGTGGAGTGAGGTGCTTGTTCAGAGAATCTGAAAGAAAAACTGAGGGTTGCAAAACTCTGAATCTTTCTTGATTTTTGCCTCTTGGAGGCTTGCAGAAAGCACCCACTCTGGCCTTCTAGAAACATGTGCAATTGCCTGTGAGAAGAGTCCTGCTCTGGTTCAATATTGCTTCTGTCTGGGTGGGTACAGCTATTTCACATTGAGATTCAAGTTTAGGAAGCTGACTCACATCAAAATATAAACCATGTTCTACAATGGGGGCTTTATCCATATAAAAGTTATTTTGCTTTCTCCCTCCTTGCTAGAAACCTATAACTCTAATATTTTTTTCATAATGTGTTCTCTTAACTTTGAAATTATTTTGGAACTAATATGCAGACACTAATCAGTCTCTCTGCACAAAACTATATTTATCTTCTGTTATAATTAAATACAATTCTTTTTTAATATTCAATTTTATAATTTTATAAAATCTTTCTCTACCTATCTTTTTATTAACCTATAAACTTTGGGGAAATACCTGAAATGCCATTCAGCAAGTTTTGACAATAGGTATTCTTGTTGGTGGAATTTTGGATGGTTAACTTAGTTTCCTGTTACTTACTTTATATTTTTGTTGCTTATTGCCTTAGTCAGCTTGGACTGCCATAACAAAATACTGTAAAGTGGGTGACTTAAGTAACAAAAATTTGTTTCTCACTGTCTGAAGGCTGGGAAGTCCAAGATCAGGGTGCTAGCATGGTCAGTGGAGACTCTCTTCCTGGATTACAGATGGCTGCCTTCTGTCTGTGCCCTCATACGGCCAAGAAAGAGAGAGAGAGAATAAGCGAGTTCTCTGGTGTCTTTTAAGTGTGGTTACCCCATCATGAGGGCCAGTCATACGATCTTATCTAAACCTCATTACCTCTCACAGGCCCCATCTTTAAGTACTATCACTTTGAGGATTATGACTTCAACATATGAATTGTGGGAAGATACAAATATTCAGTTCATAATACTTGCATTTTAAATTAAAAAGACTCTATTCAAACTAAAAAATAATCGGGTCATTAATTTTTTTTTTCCTGCTGATATCTTTTTTTTAAATTAATTTTTATTGGAGTACAGACGCTTTACAATGTTGTGTTAGTTTCTTGCTGTAGAGCAAAGTGAATCAGCCATAGGTATACATGTATCCACTCTTTTAGGGTCATTATTATTGATAAGAAAATAATTTGGAAAAAAAGAAGCCTCCTGTCTTTGATTTACCATCTGAAGAAATGTTCACATGTAGTTGAAAGTAATTGTTTACAATTTCCCCTTGAGGATAAAGAGTTTGCCAATATTAAACCCAAGATTATTTCAATAATCTATAGCCCCATACTTTCAAGCATATATATAAAAATTGTCATCATATGGGATATATATTGATAATATATCTCACACTGCATTGTGAATACCTAGAATTATCAGAATTACTAAAAAAGTTTAACAGAGTTGATGGATACAAGATAAAATGTCAAAATCAACTGCAGGGACTTCCCTGGTGGTGCAATGGTTAAGAATCCTCCTGCCAATGCAGGGGACACGGGTTCGAGCCCTGGTCAGGGAAGATCCCACATGCTGCAGAGCAACTAAGCCTGTGCACCACAACTACTGAGCCTGCACTCTAGAGCCCAAGAGCCACAACTACTGAAGCCCGCGCACCTAGAGCCCGTGCTCTGCCACAAGAGAAGCCACCGCAATGAGAAGCCTGCACACATCAACGAGGACCCAATGAAGCCAAAAATAAATAAATAAATAAATTTATTTAAAAAAACCCTCTATATCGTTAATATATGTCTAGGATATTTTACATTATTTCACATATCTATTCTATCTCTATAGCTATAAATATAATTTTATACCTATACCTAGATAGTGTCCACATGAGCAAATAAGTGGGAGCATGGTTCTGATCCAAGGAGTTTCAGTTACTGAAACACAGGTAGTTTCCTCACAGAGTAGTGTCATACCCAGCTTTCTCCCTGATGGCAACTTGTGATCGGTTTTTCAAAAAAGTTCTATAATTTGTCTTCAGAAAGTGTAACAGAAAGATTATATAATAAATATTCCATAAACTGAAATTCTTATTTTGCTTCTCTTTAATTGGTGGAGCCTCTTATACATGTAACTACTATATATTAAGATGAATTACTATATAAATATATTCCAAATAAGTACTGCAATAGCTTGTATGTGAAAACTTAAAAGAAGTGGTATAACCTGAGTAATATGGTTTACATTAAGGTGTGTAAAAACGAAGAACACATTTCCATCATCTATATTTAAATACACACCTTTATGTATTATGATTAAATATTGTTGTATCTTCGTTTCCCGCAAAATCAAATGATAGAAAATTGATGTGTATTTTTTCAGTAGTTATCACGTAAACACAATATTTAGTCAAGTTCAAAATTCAGTGCATAAAAGTAAAAATCAAGTAATTTATCATTTAACTTGAGCAAATACTGACACAAATTTATTATTATAAATGCAAAATAAGAAGAGTCGAGTCTACTGGTTGCATCATGAATTATTTATGAAAACAGAGGTGCATAATCAGAACAAGATATATGTACTTGTCCTAGAACTTCAAGAATTAAAAAAAATATATCTAAGGGAGATATAAGAGATAAAGAAAAGGGATGATGTATTAAAATATTTTTCTGAATAGGTATCAGCTAAAAATCATGCCAAATTTAAATGCAGATTGGAATTCTATTCAAAGGGTTTGTACAAAAAAAAAAATTCTTAACATTTCCTACAGTTTTTATATGTGAATTATATCTCAATAAAGCTCAATTAATAATGCCCAACGTGTTCAAAATTATAATAGTAATAATGCAATCTGTCTTAATTTTAAATTAAAAAAATTAATATGTGCTGTCAACATTTTCAAAGTTTTATGGTTAAGATTAAATAGGAACTAGACTTAAACTGCTTTTTATTATTTGGAGGTAAAAATTTTATTTGTAATTTATTCCACATTAATTTTATACACTCAACATTGATGTATTTATTTGAGGAAGTGTATAGTACAAAATGTTGAAAATATTTAATAACTTCATACTGATCATGAATCTGCTTAAGTTTTCTTTCTTACGTTCTTTTGATTTTTTTGCAAAGTTCCATCTTGCATTTGTTGTAAAATAAATTTATTGATTAACTGGCAAATTGTATAATAGTTGCCTACAATATTATGACCAAAGCTGGGATAGGAAATGGACTATCTATAGTTTTGATTGGCAGAGAAAAAAAATACAAATGAGAAAAAAACAATAAATTGTTAATTCAACTGTGAGGTAACTTGTGTAATTGATTTAAAAATCAAATCAAATTTAGAAGTAAAATAAATTCTGTTATAGAAAAATTTGGTAAGAAACATACAACTTTCAGTAGTATAGACTTTTCTTAAAGCTGCAAATGGATACCGTCATTTAAAAAAATCTAATTATACCTTTGGGTCTGCTCCTCCCTGTCTTATTTGTAATAAATTTCTCATCATCTTCCTTTTGAGATGTAAATATTTACCAATTTAATCGTTTCAATATCTCTAGAGTTTCCTCATTTCAAAGGGATTTTGATCTGTTCTAAATAATAAGCAGAGGGAAGTAGTCCATAGCTGTTACTGCTCTGTTTTGCTACAGTAGGTCAATATCCAAACCCACACATATTTTCCAATGCTTTACTGTTGCAAGTATATCCCTGCAGTGCCTACATATGGACAATAAAATTACAATTATAAGCAAAAATTCATATAATTTATCATTATTCTCTAAATTCCAAATGGCTTTATGCCAGTACTTGAGTCAACAGCCTGAACATCATATGGCATAAAGTTAATATGAAGTCCAGGACTTCTGCCAGCTATTCAGCCTTGTCAGGAACCTCACTGTGGAAAGTTTAATTAAGATAAAAAGGTTGACATAACTAGATAGAACCTTTTCCTCAAAGTTCTTGAACTAATTTTGCATTTTTCCCCCTTTCTGTCTTCTATCAACTCAACATAAAGAGCTTTGACAAAATAACACGAAGTTTATTTTTACACCATAATTCTAGGATGGGAGGTGCCTACCTTTCCTACATTTGCTTAAAGAAAAAGACCTCTGGGGGAAACACAAAAACAAACAAAAAAGAAAACACAAAAATAAAATAGGAAAAATCATACCAGTTAACATTTTCTAAGGCAAAAATAAAAATTGTTTGGAAATATTTTAAAACTGATCTGGGATATTAATTTATTGAGGGAGATGTTATATTTTATTTTATATAGTAAGATTTATAGAAGTTAAGATTTTTATCTTGGCAACTCAGTATATTTTTATAATAGTAAATCAAATGAATTTCAGCAGAAAATCATATTAGCCTATTACGTCTCCTAATACATATTGTCATAAAATCAAATCCATGCTATACTGTGGATCTAAAAATCAAAACAATAGCTTGTAGAATATAACATAACAGGTTATATTCATGGCCTCAGAATTTTAAAAAATCAACTTAAAAAAAAGTCCAATAGAAACATGTGTAAGAGACTTAAAAAGACACATAAAATAAACAATTCTGGACTTGAGGAATAACATACTCTCTTAAACTTTGAGATTTGCTGTTTTTCTTTTTTCCCTCAAATATTGTCATTTTATCATGTACCTGTGAAAATGGTCTTGAAAACTTCCAAGAGAAAACAACAGTCACTGTCATGTTCAGAATGTAAGAATTAAATGTCACCTTACAGAATTCTTTACAACTGAGCTTAGATGAGATTTTAATTACCATTTTCAAGCCACTTATAAAAGTTAACAAGCAAGGCAGACTTTCAATGCTAAAATAAGGAAATTTTCTTTGAGTTAATGATTAGTGGAAGGTTGAATATAAATAATAATTCTTTACAATTTCAGATTTAACATTAAGAAGAAAACTTAATAAACATTTATCTATCTGATTTTATAGAAATAAGAATTCATCCTTCCTAAAGATTTGGACTATCCTCTTCAATCATGTTGTAAAATATATTTAAAATACATAAATAATTTTCTACCCCAAAAATGAAGCATTCAACTCAAAAGTTACACATTTTTAGCGGTGTTTAGATATTGTTTCAAGAGGGTGACATAGCCTGTGTACTCCCACAGATGTAACAAATATGTTGAAGATGAATATTACAGAATAGTGAAAGCTATAATCTAGAAATATGAAAAAAATTCAGTACAATATAGGCAGAAAATATTAGGATTGGATTGAACTGGAATAATTAAGCAATTGCACTTGTTTCACTGCATATGAAAGAAAGGTACATCTAGGAATTAAATTAAGTAACCTGGGATAGATTCACAGAATCCAAAGTAAGAGCTACTTACAAAGTTGCATTGGAGAAATAAACATGAAAATGACTAAAATAAACCACTGGAGTTAGCAACATATTCTCGTTAGATATGTACTTCCTACAAAAATTTATTTTTCTAAGACCCTATCATTCGGGTAATTATAATGATGGAATATGCAACTT
The DNA here is from genome assembly GCF_009873245.2 of Balaenoptera musculus. Classification (NCBI taxonomy): domain Eukaryota; kingdom Metazoa; phylum Chordata; class Mammalia; order Artiodactyla; family Balaenopteridae; genus Balaenoptera; species Balaenoptera musculus. Next base: position 129,427,814 of record NC_045789.1, on the reverse strand, counting down.
TTCCTGGACATGTAGGGAAGAGAAATAATGAGAAGTCTATGGGAGAGAGAAAAGATAGTAGAGTCCATAGACTGACAATCGTCAAGAGGTCAAAAATCTGAGCTAGTGCAAATCTTGAACAAGCAGTGATGGATGAAATGGGCAGTAGAGATGATCAAAGAGTAAAAATATTTTAAATTATTTTTTAAATGTCAAGAAACACTTGCTCTCCAAAACAAGGAAGAACGAAAGTTATTACAAATGTGGTGTTCAAGAAACTGAGGGGTAAGATTTTGAAGAGTTATCAAGTTGAGAATTAAACTAAAAGTAGTAGAAAATAATGGGGTTTCAGTTGAGGGAATGTCTTTGAAAGGTAAAAGCAAAAGTGTCATTGTGGAAAGAGACCAAATAGTTTGAAAGAGCACACAGAAATGGAAAGCTTGGTACAGATAAATGTCATAAGCAATATGAACACAAAGTTCATTGGCAATATTTGTGTGTTTGTTTGCAGAAGGAAAGAACAATAACAGCATGGAAGTTACAAATTAAAATAAAAAACATACGATACCCAACCTCTTCCCCATTAGGTATGTGAAGCTGGGATGGGCAAAAGCAGCATCTTGCTGAAAGGGTCACTGAGGTTATATTTTCCAGGCACACTGGATTCCAGTTTTCACTGAAAATATGGAATCGTTTGTTAATCAGAGTACAAGCATTCCAGAAGACCTATCAAGATGTGAGATGGAGGATAGGAGAGTGATTCTGGTGAAGATACAAAGCCATATGGCAATAAAAGTATAATAACAGATGATGTGAAGGTGAGAGATAAACAGGAACATGGTGCACAGAGTTTCATTCCTGATAGTCTCTTTGAAGAGAACAAAAAGTGGTGACTTTTAAAATATTATACTTCACCTAATATTTTTAGTAACTTCAAGAATCATTTTGATGACTTAAGGGACTGCAACTTCCTGGAACATCATTCAAGGTAAGAGCTTATAAGGATTTTACTTAATGAAACATCTCATAATGCTTGGACACATAGAAAACTGTCTTGTATTGTATAAATCCAAATTGGTGTACTTGGAAGCTATGATTACAGGTATTTATCTCATCTTTTTGCTACATTTGTAATTTTTTCTTAGTGAAATATATTGCTTTCACTTATTTATTTATTTATTTATTTATTTATTTGGTAAATTCTATAATAATTTTATTTATTTATTCCATGGGTATCTTTTTTTTTAACATTTTTATTGGAGTATAATTGCTTTACAATGGTGTGTTAGTTTCTGCTGTATAACAAAGTGAATCAGCTATTCATATAAATATATACCCATATCTCTTCCCTCTTGCATCTCTCTCCCACCCTCCCTATCCCACCCCTCTAGGTGGTCACAAAGCACCGAGCTGATCTCCCTGTGCTATGTGGCTGCTTCCCACTAGCTATCTATTTTACATTCGGTAGAGTATATATGTCCATGCCACTCTCTCACTTCATCCCAACTTACCCTTCCCCCTCCCCGTGTCTTCAAGTCCATTCTCTAGTCTGTGTCTTTATTCCTGTCCTGCCCCTCGGTCCTTCAGAACCTTTTTTTTTTTTTTTAGGTTCCATATATGTGTGTTAGCATACGGTATTTGTTTTTCTCTTTCTGACTTACTTCACTCTGTACGACAGTCTCTAGGTCCATCCACCTCACTACAAATAACTCAATTTCATTTCTTTTTATGGCTGAGTAATATTCCATTGTATATATGTGCCACATCTTCTTTATCCATTCATCTATTGATGGACACTTAGGTTGCTTCCATGTCCTGGCTATTGTAAATAGAGCTTCAATGAACATTGTGGTACATGACACTTTTTTTTTCTTTTTTCTTAATGATTTTTTTTTTTTTTAATTTATTTATTTCTATTTATGGCTGTGTTGGGTCTTCGTTTCTGTGCGAGGGCTTTCTCTAGTTGTGGCAAGCGGGGGCCACTCTTCATCGCGGTGCGCGGGCCTCTCACTATCGCGGCCTCTCTTGTTGTGGAGCACAGGCTCCAGACGCGCAGGCTCAGTAATTGTGGCTCATGGGCCCAGCTGCTCCGCAGCATGTGGGATCTTCCCAGACCAGGGCTCGAACCCGTGTCCCCTGCATTAGCAGGCAGATTCTCAACCACTGCGCCACCAGGGAAGCCCCATACATGACTCTTTTTGAATTTTGGTTTTCTTTGGGTATATGCCCAGTAGTGGGATTGCTGGGTCGTATGATAGCTCTACGTTTAGTTTTTTAAGGAACCTCTATACTGTTCTCCATAGTGGCTGTATCAATTTACATTCCTACCAACAGTGCAAGAGGGTTCCCTTTTCTCCACACCCTCTCCAGCATTTATTGTTTGTAGATTTTTTGATGATGGCCATTCTGACTGGTGTGAGGTGATACCTCATTGTGGTTTTGATTTGCATTTCTCTAATGATTAATGATGTTGAGCATCCTTTCATGTGTTTGTTGGCAATCTGTATATCTGCTTTGGAGAAATGTCTATTTAGGTCTTCTGCTCATTTTTGGATTGGGTTGTTTGTTTTTTTGATATTGAGCTGCATGAGCTGCTTGTAAATTTTGGAGATTAATCCTTTGTCAGTTGCTTCATTTGCAAATATTTTCTCCCATTCTGAGGGTTGTCTTTTCACCTTGTTTATGGTTTCCTTTGCTGTGCCAAAGCTTTTTAGTTTCATTAGGTCCCATTTGTTTATTTTTGTTTTTATTTCCATTTCTCTGGGAGGTGGGTCAGAAAGGATCTTGCTGTGATTTGTCAGAGTGTTCTGCCTATGTTTTCCTCTAAGAGTTTTATAGTGTCTGGCCTACATTTAGGTCTTTAATCTATTTTGAGTTTATTTTTGTATATGGTGTTAGGAAGTGTTCTAATTTCATTCTTATTTTTATAGTGAAACTTTATTACATTCAAATAATTAATAGAGGACTATTCTGTTAAATAAACACAATGAATGTCTGTTATGCTTAACATGTCATAGTTGTTTCATATTATTTATAGATTTTTGTCTACTGCATTGAAATTTACAGCAATACTGCATATGTTTAGCTTAATGTAATCATTTTCTAACTGTGCTCTGTGGAGCCAGCCCAGATTCAACAAAATTAGCTCTAATTTTGTGTCTTTTATTTGTTTCTGCTTCTAGGTTAAATATGGTTTGAAAAAAATGTGTTAGAAAATTTGAAAATTGTGAAAATCACTGGCTTATTGGAAAGAGTGTTCCATTCAAAGATGAAGCCCTGTCTCCAGCTTACTTTAAACAGTCCTTTAATTCCAATCTGTGTCTGGGTTTTCCCATCTCTAAAATATTTCCATGGAACATTTCACTTCTCTCATAGAATTAAGATATATTTTATGTTTGGAATTTACTAGAAAACTATGATATTACTTTTGCTATGTTAACACTCCCTGAACCACTCTTCAAAGTGAAAAGCAACCCCAAAATAAAAAACTATTACTAATATTCACTCTTCTTCTCAAATTATTTCCTTGTCAACATCTTATCATTCCTCTGACTTCAGCTGATTAATGTATTAATGGATTGATTTATTCATCTGAACTTATCTTTGTGAATGTTATCTCCACATATGCATGAAATGGGTGGAGTATAAATAGCAACACTAGTTAATACTATCAGCCACCAAGAAAGGTTTACCTAGTAATTGTACTGTTTGTGGTATTTATTTATTTTTAATTCAGTAGTACCTCATCTATAAGTTTGTTTCCTTTACTTTCTCCATTTTTAAATATCTTGGCCATTAGAGAAGAGCATCTTTATTTTTCCAGAATCTTACAAGTTACTGATAACACTAACCTGTGATAGGTTTATTTTGTGTGGTGCTTTGGTGATTTCCTGATTCCAGTAAGTTGTTCTGACCAATATTAAAATGCAGAAGAGTTTAGAACTACTTTGATATTTTTGCAAATCAAAGAAAAATATTTATTTCTTCTGGATAGCCACGAGAGAACTAATAACTCTTAGTATACCTGAATTCATTAAAAATCTCCTTTTGAAATGTATTATTACCAACAATTCAAAGGACAGTAGCAAAGTAAATGGGCAGTGCTTCTCTATGCAAACATTCTGAAAGTGAGCTGCTGTATTTACAAAATTAACAATAATAAATGTCTTTAAGAATGGTTGTATTATTTTTTAACTTTTTAAATTTGTTTATTACCTCTCCAAAATAAAATTGCCCTTTAAAATTCTTTTGAGTTTTCAAACATTAGTATTCCATATCTTCACTACATTAAAATGTCTGATTATAAGAAAATACTGGAATAGCTATATAATTTTCGGGGCCAAGTGCAAAATGAACATGAGCATTGTGTCTTGCTCAAAACCTATTAAGAATTTCAAGATGGTGACAGCAGAGCATTAAACCAAATATGAGGTCATTATACCCATCATGTCCTGTGTGACTGCACAGGTCACACAAACATGAAGCTGGCTCTGAGCCTATATCCAGTTAGGTTAATTTTACAGATTCTCAAACTGAATAAAAAAGAAAATGCATTCCAGGTGTGTACTCCGTTATTTCAACGATTATGAATTAAATTGGTAATGATATTAGGATTTGTGCTCAGAATCTCAGTTTGTGTCTGAATAAAAATTTCTATATGAATTAATTTTTATAACAAAAATTTTTTTTCTAAGAAGAGGATTCCTGAAATAATGAAATTAAAATAATTTATAATTTAATTCTGTATTTTAAGTCATATAATTTAATTAAATAAATATATATATTCCATTACTAATTTAAATAAAGAGATCAAGAGAAAATGTATAGTTGAAATTACTCTACTTATTTTAAAATTATATATATATTGCATTGAACAATTAAGATCTAAGAGCATAAGGGAATTCCCTGGCTGTCCAGTGGTTAGGACTCCGAGCTTTCACTACCGGGGCCTGGGTTCAATCCCTGGTTGGGGAACAAAGATCCTGCAAGCCGTGCCAAAATAAAAACAACATCTAAGAGCATAAATGAATGAGCATTTTTGAACACGTAAAATGCTCATTCTGGATGTTTCTGGAACATGTTTTAGCAGAGCAGGAGCTCACCACTGATCCACCTCCTGCTTGAACAACCCAGTAATGTGATTTGCAGGTGGGTTGTAATTTCATCCAAAACATCCTACAATAAGGAATGTACTTATTCTCACAGGGTTTGACCTACATAAGAATTTGTAAAAGAGAAAAATCATTGTCCTTCTTGAACTTAATGACTGTCTTTCTGAATTCACACGCATATCTACCTGACCAATCGTTCTTACTCTGGTAAAATTATCTGGTAAAATTAATTTGAAATATAAATGATGGGTTGTCTGTTCTGCATAAATGTGTGTGTTACAAATGCAAATGCATTTATGTATTTTACAGCTATGCAGTTTCAAGAACTGACTTATTTCTATCTGCTTTTTATTCACTTTTTAAAATTAGGCTACTGATGCATATTAGAATTTAATTACACCAATTAGTGCTGCCACATCAGACATATGATGTGCCTTCAATTAAGAAATACCTAATGGGTATTCGTACAATTTAGCTTCATAATTAAAGTTCTAAGAACATCACAAATTAAACATTATGATTACCGAACATTAAAAATCTACTGGTAAAACTAAAGCCGAATATTTTAGCGTCTCCTTTTAAGTTGATTTTTAAAAAGAAAATCAGGATTACGTAAAACACAATGTTAATATTATAGAAGAATTCTTAAATAGAGAAGATTATGCATACATGTACCCCCATTTGTGTACATACAATGATGAAGTCTTTAGGAAAGTATGAAACCTAGCACTCATGTCACCTAATGGGTGTTAAAGGTTATCATTTCAGGGTTTTGTTTTGTTTGTTTCCTGTTTCTCCTTTTTCATATGTAAATATTCGGTTTCTGTGGTAGCCACTTAGAACTCCTGCTTCAGGGAACAAAGACCATGTGCAGCCCCAGCTGCTGCCCATCTGATTGTATGACTGTGTTTGCACTGAGGCCATGTTTCCTCAGGCTGCTCCTGGCCACTGCTGAGGGTACTAGTGCAAGAAACATTCTTAGGAACCCTAGGACTCTTCTTGCAGAAGACTTTAAGTTGAGGACTCCTCGTTGGTCTGTCCAAAGCTAACTAAAACTGAGCTGTGCTGTAGGCTGAAAGAAAATCTGTCCCAATCCTTCCTTCTTCCTCTCCTTTCACAAGGATCAGAACTGCATTGCTGACCGAAGGCTCCCTACACTTAGATCTGCTCTCTCTCCTTAATGCTTAACAGGAATTTCCCCCCTTATACCTTTCATGCAACCAATAACTTCCTGGTGTCAGAAAATCTGACCTAATAAACTATCTGATATGAAACATATACATATATACTTAATAATTATTGTCATTATTAGAGTACTTATTTTTAAATATTACCTCTTTAGAGATATTATCTCTAGTACTGTATTGAAAATTAGGATTATGGTAATTTTTATATTCCTTCTTTTGAGGAATAATATTTAAGGTAAAAATACCTTTTCCCCACAATTTACATATCAAAAATAAATGTACAGTACATTAAGACAGTCAAAACCCACTGATCTCAATCACTTCCATTGATTTATGTGAAAAAATAATACCAAAATTATAGACTAATTCGTATATTTTAACATTATCTTAATTACTCATCATAAAAATCCTACAAAATTATTATGCTTTATTACAGATAAGAAACTAGATTAAAGAGAGGTTTAGGTGAGTGCCAGCTGAAGCAGTATTTTCTTAAATCCATGAATAATACACATGTACACTTAATCAGAGGTACTCTACTTGGTGGGTGGTTATGCATATATATCATATATGTATGCATAGGTCATGAAAATTGCCTCTAGAATTTTGATGCCTTGGGGCAATGCTACCTTTTATCTACTGTTTTAAATAAAGCTTTTTTGGAACACAGACAGGCACATTTATTTACATATTGTCTATGCCTGCTTTGGGGCTAAAAGTAAAATTACATATTTGCAAGAGACTGTATGGACCCCAAAGCCTAAAACATTTTCTCTTTGGCACTTTACAGAAAAAGTCTGCCAATCTCTTACCAAATTCAAAACACTGAGACAACACAGACAGTGGTGAGTGGGTACTAAAATCCAACGTTCTGTGTTACAGCTCTTAAAACTAAGAAACAGAAAAACTGAGCCAAAATGAATTGGTTGTTTGTTCCAGAAAATTTTTGCTCAAAAAAAAAAACCCCTGTAAATCAATAAATAACTTCACTGTTTGCTTCAGGAAATTCCTGCAGATCAATTTATCTGAAGCAATATTCTATTCACCTAGGTAAACAGCTCCCTTAACAAACAACGGCTTATCAAAACTGACTTCTAGACTTTCACTTCATTCTATTTATCAGTCCTTAGCTACGAGCTCACAGTTCCCTGCCCTGAAAGGTCACAATTAATTCCGCTTGAGAGCCAACCATAAAGTCTTCTAAATATCCTCCCCAGATCCCTTTTTCTGAGGTACTGAAACTTTGTCAATGTCCTCTTCTTGCTCACAGGTATGAATTTTAAAAACTATGAAATTAGGGGCCTGAACGTAAGTTAAATTTTTAAAGCATTTTTTGACAGATGATAGATGTACAATACCATAAAGAATAATAGTCATCATCCAATAACATGGGAAGTAGGTCAGATACAATAATTTTATCTCTGATGAAGGACAGTCAAGACATATTACGGGAAATAAGTAAAAAAAACTCTATAATTCTAAAGATGATCAATATCTAAGAATACAATGGGATGAGGCTCAAAATTTGCATGGCAATGGAAGTGTTCTTTCATTTCCAAGGGGAAAACTTGAGTAGACTTAAGATTACAGGACTTTGCTTTCCTGAAATTTAACTGGATGCCTAAGCATCATTCCTTCTCTATCAAACTGAATTAAGTGAATCCTTACGCATTAGACTTTCCTTTCTCAGACAGAGATTATCTAAATGATCCCCATTAAATATGTTCATTTAGAATTTGTGTCCCATTTAAACATGCAGAGATTTGTACTAGAGTATGTAGTGGCCTGGTTAAAGTCTTACTCTACACAATACACCTGGGAGGAAAACAATGTCTAAATTACTTGAAAATCCCAGAACCTCTGATAGAAATTTTTAAAACACATAGACCCTTCTTACTGAATATTAAAATATACAACATATATCTAGGTAAGCTAGAGTTTCTCAAACCAATGTTTCCTGGTTGAAAAAAAGAGGAAAAGTGACCCCAAAGAAAATATACCTAAAAGACAGGAGTAGCCTTGGCTAAAGACAGAGGGTTCAGGTTCATGCAGGATCATTTATTCCAGTGGAACAAACCCACTATGATAACTAATCTTCCAGCATCTTGATAAGTACAGGAAGAGGCATGGCTTTCAGATATTGGAATTTATGGCAATAAGGGAGAATGAGTTCTTAAACAACTATTTGGAGAAATAAAAGAGGTATGTTTTTCACCAGATGAAGGTGGTCAAACCAGTTACTACCAAAGTCAGCAAAAAGAATTAGTTTGATTAATAGATAAGACAGAAGTAAATTAATAAAGAAGCCTAATTTTACACCACAGTCTTTCTTTTTTCAGATGATTAAATAAAAATGTCACCTGCACTTTTAATTCTGCAAAATTGTTTAGAAATAGAAGCTCTCAAGAAAACAAAGTCCCTTGTTGTAGCACGGCGAGACTGGGGAAAACCTTGTTTGGATTTGATCTAATTAGACTTCCCCAAAATGAACACCCAAATGCTGGGCTGTCAGGGTAAGACTCCTGTGGGTGTGGCCGTTTCAGGGCCTGGGGGCCACCTTCACCCTCGTTAACAAGAAGTGGTTTCCGCAGGAATCCTTGGGCCTCTGCCCACCCCAGACGGCCCTGGGCCGGGGCCTGCCCCTCCTCTGGCCTCTGCCCTCTGCCCTCTGCCCCCAGCCCAGCCCCTCACTGCGGCCCATCCTCTTCCGCAGGACCCTCACGGTCCCAGCCGAAGACGCACTGGAACTCAAGTCCCAGCTCACAGGGACACACACAAGGCTTCGCGGAGTCCGCTGCCTGCCCAAGAATCACGGGCTCCCAGGTGAGGGCAGTTGGGCGAGGCTGTCCTCCCCCCTCTTGAAGGGAGCAGGCCCTGTCCCCAGGGCTTCCCTCATTCCACGCTGCCCCCCACGTGAGGGGAGAACCAGGACTGCCTCCACAGGACAGCGGGGGGCTTTCGGGATGGGGGCACTGACCCTCCAGTCGAGCCCGAGCTTGTGCACCCTCCTGGGAGGATGCGGCATCCTTCCTCTTCTAGAGATCCAAGCTCTCCAGGAAGGAGAGAGCTGGACACACGAAGCAACACTGAGGGGGCCTCGGCTCACCTGCAGCCTGGGAATCTTGACCCGCTTCCCTCCAGGAGACGTGGCCTGGCTGAAGCCCCAGCCGTCTTCGTGCGCCGGACGGAAGCCCGGTGCGGGCAGCAGGGCTTGGGGGGGCGCCGGCAAGGTGGGCTCCGGGGAGGGTCTGGCTTGGTGCGTCAGCCGGAGTATGCGCCGCTGGGCGTGTCCTCCTCCAACCGTGGTCGTGGTGCCGGAGAACTCTCCAGAAGGGCCGGCCCTCCGTGGCCAGGATCCGCCCCCGGCAGTGGATGCGCCTCACCCCGCTCTGCCCGCCTTTCCTCCCCGGCGGCTGGAGGGGGCCGGGCGACCTGGGAGGACGGTTAGTAAAGGGTGACGCTCCTCTGGTTGCCTCACACTTTGGGGCCTCATTTTTTTAAAGCGGGTCCATCGAATCTGCTGCTTTCCCGTTGACTGAGAAGCTAGCTAATTCGTCGGTGCGCGGAGCTCTAGTTTCCCCCTCGCGGCGGGCCTGCGCGCTGGGACCTCCCTCGTCTCCACTCCAGACTCGCCTCCCGTCCCGCGCGCTCACCGCGCGCCCTGAGACCGCGGGGCCTTGGAGGAGGGCCGCGCGCCCTGGGCTGCCCGCTCTTTCCTCACCAGGAGCCGGAACGGCAGCTCAGGATAGAGAAAATAAGCTTGCAGGAGACTCTCCAGAAGCTCTACCAAGCTCCTACGGAAGGAGACGCGGAACAAAGGTAGCCTCGCTGGGCGCGGGCCCGAGCACCGTCGGGCAAAGCTGCCCTGCCCCCCAGGTGCCCGTCCCCCCCAGGCTCCGAAGCAAAGACCATGATGTCCAAACTGAAAGGGCAGCTGGAAGAAATAAGGTCCAAGTGCAGTTCCTCGGGCTGGTCAGGAAGTACCTACTGGCGAGTCTCCTTGAATTTCTGCTCCTCTCCCTCGGAAGGCCTGACACTCGCCAGGCTTTCTCCGGTAAAGCCTTGGAAATCAGTCCGTGTGCAAGCCTACCTGGCTTCTGAGAGGACAGCCCCGGGGTCAGGGGCAGCGTGACTGGCAGCAGGTCCCCCAGACAGCAGTGACTTGCTGCCCCAGGTCAGGTATGCGGAGAGCTGGGGTGACCGTGAACATCGCAGCCACCCCTGGCAGTTCGCAGGACTTCGGCCCCTGGACAACCTCGTCCCTCATCTTTTACAACGTGGGCGAGAACTCGCTGGGGTGAGCAGAGGATGGCCTGAGCCCACCTCGACCCCAGGTGCAGCCCAGGCCGAGGAAGGAAGGAAGCCGGCCTGGGGGTCCCTGTGCCGCGCAGGCCTTTGCAGACAGAAGGGGAAAGGAAATAAAGAAGTCGGTCCCCCGGGGATGAAAGGATTAGGAAAGACTCTGACTTCCCTCATCCGAGAAGGGTTTGCACTTTTTTTTTTTTTTTAATTTGGAAAGTTTCCGTCAGAGCTTTAAGTCGCCTCGTGTTGGCGGACCCTGGCCCCCTTTGCCGGGCGCCTGGCCGAGTGGCCTCCTGGCCTCCGAGCCGTGGCCCCTACCGGACCCGCCCCTGCGGACCTGGGCACCTGATAACACCTTGTGGCGCTTCTGCAGCCCGGACTTCCTCGTCGACCGCATCAGCAGCGCTCTGCCCAGGTAAGGCTGTGACCCTGAGAAGGGTGAGGCCAGAGCCTGGCTGGAAAAGGCCGAGGCGAGGACGGGGAGGCGAGGGGATGCAGACAGGTCGGAGAAAAGGGGGCCAGCGGTGGCAGGAGGGGACACGGCGGCCGGGGAGAGGCCCCTGAGGCCCATGGGGGGGACGGGGGACGAGCGGGTGGGGCAGGGCCCATCGGCTGGGGGAGGGCAGGCGCGGCGGGAGGTGTGCTCCAGGGCGATCACCAGGTTGGTGGAGAGGAGGCAGCAGACCCCAGCTGGCCGTTGCCGGGCCCCTCTTCTCCTCCCCTTCCCGCCACCCCGTGGACATGTGGGCGGGCGGGGTGAGACGGAAGTGACCCCGGAAGACGGAGCCTGTTCAGACCCTACTCCTGTCCCTTGGCTTGGCAGTCTGTCCCAGAGCAGGTGCCTGCCGGTGCTGGGCCTGCAGGTGCACCATGATCTTGAAAGGTGTAATGCTAAAGAGAAAGAATTATAGGGCCAAGCGGAAAGGTTAGGTTTAACAAATGCTTGCCTCTTTGAGCCACTCCACGCCACATGTCTACTCTTCATACCTACAACTCCCATTCAGAGCGAACATCTGAAAAAGAGACTGTAAAAATGCATACCTTTGTCCATTTATTCATTCAGTGAAACAAAATGTATTCATCACAAGCTTGAGGTTAAGTTCCGTTCAATGTGCTGATGAATGGGACGGAAAGAGGTTCTCAGGCTTACAGATTGTATAAATACTAATCTGACTGAAGTAGCATTCATTTGAAAGGCAGCAGATAGTAAGTCACACTAGAAAAGCAACTCAGGAGAGTATATGAGGAACAACCTGGTAGACTAGACTGGAAGACTTTTCCAAAACCAAATAAAGTAGAATTATTTCCAATATAAATTTATTTATGGCTTTCCTCCAGTGTTCTTGATTTCTGTATGTTCTTAGTGATGGAAGGTATAATGTATCTGTTAGTTCAAGATCATCTGGATCCTTAATGACACAATTTGTGAAATGACATCTACTTTCTTGTCGAAGTCAAATCTAAGAAAGTCTTTGGATCTAATTCTGACATACTCTTTCAGTCTGTGGCGCAGTGGTCAGCATAGAGTTTATTTTCTTTTTGCTTCTGGATTAATTCTGTTTTTTGGATGATGTATATTAACTTTTTTATCTCAAATTTTCATTTTGCTAAAGAACATCTCAATTAATTTTCTTTTCAGAAGAGGAGTCTGGGAATTAACTTTGGTTATTTTTAATATTTATGAAAATTTATTTGTTAGTTAAATGCATTATCCATTGTTTTGCTTCCTTATAGAATTCTAATAAAAGAGAATTCCCCTATACCTGTAAAGAAACTGTTCTATTGTCAGCTGGTATCTAATGTTGCTGATGAGAGATCTGATATCAATATAGGTTTTTTTCCTATTTCGGTAATTTGTTTTTCTTCCCATTGGCAATCTTTCTATTTATTTAAAATGTCAACAGGATGTATTAAGATGAGGGTACTAGTACTCAATAAAAACTTATACTTGATTCCTTATAAATGTATTTAGTGTAGGAGATTTTTCTTCTTTTATTTATTTAGCATTTGCAACCCTACATATTCTTTATTCTTTCTGTGTTCAGAGCTCACATTCAATGAATGTTGAACCACCTGGGTTTATCCTCCAGTTAATCTAAAATGGCATGATTAAGTTAGCATGAAAAAACCACTCTGGCTGCTTTTGAGAGAAAAGAACTACCTGGCAGCAAGTATTGAAGTGGATAGAACCTTTGAGTGACTATTGCATGGATGGGATGGGAGGGAAAGGTGACCTGTTTTAGGATGAATAGCAACAATTAGATAAATGATAAGATCAATAAGTCTCATGGGAATTGGTTTGTTGACTGGATACCTTTGAAAAAGATGACAACTGTAGCAAATTCTGTCCCTGTCAAATTTTACCTACAAGGCTGATCTGCCTTCTCTGGCTTCTTTCAAGATAATTACTAACAGTGTTTGCTAAAAATATTTTCCATGGGGCTTTTCACACTTAGAAGTTTCTTCCTAGTTTTGCAGGTATGGTCTCTGAAATGACTTAAGGATAAGAAAAACACAGGGCCTTCTTCACTTGTGCTTTTATTCTTCTGATGGATTTTGGTTAGTTATATTTTTATTAACTGAAAACACCAGTAAGATCTTACTCACCAGTCTTTCAGTTTCATGTTTGAGACTCCATTTGTGGATAATCAGTGCCCATTACCAGGTCAAGTGCTGCTGTTTAAATATAGCCTATTGAATAAGCCGCCATGTACAAGTTCTTTTCTTCCCATGGCCCATGGTGTTTTACACATACCCACTGATCTAAGATTAATCATCTTTTCCTGAGATTATTGATAGAATGAGGTAGATCACCTACAGTCTTTCTTTGCATAACATGATATACAATGTTGGTCCCACTTAGATTTTATCGGTTAAATATCCTTTATAGCAAAAGACTTCTCGTTTTGCTGAAGTGGTTTGTGGGAGAAATTTGTAAACTGAAAACACTATATTTCATCATTTCACTTCTTCCTACTCTTTCCAAAATTACTTAAATTTCCAGAAAGGAACGAGGGATAAAGATTAGGAATAGACTCAAAAGAGACTGGGAAAATAAGGAAACAAGATCCAAATACAGGCTGTCTGGATCCAAAAATAGACTTCTAATAACATGTTATCTATTAAGAAACCAAGGGAATTCTAAGCATAAAATGCAAAAGTGTAACTGCCTCTCTATGGCAGATAATGAATGAAAAATAGCTGCAAAATTATTGATACAATTCTGGTTTTTAAATTAGACTGTGTGCTCACATGCATTCATTCTATTAATATGTCTCATAAGTTATGCATTTTAATCAAATATTAAATAATAGAAATAAAATATAATTAAATGAGATAACTTGCAACACATTGCAACATAAAACAAAAATATAATTTAGTACAGGCAAAGTTTTATATGGCCTGACCTTTCACTATGTAAATAGGTAACTTTTAGTCCAGGAAATCACAAAACCCATACTTTTTTAGGCCCAAAAGGATGTAATGGAATAAATTAATTGTAAACAAAGGTCTCCTGAAGCCAATTTATCATATCACGTAGGAAAATAAATAAATAAATAATAAAATTAGAAGTCCTAAATCTATAAAAAATGAAATTAGGTAAGCACAGATAATTTATTTAAGTTGAATATCTTTTGTTCACTAGGTATATTTAATTTTTGTAAAGTTTAGAACTACCTGGATTATTATTATTATTCATTACTAAGCACATTAAAATTTCACTTTAATAATATACTTTTTAACTTTTATTCGTATAATAACAATTGGTTATGATGGAGGGAGATGTAAAACCGTAATAAAACTCCAGGTGAGTAATCAATGTGTAAGTCAGCAATATGCATTTATCCTTTATTTTTATTTTTTAAATTAATTAATTAATTATTTATGGCTGCGTTGGGTCTTCTTCACGTGGGCTTTCTCTAGTTGCAGCAAGCGGGGGCTACTCTTCATTGTGCTGCGTGGGCTTCCCATTGCGGCGGCTTCTCTTGTTGTGGAGCACGGGCTCTAGGTGCGCAGGCTTCAGTAGTTGTGGCTCGTGGGCTCTAGAGTGCAGGCTCAATAGTTGTGGCACACAGGCTTAGTTGCTCTGTGGCATGTAGGATCTTCCTGGACCAGGGCTTTAACCTGAGACCCCTGCATTGGCAGGAGGATTCTTAACCACTGTGCTACCAGGGAAGTCCGGATCCTTTATTTTTTTAAATCATGTGGTTCATATATATATACATACACACAATTGAATTTATAGATCCTGCAATATGGTGCAAGTGTACTTGCATAAGCTTAATATCTACATTAAGGGTAACAAAGAAAAGATATTGTATAATTAAAGACATAAATAAACACATCACTCAGTGTAATTGCTCATTAAATATAACATCTATGTAACATGGGTCTTTGTTGCCTTGAAGTAACTCCCCATGGGATTCTAGACTTAATCTTATTTCATCAAATGTCACACAGTCTTTGGTTCTGATCAAGTATAGTACTATAGGCAATGTATATCGACACTGTACTAACTCCTAAAAAAGTAAAAGTTGTATATATTTCCCTTTTTGTTTCAGTTTTATTATTGTATTTTCATACACATACTAAATAATTTATTAAAGTACATATGACCATCACTTAAATTCGGCAGTTACCATGGTTTTGCCATACTTGCTTCATGTATTCCTTTTCTGCTTTTTGCTAAATTATTTTCAAATCATATCCCAGCATGCCATTTCATACCTACATAATTAAGGGTGCATTTTCAGAAAATACAGATAGTTAGTAATGCATTTTTAAAAGAGAATGTTAATTTCATTTAATGCAGCACAGTTCAAGTAATGTTTGTTTTTACTGAGCCATACTTACTATATATTTTTTTATTATATATTTGAGAACATGATTTGGAAAAAATATATTTGAACCAAAGTTCATGCTCAGTGAATAATTTTACCTTCTCAACTAATCTACTAAATAAAAAAATGACAGCAATACCCATTTCTCTTTCTCTAAGTTACCTCATGATATTTACAGATTTTGATAGCCTTCACAGTGTTCTCATTCTTGGTTTCAAGTACATGGTTCCTAACTCTTTTCAATCTCCTCTATAATCAAGTGCAATAGAAAGGATAAAATAGACCCTATGATTGATTGTGGAAATAAGAGTATAATATCTAGCATAATATTAATAGTATAATAACACTGTATTAGAGGTGGAAATATATTATGTAATAATCATATAATAAAAATGGGAAATGTAGTTTAGATTTGACAGAAAAAGAGAAACATAAACACCTTGAATTGATAGATACATAATTAATTGAAAGCAAAGTTATTTACTTAAGCTATTTTTGCATACTCTTCTTTTCCTGAGCTTTATTTATATAGCATTGAACAAAGTATGCCTTCAAAGAACACAGTGTTTGAAGTGAATATAGATGAAAAGTAATGTAAGCAAATAAAATAAAGTGTGACAATTAAAGTTAAATTTAACATATGAGAAACTTTGAGAGAACGTAAACACACGTATACTTTACCAGTAGGGAAGTAAATACAAGCTGAGCTAAGTAAATGTATGTTGCATGAGGC
Organism: Balaenoptera musculus; assembly: GCF_009873245.2. NCBI lineage: Eukaryota > Metazoa > Chordata > Mammalia > Artiodactyla > Balaenopteridae > Balaenoptera > Balaenoptera musculus. Next base: position 129,411,661 of record NC_045789.1, on the reverse strand, counting down.
AGGGGCTACAGTAATAAATAAAAGATGAGAATGAGGACATAGACTAGATAGGAGGCTAGTTCATATAAAATGTTAACAGTTAAAGGAATCTGAGCTTCTGGTTGGGGTAATAGAAGCTATTGGTACTTTTAAGCAGGGGATTGATATGATGAGATTGCAGTTTTCAAGATATAATTTAACCAACATTTAAAGAATGGATCAGAGAAGTTTGACCCTGCAGGTAAGGAAGTAAAATAAAAGTCTTTAGCAGTGATCTAAGTGAGAATTAGATGGAAGTCAAAGCTGTTTACTCAGGTAGGCTGAATCAAAATTGGTGACTAAGAAGAAGCTGTGTTAAGGAGAGTGAAAGGTCCAAGACTGTGTGTTAGGTATCTGGCTTGGGTAATATTAACATGGAATGACAGTGACATATGCAGTTATGTTCAGGGTCAGTGAACAAGTTCTGGGCCATAAGATGTGGATGGAAGTCACGCAAACCATTTTCAGGTGTTCCTCTTAAAACTTCTCACGGCAAACATAAAAATTAGAAGTTATTTGTTATAATAGCCCATCTTGAGTAAAACCAAGTTGTTACCTTTGATGGAGAAACATGAACAGATATGGCAGGGCCAGGGAAATGAAGATCAGCAATTTATTTTGAGGAATGTTGATTCTGACATGTCTATTAGATATCTGAAGTAGTGAAAGCCCAACCAAGAAAATAGAAGTCATTGAGAATTTAAAACAAAGGGAATTAGTGCAGGCAATTGGTTCAAAATAGCTTTAAAAAAGCCAATCAGGAGATAGTGAGGCAACTCAGAATTAGCAACAGGAAGCTGCTACCACTTGGATGGAGGGAGAAGAGAGACTGCATTACTGGAGCTGAGGAGAGGGGTTGCTGGTGGAAACTGGAACCACAGTGGGCCTGTGTAAAAGGAGCTGGAGCCATGGAGGAAATGCAGCTGTTATGAGAGGTGACACCAAGACAGAGAGGGATTGAGGGAATAATTATATCCTTCCTTTCTTCTTTTCATCTTTCTACATGTGTTTCCCATGGTTTGATCCCACCTGGAAGCCAGCTTACAGGAAATGCTGAGATACACAGCCTACAGAGGTCAGGTCCTCTGTGTTATGAACCACATAGGGGAGAGTGAGGAATGGATTTCAGGAAAAATAGACCCATTATAGTCACAACATTTAACTAGAAGTATAAAAAAATGTAATTGAATTTGTTCTGTGTCAAATTCTGGATAGAGATATGGCACGGAAATATAAATTTGGGATTCATTAGCATTTAGATTGCACATAAAGCCATGAGATGGAATGAGACCACCAAGGAAGTAAGTGCAAAGAAAGATGAGGGGGAAAAAATCAGGTGCTGAGACCTAGGGAATACCCACATTAAGAAGCCTAGGAAAGGGGGAGAAACCAGGGAAAGAGACTGAGAGAAAATTAAAAAAAAAAAAAAGACTAGAGAAATAATAGGAAAGTAGAGAAGCTAAATGAAGGAGAAGGTAGTGATAAACTACATCAAATGCTGCTAATAGATCAGGTAAGGTGAGTAAAAGAGGAAAAGAGCCATTAAGAGCAGAAGAGAAGTTTAATTATTGTGCTGGGGGCAAAAACTTGTATGGAGATTTAAAGGAGAATGAAATGAGCAGCCATGGAGACGGTGAGTATAAATGATTCTTTTGAGTATTGGTGGAAAAGGGATTAAGTTCCCTGGGGGTGTCTGGCAAGGAAAACCTGATATGCAAAGGTTTTTAGTTGATTATTTGCTTTTGTTTTCTAAGCTGGGAGAAATAATAGCATATGTGTATGACTGTGAAATGACCCAGTAAGGAGGAAAACATTGATTAAGAGAGAGAGAAGCATTCCTTGAAAGGAGTCTGTGTGTAGCCAGAGAGAGTTAATGAATAAACAACGAGGCTGACCTCAGTGGTTAACCTCAGTGGTTGGCATGAATATTTCCTTTCTGGCAATGGTTCTCCACAGGGGGCAATTTTGCAAAAATTGGCAATGTTTGGAGACATTTTTGGTTGTCACAATTGGTGAATGGGGAAGAAGGAGCTACTTGACATGAAAGAGAGGCCAGGGATGCTGAATCACATCCTACAATGCACAGGACAGCTCCCACTCTCTCTCTGGCCCTGCCCAACGAAGCATTGTCTGGCTCAATATGTCAGTAGAAGCAAGGTTGAGAAACAGTGATCTATGGTAATATGCAAGATGAGTAGTATGGAAGCTAAGATACTGACTGATATTAAGTGTATGCGGCAGTGTGAGCCTGTGCACTTTTCCTCCCGATAGCTTTAATTTTTTTCAGTGACATAAGAAACAAGATCATCAGCTGGCAGTGAGATTGGGGAAGAAGACGTGAGAGATTTGAAATGAGAAAAGAATCTGTAAACTAATCTTATATGAGAGAAAGAGAGTGATGGCTTATGGAAGAATAGTGGGCTTATTTGGCAGCATTAAGGGCACACTTGATTTTCAAGGTCATAGTTTTAAAGAGGTTAACAATCAGCATGATACAGTTGTGCATTTTTCTCCAACTGCATTCAGGTGCATGAAAGCAATTCTGGAATTAGTGGAGACATTCATGAAACAACTTAGTTTTGCCAAGTGAGTCATGGTTGGTAGATAAAAAATTATTTGATGACTAAAGATATTACAAAATATTTGAAGAACTGAGTGTATGAAATAATGAAGCATATTTAAGAAACAGCAAATAATCTTTTGTAGAGGTGATCATTTAATGCATCTTGGAGAAGAAATAACGACTGTGAATTCATTTTGTATTTATGAAATGGGCAGAGAGTAAATGATGTTGAACCTGGGCTCAACAATCAAATTATCTCCTTAGAATAATCAGAATTGCACTACGGTGAAGAAAAGATTGAAGGCGTTAAGTTTAAAAAGGAAGCCAGTGTTTAATGCATTAGTCCAAGTGTGAATTCATGGAAGCCTTAACTGTAGCAGTGACAATAGTAATATAGATGAGGACAGGGATTGAAGAGAAATTTATTGGGTGGACTCAATTGGGTTTTTAGCTTCATTACATATCATATTAAATAAGGAATATATGATTTCTAGTCAATATAGAATGATGCAGTTTTCAATGTATAAGAAAAATAAGTAGAAATAAAATATTTAACTTTAAAAACATTGCTTCTGTAAAAGAAGCATGTAAGAGACTTCTGTACAGAAGGTATAGGTTCGAGAATAATAAGAGGAAGGATGGTATCTCTTGATCAGTTGTCTCCCCTGATGGCGGCAGGTGTGGGGAGAAACTCCTGGGAAACAAAGAAGGCAGGTGTTTTGGTCTAATCTTTTTGTAAACATACTAACTCAGGGATTCTGGAAAATAAATAATTTTTGGTAGCACGAGAGTCCTTATCTATAAAATGTTGTTAGCAGATTGTCATAGTTGTCCAGAATTGCTTATGATAAACAAACCAGGAATCCATAAATTTAAGGTCATGATTCCCAGGAAAATGTCATGTTAGCTATGCCACTATCTGAGTATAAAAGGAGATGTTGTGTGATTAAGAAAAGTCCATCTGTGTAAGTAAGGCCACTGAACATTTTACTCAGAAACTAAATCTATAATCTTGTGGCAGAGCACATTCAATGACCAAGAAAGGACCCAGGCTTCTATACTACACCCCAAACCTTTCCCTACTTCACGAAGGCCTCATTGTTGTATCGTTGAAATTATTAGTAAAGCTTCATACTGAACAAGATCTCTGATTTGTGAGTCAGGTTTGACAAACAGATAGTTTGTGTGAGTTCAGATTGGTTTTGTGGATAGGATTGTTAAGAAACCCAAATAGTAATGCTTAAGGAATTTTCTTTTTCTATGTAAACGGAGGTAATGGAAAAATACAGTGAGACTTTGATTCCAAAATTGTTGGCTACCCATTGGCAGTGTGACATGGTGAACATTTTGAAGCATATGAAGGGGGTAAGTCTCACCACTAAAAGGAAATAAAGGAAATAGACTGAGATCTGGAAGCACAGGAACCGAGTACAAGGACAAAGGGAAGTTGGAAAATTCTATTACTGGCTCTTGCTAGCACATCTGTAAAAGTCCAGCCTTTAATAGTAGTATTGTGGGAAAATCTGTAAGATTAGACTTCTTCACTTGAAGGCCTTGTTGTATCTTTGTGGCTTCTTGGATAAATCTCATACCCTCTTGGAAATGATTCAAGTCATTGATTACTTGAAAAACTATTCATGAAACTGGAGGCCAAGATCAGGTGATGACTGAATATTAAGGGTATTTTGTTAAAGAAATGCACATTTACCAGCAGAAGATTGGCGTATTGTTATTGGCATGGGTTCTTCAAATTAATGATGGAAGGATGTGTTGCAATTCTGTTATTATCAAATGGAAAGGATTGCTCAGGTTAGTGACTAATCATTAAGTGGCTGCAAACTTTTGAAAAGACACTAACAGATATTATGTCAGCCCATCTGCTGCTATGGTTCAGGCAGGGTTTGGCAGGCCTATGATGAGGGGAGAACTGCTACAACCCCTCCCCAAATCGACAGTGGTATACTCATTTTCATATGAAAGGAATGGGACAAGTGCAGGTAACCTTAGACAGACTTTATATTATCCAGAGATATCTTAGTTAATACTACTGACATTGACAATGCAATGAATGGGGGCCAGGTGACACTCCTCTGCCTTAGGAGCCTTATGTATCCTTGGGAAAAAAAATCAAAAGGCAGTGACAGAGATACAGACTTAGTTACTACACATGGGACTATGTGGAGGAAAAGCTTCCCTGTCATAAGCACAATGGGAAGAAATCAAAAATAAGAGAAGGAAGTCAAAGAAAGCTCACCTGAACAAATTTGCTTTTGAGGAAAAGGTGAATAGGGTTAAAAAAAGTGGACCTTGATAGGATTCTCAATAAGGAACTGAAGTGCATTATCAACTTTTGAATTGGAGGAAGGGAGTACTAAAGTCCCAAGCCCATTCCTTGAAATATACTTGAACAGGGGGTAGGATTTATCCCCTTAGTTAAAGCCGTAGAATCTGAGAAAGACTGAATGAGGGCTGAGATCTGTTCACTCAATCCCCAGTCTGGGATCTAAAACCATATGCAATAATTTGGGTAAAGTTGCCTAGGATGGTATACAAACTGTCTTAAGATTGTTAGAATGGAGAGCAGAATGTACAATAACCCTTATGGAAGATAGGGATGGCGCTTACAAGGTTCTAAGGTAAAAGTTGGAGTGTATGGAGAGAACACAAGGGCAGAAACCTAGGTGAGGATGAAGTTACAAATTGGTATGCGTGATTGAAGGGACTATTATGTGGTTGTGCTGCCTTTACATGAATACAAAATTAGCACCGATATTGTGTATGAACTGAACACTGTTGTCTTTGCCCTTTTAACTGGGCATAGTGACTAAGTCCGTTCCTCATCAAGTTTTAATTAGCTGTGATAAATGGGATCCTTTGGAATTGCCCAAACTCTCCTCAGTAGTAAACACTAAGCGATGCAGACTTCCAGGGGACCATAAGTTACTACTGTTCTAACGAAGAAAATGGTTGAGAAGGAAGCTTTTCTTCCATTTACTCCCTCTTAATAGTTCTGATTGGTCAATAAATAAGGCAGACTGTTCCTGGATGTTAACAGGAGACCATCGAGGTGGTTCATTTGAATGTTTCATCTGCACCTGATGTGATGAAAAGTGAACAGAAAATAAAGTAGGCAAAGAAGGATTGATATGTCATCAGGACTGGGTATATAATTCATGGGGCTGAATGAAAAATGAAAATACAAGGCCCCATGCTCAAAAATTGTTAAGAATTTTAAGATAGCTACAACCAAGTATTGAACCAGTCTCAAGGCCCTGTATGACTCCACAAGGAGTTGCATAAACCTGAAGCTGACCTTATACATCATTACAGATCTTCCTAAGGTCTTCTTTCCTATCTCAATTTTGAATTCCAACTAGGCACAATTGGAATCTTGTGGAATGGAAACAAATGCACATTTACTATCTTAACACAGATTTGCTTTAATTCAGCATTATTTGCTTTAATCTAGTAAGGCGGGACTAAAAACCTATAAAAAAATGTTCATACACTACACTGATGCTATCATGATAATTTTCTTCTCAGAGAAAGAAGTGGGAGAGGTGTTAAGGACCTTAGTCACCTATATTACAGATAGAAGCTGGCTAATAAATCCAGCTAAAATCCAGCCCAATGTGTAAAATTCCTGGGAATTATTATGAGGAAACCAGGAACCTTCCTTCAGCTGTGAGAAGTAATTTCTCCCTCACAGAACCTGCCATTAAGCAATAAATTCAGAGACTGACAGGGCTATTCCTCATGTTGGAATCTTGTTTACCCCTGTTTACTGGAAGTAATTCTGGAATGTGAATTCGGCACTGTTATTACTTTCCTAGGGCTGCTATAACAAATTTCCATAAACTGTGTATCTTGAAACAACAGAAATTCACTCCATCACAGTTTTGGAGCCTAGAATTCTGAAATGAAGATGTTGGCAGAGCCGTGCTCCCTCTGAAAGCACTAGGAAAGAATCCTTCCTTGCTTTTTCCTAGCTCCTGGTATGTCCCGGTAATCTGTGGTGTTTCTGGTTTATAGCACATTATTCCAATCTCTGCTTCCATTTTTACATTACGCATCTCTGTGTGTCCCCTCCTCTTTTTATAAGGACATAACCAGTGATTGGATTTAGGACCTACTCTAATCTAGTAAGAAGTCATCTTAATTAACTATATCTGCAGAAACTCTATTTCCAAATAAGGTCACATTCTGAGGTGCTAAGCAGGCATAAATTGGGGGGAGGGGATACAATTTATTCCACTACTGTACTGAGTATAAACCAGTAGTAAAAGTTTTATGATGGGTGAAAGCACAGGTGATGACATTGGGCTCTGATGATCCAGTCCAATTGGTCAGATATTAGAACATACTCAAACTAGAGTCCTTCTGAGAAAATTAAATGGGGCCACCACTTCAAACCACTCAGGATTTTGGCTCAAAATATGCCTGTGGCACTTGTGTATTATAATCCATTTGAAGGACACTTGCTGTTGCACTGGATGAAGCAGCCAAAGTAAACAGGCAGGACCAGCTACATAATTTATGTGATTCATTGAAAAATGGAAACGCAGGGTCTCTTGCTCAAAAATTATTAAGGGTTGATTTAGTTAAATCATTGTGCCCTGAGATTAGTATGAGAAGTAACTCATAAAATCTACTGGCAAGTTTTCTAGGATCATGAGGTAGTAATGAGGGAATGACGGAGAATGCAATAACATAATTTTATATCTTTCCCACCTATAAAATGTGTCTTTTGTTTTGTCTCCAATGAGGGTCCTAAATCCAGATTTAAGTTCATGTGTATGACAGGAAGGTTATATTAGTACTCAGGACATGATATTCATAACATTGAACTTGACAGTGCATATTCTACAAGGTAATTTATGGTGGGTCTTAACTTTCTCCCTTTTAGTCAAATTAGGGAGAATATAGCTCCTTAACCGAGTAGAGGAGACACCCCCGAGGTACTTTGTCTGTCAGACCCTAAAACGTTTGTTTGGGTGTGCTAGCAAGGCTCTTGTTATTGTCTGTATAGATAGACATTATGTGTGATGAGTTGCAAAGCCTAATATTGGGATGAAGTGTTTGGAAAGAGGATGAAATCATAGTAGATGGGAAGGAAGTTTATAAGGAGATTACATTACCATGGAGGGAAGCCATCACAATATTTCTACACAAGTAGCTCAGAGCAAGGATGTAATATTTAACTATCTATTGCCACTCTTGTCCAAACAAATGGCCAATGTTGGTAGAAATCGCATGGCCTCTTTTCTGCAGAAGAGGGAAATTGGACTCCTACTGACGAATGTTCTACCTGTATAATTTGGATAAAATAAGTGACAAAGTGCTTCCTGATGACTCAGCTTATGGGAAACATACTACAGTTATTATTCAAATTCTCGGCTTTGTTTACCTTCTAGGATATTTTTTTCCAGAAAAATACTACCGATGAATTGTATAGAGCAGAGGATGCTGTGCAACAGTTTCTGTACCCCATGTGGCAATAAATGAAGGTGATACATTGCTAAGACAGCTCCCTGGGTATGATGGAAAGCAGGTAGCTACCTGCATGGTATGTCACAGCTCGCTCTCATATATTCCTTCAAACATATCAATGTGAATGTGGATTGAATTAATTTAAAGAATGCAAAATTGGAACCCAGAAAGCCTCAGGGAATGTGGATTTGGGTTTGACTTGTTGGTCTGAAATTAAAAATAACTCTCCTCTGGAGGTGCACAGTGGGCATTTATGGGAAGCCTTAATGGCACAACCATATTATATTTGGTAGAATATACCTAATTGGAAGTCTCATGAAGTACAATATTTTGGGGTGCAGCTAGAACTATACACATTTAATTAATATATAATGCTAACAACATATGTGGCAGATTCATAAACACTGGTCTCCCTGTGTCAGGCATTTTGTAAGAGTTGTAGGAGTCGGTGATAGGAGTATTGATTGAATCATCTTGAAATATTATTCCAGGACACCCATCACTATGATACAAAAGACAACACTTCAAATTGGGACAATAGACAGAGCTTGTTTTTAGACGACTAGCTGCTGCTGGAAATCAACCTGGGTAGAAGACAAAGCTCTAATTGAATGCACCAAATGAATAATGACTCTTCCATACTCATTAACAATGCTAGAAATAAGCTTGAACCTTTACCTCAGAAAGACTATTGGATATTTTAATCAGTACAGAATATTATGTCTTTAAATTTCAGTGGCAGGAATTCATAGATAGCCAAGCTAAAGAAGTAAAATTACAGAAAAACTATACATAGTATAAGTTGTGGCTAGAAATCACTAAACGGTGTGACCTGCAGCATTATTCTCTAACAGAGAATATGGATATCATACAAATAAAAAAAAAGTTTGTCTTCCATGTTATGGAATTGGTTGAAATTGGATGGATAAAGTATTATTCTCTGATATCCATGGACTGTGGATGGGGAGTAGATGGGCTCTATTACAGAAAGATTAGTGACAATCAGTGTCTGTAAAGACCTGGAATATATCTAGGATATGGTTATGTCCAAGAATCATATGAAATACAGAGTTTACTGAACAAGGACTTTTTTTGTTTTTTGGGTATGAACTTGTAATTACCACTCCAGTAACTGGAAATATATGATGTATAAGAAAAACATTTTTGCCTGGAAAGAATATCATTTTCACTTATGTAAGGTGTGTCAAACATTACCATAATATTTTTGTTGCAGCTAAGTAAGAGTTCATAATTTCACTTATAGAAGTAAATGCAGAATACATTTATGTAGAAGATGATCTCTGAATGAGAAAATGTTGTGGAAGCTGATATGAAGACCCCCCAATTAAAGTGTAATCAATAGAAACTATTTTTTCAGAAAAAAATTGAGAAAAATTAAATGTTCAATTAAATAATCCCACACACATATAGAGAATGATGCAAATAATTAAAGTTGATGGAGAAAAAAAGTAACTGAGTTGCTAAATGAACATCACAAGACCTATAAAGGAAGATGTTAACAGATAATATATTTTACAGAAAGAATTCCTACTCTCTATTGGATGGTTCAAATCAAAGAGTGTTCAAGATATACAAACGGCTCATGAAGCTCAATATCAAAAAATCAAACAATCCAATCAAAAAATGGACAGAAGATCTAAGTAGACATTTCTCCAAAGAAGACATGCAGATGGCCAAAAAGCACATAAAAAGATGCTTGACATTACTAATTATTAGAGAAATGCAAATCAAAACTACAGTGAGGTATCACCTGACACGGATCAGAATGGCCATCATCAAAAAGTCTACAAACAATATATGCTGGGGAGGGTGTGGAGAAAAGGGAACCCTCCTGCACTGTTGGTGGGAATGTAAACTGGTACAGCCACTATGGAGAACGGTATGGAGGTTCCTTAAAAAACTAAAAATAGAGCTACCATATGATCCAGCAATCCCACTCCGGGGCATATGTCAGGAGAAAACCATAATTCGAAAAGATACATGCACCCCAATGTTCATTGCAGCACTATTTACAATAGCCAGGACATGGAAGCAACCTAAAAATCCATCAACGGATGAATGGATAAAGAAGATGTGGTACATATATCCAATGGAATATTACTCAGCTATATAAAATAATGAACGCCATTTGCAGGAACATGGATGGAGCTAGAGATTGTCATACTGAGTGAAGTAAGTCAGAAAGAGAAAGACAAATATCACACAGTATCGCCTGTATGTGGAATTAAAAAAAATTGTACAAATGAACTTATTTACAAAACAGAAATAGTCACAGATGTAGAAAACAGACTTATGGTCACCAAGGGGGAAGCGGGGGAGGGATAAACTGGGAGATTGGGATTGATATATACACACTACTATATATAAAATAGATAGCTGATAAGGACCTACTGTATAGCACAGGGAACTCTACTCAGTACTCTGTGGTGATCTAAATGGGAAGGAAATCTAAAAAAGATTGGTTATATGTATATGTATAACTGATTCACTTTGCTGTACAGCAGAAACTAACACAACGTTGTAAATCAACTATACTCCAATGAAAATTAATTTTAAAAAAAGTCAGTGTTATTCTGCTTAAGTGAAATATTGCAGAAAATTTTGTAAGATAAATAGTGAAAATATACCACAAATATTTGCCACCGAGATGTTTACCAAGGTCAGAGGATGGATGAGGAAGTAAAAGTTCTAACAGCTAGTCTGTGATTCCTGTTTTTGAGGAGAGGCCTTCTCAGCACACAAAGAAAGCATGTGACCCGGTATGAATGTGTAAACGTACTAACAGAGACCCTGAAATCAATCTGATTTTTTTTTTTTTTTTTGCTAGCAGGAGAGTGATTACCTATGAAATAATTTTAGCAGAATGTGCCTGGTTGTTTAGGATTGCTTTGGTTAACAACGCAGAGATCCATGTGTTTATGGGACATGGCTCCCTGGAAAATGTCACACATGCTATGTAACTCTCTAGGTAAAAAATGAGGATATTTTATGTCTGAGAAGGTCGCTCCATGTAAGTGAAGTGTTCACACACTTCTCTAGAACTCCCATCTATCTGCCTGGGCAGAGGAGTATCTGATGAAAGCATGGTAGAAAAGATTTTCCTGTGTCATCTCTTCCTATGAGATGCAAAGGAAAAAGCTAAGAACTGATACAAATTCAAGTCTGCAATTATAAAATGAGGAAATTAACATTATGCTGGAAAATAGAAGACAAAGTCCTTCTGCTAAGGATAAGAGGATCAAGTGTGGACTGGGTTATTTGAAAAGTTGGTGAATGTTTAGAATATCTGTTGTTCAGAAAAAGAGAAAAAATTGATCAAAAAGTCAAATAATTTAAAGTGATAATATGGAAAAGTGATCCAGACAGAATTTGTGTCATTCACAAAGGCAAAGAACCAAGAGAGAAAACTGTGTGTCTTGGGAGGAAAAGTCACCATTTGAATTTCATTATTAAGACAGTGTTATTTCTAAGAAATTTTAAGCTGTTTCTAGGTATTTATTTCTAAGAAGCTAAGGAGTATATGCAAATGCAGCATGAAATAAATAGATGACAAAATAGAGAATATTAGCAGAAATATGTTTTTTAATGTTATAGTAAACACTATCAAAGCAAATAACTTGGCTTAATTTAGTTTCAAAATGACAACATACATCAATTTCAACCTCTGACCAAATCCATAATTGTGTGAAAATGAAGGTTTCTTTAACTTTTTAAAAATACTTAGCCGATGTAGAATATTTACCTCCAGATTAATTGGGAGAACTTCATAGTGTCTTTTAATTAAGCTGTCTTTAAATATGCCTGAACCTTCAGGCAAACATCTGTGGGTATTTGTCTCCACATGTTCCAGCATGATAAGGTGTTTTGAATTCAGCAACAATTTTAATAGCTTACGTTGAAATGGGAATTATCCTAAGGGTATCTGGTGGAAATACTCAAGAACAGAAGAACCATATCTATTTCTTTCATGAATATTTGCTGTGTTTTGATGTAGTAAGTTATTGTTCATGGCCAAACACTTTATGAGGATAAGTGACTGATGTAATGGATGACCTAAAGATGCTCAAGAGCACGTGAAAACAGAAATGCTTTTGTCCTGAGGAAGAGTGTAGTCTTCCATCTATAATTTGAATGTAAAATTTGAATATAAAAATTGTGGCTGAAAATATTCTAAAATCACAAGAAACTGCATTCAAACTAGTGCCATGGTATCCAAAACATCTGAAGTCATTTGTCTTTCTGAATAGCGCCCAATGTAAAGCTTTTTCACACAGAACAAAACAGAAGTGAGCATCAGTAACACTTCCAACATGCATACACTTTGTTCTAAAGGAACAGCTGTTACTTGATGAGAAGAGTATGAAAAATGCCCAGCATTTGTTTTTTTAAAAAGTTATCACCCAAATAAGAATTGTTGGGAACCAGATGTTAAAATTGAGAGTGGTTTGTTTATTTCAGTTGAGAGTGTTATAAAAATGTTAATAAGGTGTTTTTATGTCTATTACACGGTGATGTTGGACTCTTTAATGTGCTTTTTGTTATATTTGACTGTGGTTTCTATGGACTGGTATTACTGGTGTTAGATCACTGAAGAGTAGATAAAGAGAGGAAGAATGCTTTCTTGTAACCAGGATACTGAACTGGAATGGAGAGAGGTGGCCGAGTTTTGCAGAAAACGTACAATGAAAACTTTGAAACACTAATATCTTTTCTGTGTTGAGAAATAACCTCATAATAATTACCGATAATTATCATCTCAACCAAAGGAACTATGCCACCCAAAATGTTACTACCCTAGACATCTGCAGGAGACCATGATTTATTACCTGAGTACATTACTACTCGTGTGCAGCTCATCTCCATCCATTTTAGCAGGTTTCAATCAGCCACTTAATATTTAATATGTAAATTCTTTTAATTGCATAAGTAATGCATGCTCCTTATAGAAAATTAAAACATTTCAGAAACACTTAAAACCTCATTTGGATATTATCCAAACCTAGTCCATTCTTCAGAGATAACCTTTGTTTCTATTTTGGTGTGTGTTTTCCTCAAATATATTCAATGCATTTATAAATGCATGTACATTTATCTGTTGAAAATAGACACAGTTAACTTTTATGAGTACGCTTTATTTAACTCAAGTGCTTCAAAATGGGTCAGTTTGAAATGCCCTTTTTTTTTTCTGTTTGATGATATACCTGAGAAGTTTTATCATGAATAATATTAAAATTAAAAAAATAAAACGAATAATATTAGACAATTTATTTGGGTGCTCTCTGTGCACTGGGTATTAAGTGTGACATATTATCTCATTTAATCATCATGACAAACTAATGAAATATGTAATGCTGTTATCTCCATTTTACAGAAGAGGAAAAAAAAACCCAAAAACTAAGGTCCCTGTATTGATCTCAAGGTCAATACAAGGAACAAATGATTCAAATCCAGATAGTTCTGCTTTCAGAGGTCGTGTCATTAACCATTATGCTATAATGGCAGCATTATAGTCAGCATAATGAATAAACTGTTTTTGTTTAGCCATTCTTATACTGATGAATATTTAGAGTTTTTCTAATTACAACACAATACTGCAGCTGCTATTCTTGCACAATTATCAACAATGTATTTCCAAAAGTGGAAAGGCACAGCTTTATATTAATTACTTATGACTGTAAAATATGTCAGAATTGTTCTCTAAAGCAACTCCCAGTTGTGCACTTATACCAGCATAGTTTGAACTTGCCCATTTCCCTACATTCTCATATACCTTGTTAATATTTTTATTTTTGTCAATCTGATGGAGGAAAAAAGTGGTACTTTGTTTTAATTCATTTACCTGATTATTTGCATTATTAATATTTGGATTGTTTCATATGTTTATCACCATTTGTATTTCTGGAATAGTTTCCAGAAAAACTTTATATATTTTGCCTGGTTTTCTATTATGTTGAGTCTCTCCAAAAACTAGTTAAATGTCAACTCTTTCAAAGAAACTTCCCTGGTTCCCACAACTTGAAACACTCTCTCTTTATTTGGTTTTTATAGTATTTTCTCTGCACTTCTCTTATGGCATCACTTTCTACTTTGTATAATTGCTATTTCTGTATTATCTAAACTCCTCCATAATCTCCTTTGGGGAATAGTTTACTTTGATTAATCTTTATGACTCATATTAAAATTAACAAAAATTAAAATAATAAACATTTTAATTAATTTAGCTTTTAATTTTTTTTCAGATATTATGTATGCCACCTACTGGGAGACTTAATTTTGGGGATGTCTTATTTTTAAATAATTAAAAGCAAACTGGAAAAAAATAATTTATCCCTCTATGATCATTCAGATTGGAAAAATGGTCTGTTCTAAATAATGAGATTTACTCTGTTTATATATTATAAGAGCAATTCATCATATGTCTAGAAACTTCTCTGTTTTTTATCATTCAGGAGAAATTTTTAAAAATCTCTCTTTCATTAAATTATAAAGAAAAATCAGCCAATTAAATAAATCTTGAAAAACTCATAGTAAAAAGTGAAAACATTTTCCATTATTAAAAATGATGATTATAAAAAGCTCATACAGTTATTATTTAGTTTATTCATTTAAGGGTCATTCTGCATAATATTATGGAATACGTGATTTAAAACAGTAAGTAAGAGATAAAAATACTGGACTTTAAATAGAATTCAGGATGTGAGTGAGGCTGATTTGAAAATTTCAACCAAATAACAAAAGGTTCTCTCATATAGTTGACTCTTCAGTCTCCCTCAGGATTTTTTTTTTTTTTTTTAATTGATGCTTTAAAAATATCTGTTAGTTGTATGTACTTTTCTTTTTTTTTTTTTTCTTCTTTTTAAAAAGTTTTTATTTTATATTGGACTATAGTTGATTAACAATGTTGTGTTAGTCTCAGGTGTATAGCAAAGTGATTCAGTTATACATGTACATGTAGCTATTCTTTTTCAAATTCTTTTCCCATTTAGGTTGTTACAGAATATTGAGCAGAGTTCCCTGTGCAATACAGTAGGTCCTTTTTGGTTATCTATTTTAAATATAGCACTGTGTACATGTCAATCCCAAGCTCCCAATGGTGGTCCAGTAGTTAGGACTCCACGCTTCCACTGTCAGGGGCCCAGGTTTGATTCCTGCTTGGGGAACTAAGATCCCACAAGCTATGCAGCAAGAAAGAAAGAAAGAGAGAGAGAGAGAGAGAGGGAGGGAGGGAGGGAGGAAGGAAAGGAAGGAAGGAAAGGAAGGAAGGAAAGGAAGGAAGGAAGGAAGGAAGGAAGGAAGGAAGGAAGGAAGGAAGGAAGGAAGGAAAGGAAGGAAGGAAGGAAGGAAATCCTCTTAACTAGTAAGTACAGTTTACTTTGGACTTTTGAAATCTGTGGGTGACAGTAAGTCATTAATATTACTATAGAAGCCCCAGAACTAATGCTTTATATCCCTAGAATTAGTGTCTTATTTATCAGAATCCACAAGTATACTGAAGGAAATTCATGGTTATGGAAATCAAGTTGATAGTTGAGTACTTTATCTTCTATGGTGAGTTGCTCTCTGGCAAATAAATGCAGAGAAGCAGCTTAAAGTTGTGATCATGGTCCCCAGTTCAGTCTCTCCAAGTGTTTGCTTTTTGCTCCTAGGAAGGATTCTGCCTGTGTATGTTTTGAAGCACCAGTGTTTTAATGATCTGTAAAGTATTATTACCCAGGAGTAGCTGTTGACAAATCAAGAATAGGATGTTAATGATCTCAAAGGACAATTCTCCCGTATGGTGTTTCTTGGGGACCCTAGTTTCTTGAGATAGAATGAAGGGGGAAATTAATTTTCACATGTAAATAAATTTGGGAAAACTATATACTTTAGCTTCCTCTTGGAGATCCAGAAAGAACAGTAGCATATTAACAGTTATAAGACAAAGAAGTGTTTTTAACTATGTTTAAGCTAGTATAAAAAAGCATATTCAACAGGGGAAATCTTACCCCCATCAGGATTGCACTTTCAGAATATATAAGGCTTGTCTATATGGTTTCTTGTGGTAAATACCATGCAGATAGTTTTCATGAAATGGGTATGCATTTATGTGGATATTTCTTAGAGGTATTGCTTGATAATATTTGTGCTTGCTTGGCATATTTGTTCCTCATAGAATCAGCGCTGTTCACTTTAGAAAATATTTCAGTAGCTTGCCTGTTTTCTCAGGTGGTTTCTCTGATTGCAATCAGCCATAGCAGTGCATCTCTTCCCTTTGGTCAAGGTTCACATTTAGCATAGAGGATAAGAATGGGATCTTTGGAATTTCATAACTATGGAATCAAATTTCAACTGTGTTGCTGATTAGCTGTATAAAATTAGAGCAAGCTTTTGAGCCTCTTTCATTTGTAGTTTCCTTATTTGAAAAGTAGAGATATTACGATTGACTCTAGAAGGGTAGATTAAATTGCTATATAGGAAAAATTCAATAGATTATGACTATTATTGTTATTAATATTTCCTAGGTGTGAAGGCTGCCTTCAGAGGGGACATACCTACTAGAAAAAAAAAGTTTTTACAAAGTCTAGTCAGCAGAAATGGGTTGGTTTCATACACACACACACACTTTTTTTTTTTTTTTACTTAAAATGTAAAAAATAAGTTAATTAGCCAGCCATTTTGTGTGACAATTTTCTGATACATTTTTAAAAAAAATATCTTGGCAGACACTGTTGATAGGCTATGTGATAGGCAGTGCAAAAACTATTCATAAACTTTTTCTCTTGCCTATATTTTTTCATCTGGTAAGCTAAAATATCAATGCTTCCTGGTGTGGCTGTTAATCCAGATGACGTATAAGTGGATCTCAGAGGTGAGGTTTTCAGGAAAGTCTTCAAAACAGTACACACTCGATTTCTATGTCATTGACCCTTTGTCCTTTGCTGCTTCAACCTCTTTTAACTGCCTAGAATGTTGCCATTATGCCTCAAGATGCTATAGACATTATGCAACTTTATGTGACACCTGACTTTAAGGACATGCTAATAATGTCACTGCATGGCTGTAATTCAGGTCTTCAATGTCACTGTGCTGCTACTTTTCTCCCAGTTGTGGACTGCCTTCACCTGCTTTTTTTGTAAGAGAAGATAAACCTCTTACATGTTGCCTACTTTTATTTGTGGTCTGTGTTACTTAGAGCCAAATCCTGTCCCAACTGAAACCAATATTAATACTTTTGTCACAGATTTAGTCTGAAGATTATATTAGCTTAAGCACAGAGTTCCATTTATTCAGTAACAAATATTTTTAAGTGATGGTAAGAGTAATGTGATATTGAAGCTACTAGAATAATGTGGTAAACTGAAGATATGAACTTACATGAAAATAAATGGAGACAGCAGAAAACAAGTAAATAAATAGATAATTTCAGATTTTGACTGGTTTTATAAAAATGATAAGTGTGGCGGAAAGGATTGTAAGGGTAGGAGTAGAGAAAGCACAGGTAACTATGAAAAGGTGGTCAAGGAGATGTACTCTAACGGAGGGCATTTGAAGACAGGGACATTTGAAAATGTCAAAAGTTACATAGTATTGTTTCTGCTGTATTGTATTGGTCCAAGAAGTCATAGGTCCTCCCAGATTCAAGGTCAGAGATGTTAAACCCCATCTCTCAGTGGATGAGAGTTGAAGAATTTTGAGACTGTATTTTATAGCCATAATACTAAATCAAATGGGGGGAAAAACAATATACATACATATTTTTACTGCCTCCATTTTCCCCCAAAGTATTGACTTTTCACTACCTTCACTACTCTGATACTCACAGTCTTCCGCATTTTTTTCCAATTAAACCTTGTCTTTCAGGGGTTATTCTAATCAGCTATTTTACATTAATTTGTAAACTAAAGATAATTTTGAAGTATTGCCATTTTCGGGGGAGATATATTTAATTCACAAAGTTATAAATTAGGATAATTTATTAAACTCCATATATCCTAGGTGAGCCAGAGTGGAAAGGTCAATAGAGTCTGGACAAGGTATAATGAATATGCATATATTACTTTAGTGTAGAAACTCTGGTGAATTGGAGAGCATGTGTCCCATCTAAAAGGAATACCCATTATTAATATTTTTTCTTCCCATATGAGAATGAGGGCACATATTGCCAGTTTTTATTTTTCCCAGATAAGCCAGAAATTGGAATTTTCTCTCTGAATTCTTTTAGTTATAAAATGTTATGTTAAAATTAAAAAAAATCCTGATCTGTAAGCCTTTATTCAGCTGGGGATTTCCAGCTCATGAACTTTCCTCAAATTAAAATAAGACACTAGTCATAGATTTTGAGGCAGCAGTGGAAATAGTTAATATTTTGTATGTGGTAATCATTACCACAATTCCTGAAAATATGAAGTAGTTGCTTTGTATAATTATTTGTTATATTACCATCGGATTTTTCTCTTCCAATTCTTTTAGTAAGATAAAAAAGTAAACATTTCTAAGTATGTCTTTATTTTTAAATGAGAATTCTGCAACATTGAATCATTTACCTAATTATAGAACTTCATTTAATATAGTGCATTGTATCACTAATCAAATAATTATTTTATATTTGCAGTATTTCACAGTTTTGTTCTATTAATTCATTTTCTTCTATGTGTGAGAAATTTTTTTCAGATTTTAATTGAAAATATTAGAGCTTCTAAGAAAGAACGGAAACTAGGATAGACTAATCCTAATTTCAGTGGTGCACCATGTCTGCCATTATGTGAACTGTTTTAAAAATCCCCCTAATTTCGTGCCATATGAAAAGAAATTGAGTGTCAGGGTATTCGAAAGAACCACTGTCATAAACCACAGTCATGTCACTAGAACACAGTCACGAATGATGTAAAGAAAAAGCATAAGGTTATGATTCCTGTAAAATTAAAGTAGGATAGAGTCACAGCATTTGTTACCTCTAATTTCCAGAAACAGTCATGGAGTTTATAAAGAGAGAATACTGTCAGGAAAGAGGCATTTCTTACAGTCTAAAAGGTTTTTTGTTGTTGTTGTTTTGTATTGTTTTTATCAGCCACAAACATTTACATACTTCAGCTTTCATTTTTATGTTGACAATTCCATAATAACTATATTTACCTTTATTTTTTTCTTTTTGTATTTCTTTACCTTTGTATTTATTCGTACCTTTGTATTTATTCGTACAAAGTAGTCCCATGGAATTTATTTGAAAATGAAAATTTCCTTTCAAAATTTCAAAAGCAGAGCTTATCAGATTTGTATTGAAAAATTTCTACTAGTCTGTCTTCCCTGTTTCCGCTAGTGTAACCACCATCATTGCCCTCTATCAGATACATTGAGTCAGTTGGTAAATCACTTGTGTCTTTTTTATACATTGTTTTCCATGAAGTTTTCCAGTACCATTGTATCTCACCTCAGATATCAAAATAACAATTATTTTGATCTCTTTACCCCCAAACATTCCTGTTCCACTTAATCTAACACAATTCTCTCAGTGTTATGACAGATTACAATTCTGTTCACAGACCTTCAAAGACTTTCCACTGAATTTTAACAGAATAGATGATTACTTCAGTCATGTGTTAACGTGTAACAAAATACCCTAATCATCTATCCTTTTTCAAAAATCAATATATTTATTAAAATATTCAACTTCTAATTATGAAATATTTCAAACATGCCAAACATGGAAAAAAGCTTTGGATACAGCTACAAAAAAACCATAAACAAGCTACTGGCTTAAATTTTTTTTTTAATTTTTTAATTTTATTTATTTTTTTATACAGCAGGTTCTTATTAGTTGATGTGTACTATTCCCATGTATATTTCTGTACTTTTACCTATAAATGTATGTATAGAATATTTATATACAGCATATAGTGTTGTTTATATCTTCAAAATTAAAATAAATATTACCATTTTCTATGTATAACTTGAAGCGTACTTTCTGATCTAACTATTATATTTTTGAGAGCCATTCCTAATGATACTTGGATACCCATTTTTGTTAAATTTGTATATGAGATTTCATTAAATAAATGATAGAAAGCTTTTACACATTAAAATATGACATTTAAAATTTATTTTAAATGTTTGCAAATAGTCCTGGAATTAATATTCGTGGACTCCTTGTTCATATATGTTAGAATTTCTGTAGGATAGACATAGAGGAGGAGATTTCTTAACTTTGAGTACGTGCATCTTCAATCATTCTATGTATTGCCAAGTAGTTTCCAAAATAGTTGTGTGAATTTATCTTCCCACCATACAGACATTAGAGTTCCTGTTTTCTCCCATAGCCTCATCAACCAGGGGAGACTTTCTCAAGCAGTAAATGGTAATGTAAAATGATAAATGTGATCACTTGAAATACTCCATTTGCTTAAAAAATATATATTTTACATTTTCTTTAAAAGTGGCACAATGTGTTTTTCACACTTGAAATTAGTGTGATGTTGGGATACAATTTATAATTTTCCATATGTTAATCAACTGTACCACTGCTATTTTTTTGAATAGTTGCTCATTTTCCTGGTTGATATGAAATTAATATGTACGATATCAAAAGATTTACATCTATTTGTGATTTCCCTGTCATGCTCCAGTAGTCAAATTCTTCATGTCTGAGTCAATACCACACTGCCACAATTACTATAGATTTATAATCAGTGTTTATTCAATATCTACTCAGTTCCAGTATATGTTTGCTAGGGCTGTCAACAAATTACCACAAACTTTTTTGGATTAAAGCAACAGAGAGATATTCTCTCACAGTCCTGAGATCTGAAGTCCAAAACCAAGGTGTAGGTAGGTCATGATCCTTCCAAAGTTTCTCGAGGTGAATCTTTCTTTGCTTCTACTAGCTTCAGGTGGTTCCAGGTACTCTTCAGTTTGTGACCGCGTAACTCCAGTCTCTACCTCTGTCCTCACATGGCCTTCTCCTCTTCTCTGTGTACAAAGTAATGTTTTAATATATGTATACATTACAAAATGATGACAATCAAGCTAATTAACATACCTATCACCTCATGTATTTACCTTTTTTTGTGTATGGTAAGAACACTTGAGATCTACTATTTTAGTAAATTACAAGTATGTAATAATTATTATTAAACTATAGTCACCATACTTTTCCAATATTTTAACGATCTATGCTTTATCCTTACAGTGAGTTGTTTCTATTATTGTTAGTAATCATAGTATTAGGGTTTTCTAATAGTCAGTGATCATTTAGATTTGCCCTGACATATAACAGTTCTTGTATTTACTGTTACTACTTGCTTCCCACACTTTCCTTTTTAGCTCCATTTCCTTCTTCCTGTACTATTTTTTTTTTATAATAGTTCTTAAACAAGTCTAAGAGTTGTAATTTCTTAAAACATTTGTTGACCTAAATGTCTTTTTTTAAAATTTTCACTTTCACTGCTGTGTATAGTATTTTAGCTTCAATTATATTCTTTTGCACTTGGAAATTTATTCCATTGTGTTGCTGTATTGTTCTTGTTGGTGTGAACTATCTTTTTCTTTAAGATTCACCAAATAAATGCTATTTCTAGTTTGGATTATTTTTATTCACTGTTAAAAACTTATCAAATTCCTGAATCTGAGGATGCTTTTATTTAATGATTTATTGAAAACGTCCTGTTATTGCCTTTGGATGTTGCCTCTTTACCTTCTTAATTGCATCCGAAAGTTCTAAAAGTGTTTGTTGGACCATCTCAATCTATCTTTTATAATTTTATTTCTTTATTTCTCTGTCATCTATCTTTACTATTATAATCCTTTATTCATCTGTATCAGTTTTTTTACTTCAGTGACTTTATTTTTAGCTGTCTTTTTGCCAAAACTTGCTTATTATTCCTTTTTAAAATATATTTACCTATTATATATATGGTTATTACGTAGTACAGTTATTTCATAATTTCTTTCAGGTTATTCATCTATTATCACAAATCTTCATAATCCTGCTGTTTTGTGTCAGCTGACTCTTGCTGATGGTGGATTATTTTTCACCATGTATTTTACAATTTTTTGTTTGTGAATTTATTTTTGATAGAATTTTAAATTTAAGGTTTTTCTTTTTCTTCCCCCATTAGGAATTCCTCATATTTTGTGACATTGGATCATTTCTCTAGAAGAGCTTGATATTTCTTATGCTAGGAAACTCATGAGGAATACTGGCTTTGGCCTAATTTTGATTTTGTTTTCTCTTGTTTAAGGTTCCTGGTCTACATGAGTGTTACAAATTCTTATTTCAATTCTGAATATAGCACAGGGTGCTGGTGACAAATTCTCAGCTATATTTTCTTCTCTTAAGATTTGGAAACAGTAGAAAATGTCTCGTGCCCTTCGATGTTGAGCAAAAATCTTCATCTAGACACTGACTTCTGTGTTCTCAGTATATGGAATCACCAGGAGGTTAAAGATATCTAATCTCTGATTTTCCATTGAAGTGTGATTTTTAGAAAGTTGAAATCATAGCTCCCAAACAAATATAAAATGCATACACTTTAAAGAGGTTATCTAACTTACTAATTAATGAAGGAATCAGTAAGATGTTTTTAAATGGCCCAAAGTACTTTCGAGAAGTTGAGGTATTTAGAAACAGTTTAACTAAAGAATGTTAAGATACAATTGCTGGACTAGATATAAAACTGATTTACGTATTAAAAAGTAATAAATCTGTGAGGTTATCTGTTCCATAGGAAGAAATATTTGTATTTGTATAGGAAAAAATTTTAAACTTAACAAGTCCCTTTACTAAGTCCGTGATCTTTAATAATTACTGAAGAGTGAAATGAACTAACTACATTCCCCTAGAAAATCCTTCAGTAGCTTTTACACCCGAATGACACTGAAGTATATGCTGCCCAAGTTTTTTTTTTTTATTTAAATGAAGTTTTCTTTATTTCTTTTTTTTTAACCTTATTCCCAAGTAAATTATTTTCCTGACACCCCACCCCACTACACTACTAAGGGTATTTACATCTTTTTTTTTTTTTTTTTTTTTTTTAACTTTGAGTTTATTTATTTATTTTTATTTATGGCTGTGTTGGGTCTTCGTTTCTGTTCGAGGGCTTTCTCTAGTTTCGGCGAGTGGGGGCCACTCCTCATCGCGGTGCGCGGGCCTCTCACTATCGGGGCCTCTCTTGTTGCAGAGCACAGGCTCCAGACGCGCAGGCTCAGTAATTGTGGCTCACGGGCCCAGCTGCTCCGCGGCATGTGGGATCATCCCAGACCAGGGCTCGAACCCGTGTCCCCTGCATTGGCAGGCAGATTCTCAACCACTGCGCCACCAGGGAAGCCCGGGTATTTACATCTTAAAATCCAGTTCCCTCTGTTTCCTTTCCTCCATCCCATTCCTACTCAGAGGATTAAAATCTTACTTCTCTTTGGGTATTCCTATTTCTATATTATTTTATTTAACTCAACTATGCATTTTAAACAATGATTGATTGTTATATTTTGTTCAGCATTTCTAGGCATTTACACTGCAAAGGGCTTCAAGTTAGCTTTCTTACTTCTCTACTTAAACTAAAGTGCCCTTATTATGGCCCTTCTCAAACAATTGCAATTCCATGAAAACTTTATTCAACACTCAATAAATTATCTTTTCCTGTCTCTGAATTTAAATAATGGTTAGTTTCTGTCTCTCTTATTGTTATTTATCTAATTTTATAATTTTGGATAGTTATATATGTTATATATATAATATACATATTATATAAAGTATATAATATATAATGTCTACATATAATGTGAAATATAATGTATATATAGTGTGCAATTTAAAATATAAACACATTTAATGTGAGGTATATTATCTCACTCTATTTATACACACACACACACACACACACAGATTCACACCTTATGAGGGAGAACTTAAGACAAGTCTTGAGTATAGTCAAAGTATCCCTAAAAAACACCAAAACTGTCTTCCAAATAAAGTATCTTTTTACATAATTGTACCACTTTCACTAATTATCAGTTAGTCATGATTTTATTTTGTTTTACTTGGTTTTTTCCTTTGTCATCCTCTCTCCTCATGCATGCCATTCAACTAGTTTTGTTTTTGTTTTTTTTCTAAGGAAGCACAATATCATGAAATGTAATGGTAGGTTGAATCACCCACCACTTTTAAATATTGCTTTTTTAAAATTTTATTTATTTATTTTATTTTTGGCTGTGTTGGGTCTTCGCTGCTGCACACAGGCTTTCTCTAGTAGCCGCAAGTGGGGGCTACTGTTTGTTGCGGTGCGTGGGCTTCTCATTGCAGTGGCATCTCTTGTTGTGGAGCATAGGCTCTAGGCACGTGGGCCTTAGTAGTTGTGGCTTGCGGGCTCTAGAGCGCAGGCTCAGTAGTTGTGGTGCACAGGTTTAGTTGCTCCGTGACATGTGAGATCTTCCTGGACCAGGGCTCAAACCCATGTCCCCTGCATTGGCAGGCGGATTCTTAACCACTGAGCCACCAGGGAAACCCTAAATATTGCTTTTGGGGGGTTATTTCTTTTCCTTTTTTCTTTCTTCCCTCTTCCTCTCTCTAAATCCCACTGTCCCTTCCTTCCTACTTCCTTCCTGGAGGAATAATTTTCCTTTACCCTTCTAGGTTCTTCTAGCTGGTCTAAGAATTAAATTGACATGAGGCAGATTAACAGGAAAAAAAAAATGTTTAATAACAGGTGTACATGAGAGAGACCCAGGAAAACTTAGTAACTCACCAAAAACCCAAAATCCTCACCATAAATACCATCCTCAACTAAAGATAAAAAGGATGTTGAGGGCGGGGAGAGTAAGTTATGGGAGGTGACCAGGAAACGCACAGTAAACAAGGGTAAGAATGTGATGCAGATTTAAGTCATGGCTTTATCCACTGTTGAGAGTTTCTAAAGATTTGGTCATCCTCCTCTTCTAGGTACAGCAAAGGGCGACACTCTTACAAATGTAAATACTGTTTACAAAAAGATAACTTCTACTTCCTTTTCAGAATTTCTCCCATGTCTGCTGTTTCTTGGAAAATAACCAGCTTAAAATAATTAATATGCCAAAGAGACCTATTTTAGGGTGGCAAATTTTGCTCCCCTACACTTCTTTCTTTCCTTCCTTCCTTCTGATGCCAAGAACTCAGCCTCTGTGCACCAGTGCTGAATCGAATCTCAGAAACAGAGTTTTGGGTAAAGTAGAAAAGAATAGCTTTATTGCTCTGCCAGGTAAAGAGGGACACAACGGGCTCATGCCCTCAAAACTGTGTGTCCCAACCCAGGGGGTTTGGTGAGGAGTTTCATAGCAATGGTTCAAGGGCTGGGTTTGCTAATAAGGATACGGGTGTGTTCAGGGCCTGTATTCCTTTAATCTGGCCTCAGGTGGTCTCCTAATGAGCTTCTGTGGTTCTCAAGGTTATCAAACTGTGACCTTCTCTCTGGAATGAAAAGTGCTTCATCAAGTAGTTAACATCTTCCATTTGTTGGGGGTTTTAGTTCTGCAGAAGAGCTCAAAGATATTGTTATGTGCATCCCTTGAGGCAGAACCAGGACCCTGCCCCAAGACTGCACCACTGTTTCCTGACTGCTCCCCCCTTGTCTCTACATCCCCTCCCTTCCCTGATTAGCAACTGTTTGAACCTGCCCTTTGGAACTCAGAGATGGTCATGAAGGCTGAAGCCTGTTCCATACAAATAAGAAACGGGGGACACAGAAAGGTTTCCATGCCCAGGAGCCCCACAGGGTCCTGCTCAGTTTTCCTTTCTTCCTTCCTTCCTTCCTTCCCTGTTCCTTTTACTGGTAAGATTTTGTAGTTTAATTTGTACAGTTGGTGAATAGAGCATCTTCATTGTATTTATATTTACCCTTCAATTGGATTATAAATTCCTTGATGGAAATATAGCTCTCTTTGCCTCTTCAAGGGCATTATTTAGGCTTTGAATAAATAAAACATTGATAAATATTTGTCTTTTGAAATTGAAATAATCATCAATGGCTAAAGCATATGTAAAATCTCATATATTCTCAAAATTATTATGCATGCTTTCATCTATCTATGCAACTCTAATACTGCAGAAAAATTGGGATTGTAATAAATGGAAAAGCATCTACACTTATTAAAAGCAAATTTCTAGGTAAGATATCTCATAAAGCCTACTTTAGAAAATAGATCAAATAAAAATAATTCATGATAGAAAAAGCATGGATTATCAGCTTGAATATTGTTTTAGGTAGTAAAACATTAAAAAAAAAAAAGAGGTGCTAGTAATATAGCCTGATATTTCCTGATCTTTTATATAACGAGTTCTTTTATATAACGAGTGCAATGGACTTTAAATAAGGAATATTTTTCTTTTTCTTTATGGAGATAAGTATAGAAATTCCTAATGAAAACTGTCTTTTAAACCAGTTCCTGAACTCTATGAAAGTGCTTATTGTATTGTATTTTAGCAGTTTAGACATTCACATGTCAATCACTGTGGAAGTAAATTCAGTTGACAAGGTATCAGCCATTGTGCTAGCACTCGCTCACATTTTCTCATCCACCTAACAATCTTCACAGCATCAGAATGGATGCTAATTCACAGGCATTTGATTAATTGAATAGCAAGTATCTTTTCATCTGTTTTTGTGTTTTTAACATAACACAAATCTAGCTGGTTTCTAGAGGTGAGGTTTAATAAAAATTACATTCATAACACTCAGTCATTAGCTTGCACAGTTTTAAGTTGTTACCATGGTAGATATTATATGTGTATTTTCTCCAATTCACAAAAAGTGTGTTTTTCTGGTTCAACCTAAATTTTTGCAAAGAATGCATTTCAGAAATACTAACTTCAAAAATATTAACCTTTCTTTCAGAACAAAAAACAAATCAGCAAGTAAAAACAATTTTAAGATGAATAACACTGTAAATATAAGGAATAAATGTTCATTTTCAGTCATCGATGACAAATATTAGATGTTTAAGAGTAACTAAATCAAACCATCCCTAAATATTACAATTTTGCTTACAAACATCAACAGACATTCTTGCCCATCTGTGGATGGGTGACTTTAAAAGGATGTTGATGTTTTTAAAAATAGCCTTTAGAAAAATAACAAAGTGATTTTTATGTCCTAAAGTGAAGACCTTTGGAGGCATTTTTTCGCATGGCCTGTCAAACTGTATACCCAAACCATAAGTGGATGTCTGAGTAATAATTCATCTACCTTTATGTGATTTGTCAGGTTTTATCTTTCAAAACAACAGTTGGCATCAGCAATGTCTTTAGTTGATTTTTTTTTTTTTTTAGTTATTTACTAAGATACCTATTAAGAAATAAAATTTGACTGAGTAAATTTGAAGATCTAACTAGCTTTATTCAATGATTTGTGAATCAGGCAGCATCCTTCCTAGTAAACAGAAGGGCACTCCAAGGAGTTATACAAAATGAAAGGTTTTTACAGGCGGAAGGAAGGTGGGGTAAGGGAGTTATTAACAAAAGAAAAAAATTGTTTCAGGTCTGGTCATCTTCTTTTGAGGGCTGGAGGGAGGAACTGCATGGGTCTTATTATGCAGATTACCTTATTAATGCTGATCAGGAAATTTCAGATTGTCTGTTTGAAGGTCACATTCTTATGAGAGGTTGAAACTGATCTTAAGTCTTGGTTTGCTGTCCTGGGAGCAAATGATTATATTTTGGGCTCGTGATTTCTTTTTATGTATATATAAAGTGTATGTATAAAGTGATTTGGCAGAATAATTATTAGGGAATTAGAATAATTATTAGGTAAAAAAGTCACATGAATCTAGATAATCAAATAATGATACATAAATATAATTATTTCATGAATTTATACAAATTTCCAAATGTACACATTAAATCAAGCTACCCAGAAAAGGATCTGTGGATAACAGATATTAGTGTCAAAGTGCAGGTTATAATGAAAATTCAAAGTGGGCTATTCTATTCTATTTTGGAAAAATATTACTAAAGACATGTGGAATAAATATTTTGCTACTTTTAGAAGGTCTTGCAAAGCCATAGGATTATGATAACTTAAAAATATTTTAAAAATATTACTACCTTAATTTCCCATTCCACCTGGTACTATACTATACAAACAACAGTGTGGAAAAATAAAACTTTCCTGGGTTTCTCTATGCTCCTGCCAGAAGCCCTAGCCTCTTGGAACTCGACACATACTGTTAGAATCATGAGAATTAAGTTTGTAGCCATTTGTCTAGTTAATTGCTCTGATCTGAAGGCTATAAAATCCCCTTATCTTCTTAAGAGGGTCAGATTGTTACAATTATTCTTAAGATTACTAAATCTTCAATTACTAGGTCCCCAAATTAAGCCACAGGATATTAGGAAACCTAGACCTTTATCTCTCTGTGTGTTTACATGTCAAATTGAAACGCCAGAATTTGGAGATAACTATAAAAGCCTCCACAGGTGGGACCATCAAGCTCTTAGAGAGATTTTACTTTAATTACAAAATATTGGCATAAGGAGCAGACCCTTTCTGGAGGGGAGGAAGACAGCTGCATAAGGAAAGACAAAAACATTTTTTTTTTCTTTATTTCTTGTCCATAGAGGGCCTGGCTACTCACTAGGACAGTTGACCAGAGTCTCATCACTTTCTCCCAGGGGTAAAGCCTGGAACAAGGGGCAGCCTAGACACATTACTAAGAGATGTGTCTGACTGAGAATACTTGTGGACATATTCAAGATATAATAAATAAAGATGGATAATAAGACTCAACAAACAAGCTATCAAACTTTGTTGAATAGGTGAGTGAATGAATGAATATGAAATAGGAATTGAGAGGCTGGGAAGGGTTTAGTTTTCACTCAAAGATATCAGAGAATCAAAATCAGAATAGTTAAATTTGTAGAATATTTGTCTGATTAAGCAGTAAAAAAGAGAATTGGTGTTCTTATTTCAGAGAAAGTTAAGCCAAAGCAATTTAAACACAAATTATTGCCAGGAAGAGAAAGATTCCTATCCATCTAGGAGTGCTTAAAAATGAGCTGCTCATTGAGAAGAGGGTCCAAGACAACATGGACATTGAT
The DNA here is from genome assembly GCF_009873245.2 of Balaenoptera musculus. Taxonomy (NCBI): domain Eukaryota; kingdom Metazoa; phylum Chordata; class Mammalia; order Artiodactyla; family Balaenopteridae; genus Balaenoptera; species Balaenoptera musculus. The sequence goes on along the minus strand of NC_045789.1, from coordinate 129,382,532 downwards.
AGCAATATGAAACACTGTTTGATGGTCTGAGTTGTTAAATCATGAAGACTGTAGGATTGAAGTAAGATTAACTTTTGGTACAGCCCTTTCATGAGGAAATAAAATTACTGATATTTTTGGGAAAACAAGTCCCATTTACCTCAATCTGGTTTCTAGCATTGGCAAAACAAGTAATATTTTGATAAACATTAATAGAATTGACTTCGGAGCATGATAGCCTTATGAAAGTCCTTTCAGAACAATAAGATGGAGGAAAGGGGCAACTCTACCCTCCACTAAAAAATAGCTGAAAGCCATCACTTCACAAAATACAGGAGAGGGCTGTGCCATGCTGCAGGCCCATAATGAGGGAAAGATATATGAAGCCAACTTCTGGAACCAGTGGTTATATTTATATTATTGAACCGAACCTGGGTCCACTCACCTGCCATGAAGCAAAGTCAATTTACTGACACTGGGTTGTGATGAAGGAAAGTACAGTGTGTTTTGCAGGGCCCAAACAAGGAGTAGGGGCAGCTTGTGCTCAAAAGACCCAAACTTCTTGGTGGTTTTCAGGGAAGAGTTTCTAAAGGCACAGTTTGAGATGAAGGCGGTGGGTTGTGTGACTTTCTTCTGATTGGTTGGTGGTGAGGTAACAGGGTGGTGTCCCAGGACTCTAGTGCTCAGCTGGAAGTTACCATCCTCCACCTGGGTGGAGGCCTTAGTTCCTGTAGAAGAACTGAAAGATATATTGTTATGTACATCCCTTGAGGAGGAACTAGGTCTGCTTTATTGCTGCACTGTTGTTTGACTGCTTTTCCTTTGTTTCCGCATTCCCTCCATTCTTTAATTAGTAACTGCCTGTGTCTGCTCTTTGAAACTCTGGAAAGACCGAGGGAACTAAAGACTTTTTTCTACAAACAAGAAATAGGGGACAGAAGGGTTTTCATACCCAGGAGGATCCCACAGGGTCCTCTGTGCTTCATTTACACTAAGTCCACTTGCAAGGAAGTTCTCTTATGTTTTCTTCTTCCTGACAGAGCTTGAAGAACATAATTTCAGGTCCAAATATCTGAAATAAATGTGTATCCTCAAAGCAAGTTTTTTAACTCTTTATTTTAATAAATAGTCTGATTTATTTTTTAAAAATGACAGATCAGAGTCATGATCCTACATTGTATAGTCACATTTCAAATCCTTAATCTTGGTCATGGTATATAGGAAACTAAATTATACACTTTTTTAACTAGGCTCAGTTCTATATTTTAGGTTCCTATTTTTTGTACCCAGTTAAAAAATTTTAACAACTTTAATTAATATTAGTTGATATATAATGTATCACCTTTTGGCTCAAATGACAGAAATACTTGTTGAAAATGATCACTTGTAGACTTAGATTCCGTTGGCAGCAACTTCATTGTCTCTCTCCCATCCTTGACCTCAACTTTTAGATATTTGTCTTGCTCATCTCCTTACTATTTTTGCAATGGTTTAAAACTGCTTCAAGAATTTTTTCAAAATTTGTTTTTGTAATTCTGCTCATTTATGCCATTTAAAACATTCTGATGGAATGTTTTCAAATAATTTTTATAAGATCTTTTTCAATTTTTTCACTAAAAGCATATGAATCATGTGTTTAATCTAGATTTAAATTCACCATTTTAATAAATGTTTCTAAGCCCCTGGTATTTGGTTACCTGCATAGAACTCAATAAACAAGAAGTAATGTCTGATTCAACTAATGCCTGGCAAGTAATTTTCTCTATGAAACCAATTATCATTGATAACTTTGCTCAGTGATAGCGGTGAGATTTCTACTAGTCTGTTTATGTATAAGGCTTAAAGGAGGAAATAAAATTTTGGCATTAAGGCACTAAATACCTCTGTTATTCATGGGTTAGTAAGACTTTTAGTAAATATTTAGGAAGACTGGGAGATGGACACTATTTTTGTACTAGAATACTCATTTCTAATGCATATGATAAAATCAGTAGGAAAGTGGTTGAGTAAATCTAGTCAATTTGAGATGGTTGAAGAGTGAGAATTCCATATCCATAGCAGTTGGAAATTATTTTTGCTATTTACTTTTCACAGAATATAATAATGTTGACAAATGAACAAGGCAATTCCTAGCTGAAATATAAAATTATTTGCAGAAATTTCAAAGATATTGATCTCTCTCATTTACAAGTAATTCATGGGAAACAATATTAAACAATAGATAAAATATCCAGCAAATATGCTTCAGGGCATCACTCACAGTATAATTAAAAATGAACTTACTTTTTTATTCCAACAGCTTCAGTTTCCATTCAACATAACTGTGCATGATAAATCTATTGGCAAATTACTTGCAAACATAAGGCTAAAAAGATTTTTACATTAAGTTCACAAAATTTTCTCTTTCTCTTTTAAAATGATCAATATTTTATTAATTTAGTTTTCTTTAACTGCTTATAATTTGAAATGAGATATTTGGAGAGAAGAATAATTTTTAAATTATCTATAAAAATAAGAATAACTGTTCTTAGCCAGGATGCCAGTCGTACCTAGAAATGTTAGAAGTATATAAGCAAAATTCCAAACAAAATAAATATCACTGTCTGTGTAGGCATATTCCATATGCTTCTTCTATTTAAGCATTCCCTAGAACTGACTGTTCCTTCACTTTATTTAGACATATTGTATTCATATATTGAATACAATTAAATCCACCCTCATTTAATCCTTATGGGTTGTGTTTTGACATCTTATCCACCCTATATTGCCATTTAGAATCCTGGGTACTGCTGCTTTTCCACTTTCACTTTTACTTAATGTGAGCAGTAATCAATTCCTCATAATTAAATGTTATGAGATAATCATTCTCTGTATTATCCAAATTGGTACACTGTTTTGACTGCTCCAGGCAAGTCAGGACATATGAACACCCTTCTATGAGAGAAAAAAAGTTTTATCTTTATTAAAAATAGATTTTTCTAGAAATTATATAATACATGAAATACACAATTTCAAATTGGATATTTTTTCATAATTAAAAATATTTTTACTGTATGTATGAAAATCTTTTAATCAAAAAAACTTTTAAATGACAGCTAAATTTTATTTAAAGGAAATGAGAGTTTTGGCATGTCATTTGCAAAAGGTCTACAGCACTCCATTAATATATAAAGTTTTGTATACTAATTAAAATATTTATAATTTGATTTGGATATTTTGCTTTCATGAGGAGACGTTCAGAGAATTTTGAGCATGGTGTAGATGTGAGAAGAGTGGTTTAAAAAATAGGAAGCTGGCAAAGGGAATGAATATTAAAAAATGATAAAATAAGAACAAGTCAATAAGATCTGCTTGATTAAAATTAAGGATATCAGAACATGGCTGGGCATGTCCCAATTAGCTGTAAAAAGTAGAACAGCATTGTAAGGACAGAGCATGGATCTAAACCCATTATATAAATTGAGTCAGATCATAGCTATTTGATGTATGAAAGGGATTTCTATTTAGCAGATATTATTAAAAGTAAAAAAGAAGGCTAAGAAAGAGAAAGAAAGAGAAAAGAACTGCCATAGGACTTAAGCAGTTTGTTCTCCTCTAGAGCAATAATGGGGTTATTAACCGGATTACAAAGATAGAAATGTCAATAAGAGAGAGAAATAGGAATAGGGAACAAATCCTTAACACTAGTACTGCATGTCCGGACCTTGTTATGAGACTAAATGGATGCTCACAGGTCAGAGCTGTAACTCTGACCAGTGTCACATTAACAGATTGAGAAAACATGGGATTAATAGTGGCAATACAGAGAATAGAGATTTTTGAATATTTTCTATATGTAAGGCCTAGTAATTTATCTATACTAAGTACTGCTGCTTTCCCACTTTCATGTTTACTTAATGTAAGCAAATATGTGTGTGTATAGTATATAATATTATATATAATATATTTTATATATTATATGTTGTAATATATACTATAATATATAGTACATATGTATATACACATATATACATGTATATATATATACACACATATATGCATATACACACACACATATATATGTATGTATGAAGAATGGAGAAAATGATGGTAAAGAGGAAACAGTATTGAGAAGACTGTAAAGTCTTAGAAGAGGAATTTGGATTGATATATGAATGAAGGATGACCCAATAGTTTTGTACCAGCGTTTGGAAGATAGATTTTATACCAGTCCAGAAAGCAGAGACTACCTGAAGTTTTCAAAGGATAGACGGTATAATGGGGGTAGGTGGGGTGGTTACACAATTGCTGAGAATGTTTAAAGAGCAAAAGGGGACTGTGGAATTGCTCCAGATGATGAGTAACTGAAGGAAGCCACCACCATCACCCCTAAACTGGAAGAACCAGCAGGGGAAGGTGGTGCACTGTAGTCCCCACAGTTCCAATCCAACCATTGGCCTGACTGGATTGCAACTGCTGTTAAGCAGTAACCTTAGACTCTAAACTCTCAATGCAGCTTCTGAAGACCCTGATGTTGCTACTGCTGAGGGTGTTACCATTGCTGCAGCCAAGAATAAGACCAGGAGCCCACAGTGCCACCCACACTGCTGGCTGTGTCTTTGAAACCGGACTGAAACTATTATCCATTTATATGGAATTCAATATCAGACAAACCTGGATCAAGAAGGTAAAAATAGTAGTGGTTGCCTGTAGTAATAACTGGGAGGGTTCACATTAGAGACTTCTGGATTCTAGTAATATTCAATGTATATTTATCTGAATTGTGATAACACTGGTGTTTTGTATCATGCAATACATTTAAGATCTGTGTTCCTTATATATGCATAATACACATTATATTTTAATTTAAAAAAATCAATAGCAGGAATTCCAACTAAAGATACAATATTGTGCAATGTTCTAAACCATTCTACTCCTAAAGGTCCTTTAACTATGAAAATAAATGTAGAGCATTCTGTTAAAATAATATGGCAAATCTAAATATGAATAATATTAAATTGAGGCAGGAATTTGAATAAGACATTTATATGAAGTTATAGGAATTTGAAATCGGTAATATGTAAAACACTACTGCTGAATTTAAAATCCTGTTTGTTGAATCTAGAAAATATTTACCAGTGTGCCAGAGTTTAATTGGAAACACTTCTGAAATGTTTCGTAATGGCACATAAAGCAATAGTAAATGACATCTTAGATTCCATGAAAAATAAGAAGAGTGGCTTTTCATGTAAATATTTGAGAAGTTCAGTGATGTTATGATAGCTCTATTGTGTTGGTTTATTTTGTTGTTTTTATATCTTTAGACTCATCTCCTCCTCTTCATATATGAGATAACTTAAAACAGGCTATGAATTCTTTACAACTGTAACAGGAATACAGGACACACATATTTCTTTGAAGGACACCAGTTGTGTGCTGCATTTACTGCTTCTGCTCACATGCCGTTGTCCAGAAATTAGTTGCATTGCTTTTAGATACATTCAGCAAAGTGCAAGGAGGCCGTTCATGTAGATTTTGGCTTGCTAAGTGTCTGCAAAATAATAGGGTTATGTATTAAGATGACAGAAGAGAAAGGAAATTAGAACTGTTTGTTGCTTTAACTCCCACGTATCAATGTGCATTCCCAAAGACAGAATATCCCTAATTCCTGTTTGATTACTTCTTTTGGCTCCTTATCTATGATCTCTGTTTTGTGGCAGTGCTTCTGGAAGAGACTGTTTACAGTCCTCTGCTCCGTGGACGAATTGCTTGGGAGAATTCAGAATATATACTTTATAATTTTTCTGTCTTATGTACCCTTGCTGGAATTTTTTCCAATGGTTCACTAATACAGTACCTTTTAAAATGGACATGTTATTCTTTCTATATTTTTAAATCTACATTCAACTGTGCATAATTCAGTTATTAATTGCTAGAAATGAATCACAAAAGGAAGGCTTTATCAGCTACTTATGTACATCAACATATGAGATGTTGAAGGATACATCAGCAATGACACAATTCTATTTTATATGTCTTTAAGTTAGTTTTGAGCCCAAGTAGTTACTTTGAATATATAAATGGCTCATTTTGAAGTAGGTCAATAAAAAACAATTTCATCAAATACCAAATGTGATATAATTTTTAGATGATATGAAATCAGAATGTGTATCAGAATAAGAGGTAACATATATGACAGATGAAGAGTAATAATCTGGAAATGTAGACAGAAATTGCCTACTGAAATTGCCTACTAGTCAAATGAGGACAAATTTTGTTACATTAAAATTAGCTGATGATAAGAGCTCCTAATCAATTCTTTTTGATAGCTAGATTATCCCTGGATACCTATTTTCTTACCATATGCTATTTATAGATATTGAATTTTCAAACTTCCAAGGACATAAATATAATTTTTATTGATCCATTGTGGTTAGCATTTTTTTTCAAAAATCCTGAAGTTAAAAAAAAGTTCATTATTCTGTTATACATTAACAAGATTGATTGTGATTATGTAGGATTTTTTGGGGGGTGGGATGGGTTGATGATGTGTTTTTCTGCTGAGAAAGAAGGCTGTTCATAAACTTAAATTATGTTAGGTTTTAGAAGCAATAAAAATCGTGGGATTTCCTTAATGGCTTTCTTGCCTTCAGTTCTGAAATATTTATCAATCTCAAATATATTATATTTTATATTGAACAGTGACTATTAATAGTATTTGCTGAAAAAAACTTGTCAACTGATGACAGGTTATCATTTGAGAGTTGAGCTCATAAAAATATAAATAACAATATTTGTACCACAACTTACTAATATCTGTCAATTTTTAACTCAATATAATAATTTTATTGATTTCTTGCTATGTGCCTAAAATTGTGTATGGTAATGTTATGCAAGGTACTATGAAAATGCTTCAGCAGTATATATGACCACTGCCTAAAAGAATATCAACAATTAGGAAGGCAGACCTAACCTAGAAGAAACAGTGAGGATATCATGCAGATAAATATTAACTTTGTAAATGTATATGATACAGACAAAATATATATGATATCATCTGTAAGAAAGATGAGATAGGTTTCTACTAAGATAATTCAAAGAAAATAGAACAATTAGAAACAAAAACATGGAGAACTATTTTGAAGACTGTATTAGTAGAACTTAATGATACATTTAATAGAAACAGGAAGATTGAAAATGCAAAGATGAGTCTAAAGTTGCATATATTAAACAAGAATTAATTTACTATTTAAAAATTTTTAATAAAATTATATATATTTAAGGTATACAACTTGATGTCTCAATGTACATATACATATACATGCACACACGGTGAAAGATTACTGTAGTCAAGCTAAAACTGATTTTTTTGTGGTGAGAGCAACTGAAATCTACTGTTAGCAAATTTTCAGTATTCAATACAGTATTTTAAACTGTAGTCATCATGCTGTACATTAGGTCTCTAGACTTACTCATCTTATATAACTACAACTGTGTACCCTATGACCAACGTCTAAGTTTTCTCCACTTCCCTATTCCTGGTAACAACCATTCTACTGCCATATTCAACTTTTTTGGATTCCACATGTAAGTGAGATCACACAGTTTTTTTTTTTCTGTGTCTGATTCATTTCACCGAGAATAATGTACTCCAGGCTTATCTATGTTGTAAGCAAATGGCAGGATATTTTTTTAGGCTGAATAATATTTCATAGTATATGAACACCACAGTTTCTTTACCATTCATCTGTCAACAGACACTTAGGTTGTCTCCATATCTTGGTTATTGTGAATAATCCTGCAGTGAACATGGAAATACTGATATCTCTTTAAGGTATTCATTTAATTTCCTTTGGGTATATACCCAGAAAAGGGATTGCTGGATCATATGGTAGCTCTATTTTTAACTTTTTGAGGAACTTCTGTTCTTCATAATGGCTATACCATTTATATTACTATCGACTAGGATTCACTCTTCTCCCTGTCTTCGCCTACATTTATCTCTTTTTTTTTTTTAAGAGCCATGTGAGGTGTGAGGTGATATCATACTGTGATTTGGATTTGCATTTCCCTGATAATTAGTGATACTGAGCACCTTTTCATATTTCTGTTGGCCATTTGTATGTCTTCTTTGGAAAAATGTTTTTTCAGGTTCTTTGCCCAGTTTTCAAAGTGGGCTATTTTTTTTTTCTTTTTTTGCTATTGAGTTGTACAAGTTCCTTATATATTTTGGATATGGTTACCTTATCGGATTTATAGTTTGCAAAGATTTTCTCCCATTCTTTTTCATTTTGTTGCTCCCTTTAATGTGCAGAAACTTTTTAGTTTGGTGTAGTTCTACTTGTTTATTCTTGCTTTTGTTACCTGTGCTTTCTGTGTCATATCCAAAAAAACCATTGCCAATATCAATGTCAAGGAGCTTTTTCCCTAAATTTTCTTCTAGGAGTTTTGTGTTTTCAGGTTTTATGTGTAAGTGTTTAATCTATTTTGAGTTGATTTTGTGTATGGTATAAGATAATGGTCTACTTTAATTCTTTTGCATGTTGGCCGTCCAGTTTTCCCCATACTATTTATTGAAGACATTATCCTTTCCCCATTCTGTATTCTCCCTGTCCTTCTCAAAAACTAGTTGTTCATATATGCTTGAATTCATTTCTGGGCTTTTGATTCTGTTCCACTGGTGTATGTGTCTGTTTTTATGCCAGTGCCATATAGTTTGATTACAATAGCTTTGTACGATAATTTGAAATTAGAAAGTGTGATGCTTCCAATTCTATTCTTCCTTCTCAAGCTTGCTTTGGCTATTTGGTGTGTTTTGTGGTTCCAAATGAATTTTTGGAATTTCTTTTCTATTTCTGTAAAAAATGCCATTGGAATTTTTTTGGGGAGTGCATTGAGTCTGTACATCACTTTGATTAGTATGGACATTTTACCAATATGAATTCTTTCGATCCATGAACATGGAATTTATTTTTACTTATTTATGTCTTCAATTTCTTTCATGAATGTTTTATAGTTTTCAGTGTACACATTTTTTATCTCCTTGCCTTGGTTAAATTTAGTTCTAAGTATTTTATTGTTTTAGTAAAATTGTAAATGGAATTATTTTCTTGAATTCCTTTTGATTGATTGAATCTTGAATTCCAGATTGTTGGTGAAAGAAATGCAACTGATTTTTATGTCTATTTTGTATCCTGAAACTTTACTGAATTTGTTTATTAATTCTAGTAGTTATTTTGTGCAATATTTAGAGTTTTCTATATTTTATATCATATTATCTGCAGATAGAAACAATTTTATTTCTTCCTTTCTGATTTGGATGCCTTTTTTTTTTTCTTGCCTAATTGCTCTGGCTAGGACTTCCAGTACTTTGTTAAATAAATGTGGTGACAGTGAATACCCTTGTCCTGTAGATTGAAAGATAAAAATTACATGGTCATCTCAATAGATGCAGAAAAAGCATTTGACAACACTCAACACCCATTCATGATAAAAACTCTCAACAAAATAAGTATACTGAAGAATTTCCTCAACACAATAAAGGCCATTTTGGATAACTGTACAGCTAACATCATAGTCAATGATGAATGCTTTTCCTCTGATATCTAGAATAAGAATTTATTAAATGTACAGTATTCAAATCATGATTTGGATCTAAGGAGACTATAGAGAAGGACAAGGCATAGTCCTTTATGATGGTCATGAAGAACAATTATTTTTTGTATGGAAATAATGTTTGGGGGATATGATATTGGGGGAAAAAATGCTTCATAGTTGTTAATAAGACTTGCTTCTTCTAAACTTTTTACTATATATTACTTTTCTGTAATAATTAAGGTAACAGTAGTCCAGAAGCAACTAATTCTCCAAATTTTAAAGCAAAACAAGTTACTTCTTGATTATACAATAAATATAGTCCAAATTTACTATGCAGAAAAATAAAAAGTGGATTTTGTGTTCAGTTAACAGGTTCTAAAAAAATCCGTAGCATTGATGTTAAATGACTCTCCAGTTTTTCATTAATAGCATATGCTATTGGTTGTCTGTCAGCATCTGTATTCTCTCTTTTCCACTCTACTACAGAACATGTTCAGTATATCTAAGCTTCCCAGTGCATCATTATCCCTCAAAGTTGACTGTTCCATCCCCATATTCAGGTTTAATGTGGTTAACCTACGTGTAGCCTGATTCTCTTCACCAATGATTAGAACAGATATAAGCATATGACCCAATTCAAAATAAAAACAAATGAGGAGAAATCTCCTTATAGGTTCCTAAGAAAAATAAAAGAAAATATGTCCTCTCTTAGACTTCTGGATATCGTGGTATCTGGAACTGATATACCCAAACTTCTGCAGACATTTTTGCTGCAATATTGAGGCTAAAGGTGAAACAGACAATAGCAGAGAATAGAGTTAGAAACAACCAGAAAATTGATGATATCTATTAGGCGAGTACACAAAGTCTTAGGCCACTAAACCTCTTGACCTACTACTATGTTAATGATTTTTCTTTATTCTTGAGAATTTGAAATAGTATTTGGCAGGCAAGAAGGTGTTCCTCTCAGATTTTCATTCAAGAGAAACTTCTATAATGAGGGTAATTGGTGAGCTACATCCGGCTGCCCTATTTCAGAGACACCACATTGTTAATGCAGATGCTGTGCTCTTCCCGGGCCAATGGCTGAGCATTGCAGGTTTACTAGACCTATTCAATGTGGGACTCTTCCAAATGGTAATGTTTGTTCTGGAGCTCTTTTACTGTGGCTCAGAATTTCTCAGATCTGCATTGCTGTCTGAGGTTCTTTTCCAACCATCCTTCCTGGTCTCTCTCTTTTTAGAGATGTGAGACTTGCATCGCAATCTGGAGTCTCTTCTATCCTCTTCTTGCTCCATCTTCTCTTTTTTCTTTCAATGGTATTTCTTCCAATTAACCTCTTGCGTGTGGGATTTCATCTTGGCATCTGAGTCTCAGAAGACTCAAACTGACATAATTTTTCTTACTCTCAGTAAAAAGTTTCCTCATCAACACATCATTCATTAATTCAAAAACTATATATTAAACATGAAGGATCATGCTGTGTATTGTGGAAACAATGATGGCAAGGTACCTAGAGTCATATAGCCTGTTATGTGCTATAATAAGAATAGGGAAAAAGTACTGTTGGTTCATACAAGGAGATTTAAGAGGTTAGAGAAATTTAAAGTGAAAACTACATAACAAATATGGATTAAAAGAAGATTGATGTAAGATGTAGAGTTTATAAAAATAGATTAATGAATTAAAGTGATATACCCAAAGTCCTTACCATAAGGACCCAAACAAGAGTCTAATAAATTTTCCCATCCTTCCTTTGTTGTTGGTCTTGATGATGCTGTTGCTGTTATTCCTGTACTTGTCTTGACACAGGGTCAGCTTTGTACAAAACTCAGGGCCAAGAGAGTATGAACAATATAAAGACCTGTAAGGATTCCTGGGTGGGTGAAATATGAATGGCCAAAGTGGTAATACTTGACGTCAAAGAGGTAAACAAGCAACAAATATCAGTTCCCTTGCATATTAAAATCTAAGGATTGTGCAGTTTGCCAATGACGAGTATGTATGTTTCATGAGAGCAAGGGCCTCAAGTACTGTTTTACTACTGCATTGCCAAAACCTAGCACAATGTTGAATAGGTAATACGTAAATGATTTTGAGAAGGCCTCAAGTACTTATTTGTAGGAGTCAAGACTTTCTGTTGGAAAGCCTCAACCCTGTATTTGTAACTTGTAAAATTGGTTGGAAGAGAAAAAACTGAAAGGAATACTCTATATACAAAAACTATTTCAGAAAATTATACAGATTTGTTTCAGTAACTAAGGAAATGGTAGATAGGGATTAGAATTGGTAGCTAGAGATATGGTTCAGATTTATACTGAAATGTGAACGGTTTCCTATTTAATGATAGGAAAAAAACAGAAATAAAAGTATATTGTACATGTGAGATAGTTTTATTTGAATGCTATAGAATATTAAATAGTAAATATATGGGAAGTGATTGAATGTATAGAAATATAGATACAGAAGGCAACAGCACTTACTTGTTCTTGATAACTGAATTATTAGTCAAATTAAAAGATATTTTGAGACACCTTAAGAATGTATAGATAATTTCCATTCTGTATTTTATTGAGGAAAAAAGAAATACAGGGTCATAACTATTTGAACTCTCATTGCTAACATGTTTCCTAAAGACATAAAGTTAGTAAGTATATTCAGATATAAAACAATAAATAACTATATTAAACCCTCCCATTCACTTGCGAAAAAATATGATAATTGTATACATATGTTAAATTAATCAAAAACAGTTAACTTACAGTGTATGATACATTTTCCTTCAGCTCATTGAAGGGAATCATAACTGAAACATAAGAACACCTGATGAAGCTCAACTGAATCAATCCAACTGTGAAAAATGAAATGAGTAGTGGTCATCTCTCCATTTTTATTAAAAGAATAAACTACTAGGAAAGAAACTCAGTTTTTAGAAACAGCTGTACATTTGCTTAATTTATTCATATTATGTTCATTGTGCTTCAAAATTAAATGGCTGCTTTAAAAAAAATGATACAAAATTACATATTCAGAGATATTTTCCAGAGAGTTAATTGAAAACCCTCTGGAAAGGGTCGTTATGAAGGCATCACCACAAGCCACAAATTGAGCCTGTTTTCAGAAACTTGTTTTAGCTGAGATGCTCAATGTGCAGATTTGCTGATGTGCAGTTTTAGGGAGAGGCACTGTTTATTCCCAAGAACCCAAGGGTAGCCATTTTTGGAAGGAAAACCGCATGAAGTAAGTTTTGTTGAATCAAGTGGGTTTTATTTTAAGAAAACTACTTAGAATTCTCTCTTTTTTTAAAAGGCATTTATTCTGAAACTTGACAAAGCCAAATAGATACATTTGATACTTGATATAACACTATTTGGTTTAGCTGGTCATAAGATAACTATCCCTAACTTACTACAATTTATTAAAAATGTTTAAAAAGGGAAGTAAATCAAAATAAAAGTGGCAAAACAGTACTGGAAAGTGACTAAGTACTAGCTTATAGAATCAAGGATTAATTTCCGCTAATTATGCAATGGATGAAACTAATTGATTAAATATTAAAATATATTGAAGATAGTAGCAAAACAGCTTCCCTGGTGATCCCTGGAACAGAAATCAGGTTGGCACCCTGTGCCTCTTTGATATTGCTTCTTTCTTTTAATGTTTGTATGAAACCATGGCAACTTCGAGAAAGTTGCTAAAACAATACAACTGCCATGTAACTTTTACCCAGAGAATTCCTTCAAGTTCACAAACCGCCCCAATACTTTTTATAGTAAAACCATCCACTCCAGGAGAAAGTATTGCTCCTGGTTCCATTTCTTTTCAGTTCCTTCAATCAACATGAATTTCGTAGTCCTTACTTGACTTCCACAATATCCCAAACATTTTTGAAGATTACAGGCTGGGTTAATATTTCTTTCAGAAATTTCCTCAATTTCTTTATCTGGTGTTTTCTCATGATTAGATTTCGAGATCTGCGTTTTTGTCAATAACATCATCAACAAGTTGATGTGCAGTTCTTACTGCATCCCATCTGGTGGCATATAGAATTCATTTGTCTAATCTATTTCTTAGGCAGTATTTATAGTTTTGTTTCAATACTGCAATATCCACTTATTTTTGTTTAACAAATATTAAACAATCAAATAATTCATGAAGACTTTCATGCAGATTTTTCTTAGCTTCAATTTTATCATCTGCCATAAATCAGAATATCTTGTCATTATAACTATATTAAAACAAGTTTAAGATATCTTAAAGACTACTTGGCATATGTAATGTATTTTATATATATTATTTTCTTTTTATTTCCTTCTCATCATTTTCTGATTTATTTTAGCTATTACGCATTAACAGCTTGATGGCATCTAAACCATCACCATGTATTTTTCTTGTTCATTTGTTTCCTTTTATATACCTCACAAGTACATAAATTCCTTGGAATCAGGAAACTTGTCTCCTTCATTTTGATACCCCACTCATCTGCTTAGCAGGTTCTTAAACATAACTGTTCCATAAATGTTTATTAAATTAATTAGTGTTAAATATGTGCATGCTTTAATCATTAAACTATCAAAGGGTTGATCTGCTTAAAGGTTAAGGCTTTTTTGTTAAACCATAGAATTTTAACTCTTTTGCAATATTTTAAAAATAAAAGATCTTTAGGAATTAGTTAAAAATGAATATTTATACTTATAAAATCATGGATTGTAGAAACATTGTAAGAAACCACACATTTTGGAGTAAACAATGAAATTTATTTTTAAAGTCTTTCAAATTATCATCTTATTTACTTTCATTTCCTGTAGATTAAATTTTTATTTTGTATTTTATTTTTAGGTAAAGCTCTTAGAATGTTCAACTATAAAAGGTATATGTGTGTGAAAATATTTAAATCAACTTAATCTATAGAAATGTTATTAACTAAGTTCAAGCAAAATTACTTAAAGGGCAGTAATGCATTTTATTTTCTTTCTCACATTTTCCTAATGAGTCTTGGAAGTTTATGTAATTATTTTAATTAGGGTTATAAACTTCTGTGTGGGCAGGTGAGAGGCTAATTACCTAATTTATATGCAAACTGAGCAATTTTCTCTAGGCTCTTTACCACTTCATCTTTTCATTTAATTTTCTCTATTTAAATCAATTAACACTTATTTTGTTTTTGTTCTATTTAAATGAATGACTAAAAATTATCCTCAGTGTAAACTCCATGTTGATTGTTCAGACAGGGAGCATTTTGTCTGCAATATGTTTTGGGTGAAAGTACCTTTAATATTTTGTGTTTATTTATATTTGTACAAGGCAAATTATAAATTTGAAAAGAACACAGTATCAATTAGCATAAAGTCCAAGTTAGCCTTAAAATAGTAATACTAATAATAATACAATGAAACAGTTACATCAGTGCAAAGACTGGTGGTAAATTCTTGTTTCTTTTAGTGAGTAGAGCAAAAATGAGTAATAAGAAAGCAAAAGAAAAGTCCACTTCATCATTGTAGCAGGTACTTGAACATAAGGTCACAAAATGTATCTATTTTTATTTCTTATCAGATTAGCACCTTACCTAGAACATAAATACTGCATAAAATTTTTTGAACAAGTGAACAAAAATACTTGCACTTGGATCTGAAAAGATGAATGGTTACAGGGTTGTCATCGTCATTTTCAGTGCACTATTTGTGGAAAAATTCAGAACAGTGAGTGGTCTTTAAATTAAATTTACACATACGTCATCAGATTTTTAAATGCTAACTCTGTTTCAGCTATCCGGGAAATTTCATATATATATATATTTATATATATATATATATATATACATACACATATATACATATATATACATACATACATACATATACATATGTATATCACCTTTGCTAGAAGTATTTAGATTCTTTTCCTCCAAATTATTAAACTTTCTAGCTCTGTTTCCTTAGTGAAAAAATTATACACACACAGACACACAAACACACAATCAAGTCACAGAGATAGTATTACTGCAGTCTTCAATAAGATATTCAATAAATATTTAATATTTTGAGTAGAATTTGGAAATTGGTTTTTTTTTCAACTGATCCTAGCTCAAGCCAAGAATGATGATCTAAGGGAGGAATATAATACAAAATCATTGTGTTCCTTAGTAGGAGGGGTAGACATGAGTCATGTTAAATAAATACCTGAAATGACAGTTAAATTGTATCACAAAGATATTAACTAATTACACTTGGGGAAAAAGAAGTCATACAAGCACTATGTAAAGCATTGTCCTTTTCCTCTGTTGGAGGGCATTTATTCTTAGATGTGCGTGCTTTCTTCCCAAGGGGTGAGATTGACCTAGAACCCTATGGACAGCTCTTCACCATTAAGCTTGCCAACTATTTGTCAGAGATGATTAGTGGGGAATAAAGAAAGAAAATTTCCCCTGTTGATAATAGGGGGCAAATAGAAGAAACTCTGCAATTGTCATAGGGAATCACATTTGTTCAGTAAAAACACTTTGCATTTGATAATATATCATATCAATGACCAATCTTTATTTTTACATATCTTATTTTGTAAACTTTTATTGAATTTGACAAGTTTGAGATAATAAAAAAGCTCTATGCCAGCACACAAATAGGTGTGAGCATTGTAATCATTTTTACTATAAACAGTAACTTTGTGTTGTCCAGGTAAGAGGAAGTATTAATTAATTGTGGTATACTCTTAATCACACTTTTTGAAACTTACTTTAAGTATCTTTGGATTTATAATAATAAAAAACATATATTTTATGTAACAAATTAAATGAGAGCTTATTTACAACTCTATTTTGACATGTATTCGGAATATATTACAACAGAAAAGCTGAAGAAAACTGTAAATTTTCCTAAGCGGTGCATAAAAGCCTCACTTTCCTTATTATGAAGTCAATATTAATGCTGAAATAATATTTTAATTTACTGTATTTACAGGTTTAATGAGAATTCTTTAGCTGTCATTTTGAATCTTCTTTTTAATGGGATAAACAAGATGACACATGTTTGCAATTCTGGGAAATGTAACATGTGAAATTTGTGTAACAAGTTTGAACAAAATGTGCTGTAATTTTGGTTGTATATTGACCTACACTAGGTCCATATGTTGTACAAGGCAAAATATCCTTAATAACTGACACCAATATTGGATTCAATAATATTTCATGTTAAACATTGAAAAATATTACCACATTCATTTACAATCCAGAAAGAAATTAACTCCTGGGAGAAATTTAAGTTTCATGGCTCCGTATGCTAATAACCTTAAATTTCAAATGTTAACTTTTTATTTCCATTTTATTTAGACTGCATTGCAAATCCTTAATAAAAGAGGATGGATTCTTATTTTTAAAACTAATCTTTGCCCTTTTTTCCTGCAGTAGTGCAGAGTAGAAAGCCTAAGCAGTTCTACCATTAAAATAATTTTTAAAAGTTGGACAAACATAAAAATATATTCCTTCAATGCTGCAGTGAACAAATAAGAATATAAAAATTGCATAGATTTTGCCCTTTAAAAACTTTCATGACTGAGCAGAATCTTTGGAGTCAGTTCTTGAACATGAGTCTGCCTTAGTCCCAGGTTACCAGCCTTCTGAATTAACAACCTTTCCAACCAACCAAAAAAAAAAACAAAAAAACATAGAAATCAAGCTCTCACCTTAAGAGCATATATTGGTTCTTCTTCTAAGGATGAGCTCAGATTCTTTGGAATCCTGAAGAGAAAGAACACTGGTTAGAGATGTTGGGAATCAAAAGGCAATCTGATGGTGAGTTCCCTGGGTTTTGTTTTTGCCTCCTGCATATCCCAGCCTGGGTACTAGGAACCAAGAAGATGCACAGACAACAAGGATTAAAAAAAAAGCCTTCTCTCTCTAGTCAAAGGACTGGAAAGAGTGAGTCTTACAGAATAGAACCCTTTTGACTGCACCTGCCCTACCCAAGGTGAACCTCACAAAGGAAATTGTAACCTTACAATTCTGTAACCCACAGAGTGGAAGGAAATATTTGCAAATATTAATCCCCAACAAGGGATTAATCTCCAAAATCTACAAACAGCTCATGCAGCTCAATAACAAAAAAACCCCCACAAAACAACCCAATCAAAAAATGGGCAGAAGATCTAAATAGACATTTCTCCAAAGAAGACATGCAGAGGGCCAAAAAGCACATGAAAAGATGCTCAACATCACTAATTATTAGAGAAATGTAAATCAAAACTACAATGAAGTATCACCTCACACTGGTCAGAAAGGCCATCATCAAAAAGTCTACAGAAAACAAATGCTGGAGAGGGTG
Source organism: Balaenoptera musculus (assembly GCF_009873245.2). Taxonomy (NCBI): domain Eukaryota; kingdom Metazoa; phylum Chordata; class Mammalia; order Artiodactyla; family Balaenopteridae; genus Balaenoptera; species Balaenoptera musculus. The sequence continues at coordinate 129,364,662 of NC_045789.1, read as the reverse complement.
TGGGGAAAAGGGTACCTTCCTACACTGTTTGTGGGAATGTAAATTGTATACATGTATGGGGGTACCTTAAAAAACTAAAAATATTGTCCTGCAATCCCACTCCTGGGCATATATCTGGAGAAAACCATAATTCGAAAAGATACATGCACCCCAATGTTCATTGCAGCACTATTTACAACAGTCAAGACATGGAAATCACCTAAATGTCCTTTGACAGATGAATGGATAAAGATGTGGTACGTATATACAATGGAATAGTATTCCATTCAGCCATAAAAAAAATGAAATAATGCCATTTGCAGCAACATGAATGAACCTAGAGGTTATCATACTAAGTAAAGTAAGTCAAAGACAATTATCATATGATATCACATATATGGAATCTAAAAAAAAAAAGTGATACAAATGAACTTATTTTACAAAACAGAAACAGACTTACAGACTTAGAAGACAAACTTACTGTTGCCAAAGGGGAGAGGCGGTGGGGGGATATATTAGGAGGATGTAATTAACATGTACACATTACTATATATAAAATAGATAATCAACAAGAACCTACTGTATAGCACAGGGAACTCTACTCAAGAAGAGCAAAATAAAGCTTAAGCAAGGAGAAGGGAGGAAATATTAAAATTAGAGAAGAAATCAAACACAGTAAAGAAAAATCAATCAAACAAATGTTGATTTGGGGGAAAAATAGATCTCTAATAAGGCTGACAAATTAAAAAAAAGGTAAAAATTACCAGTTCAGGAGTGAAAGATGGGATATCACTACAAAACTTGTATCAGTTAAAGTTTAATTAGGGAATGTTATTAACAACTCTACACATATAAACTTGACAACTTAAATAAAAGGAACCTCATCTTGAACGACCACAGTCTACCAAAATTCATCTACGATGAAGAGATAATCTGAGTATTACTATAATTATAAAAAACTTAAATTCATACTTATAAACCACCACACATCCTAATCACTATTGATGCTTTATGTCAAATAATTATTCATTGTGGGAGGCTGCCCTGGGCACTGTAGGATGTTTAGCAGCATCCTTTACTCTACCCATTAAATAAAGTAAAATAAAATAAAATAAAATATAAATAGATGCCAATAGGACCTACCTAGCTGTGACAAACACAAGTGTCTCTGGTCACAACATTCTCATCAACTGAAATTCTATTTGCACTATATAGGTTTGTTCTGTTCTTATAAAGTAAGCCATTCTCATCAGCATTGAAAACCTGTTCTTGCAGTAACCCTTACCCTGAATAGCATTTAGCAGATATTTTTAAAAATTCTTCCATAGTCTTCTGACCTGCACAACATACTTCACCTGCAAGCTTAACATTTTTCACACTGTATTATTACCTTTTGAAACTTGAAAGCCAGCCAACCCTAGCCAAGAAGGGTTTAACATTTTCCAGATGCTGAGTAAGATGACTGTAAATTTCTGTGGCTTGCATCCTTACAACAATGCTGTCCACTTCTTTTTTTAATCAGTCATCATCTCAACAATCTATAAATTTAGCCACATTTCCGTCTTTTCCGTAACTTCATCATACACTACAGATGTTACTTCAGCACTTTCCATAGCAGCCTTATATACAGATCAGCAAATTTCCTCTTTCTTTTTCTATGTGTACCATATTATTGATTCATTAACATTGAACTCCTGGCCAACAGCACTATAACTCATGCATGAATGAAGCTTACCTAACACATGTATTTTCTCTGTAAGGCATATCTCATCCTTTTGTGCTTAAGGACACTAGACAGCATTTCAGCACTATCTTTTTGGGGCCATTTTAAAATCACCCAAAAATCACCAAAAAAAAACCTCACAAAAATGCAAAAATAGTGGTACTAAATAGACCATGATAAGGACACTTGTTTATATTATAAGAGATGACACAAGAAGGTAAAGCATTACCTTGTTTGATCCAGCTGGGAACGTGGGTGTTGGGCAGCTCAATTTTTTAGCTGCTCTGATTATGTCTGAGAATGAGCACAAAAGTGTCGTGAGTATTGATTCTGGGTTTATAAATACATTTTAGTCTGTAGGTGACTTCACAAATAATAAGGATCAATTGTATACTCTTTTCCACCTCTTTTGAATTTTTCTCTGAGGATTTCTCTCGCATTTGAGTAGTTTCATGTTGCAAGTATACTTATGCATTGAAATATATCCTCTTGAGTTAGCATTTATTAGTGAAAAAAATATTGGAAATTTCTTGGCCAATTCAACGTAACTTAATCTGCCTTTAGTTGTATATATGTTATATATATTAAGAAAAGCATTCATATTTCCCTATAAGTTTGAACCTGAACAATGTATATGAATGCACACATCTATTACAAATTTTCTTACATTCACATTGTTTTTCCTTTGGTGTCATATATCTTACAAGATGATGAACCTCACTTTATTGTGGCAAAGCATAATAAAGTCAAAAAACCCCAGTCAATATGAAGACACCTCAAATTCATGTGAATTTCATAAATGTTCTTCATATAAATTAAATTTTAAATAAAATATTTTACATATTGATATATCTATATCTATATCTATATGATTTTTCAACTCCGTGCAGGTTGGTGCCCCTAATCCCCATGTTGTTCAAGGGTCTACTCTACATATACAATTTCAGAAATGTCTGCTTGCTTTTTTCGAACTCAAAGTTTAAAATCATTTATTGTCACCTTTATTTAAACAATTTCTGAGTCAGCTTCTATCTGGACCTGTGAAGTGACTGACACACAATATGGGAATGAAGAAAAAATTTACAGAAAAATGTTCATATGGATACATTTTAGACTGATAATCTGATTAGCATAATAGCCACCAAAATGTTGAATGAATAATCTGTTTTATTTTCTTTCTAATATGTGTCTATTCTGAACACTATAATGTTATTTAGTAAAGCAGATTATTTCAATCCATAAATCTATTGTTAGTAACTTGCCAGCTAAATCATGAAAATTATCTGTTTTTTGCAATTGATTATTTTCCCAAGTTGTTTTCTGTAATGAGCTGATGAAGGTTAATGAAGATTAAGTTATTTATTATGTAATAAAAGGCAATGTAGAGATACTGACATATGATCTCTATAGTTCAAAAATATTCAGGTCTTATTCTCAGATTTTTTAATAGTAGCTGTAAGCATTCTTTTAATAGATATAGTATTTAGACAACTTATCTGATTTTTAAAATATTTTCTTAGTATACTGTTGATGTTACACAAGCCACAAAACAGATGAAGAATTCTTTAAATAAATTTAAATTGTAATGATTTTTTTTAAATTGAAAATTCTGTGGATTTTTCAAATACTGTAAATTTCAATGAATTTAGATTTCTATGGTTTTCAATATTTCTAGCACACAAAAAATATTGATTTCCTTGGGAATGAATATTTGGTACTGGTTTATGAGCTAAATTATATTTGACATTGTTGGAAAATGCTATATTCAATATACCTATAGGTGTTTAGAAAACAGTTCAACGTATTCTAAAGATGAAGAAGAGAGAGAAAAATGAGAGAGGGATAAGAGAGAATTAAATAACAACAAAATAAAACTATAAAATATTAGATTGATATTTAGTGGTTATGAATATTTATGTTCTGTATTGCACCATTGTTTAAAGCATTTTGCTTTCCAAACAAAAAAATTATTTTTTGAAACTATCATTTTCTTTTCATAGAAAATGCTACCTTTTTTCTTTTCAAATTAAATTTGGAAAGTAAACCAAAGAATAAAGTCAGAATACTATGGGTAAAGTAATTGTTTTTTTGATACTTTTGTTGATACTTTTATTTTATATATATATTTGTATGTATATCTTATATATAGAATATATATGTATATTATATAATTTGAAATATATATACTTCAAATTGTATAATTAGTATAATTATATAATTGACAATATGTATATTTCAAGTTATATGTATATTTCAAATTGTATAATGAAAAAGATATATAAAATAATTATATATACATAAAGATGTTTCATATTATGTTTTCCACATTTTCTTTCTTTCAATATACTTGTCAGATATAGCCATTCCAAATTACTCTTTCACAAACTAAGATGATTCACAGTAGGGAAGCCTTTACCTCACGTTGTTTTCATCAAAGGGAGCTTAGTCTATATTTGCCTGTCTGAATATTGCCATTATATTACTAATTTACACATTGGGAAAAGGGTCAGGAGTACTCCAAATTTTTGATGACTCGATATGAACCTGAAAGAGGAATGTTAATAACTGATGAAATATATCCACAGTAGCTCAATATCAAGATAGTTGAGAATTATGTATTTTAAAATTAAAAAATTCTACCCCATATTGTTGAACTATTTTATATATTGGGCTTTGGGGGATTAGTATTCTTTACTCAAGAAAGCTAAATGTAATTTATATTGAGACTACATAAGTAAGGTAAAAATAACAAAAAGAGTACATATTAAAATGATATTAACCAGGTAAGATAATATTAAATATAATAAATTTATTGATAAACTAGTGCAGTTTTGTAGTGTTCTTGTATGTTAGCTAAAACATAAATTATTGAAACCATTTTGAAAGCCATTATCATTGAAACTATCATACATACTGTAATACTCAACTATTATTATTATTTTTATTTATATTATTTTATTAAAATAGTTTCCTGTGATCCCTTCTTAGGTTGTCTTAGTCTCAATAATATAAATAGTGTAGCGTTGTCTCAAACTGTAAAATAGAAGCATACTTTTAGGCATTGCTGAAATATATACCTATCTTTCTTACTCTAAACTGTGCAACTGTGTATAGTATATTTTCTAATTTTATAATTTATTTAAAACATAAATAGAATCTTGATATAGTTATTTTTTATTGTTTAGTGCATTGGAACTTATTAAGTGGTATACATATCTAAAAATCAAAAGTTCAGAAGTATGTAGATAAGTCCAACAGTCTAACATCAGAGAAATTTAAGAATATTATTTTATACCTTGTAAAAAAAGAATATTTTTGAAGATAAGGTCATTGAGAAATTGTGAAAATAATATTTCCAGTAAAAGTATTATATTTTTCTGGAGTTCTTCAGTTATAAAAACCACAGAATGTATTTTTATGACATTGCATGAAAAATGAAAAAATGCTATTTCATATCAAAATGGATTAGCAATCAAGCAAGTTGTTTATATTGGCCCATTAATATATTAGAATATGCTTCATTGTTTTGAGCATATTTGATATCATAGAGTTAACATTTTGATACTGACAGAGATAATTAGGCGTTCAATACAGAGAAAAGTTATGAATAAAGAAAAACAATAGAGCAGCAATCAAAATTAGATGCAGAATTGGAATGATACTGAAAACAAGAGGTGGAATTGCAGAAAATACTGTGGAAGAACATCCATTCATTTCTTTGAATGGTAAAAGTAATTACTAGTCTGTTTTGACAACTGAAATGAAAAATCAGACCCAGAAGGAGATGCATGCACATCAGTAAAGTTGCCTACCCCTATTATTTTACCAATTGTAGGAAATATATGAGAAAGACATTGCTTGTTCATTAGAAATCCTTTTTCCTAAAATGGGAAGGAAGCATCTTTTTCATTTCCTTGCTCAGATGTTTGTTGTTTTCCTCACAGAATTTAACGTTTTAAGAATTTTTCAACATAGGTGCTTCCTGTACTGTACAGTTGGATTCACAGATGCGACCTCTCATGCCAGCATATATTCCCCCATCAGGCAGCACGTCACTAATCTCCAACTGTGTCACCAGAGAGTATTTGTATATCTCCACATAAACACATCATTGCAACTTGAAAGATTACTCTGAGAAATTGTTGCAATATGAACATCTATCACTTCAAAAAAATAAATAGAAAAGGATTAACAAATAAATGGGTTGAAAATCAGAAATTGAAGGATGGGAGTATAGCTTACTCTTTCAAAAATTTTGAAAATGAAGGGAAGATAATTTGCTACAACAGCTGTATTATCATTTACAAAAATGTTTCTGCAACTGTAAAGCAAGCAATTACTTTGTCATCTAATTTCCAAATGACTTAAAGAACATTTGTTTTCCAACTGTCCCTTGAAAGAGTCTGGCAGGCTATGTTGGTCGCCAAATTGTTTGCATCTCTACATGTAGTTTTCATTTATTCTCTTCATTATTTTCTCTATAATGCTGTGCATACCTTCAAATCTGAACTTACAGTTGCCTTTTTTTCTATTCCTTCCTAAACAAGTCTGTTCTCTGTAAGTCCCAATCATTGATTAGCAATTCCTCTCTATCTTCCACATTTTCTCTAAACATTTTCACAAATATCCTTGCCTAAATTTGTTACTGGCTTTTCTTCATTTCTAAACCTTGACGTCATTCTCTGTTCTTTCAATTCTCTGGGTTCTTTTGTGTTTTTTTGTTTTTTTGTTTTTTTGTTTGTTTTCTGTTGAAAGCATTCATCCTCCAGACTTCACCTATTTTGCTACTCACAGTATTTAAGTCTAAGGTAAATATTTCCTTATGTTTCTATGTAAGGAAACATACATAGAAACATATGTATGTATGTTTAAACATGCTCCTTTAAAATTTTTTTCTTTTTATTATCTTTGTCTTGGTAACATAATTATTCCCTTTACTAAAAATGTCTATTTTGAACTAAAGTATTTGTTTACTTTCTTAAAATTGGCTTCTTAAGGTATACTGTGAGATCAGAGAAGATAAGCGGGGTATCTGCATGTTAATAGTTGCCACTTTGTGTGTGTATTTTGTTTGAATTTATTTTATTTTTTAGTTATTACAAAATAATAGCTGTATTTCCCTGTGCTGTACAATATATCCTTGTTGCTTATTTATTTTATATATAGTAGTTTGTGTCTCTTAATCCCCTGCCCTTATCTCACCAATCCCCCATTTCCTCTCCCCACTGGTAACCACTAGTTTGTTCTTTATATCTGTGAGTCTGTTTCTTTTCTTTTCCTTTTTTTTCAATACAGCAGGTTCTTATTAGTTATCTATTTTATACATATTAGTGTATATATGTCAGTCCCAATCTCCCAATTCATCCCACCACCACCAGCACCCTGCCCCCACTTTCCCCGCTTGGTGTCCATACATTTGTTCTCTACATCTGTGTCTCTATTTCTGCCTTGCAAACCGGTTCATCTGTACCATTTTTCTAGATTCCACATATACGCGTTAATATACAATATTTTTTTTCTTCCTGACTTACCTCACTCTGTATGACAGTCTCTAGGTCCATCCACATCTCTACAAATGAGCCTGTTTTGCTCCTTTTTATGACTGAGTAATATTCTATTGTATATATGTTGCGATGGTGAATGGGATTGTTTCCTTAATTTCTTCTTCTGATCTTTCATTGTTGGTGTATAGGAATGCAAGAGATTTCTGTGCATTAATTTTGTATCCTATAACTTTACCAAATTCATTGATTAGCTCTAGTAGTTTTCTGGTTGTATCTTTAGGATTCTTTATGTATAGTATCATATCATGTGCGTACAGTGACAGTTTTACTTCTTCTTTTCCAATTTGTATTCCTTTTATTTCTTTTCTTCTCTGATTGCCATGGCTAGGACTTCCAAAGCTATGTTGAATAATAGTGGTGAGAGTGGACATCCTTGTCTTGTTCCTGATCTTAGAAGAAATGCTTTCAGTTTCTCACCATTGAGAAAGATGTTTGCTGTGGCTTTGTCATATATGGCCTTAATTATGTTGAGGTAAGTTCCCTCTATGCCCACTTTCTGGAGAGTCTTTATCATAAATGGGTGTTGAATTTTGTCAAAAGCTTTTTCTGCATCTATTGAGATGATCATATGGTTTTTCTCCTTCAGTTTGTTAATATGGTGTATCACATTGATTGGTTTGCATATATTGAAGAATCTTTGCATCCCTGGGATAAATCCCACTTGATCATGGTGTATGATCCTTTTAATGTGTTGTTGGATTCTTTTTGCTAGTATTTTGTTGAGGATTTTTGCATCTATATTCATGAGTGATACTGGTCTGTAATTTTCTTTTTTTGTAGTATCTTTGTCTGGTTTTGGTATCAGGGTGATGGTGGCCTCACAGAATGAGTTTGGGAGTTTTCCTTCTCTGCAATTTTTTGGAAGAGTTTTGGAAGGATGGGTGTTAGCTCTTCTCTAAATGTTTGATAGAATTCACCTGTGAAGCCATCTGGTCCTGGACTTTTGTTTGTTTGGGAGATTTTTAATCACAGTTTCAATTTCATTGCTTGTGATTGGTCTGTTCATATTTTCTATTTCTTTCTGGTCCAGTCTTGGAAGGTTATACCTTTCTACGAATTTGTCCATTTCTTCCAGGTTGTCCATTTCATTGGCATAGAGTTGATTGTAGTAGCCTCCTATGATGCTTTGTATTTCTGCGGTGTCCGTTGTAACTTCTCCTTTTTCATTTCTAATTTTATTGATTTGAGTCCTCTCCCTCTTTTTCTTGATGAGTGTGGCTAAAGGTTTATCAATTTTGTTTATCTTCTCAAAGAACCAGCTTTTAGTTTTATTTATCTTTGCTGTTGTTTTCTTTGTTTCTATTTGATTTATTTCTGCTGTGATCTTTATTTTTTCTTTCCTTCTACTAATTTTGGGTTTTGTTTGTTCTTCTTTCTCTAGTTCCTTTAGGTGTACAGTTAGATTGTTTATTTGAGATTTTCCCTTTTTCTTGAGGTAGGCTTGTATTGCTATAAACTTCCCTCTTAGAACTGCTTTTGCTTCATCCCATAGGTTTTGGATCATCGTGTTTTCATTGTCATTTGTCTCTAGGTATTTTTTGATTTCCTCTTTGATTTCTTCAGTGATCTTTTGGTTATTTAGTAACATATTTTCTAGCATCCACATGTTTGTGTTTTTTACGTTTTTTTCCCCGTAATTTATTTCTAATCTCATAGCATTGTGGTCAAAAAAGATTCTTGATATTATTTCAATTTTGTTAAATTTACCACGGCTTGATTTGTGACCCAAAGTGTGATCTATCCTGGAGAATGTTCTGTGTGCACTTGAGAAGAAAGTGTAATCTGCTGTTTTCAGATGGAATGTCCTATAAATATCAATTAAATCTATCTGTTCTATTGTGTCATTTAAAGCTTGTTTTTCCTTATTAATTTTCTGTCTGGATGATCTGTCCATTGGTGTAAGTGAGGTGTTAAAGTCCCCCACTATTATTGTGTTACTGTTGATTTCCTCTTTTATAGCTGTTAGCATTTGCCTTATGTATTAAGGTGCTCCTATGCTGGGTGCATATATATTTATAATTGTTATATCTTCTTCTTGGATTGATCCCTTGATCATTATGTAGTGTCCTCCTTGTCTCTTATAACATTCTTTATTTTAAAGTCTATTTTATCTGATATGAGTATTGCTACTCCAGCTTTCTTTTGATTCCATTTGCATGGGATATCTTTTTCCATCCCCTCACTTTCAATCTGTATGTGTCCCTCGGTCTGAAATGGGTCTCTTGTAGACAGCATATATATGGGTCTTGTTTTTGTATCCATTCAGTAAGCCTGTGTCTTTTGGTTGGAGCATTTAATCCACTTACATTTAAGGCAATTATCAATATGTATGTTCCTATTATCATTTTCTTAATTGTTTTGTGTTTGTTTTTGTAGGTCCTTTTCTTCTCTTCTGTTTCCCACTTAGAGAAGTTCCTTTAACATTTGGTGTAGAGCTGGTTTGGTGCTGCTGAGTTCTCTTAGCTTTTGCTTGTCTGTGAAGCTTTTGATTTCTCTGTCGAATCTGAATGAGATTCTTGCCAGGTAGAGTAATCTTGGTTGTAGGTTCTTCCCTTTCATCACTTTAAATATATCATGCTACTTCCTTCTGGCTGTAGATATTCTGCTGAGAAATCAGCTGTTAACCTTATGGGAGTTCCCTTGTATGTTATTTGTCATTTATCCCTTGTTGGTTTTAATAATTTTTCTTTGTCTTTAATTTTTGTCAATTTGATTACTATGTGTCTCAGCATGTTTCTCCTTGGGTTTATCCTGCCTGGGACTCTCTGCACTTTCTGGACTTGGGTGACTATTTCCTTTTCCATGTTAGGGAAGTTTTCAGCTATTATCTTTTCATATATTTTCTCAGGTCCTTTCTCTCTGTCTCTTCTCCTTCTGGGACCCCTATAATGAGAATGTTGGTGCGTTTAATGTTGTCGCAGAGGTCTCTTAGTCTGCCCTCCTTTCTTTTCTTTCTTTTTTCTTTATTCTGTTCCATGGCAGTGAATTCCACCATTCTGTTTTCCAGGTCACTTAACCGTTCTTCTGCCTCAGTTATTCTGCTATTGATTCCTTCTAGTGTATTTTTCATTTCAGTTATTGTATTGTTCATCTCTGTTTGTTTGTTCTTTAATTCTTCCATGTCTTTGTTAAACATTTCTTGCATCTTCTCAGTCTTTGCCTCCATTCTTTTTTCACGGTCCTGGATCATCTTCACTATCATTATTCTGAATTCTTTTTCTGGAAGGTTGCCTATCTCCACTTCACTTAGTTGTTTTTCTGAGGTTTTATCTCATTCCTTCATCTGGTACATAGTCCTGTGCCTTTTCATTTTGTCTGTCTTTCTGTGAATGTGATTTTCATTCCACAGGCTGAAGGATTGTAGTTCTTCTTGCTTCTTCTGTCTGACCTCTGGTCTGTGAGTCTGTTTCTTATCACATTTCCTTTATCCTTTCATCTCTTGATGGACACTTGGGTTGCTTCCATATCTTGGCTATTGTAACTAATGCTGCTGTGAGCATCGGGCTGCATGTACCTTTTCAAGTTAGTGTTTTTATTTTCTTCAGATATATACCCAGAAGTGGACTGGCTGGACCATATGGTAGTTTAATATTTCATTTTTTGAGGAAACCTCCATACTGGTTTCCATGGTGGCTGCACCAATTTAAAATCCCACATATATTATACTATGGTTCCCTTTTCTCTACATCCCTTCCAACTTTTGTTATTTATAGACTTTTTAATGATAGCCAATTTGACAGGTGTGAGGTGGTATCTCATTGTGGTTTTGAATTGCATTCCTCTGATGATTAGCACTTTTGTGCATTTTTTCATGTGCCTGTTGGCCATCTGTATATCTTCTTTGGAAACATGTCTATTCAGGTCTTCTGCCCATTTTTTAATTGGGTTCTTTGTAAGATATTCAGTTGTATGAGCTGTTTACTTTGGGTATTAACCCCTTATCGGTAGTATCATTTGCAAGTATATTCTCCCATTCAGTGTGTTGTCTTTTCATTTCTTTTTCTTTTTTTGTATTTGTTGATGGTTTCCTTCATTGTGGAAAAACTTTTAAGTTTAATTAGGTCTCATTTGTTTAGTTTTGCTTTTATTTCTTTTGCCTTAGGAGACTGGTCCAAAGAAATATTGCTGCAATTTATGTCAACGAGTGTTGTGCCTATGTTCTGTTCTAGGAGTTTATTCGTTTCAGGTCTCACATTTTGGTCTTTTTAATCCATTTTGAGTTTATTTTTGTATTTGGTGTGAGGAAATGTTCTAATTTCATTGTTTTACACGTAGCTGACCAGTTTTCTCAGCATCACTTATTGAAGAGACTGTCATTTCTACATTGTCTATTCTTGCCTCCTTTGTCATAGATTAATTGTACAAAACTGTGTGGGTTTATTTCTGGGCTTTCTATTCTGTTCCACTGATCTATGTGTCTGTTTTTGTGCCAGTACCATGCTATTTTAATTACAATAACTTTGTAGTATAGTCTGAAGCCAGGAGGCATGATACCTCCAGCTTTCTTCTTTTTCTCAAGATTGATTTGACAGTTTGGGGTCTTTAGTGATTCCATATAAATATTTTGATTATTTTGTTCTAGTTCTGTGAAAAATGTCATGGGTATTTTTTTTTTTTTTTTTTTTTTTTATTTATGGCTGTGTTGGGTCTTCATTTCTGTGCGAGGGCTCTCTCTAGTTGTGGCAAGCGGGGTCCACTCTTCATCGCGGTGCGCGGGCCTCTCACTGTCGCGGCCTCTCTTGTTGCGGAGCACAGGCTCCAGACGCGCAGGCTCAGTAATTGTGGCTCACGGGCCCAGCCGCTCTGTGGCATGTGGGATCTTCCCAGACCAGGGCTCGAACCCGCGTCCCCTGCATTGGCAGGCAGACTCTCAACCACTGCGCCACCAGGGAAGCCCCTGTCATGGGTATTTTGATAGGAATTGCATTAAATCTGTAAATTGCTTTGGGCAGTACAGCCATTTCAACAATAGTAATTCTTCCAATCCAAGAACACAAGATATATTTCCATTTCTTTATGTCATTTTCAAATTCCATCATCAGTGTTTTACAGTTGTAGTATTTCCTAAATCATTTTCTCCATTGCATTTTATAATTGAACTAAGTTACTTATTGGTCAAAACATTCTAGCATTTTGACGCAGCTATAGGGTTAAGCTTGGAAAGTTTTTTCATCTTTTAATGTAGAAACTTTTTTTTTTTTTTTTTTTTTTTTTTAGATTTAGAACAACCTTTTCAAATCTGCTATGGACATGTGTTTATGCCTTATAGGTTGAAAAGTTCATCTCTTCCAGTTAATTAGCATTTTAATTTTTTGCCTTAAAATAAAAGTCTGTCAATATCTGTATGTACAGTGTGTGACTTGACTGTCCTGTATTATGTATTCTACGTAATGATCATAAGTAATAATTCAGACAAATAAAATGTTGACTATTTCTTTTTTATTAGCTTAAACCTATTTCACTGAAATTATTCCTACTTTAGGCTTCCTTGATGATTGCAGTGTATAATAAAAGTAAATTTTTACATTGAGCATTTGAAACATTTGAAAACTATCCTTACTGTTTGTCAGGCTTTTCTACTATTAGCATGATGCCAGGCTAAGAGCATGTTGCCATGTAACCTGTCTCCTAGTGATCTGAAGCATAGATTTCTCTGATTCAAAACATTTCATATGCCTTGAGTCAAGTTACAAAAGAACAGTCAAGCCATGTAAAGATGTGATATTTAGAATACCAGTTATATAATAATAAAGGATAACTTAGTTTTAAAATACCTACCTCAAACAAGGCATATTTAAATCTAATTTTCAACTTACTAATGCTTCAGGAACTTTCACAGCCACTAAAAGTAACATGGAAAGCAAATGGACTTACTAATTAAAACTTGGGCAGATTGACTATAAATTTTGAAGAAAATACAACAGACAAAAATAATCATCATTTGATTATAAATAACTTCCCCAAGTCCAAGTGAATATTTTAGTAATAGAAAAAAATAAAGAAAAATGAAAAGGAAAAATAAAGCAATACTATGTAGGATATATATATGTGTGTATATATATATATATATATATATATATATATATATATATATATATATATTTTTTTTTTTTTTTTTTTTTTTTTCCGTAAATGAAATGTCAGTAACAAACAGAAGGAGAACTGGGAATCCTATCTAAAAAATATTATACAATCTAACCTTAAAATAGATCAGATGTTTATAAATTGAGATAACTTTATAAAACATATACTTCTGAGGATAAAACATGCATAATACAAAAAAGAATCATTTTATTTTAAATTGTCAAAATTTCCTTAATTGCTTTTCTACACCTTCTGATTACTATCAGACAATCTCAATGATAGAAGGATAAGTGGAGTTTATCATCCAAAAGAGAAAATTTTGGCATTTGATTCCATTAGATGGAAAATTATAATCTCTTGCAATGGTGTTAATTGCAAAATGTATGTTTCCTGTTCTAAGCAAGTGCTTAGTGGGGTGAATCTGGATGGTCTGTTAATGATTATTTGAGTTAGACAGAGACTCAGAGAGGTAGCATGCAAGAAATGTTTATGCAGACAACACTATTTAAATGAGAGAGACAAAAAATCTGTAAACTTATTATAAATTCAAAACAATGAAACTATTTATAGTTAAGTAAATAAATTAATTAAATTGTCCCTTTCTGCTTCACATTTCAGAGTGTATTGTTTCATCCAGTTCACAATGAAAGCTTCTCATTTTTCTACTCATTTTAACCTGATTTTTGTATAACAATATTAAGAAGAGGAAAATAGAAAAATATATGTGATTTCCCCAGTCTCTATACCTCTCCAGGGAGAGCTCTGGAACTGAATCCTACATCAGTTAGCTTCATTTTCAGTGTTCTTATTACAAATGAATTTGGGGTCCTCCATATTTCCAAAGCTGCACAGCAGAACAAAGTTGACCAATAAAGTTGGATGGTTCTCATCCCAGTTATAGAATTAGGGCAAGACACAGATAAGTAACAGATACTGACGATCAGAAAGAGTTGCATATTTAAATATTTTGATTTTTGTAACAGCCTGTTGCTTAGTGATGATATTTAGCAAAACTTACTTTTTTAAAAATACTTTTCATAGTATCAGACTTCTGGTCAAATTATATTACTGACTCAATTTGCAATTGGTCAAACCAAATAATATAGAAAACAATGCACTGTAAGTTAAGAAGCATTTAAAATGGAAATAGATACCTATTTTATATCAGATGAGAATTATTGACTGCCTTATATCACAAAAGTCATACAGAAAGCATGTTCACCTTATGAAAGAATCACTAGCAATATTAACAGCAGTGACTTCTAAGGATATACAAGTAAGAATAAACAGAGAAATTGTACCACCAAATTCTCAAGGGTTAGGCATAATTTCATTATTCTTTTTATATCATTATACATTAAGCAAGTTCAATATAAGAGCAGCAGTTTGCTGAAAGATAATATTAAAGTATTAAGGTGACAGTATATTGAACAAAATTCTTAAAGCTAAGAGAAAAGGAACAAGCTAGTAATTTTCTTTCATACCCTCTTATTGGTCCTTTAATGGAAAACAAATGTTTTCTAATTAGTATTTCATTTACCTTGGGGACAAGTACATAATGCAGTCATCAGTTTGCTTAGATTCTGAAATACCATTCATTTATGTACATATTTTCTCTCTTCAAATTCACTATTCCTATTGCTTGTCAATTTGCATATATTAAATCATCACGCATAACTTACCATATTTTGAATATTTTATTAATGAAAGTCCTTTTCTAAGATTTTTATGTGCTCTTAAATTTTAAACACTCAAACATTTAGAAACTTAAAACTCAACAATTCAGTTTTAAAATCTTATTTTGATGAAATGAACTATTACAAATGTTAACTGTATGCTGTTGCTCTGACTATTGGGATGGACAATGAGTAGTTATGAAAAGCTCTTTTGTTAATAAAAGGAATTTTTAAAATAATAAATAATCTTTTCAAACTACTTTGTTATTTTTCATTTAAAGTTAGCATAGACATACCTCTACCTGGTGCATACTTTAGTTGTTCTTCTCCGATAATTCATGACTACTTTAGCTCATGACTTTTTATCAAGGATGGTGATGTTTAGAAGTTGCTTCATGAACAATGTGGTGCACTAAGACAGAATAAAGTTAACTGATTTTGACAGTTTTATGTTTCATGGGATCTATTTCCAGCATTCCAATCTTATTTAATTTTACATGCATTAAAAATAAAATTTCCAAATCAAACAAATTCCTAGGCGAATAAATGGAAAGTTACTATATGAAAAAAGATATACACAAAGTAGACTTATTTTCACAATATGAGAATGAATTGTAATTGATAAAAAAATCTGCATGTCTTACTGAGCAGTTCTACTTCAATAGTTAACTAATACTTTCGTAGTTCTGTTAAAGTAAAATTATTCTGACACCTGTTAAACCCATAAGAAAGACTTTATTCAGGACTGTTGTGATAGGTGTCAAGATTATCGTAATAGAGGAGAGAGATCAGGTTCAACCCTGAATACAGCAAAGACAGCTGGGGATGTATAGCCAAGGAACAGAGTGGGAGGCAGGGTCAGTGGGTGGAAAATTACTAAGAGCAGACATAAAAGGTAGGATAATTTTGTTGAACTGAATGAATAGGATTCTTGCTGAAGGCAGGCCAGAGTGACCGAATATCAAGAGTAGGGGATGACAAATTTGATCAAATGTCATGAGAGATCAGATATCAAGAGTGGGTTTAATTTAATTCCCTAAACTGACTCAGGAGGCAGGATTCTTGCTGCAACTGGGCTAGGCAGGCCGAGATACTGCCCAGAGGTGAGACCTAGTCAAAATGAGGGCTTAGAGGAGCCTGACTAAAGTTTGGTCAAGAAAAGAATCTGTCACTTCAACAATTGCTTCTTAAGCTTATGTTTCACCCATGAGCATCCTGCTTATTGCGTTGTGTGGAAGAGTGGACTGAGCAGCATGTATGTTATGAAAGAAAAGAGATTAGGGAAAATCTCTGAAGAAGTTAAAGGCAACGTGAATCTGGCCATATGATAAAATCAAACAGAACTCTTCTGGTCATGAGTGCTTTATAAAAGAGCTACATGACCCTACAATCTCTGACTCTCTCATTGAACCGTATTTGAATTAATTAATGAAATTAAATCTGGAATATATATGACACAGTGTGTGAATTAATGGATGTAAATATCAGATATTAAAATTAAAATGGCCATTTAGATTTTCATAAAAAAGATATTTCCAACTACAAATCGTTCTTAAATCTGACTCACATCAATTTAGAGTATTCCAAATAGTTATTAAACTGATTTACTGGAACAAATATAAACAATCTTATCTTAGTATATTTGCCTATTTTATTATATTCCTAGAAGTTTGGGGAAACATTTACTTTGTTTGATTGAATTAAGGTTTTTGGCTTAGTAACAAATGTAATATGAATATTTCTGCCATGGACGGAAAATACTCTGAATTATTTAGACAGATTTTCACTGCAAGTAACATTTGCCTGTGTAATATGGGCTAATATTAAAATCTGTTTTTTCGTTTAGCAAAAGTTGGCGAATAATGAATTTTCGAATGGTTCAGATACACAGTGTTATCAGGGTCAGAGTTTCCCTTTTCTTCTGACCTTTCTCCCATGCTTTCCACTTCATGTTTCAAGACATCAGCTGTTACTTCATTTATCCCATCCATAGTCAAGGCAAAATAAATAGAAGCAAGACGGCTGACTAGCGCATTTGTGGTTTTTCACAGAAACCTCTGCAGAGGTTCCCATCTCTACCCCAGTATAGGAAAGGGTTCACATTGCCAAACCTTCATGGATGAAGGCTGGAAAATTAAGGAAAGTAATCATCATGTGCACCTGAGAGCAAACATATCAGTAATTCTGGGCTTAGGCACAATGACCACTGAAGTTCTATAAGTAGGAAATTAGGGGAGAATTTATATTGGGCTGGCAAAATCCATGTCTGTCTGCCTTTATGCATATAACTAAAATATATATTACTAATCATGATATATTAGCTATTTCAAAAATGTATCCAATGATTTATGACCACACCTTAAAATATATTCATTAACCGTTGATATACCTTGGCATACTTGGATACATTTTTTAGTGACTGATAGTGTGGAAAGGAGGGAAATCTAAAGTTTTAGAAAAATCAAAATAAAAGACCAAAACAGTATAAATTCAAGTAAAAGAAGAGGTGGGAACAAAATTTTCTGCTCCTGTATTAAATCCCAGAAAAAAAGTGAAACAATTTGTTGTTGTATTTGTTGAGTATTGAAGGAAATAAATGGTAACAAATATAAATGAATTAATGAAAAAATTGTACATATTAACATTGAATGATAAAACATAATGCAAAAATTAGTGATAATGGGAATAATAATACCCACAAACATAACAGTTTTATGTCTGAAAGCCCGGTTTTCCAAATTCAAACTGGTAGCTCACAGAGATCCTGGGAAAGGTTGGGAGTTTAGTAGTATGATAACATTTTAAACTACGCAACCAGATAGTATAGGGTCATATCTCAGCACCACTATCCAGTGACTTTAATCTTGTTCATGTTACTGTTGGTTTCAGTGTTGGGTGGTACCTCACTTCTGCTGGCTTTCTAATTCTGAGTGAAGGGACATTCTTATGCCACCCCCTCACTTATTCATTCCATTGAGAAGGAACATTTTAGCCAGTTGATGGCTCAGAGCACAACAACTATTTTCTCCTCACTTTTGAACAGAATTAACCACATATATAGGCCCGTTACTTTATTTTACTCCCCAGTTTTGACTCAAGGAGTACAGCCCTCAGTGATTCCTCTCACACACTGCATCTATCCACCAACACTTACCTTTGAGATCTATCACATGACTGTCACTACCAACCACCTTCAGGCAACCATCAGGGCACTTGGATCATTAGAACATTCTCCTTGTTTCTCACCCTGTTTCCTAGAAGCCATTTTCCATCCAGTAGTCAGAGCGATCTTATTAGAGCATAGATCAGATTACATCACACTTTTGCAGATAGCTTTCTGAGAGCTCGCCTTCTCAGAGTAAAACCTAAAACCCTGCCACTGCCTGTGAATCTTCACATTGTCAGGTCCCCCATAAATCCGGCCCCTCAGTCTTTCTCTTTTGCTCTGGTCATTTTCTCCTCAGTATCCTTCTGGTACTCCTTGAAAACGCCAAGCTTCTCCCAGGTTAGAAGCTTCACTTGACCCAAGGCCTGTAGATACTGGCCTGCACCCTCACTTGTCTCTGGGCCTGTCCAGCTGACACCTTTTCAGAGGAAATCTCCCTGACCACTTGCTCACCAGCACTCTTAACCTGCCTTCAAATTTCTCTCTAGAACTTATCAGCATCTTAAATACTGCATTTTTCTATCTCTTTTTAAAATACCTTCATCCGCAAGAAGAAAGTATATACGTTCTTTAGTCAAGAGCCTGTATTTTTCTCTGTACTCACTGTCTCACTTCAGCACAAAGACATTTCTGGCCTATAGAGTAGATGATTAATAAACATTTGTTGAATAATCTTGCATAAATTCACCCTTAGTTTGTAAACTGCTGATTCATTTAGCTCTGAAGTCAATGACAAAATAAAAGAGTTGTACTTCTATCTTTTACTTCTTTACTCAGAGCAAATATTTATTGCCAATTTCATCTGTGCCCTGCAAACTGCTGAGCTTTTAAATCCATTATGTCTATTTATCTTGTGAAGTAGATAGATAGTCACTGTATCATTCAGGGCACATCCAGTAACACAGAAACTAGTGTAGGTCTTACAACAATCTGATTTTAATACAGAGAAAAAAGTTATGCAGGTGGTTAAAGGAGCTGAGAAACAAAAAACAGGAAATAGTGGTAAAACCCAATAATTAGCACCAACCTTCTTTAGGGGATGGAGAGACAGTGGTCAAGATGAGGAGTTGTTTTGTGATAGAAAAGCTGCCTAGTGAGAGGTGGGGTCAGGGAGAAAGCTTGATCTCTGACAGAGATATCATCAGAAGCAAAGAAAAACAAACACACAAACAAAACAAAGCAAAGTAAGTCAGAAAGAGAAAAACAAATACAGTATGCTAACACATATATATGGAATCTAAGGAAAAAAAAAAGGTCATGAAGAACCTAGTGGCAAGACGGGAATAAAGACACAGACCTACTAGAGAATGGACTTGAGGATATGGGGAGGGGGAAGGGTAAGCTGGGACAAAGTGAGAGAGTGGCATGGACATATGTACACTACCAAACATGAAATAGATAGCTAGTGGGAAGCAACCGCATAGCACAGGGAGATCAGCTCGGTGCTTTGTGACCACCTAGAGGGGTGGGATAGGGGGGGTGCGGGGGAGGGAGATGCAAGAGGGAAGAGATATGAGAACATATATATATGTATAACTGATTCACTTTGTTATAAAGCAGAAACTAACACACCATTGTAAAGCAATTATACTCCAATAAAGATGTTAAAAAAACAAAAAAAAAAAAACAAAGCAAAAACACAGGAGAATCGTCCCACCTCCTCACCTGTTCCTGCTCTCGGTCTTCTGCTTTCGCCTTCCATTGTCATTTTACAGAGTAGAATATTTAAATCCAGAGAAGTAAAATAACTTGTGAAGATCCTACAGCTTTTTAAGGACTGAACTGGGATTGGAAATGAAGGCACTCAGACTCCAGATCCCTTGTCGTTGCTAATAATGGTATTTTAAGAAAAAAAAAAATGTGTTGGTTTTCTCTGAATAGGCAGTGTTTTGGTATCACCAAATATGTATATATTTGTAGTGTGTGTGCGTGTATGTTTGTGTGATGAGTCTACATACATTAAATCAAGCAGTTAAATTCCCCAAGAGAGAAAAAAGGAACGATTTTCCAGTAAGGGCTGGCAATATCCACCAAGGCACATTTTCAAGCACTAAAGTGATCTTAACTACCTTTTAAGGCGCACCATAGCAGCCCATAACATGCTGTCTGGCAAGCAGCAGGCACTTGATAAATGTCTTTTGATTGTTATTATGACTTTGAGGGTGCTACGATTCCAGAACTTTTCTGTGCACCTGAGATTGAACAAGGTTTGTGATAGTGGTGATTGTTCCTATAATTCATATATAGACATTGAATTTTTAGTGTGAATAACCCAGATATTTCACTTCCATTTACCCTCTGTAACATTTACTTAATACAGACTTTGTGTTCTTGCTGAACTCCTCTGTTACCTTTTTGAAAGTTTTATTTGCCCTACAGGTTAACTGTGGAAACACTGTTTTATTCAACATTAAAAGAAGGACTTCCCTCATTCCCTTATTTCTACATGAGCATTTATTACAGATATATGGATTACTTAAGTGGCTGTTTATCTGATGATTCACAAAATGATTTGGGAAAAATTTAAAGTTATATGGTCTGCTTTCTATACACATACTCCACACTACTAAGTAATTTATAAAAATCCATGAAATAGGAAATTAACTTAAAGGTCACTAGGTTCTCAGTAGAATAAATGACCTTTGATGCTGGAAATCACTGAGGCTTTTTTTTTTTTCAGGTTTTGCATAATATGTTATGCATCACTTCTCTCAAGATATTTCTTGTAAAAATTAAAACGAAACTCACACAGAATAAAGCATTATAAAATATGTAAAAATTTTAAGACTTTCATAATTAGATGGATACCTAAAGCCCTACACTGGAAATAGAATTAGAAGATAAAAGGACATTTCTCTTAAAATAATAGTAGGTTTTCTGCTATTTAAAGTTGGTAGAGATAGAGATTCTTAGAAAAAGAATGATAAAGTGAAATCACAGTAAAACTAATCTTTACTGATCAAATAGCAGATAGAACAGGATAAAAAAATCTTTTTAATAAAGTACTTATCTTGGATTTGAAAAAACCATCACCGTATATAAAAGGCCAATTTCATGTCAAGAGCTATCCTAGCTTTGGTCTAAGCTAAAATTCTGAGGAAGGGTTTCTCTTTTGGAGAGATTCTGCTGGGGTAACATTTTATATTAATCGTTTTTTTAATATACCCAATGCAAAATTTCAAAGCAAAGTGTATGATAGGCATTTCTCTGTCTGCCATGCTTCTAGGAGCTGATATCCTTATCCTATAACATCTGGCTGGTCTGTGGTCTCCACTAAATGCCTCCTAGGATCTGGAATCATTTCCTGATGTCAGATTGCCTCTTTATCACCTTTGAATTATTTCTGCACAGTAGCATATTTTTGAGGGCTATATTTCTTATATTTTAAGCATTTAAAAGCCAAATTTTGATGCTATTTATTCACAACTAAGTATGTACTCATTTAAATATTAATTCATTGCACATTTATTGGATACATATCACATGCTGGATATTCTTCCAGGCCCTGACGATAGAGCAAGGTAAAAAACAGACAAGTCCTTGTCTTCATGGAGCAGACAATAGGTACCTCCTTTGTCAAGTACTAAAATATGCTGTGAGAAAACTAAAACCAGAATAGTGGCTAGGGGCTGCACTGGAGGTAGGAAGGAGCTGAGAAGAGGGGTTACTATTCTATATAAGGAAGGCAGAGAAGGTTTTTAAGATTAGGTGATATTTTAATAGAGATCTGAAGAATATAAATGAGCTCAAAGCCATATCTGAAAAGAATGATCTGTCATAGCAAACAGTAAATATTTATGCTATGGGGATAAATGTTCTTTATGTATGAAACAAGCAGGAGCTATGTATGGCTAGATTGGCATGATCAAGATGGGGCGTCTTAAGAGAAAAAGACAGGACAGAGGACCTGATAATTTAGGAACTTGTAACCCTTATTAAAGGATTCTATTTTAGTTTAAGTGAAATGTGAAAAAAAAGGAGGATTTGGACCAAAGGAACAATTTGGCTTATGTGTTGAAAATAGCACTTTGAGAGCTGCATTTAGCATAGGCTATAAATATGGAAGCAGATAAGGAGGCTGTTGAAATTATCCAGAAAAGAATAATACTGCCTTGGACCAGTAGTAAAGCTGACATACTGTCACAGGTGAGAATTGAACCGTTCTCTTGATGTATTTTAAGAGTGAGCTAAGCAAATAATTTAATGGATTGCTATGCAGTGTGAGGGAATAAGAAAAGACAAGATTGACTCCATGATTTTTTAATAGAGCAACAAGAAGGATGAGGTTTCCATTTATTGAGATAGCAACCATCGTGGGTTATGTTAAGATAATTTTAAGGTGGGGGGCTTTTGTGGAGATCACAAGTTTGGTTTTGGATTTGTGGTGTTGGAGATGTATTTTGACACCTGAGAGGAGTAACAAGTGGTTGTTGATAGTTAGTATCTGTTTGTTGTTCAGTGTGTAAGTCCAGGGTGTATAAAATAATTTGTGATTATCCAGTGTAGAGGAATCATTTTTAAAGACATGTAACTGAATTGAGACCACCTATTAAGCGAATGCATATAGAGAAGATAAAATATCTAAATACTGAACCTAACATGCCCTAATGTTTAAAGGTGAAGGAACTGATGATGAAATAGCAGAGTGAGGTTTCAGAAGAAAGTATTTTAAGAAATAAGCAAAGATCATCAATTTAAAATGTGGCTTGGAACTTCCCTGGTGGTCCAGCGGTTGAGACTCCGTGCTCCCAATGCAGGGGATCCGGGTTCAGTCCCTGATCAGGGAACTAGATCCCGCATGCTGCAACTAAAAAAAAAAAAAAAAAGATCCCACATGCCGCAACTAAAAAAGATCCTGCACACTGCAACGGCAATGAAGATCCTGTGTGCTGCAGACTAAGTCCCGGCACAGCCAAATAAATAAATAAATATTAAAAATAAATAAATAAATAAATAAGGTGTGGCTTGATAGGTTGGTTTAGACACAACCTGAGAATTCAGTATGGTATCTGCCAAAGTAGAGATATGTTTCATTGAAGTTATGAAGATTAATGCTTACCGCAGATGCGCTCAAAACATTATGAGAGATTGTGGAGTTAATAAAGGTAGTAAAGAAATGCAGCTGTAGTTGGAAAAGGATGGGATATTGAAAGGATTTTCTAAATTAATTCTTGTTTTTATAATGGGAGATATGGCAAGTTTTTATACTGATGGTGTTGACTTAGGACAGAAAGAAAATTGATTTTGTCGGAGGAAGAGAGAATAACTGATGAAGTACAAGAGTTTGAAATAAGATGACATTGATTAACAATTCATGCAGGAGAGAAGGTAGATTGTGTAGATTCAGGTGGATTAGGAAATATTATGATGGGAAAATGTAGTTCTGTTATGATTGTCTCAATATTCTCGGTAAATAGAAATTATTGTTAGGTTGCTGTCCATACTAGGTATTAGCCATTATTTTTTGATATTTGGCATTTTTGGAAATAATGCCTTATTGACAAAGCAAAATACATGAGTAGTAGGAATTCTTGGTTGTTTGAGGGGGATGGAGAATGAATGTGTTAAACTGTACTTCATGTAATGGAACCTCATAATGCTTTTCACATCATTGTATAGAAACTGTCAGTGGCATATTGCTCATTGTGTGTTGTTTCCTCATGTGCTTTATTAGCTTTGAAAGTGTGATGTTCATTGCCTGTGCCAAAATTATTTTAGACAGTTCCCCAATTCGGGATTGAAGACTTCTCACATAGAATAATTCCCTTTATTTCTACCAGACATCTCTGGAGAGATCATCCAGAGCAAGATAAATTAATAGCTTCCTGGACCTCCAAAGAAAAGCAAATAAATCCTAAAAATCCCTGTGACATACAGCCTGTGGATTCCTCCTCAAAGTCACAGGTTTTCCTCTTTCTAATTTTTAACCTGCTTTATTCATTTGTAAATACCACTCCACACATTTCTCTGGAAGTGGAGAGGGAAGAGTTAGTGAACCCAGAAGTGGGATTGCTGGATTATATGGTATTTCTATTTTTAATTTTTGGAGGAACCTCCATACTCTTTTCCATAATGGCTACATGAAGTCACATTTCCACCAACAGTGTACAAGGGTTTCTTTTTCTCCAAATCATTGCCAGCACTTCTTACCTCTTGGTTTTTGATAATAGCTATTCTAACTAGTCCAAAGTGATACCTCCTTGTGGCTTTGATTTGCATTTCCCTGATGATTAGTAATGTTGAGCACCTTTTTTCCTATACCTGTTGGCCATAAATGGTGTTGGGAAAACTGGATACCCACATGTAAAAGAATGGAATTGGACCCTTATCTTACACCATACACAAAAATCAACTAAAAATGGGTTAAAGATTTGAATGCAATACTTGAAACCATAAAACTCCTAGAAGAAAACAGAGAGCCAAAGCTCCTTGACGTTGGTCTTGGCAGTGATATTTTGGATATGACACCAAAAGCTCAAGCAACAAATGCAAAACTAAACAAGTGGGTCTACATCAAAGTAAAAAAAAAAAAAAAAAAAAATCTGCACAGCAAAGGAAACAAAACAAAACAAAAAATTCAACCTACAGAATGGGAGAAAATACTTGCAAACCATCTATGTGGGGTTAATATCCAAAATATATTGATACTAGGAACACATCCAACTTAACAGCAAAAACAAAAACGAAATTTAAAAAAACCCAAAGCACCTGTTTCAAAAATGGGCAATGGACCCGAATACATATTTTTCCAAAGTAGTCATTAGTTTTATTAGACATCATTATCAAACTATCTCAATGTACTTGATAAAGGAAAATGTATATAGTGCTAAAATAGTTGTCCTCTCAGCTGGCATATAATTTTACTTATTTATTTTGAAATATGAAGTAGGATTGTTAATTTTTCTATTAAATAAAACCAAAAATATCAATTTTAGTTATAATAAATACTTCGTGATATGTTTGGATAAAAATGTTTACTGAAAGAACTTTCTAAATCTGAAAGATACTATATAACATTTTCTATGCATAGTTTTACTGGAGTCTGCTGAAAATTTGTTGCCGGTTAAAATGATATACACTAACTTATACTGCTTCACTTCTTCAAAGGTATTTTTCTTTCCAGTTAATAACTTCTGTGAAGAGAATTAAAAGTAGCTGAAAGCATTGCTTATGTTTAAACATGTGGAGAGAGCCAGATTAAACATTTAATATTTATTGCCCATCTCTCCGATACATTTGTTTTGCTGTCAAGGGATTCTCCCTTCAGAGGAATTTGTGTTTTGACAATAGAGAAAGGAAGAGATTAGGCTGTAAAGTATTGTCAACACTCCCACTGCTCCACTCTGCAATTTTTTTTTTTTAATTCAAAATACTCCCAAACAGAAATATTTTTAATAAAGAAAAATAATGTATTATAATATAATGAGGTATCCCAGTGCTTTCATTAATTATTAAAGAAAGATTACCCTAAGACCAGATTCATCCCTGTGCTTGAAACAATCAAACAATAAAAAAGAAAAAAAAACACACTTACACACCCAGAGATACGACACTGGATCTGCTTAAAGAAGGGCAGTGATCTTTGAGAGAGAAAACAAAAGAGGGAGCCCTAAGACTGCCCTTGCTTACTTACTGCCTAGAAGAGTTTCCATGCACTGGGGCAGGGGAAGTGGACTCCTGACATTGAACAGACAAAGCCAAAGTTCTGGGGAGACCACGGTGGCCAAAGTTGGCAGGTCTGAGAGGACAGGTATTCAAAGAGAGAAATCTCTGGTGTCTGCTGATCAATAAAAACACAACTCGTAATTCAGAGGGCATTTGGTAAAGTAATCAAGAAAGTCTTGCCTCTGGAGTAGGAATTAATTACCTTTAGACTGAGCATTGATCTGCACCCATCAAAAAATCATAAATGTAAAATCTGAAAGGATCAAACTGTTTCCAACTAAATTATGTGTTCCAGAAAAAAGCTGAAAAAAAAATACATATATATATATATATATATCTATATATATATATATCTCAATACAAAAACCCAGCATCTACAAAGATAAAAGTAACAAAACTACAGACAAACTAAAATTTCTCTAACAGATTCCTAAAGAGATTGACACTATTGTTCTGTAAGGATTTGGAGCAACAAGAACTCTCACAGCTTGATGGCAGGAATGTAAAACGCTTAAACAACTTCTCAGAACTCTTTGGCAGTTTCTCATAATGTTAAACACACATGTAAACTATGACCAACAACTTCACTGTTAGGTATTTACACCCCTTCCAACAAAATAAATTAAAGCAATATGTTTAGAAAATAATCTGTATAATAACATACATGAATTTTTAATTTAAAATAACCCCAAATTTGAAAATTTCTAAATGCCCATCCAAGGGAAGACAGGTAATCAAAGTGTGATATATTCATATAAGAGATTACCTTTCAGCAATGAAAAATTATGAGCTTCTAATAAACACAGTGACACAATGAAACCAGGCATAAATGAATATGTACTGTCTAAAGTTCAAAAACAGGTAAAACTAATGTATGATAAGAAAGTGATTGCTTCTCTGATGAAAGGTATTGCCTAGAAAGAAGCATGAGAAAACTTTCTTAGGTCATATTAGTGGTTTTTTAATGAGGTAGAATTTACTTCGATAAAAATAAAGATACTAGCATGTATTCAAGGATTTATAACATATATCCTACCATAGGAAAATATGTTTTAAAAAGCACTCTTACAAAATGACGATTTAAATGAAATAAATTTGCAACCATTTGGAAATCTATTTGGTAGTTTTCTATAAAATTAATTATTCACCTACCCTATTGCCCTAGATCCGTAATTACTCCTAGGTGCTTATTCAAGAGAAATGACAACTCATATCCACAGAAATATAGTTATTTTTGCCCTATTATCTGGAAAATTTCTTCAATATCAAGTTTCAAATTTCTTATAGGTCATTTTAATTTGCCATCATATTAATTCCCAATATTTCTTTATAGTTTTCTCCAAACATCTTGTTCTTTTTTTAAAAAAATTAAAGTATAATTGACATGCACCTTTATTGTTCTTGTTTTTTGGATGTAAGTTTCTAGTAACACTCTGAAATGAATATTTTAAGCATTCTTTCTCCTCTAAATTGTTTGTTGTCTGTTTGTTTTGGACTCTCTTTGTGTTAGGTCTGTCTTCACTATTTGGTGTCCACGCTTGTCTGCTTCTGTAAGAGTGTAACAGTAAAAACCTGGATTGAAGCTCACTTATACAAGGTTCAGTGATCTGGTTCAGTTATTTAGTTAGGGGAATACCGTGTCAAAATCTTTTACCATTCTGTTTATCAGTCAGGGTTGAACCAGAGAGGTAGAACTAGTAGAAGACACATTATGAGGCTTATTGTTAAGGAATAGTCCAGATAGACAAGAACATTATCCTTAGTGCAGACTGTGAGGAAGGGGAAGCTGGAACTCTGGTGCAGACACTGAAGCTGCTGTCCACAGGGGGGATTTCTTCCTCCAGGGGAAGCTGGCTGTCTTTTTAAGGTCGTTCGTATAATTAAATCAGACTTACCCAGATTATCTAAAATGATGTCTTTTGCTTAAAGTCAACCGATTATTGACTTTAATCAAATTTAAGAAACACCTTCAAAGCAACACCTAGATTAGTGTTTGAATAACTGGGAACTATAGCCTACCTAGACAAGTTGAAACAAGGAAAATACCGCATTTAGATTCCTAGAAAAAAATAGGTATCATGACTGAATCCTTTTTTATCCATGCATACTTAAGTCATTTTATGACTAATTTATAAAAGTAAGAGTAAAGATGCAGGGAAAAACAACATAATTACAAATTGTAATAGAAAATTTAAACACAGCACACCTAATTTTTTCCCCATATTTTTCTAGTTTGAAAACGTTTATAACCTAACTGGGCAACATCCTCTCAATTACTCAACTGGTTTGTGTGAAACTGGAACATATTCATCTTGTAAATACTGATTCCAGGATTCAAATATCTCTAATAAATTCTAGCTTACCATTACCTTCCCCCACCTCAGTTTTATTGAGATATAATTAACATATAACATTGTGTAAGCTTAAAGTGTACAATGTGATGATTTTATACATTTCTGTGTTGTAAAATGATTGCCTCAATAAGGCTAGCTAACTCATCCATTGCTCACATACTTACCATTCATTAGGGTTGTCAAAATTTTAAATATGGCAAAAAAAAATGTTTGAAAAACAAGTATTTTACATATCATTTTGTCAGAACATTAATTCATAATGTTCTTTTTGAGTCCTAGATTTTCTCCAGTTTGAACAATTATTAGCATTATTAACTTACGCCTACACTGAATAACTGATTAAAGACACATCATGAATCTATTTGCATGAATGTGAAAATGTTATTTTGAAAAACAGTTAATGAAGATATTTAAGCCAGAGAGTCCATTTATTGGATAATTCAGTCTCATTAATTAGATGACTCATTATTAGGTAGAGAGCCTTTGAATTTTCTTAGTGGCTAGAAAAAAAGAAAGCTCATGTTTATAACATCACTCTATTAAGAAACTCAAAGATTAGTTCATTGCAGTTCATCAAGTTAATATGACAAGAGCAGTAAGATAAAAATGAATGGCAGTCACTTCCTGGGTTGGAAGCAAAGAGATTTAATAAAAGAGAAAATCATTCTTACCCACTTGCTTAAAAACTGAGACCACATTTTTCATAATATTTTTTTGTTTACTGCATGCCAGTTCTTGAGAACTAATTATGGATGTCATTGTCTCAGAGGACTACAGTTTTATAAAAACTATAACTGACAGGCAGATAAATAAACATAAAAATTGTAATAAAATACCATAAATATATATCTTAATGGAATACTTTAGAGTGAGTTTCAGCAAACTTTTTCTGTTAAGGGCCAGATAGTAAATATTTTAGGCTTTAACAGTTATGTAGTTTCTGTTACAACTATTCAATTATTCAACTCTGCATTATAGCATAAAAACATCCATAGACATTATGTAAATGAATGATCTGTGCCCCAGTAGAATTTTATTTATAAACAAACTGAAATTTGAAATGTTATGTAATTTATGTCACAAACTATTTAAAAATTTTAAAAATTACTTCAAACTCTGCAAGCATTATTACCTCGCTGGTTGTATAAATACCGTGGGCCGTAGACTGCTAATGCCTGCATTAAAGAAACAAAATTATGTTATCAGTAAAACCTTTCCATGGGAAACAGCTTGAAATTAGAGTATCAATTATGACTAAGAGAGTTAAGTGAAAAGTCTTTCTAGCAAGATAGAGTGGGTTTTGCAGGGTATGTTTGTGAGAAAGAGTAATAATTTGGGAGAATTGCAAGTAATTTTGTGTGTGGGTAGAGGGGGCAGATGTCAAGAGATGAGAACAGAGAATTCAGTTTGGGCTAAATTACAAATGCCTTTAGATCATCCAAAGCGCTTATAATTTATTCTAATGGAAGTGACAAGACTTTATTGGGATTTAAAATAGGGAATAAAAGAATCAGATTTGGGCTTCCCTGGTGGCGCAGTGGTTGAGAGTCTGCCTGCCAATGTAGGGGACACGGGTTCGAGCTCTGGTCTGGGAAGATCCCACATGCCGCGGAGCAACAAAGCCCGTGAGCCACAACTACTGAGCCTGCGCATCTGGAGCCTGTGCTTCGCAACAAGAGAGGCCGCGATAGTGAGAGGCCCGCGCACTGCGATGAAGAGTGGCCCCCGCTCGCCGCACCTAGAGAAAGCCCTCGTACAGAAACGAAGACCCAACACAGCCAAAAATAAATAAATAAATTAATTAATTTAAAAAAAAAAAGAATCAGATTTATATTTTTGTAAGTCTCACCTCAGATGCATAGTTTGGGAATACACCATAGACAAGACTGTAAGCAGAGAGCTTAATTGGATAGTACATTTGATAGTGCAAGAGAAAATGTAAGGTGACCCGAACTACAGTAATAATATGGGTTCATTTATACATATGTTATTTTTTCATGCCACTGAATGGAAAATTAAATATGTTGCCACGTGGCTTAGATGTTAAATCCTTATTATCAAGAAATAAAATTCATATTATACAATAACATCAGTGAAAATAGCTAAACCCCATTGTACTTGACTGCTGTCAAGAGGTGAGCAACCCTATCAAGAGGTGATCAGTTAAAACAGCAAGCTAAAGTGGAAGTAATAATGTTACTTTAATCGCCAACTGAGAGTATAAGAGGCTAAACAGAAAAAAATCTCTGGTGCCCACTATGTTCCATTTTTCCCCATGGAACAGCTCTGGGCAAAGGTCAGGTGGATCAGGTGTGGGGATCTTCTCACCACCCAGGAGTGATAAATGAAGTGCTCCCCCTATTTCATAGACCTGGGGACCTGGGGGGGCAGAAGAAGAGGAAAGGACTAGGTGTGGAAATGTACAGGGTACCAAGTCCGAGCGAGAAAGTGTCCTTAGGTTCTTCCTTCCCCTCCTCCCCCTATGCCAATAAGGAAGTCTGAGGAGAGGCACTTGGAAAAGACTTCTGCTAAGGGACTCCAGTAAGGAGGTCTCAGATGCAGGGGCTTGGGCCAGGAATGGCTGATTTGCACAAAAGGGAAGCTGGCCGTGGGTGGGCAAGGTCTGTCTGACTCCTTGACTGCAGCCCCTTCCAGAGACTGCAATGCATCGGCTGTGCATCCAGTCTGATGTTAGGGGAATATCTTTCCCCTTTGAGGCCTGCTAGGTAAAGCCTCTATAATTTATTATGATCAGGCCTGAAATATCACACAGAGGATTTTGGCCTAGAGTTGAACTCTTCGAATGCCTCCTAGATTTTCTGTCAAGTGGTAAAAGTTAATGAAGGATTAGAACTCCATTTTGATAAGACAAGTAAGAGTCAGATCATGAGGAATGAAATTTTTGTTATGGAAACCTGGATAATTTAGTACAACATAGAGAAATGCAGGATGAGTAATGTAGAAAGAATGGTATGAATACCATTGAAATTTCCATGATCAGATATAAAGTCAAGTATGTAAAAGATTCCTGCCTTTTCTTCCTTCCTGCAGTGTCATGTCTGCATTTATTTACCATAATTTTCCCTCTAATTATTCCCTATAAGTTTATTGTTTTATTTTTTATTGAAGTATAGTTGATTTATAATATTGTGTTAGTTTCAGGTAAACAGCAAAGTGATTGTTATACATATATATATATTTTTTTAAATTCTTTTCCATTATAGTTTATTATAAGATATTGAATATGGCTCCTTGTGCTATGCGGTAAAACCTTGTTGTTTATTTTATATATGGTAGTGTGCATCTGTTAATCCAATACTCCCAATTTATCCCTCTCCCACTTCCCCTTCAGTAACCATAAGCTTGTTTTCTATGTCTGTGTGCCTGTTCCTGTTTTGTAAATCACTTCATTTGTACTATATTTTAGATTCCACATATAAGTGATATCACATGGTATTTGTCTTCCTCTGTTTAACTTACATCATTTAGTATGATAATCTCTAGGTCCATCCATGTTGCTGCAAATGGCATTTAATTCTTTTTTACGGCTGAGTAATATATATATACCACCTCTTCTTTATCCATTCATCTATCAGTGGTCATTTAGGTTGCTTCCATGTCTTGGCTATTGTAAATAGTGCCGCTCTGAACATTGTGCTGCATGTATCTTTCAAATTAGGGCTTTCATCTTTTCTGGGTTGTATGCCCAGGAGTGGGATTGCTGAATCATATGGTAACTCTGTTTTTAGTTTTTTAAGGAACCTCCAGACTGTTTTCCCAACCCTCCAACAGTGTAGGAGGGTTCTCTTTTTTCCACATCCTCCAGTATTTATTATTTGTACACTGCCTTTTGAATTCCTGCCTTTTCTTCCTTCCTGCAATGTCATGTATGCATTTCTTTACCAGACTTTTCTGTCTAATTTTTCCCTATCATTTTTAGTGTATGTTGGTTTGGATAACTTTATAATTTATTATCTGATTTCAACAAATTAAGACATATTTG
This sequence comes from Balaenoptera musculus, assembly GCF_009873245.2. Lineage (NCBI taxonomy): Eukaryota > Metazoa > Chordata > Mammalia > Artiodactyla > Balaenopteridae > Balaenoptera > Balaenoptera musculus. The sequence goes on along the minus strand of NC_045789.1, from coordinate 129,332,448 downwards.
GGAATGGATCAGAAGAGGAGTGGCCATCACAGTGACCTGTTTTGGGGAGGACCAGTGCATTTTAATCTGTGCAAAATATAATTGAACTATGTTAGACTAATCATGTACTAGGTACATGATTAGTACATGTATCTAATCATGTACAAGCCATTAGTTGAATTATGTTAGACTAATCATGTACTGTTACTCTTTTGAAGTTAAAATTCGGAAAAGGCAGGTGCATGAATATTGAATAGTCTTGGAGGGGACTGCTCAGGTATTTCAGATTGGCTTATTCAGACACATTCCAAATCTCTTGTAGTCTGGCTAAGTACCTACTCAATTTGGAAAAGCTAAAGACTGTGTTCTCATTGTACTCCGTTACAGCTCAGATTTTCATATGACCTACTTTCTATAAGAGGGGAAGATGCCTTTTTATTCTTTTTCCTGACAAACAAGGTAGCAGGGCCGTTTACTTTTCTATGGTAACAGTAACAAGGGAGCCAGTTTCTAGTCCCTGGCTTTGTGGCTGATGCCATTCAGTGTTGTTCAGAGATGGTTCAGGCAGAGATGCTATGATTGAGCCAGCAGTTGAGGCAGAGGTTTCTTGATGGTTAGAGAAAAAACAAAAGAAGCAACTCATGCAAGTTTGAGGTGAGTCTGTGGATACCTGGATGGAGGTGACTTGCACCAGCTGGGTGATCCCTCACTGACCATAGCAGCTTCATTTTCCTGTACGACCATATCAGAAGCAGATGGATCCCATAGATAAGGCTCTTGAAAATCACATAGCTACAGAGATCCAAGATACATGTTTAGTAGTTGGACATAATGCATTTTTTTGGTAGCTGGATTTAACACATTTCTTGAGAAAAATAAATATACTCTAGAGAATGCAATTGCTATTTTCAATACAGAGGCAAAATTAGGGTCCAGATCTATCAGGAAGATGGCAGATGGTGTCTCATACATTTCCTGCCATGTAAATCAGTAATGTATGGAGCAGAGATTATACATCAACTAAAAATACACAAAAAATAGTAAATGATCACGAAAGTCTAAAGAGGAGGGAAGAAGAGGAAGATCGCAAAAGGAAAGGGAAAAAGAAATGAGCTGGTATGAGAATGGACTATGTCGTTTTTCTATAAGAGACATGAATGGAAGCTCCCAGAGGAAATTCAAGACCAACAGTAAAGAGAGAAACAGAAGAAATTTGTGTTTGTGTCGTTAAATTGAAATGCAAACATTTGAACCTTCCAGCTTCAGCTTCAAAGTTGAGAAATAAAGAAATTTGCGTCAGAAATTTATATCTAGCTTTTATGAAATGTGAAAGATAGAGAAACATTGCCTTTTAATGCAGTTTTCATGGAAGCCTATTTTTGATGGACAATGTACCATAAGTTACATGAAATTGCATAGTATTTTCTATGAAAATACATGCTTCACTTACAGAAGTTTATTATTATTTGAACTAACCATTTTGCTTAGATTTTACATTAATGTGATAAAATTTGAAACTGTGGAAAAATAAATAACAAAGTTAGCATGACATTAGAGCCAGCAGTTATGAAGGCAGTATTCTGAATCTCCAGCATCCCAGTCATGGCAAAAGGAGCAACCTTCTGGCCGTGCCATTGTTGTGATGAGCTCCAGGAATTCTTTAGAAGCTCTGCTCAGAAACTGCTCAAACCAGCCCTTCAAATAATGGGTGAGAACCTAATTCCATATGTCATGTTTTTGTTTGCTTATATTACCTGTAGACTTATTATTATCTCTAGAACTAAAAATTGACTGATACATTAAGTATATTGATGAAATAAGTTGAATTTCTTTAAATAAATTGTTCCCGCTTAATGATAAGTTCATTTCTTGAAACCTTAAGCACAAATATACAAAAGTGAAAATATAATGCAATTAGAAAAAGGAAGCAGCTCTATAAACATTCCAGCTTTATAGAGTGAAATTGCATATGGAATATAGTTCGTTTGTTTAGTCAAATATTTATAATGTATAATTAATTAAAGAATCAGTGTTATTTGAAACACAATTTTAAACTTACTAAAGAGTAATTGAATTGTATAATCATATTAAATAAAGAAGTAGATGTGATTAATGTTATCTTTATAATTACATTAAAACAAAGCACATCTGAATTTACACAATAATGAAAATGTTCTATATCTGGACTTTGGCAGTGAATACAAAACTATATACATGTGTCAAACTCATCAAATTATCTGCAGAAAAATCAATAAATTTTGCACAAGCCAATTATACCTCAATAAATAGGGTTAAAATACAATCCAAATATTTGTACTAATCCACATTAATAAAAAACCCATGGTATTTCACCATTATTACATAATTTACTATTTAGTTAGAATAAACAATGGAAGTATTATTTCATATTTTAATATTTGATTAGAATAAATAAAATCCTGTTTACCTCCTTTCAGTTTGTCACTCACTTCAAGATGCTGTGAATAAAAAGCTACTATGCTGCAATTGTTTATGCCATTATATCATTAGAGTTTACTTTTCTTGATGTTTATAAAAAATAATTTTAATTAGAACATTGAGAGCATTATTTGTAGAATATTGTTATTCTGCAATATTTGACCATCATGATTGAACCAGTTCTCAAATATGACACCTGAAGTAATTATAAGCAAAGAGAATACCAGTCACCATGGCTCCCAGATGAAACATGTTTCAGTATAAAATATGTAATGGACTCCTGGTTCAGACAATATGCCCCAGAGCCATTTTTTTCTTGTTCCTTCCTAGTATGCATAACTATAAATTCTGGAAATGACACAAGACATAAACAAAGGAAAACCCTGAAAGGTGGTAAAAAACGTGAGCTACTTTGGGATACCAGGAGCTGGAGGAATAGCACATTAGCGAGGCATCTTGTGTGACCCCGTCCAATAAGAAGGCTCCCAGACCTATTGTTTTCTGATCCCCCCAACCTAGCAAGAGAAGGCAGCCTAAGTTGGCTCCTTCTTCCCTTGTATCAATTAGGAGCCACTTATCAAGATAGCCACCAATAATAACAGCTGGGAAAAGTGCTCTTCTTCTCTGCTATGCCCAAGCATCTTCTCTCTATTCAGAAACACCAAGGCAAGATTTACTCCACAGAGATAGCCAGTGATGTAAATGCTGTTCTTATCCTTAATTTGCAAATAAGAAAACTGAGGTAAAGAGAGGTTAAGGAATTTTCCAGTATCTTAACAGCAAGGAAATGATGAAGCCTGGATTCACCTCCAGTTAATCTGACTCCAGAGATGGAGAAAATGCCTGAGTGGAGAATGGTGTCACTGAAGGCAAAGGAAGAGGGTCTTCAGAAATCAAGGGAAAGAGAAGATACTTCAGTCATTTCAACAAAGATGGCTGGGATAGGGAATGAAATGTTACCTCTGGGATCAATAATAATGGTGCCATTGGTGACCTAGGGAAGGACATTCTATTGGAAGCCAGTTATTAGCTTAAGGTATGGGGATGAGGAAAGTAGTGTGTGTGTGTGGGGAGGTGTGCAAGCGTGTGTGTGTGCATGCGTGTATGTGTTGTACGAGTACAGAATTGAGTAAACTTTAGATGATGATAGAAGAATTCTAAAAGGGAGAGTTTGAAGACAGATGAATGAATGGCATAACTGATGTATGCAGGGCTCTGAAGAGTTTGGAGAGGATAATATTGCAACAACGTTGGTAGGATTAGGCATACAGGGAAAGAAGCAGGTAAATCTTGCCCATGGTGATATACCATGGCATTTGTTGGCCATTACCGTAAATAGAAACCTAATGACATTTCAATCAAATAAGTACAAAGGATTTTATTTTTAAATGAATGAACTCATACTGGTTAAAATGTTCTCTTTATGTCTTAATATGGTGCTATAAATAACCTTTCATAATTTGAAAAAAAAGTGTTTTCTATCTTTCTCTGCATTGAAATGTACTATATGCTAAATTATGTCAATTTTTCCAAGGAAGTCGCTCAAGTTAAAGAAAATTAATTTGGAGTTTGGGTGTGAAGAGGATCAGAAGCCTGTTACTGAATAAACTACCTTATATAAGTAATAAAACTGTAATTAAATAAGTAAATTTTATGAGAATATACTTTAATTGATTTTTTAAATATAAAGTGCTGAGTTGTATATCACAGGCTTTTAGTTGGTAATCAATTTTTATGATATCTCAATTAGCTTATTTTTGTTTCATAAGTAGATGAATTTAGAATTTAATTGCAGTTCTCTAAAAGAACGGTTTGTACAATCCTCCATGGTGTTTACTCTGCTGCTAATGCAATATAATACTCAGGGTCAGAAAATTGATGCTGAATCAAAAACTTTAGCTAAATTCTTAAGATAAATTTAATATTTACTCAGACCTCAAAAAGTATAACTTGAGCAAGTACCTAATATGTTGTTCAGCAACAGAATAGCTGATTGAGCTATTGAAATAAATCTATCAATATAAGAGCTTGAAAGGATTTTAGCAATAAACTGTACAAACTTTTCATTTTCAGTATAAGAATATTGGCCTCCAATATCCTCACAGTTACAATAAAACTAGTGAAATAATAGAAATAAGGTTGAGACAATACATGTATTGTTACAGTGAGTCTAATGAAATTCCTATATTCATACTGACTCTTTTGAAACAGTCTATTGTAGCAACTGTCTATTCACATTTATTTATTTATAATCGTGTCCCGAAGCATGGTAGCTGAAAATGATGACTTATTCAGTTGATTTCAAGAATGTTAGAGTTACAAAATTTTGATTAATTTTAAATGGACCACTATGGCCATGTTTTGGATATGTTATATCCTTCAAACATCTACATTTGGGAATATCATTGATACTGTACAGTCCAAGGCACCATCTGTAAAGAGGTTCTATAAACTCACAGGTTTTCATCTTTTAGAAACAACCAAAAATCAGTTTAAATTTTTAAAATGTTTTGTCTATAAGAAATATTAAATACAGAAAACATAAATGTAATGTTAAAATCACAAAGAATAGATATTTTATGTATTGTCACGGCTTTATTTTTGTCTGTAATATATTAGTTTAAGTGATATTATACAGATAATATCTCACAGACCAGCAAACATATTAGTATGTGTAATGAAGGGACATTATTGATTTTCAATGATTATTGTCATTTGACTGGAACATATGTAAAAGAGAAAAAACAGCTATGAACTAAACAAATAAAACATTGGGTCTAATTTACAATTTGCTTTTTTATCCCCAAGTAAATCATCAGAATTGTTCATGATAGTTTCAAGTTAAAATAATTTTTGAAAAGTTTCCTGAAAGAAGCAGTAGCATGTTCTGATTGGATTGCAAATTTTCGCTCCTTTCAACTAGACTAGCCAGATTCCTCAAGAAGTTATATTATGAGCTTTGTGATCATTCAAACTTAGGAAAGATGTGTGGTAGTAAGCCATTGTTCTGCTGAGATATAGATAAATAAAGGATAAATAAATAATTGAAGAGTTTGCGACAGCTGGGTGTCTGTAACGATTGAAGCAGGGGAAATCACACTGTGAAGCTTTGAACTAAAGCATCTTGTTCACATAAACTGACAGGGTAATGGAGAGGATTAAAAAGAAAGACAATACATATATTATAGCAAATGCTTGTCTATGATACACATTTCACTAAGTGGGAATTTATTATTTATATTATTTACATGGGTTATTTGTAAGTTCCTTATGATTCTACTACAAACAATTTAGAAAAATTCACAATAGTCCTGGAGAGGGAATAACACTGTCATACGTATCATGTTAAAAACCTTTGACTGTTGTTAAGTATTAAGCTTTCTGATACTCTTCCTTTGTACATCTTTTCTCCACTGAACGAGGAAATAGAAACAGAAATTTAAACCATTTGTCCTTCAGTCATATAATAGTATTGTAATTCTCATTCTGCAATAGCCTTAATAAGGCATCACTGAGGGAGAATGCTTTTGATTAGTCATATTCTATTATTGCAGACATTCATTTTCTTTCACCTTGCAAAAATCATATCATAAGTGCATTTTTAATATACCTGTAAAAATTGAATTATTTATCCAAAGCTTTGTATCATTCTGATAAATTAGGTCATCGAGAAATAATTTTTATTTCACTTCAAATATAGGATGTCATATGAAGAACAATTCTGGGACTCAAAACTCTATGAATACCTATCTCTATATAAGTGAGGTAGCTTGCAAAATACATTTATAAGCTTTTAAGCTATGAGCGTATGTTGTGTTCGTGTGTGTGTTTGAGTATGTATCCATTCTCAAATATATATTCTTATATATATGCATGCAACATTATATATTCTTAATATATATATTATCTACATAAACATATACACGAATATATAGACACATTATATTTCTCAAAAAAAAAACAAAAACACTCCAGGTAGCAAAGATTCCTAAGAATATTCAGTAATAAATGATACTAAATTTTAAAGAAGAATTTATTGCATGCATGATTTATAAAAGACAATATAAAATATCATGTAAATTGCTATTTGGAAGATATTTTATTATGAAAAAGTCAGATAAAATTAAACTGTTCATGGTATAACAGAGGCAATGGGCATATTGGTGTTTGCTATAAAATCACTTCGCCTACTTTGGGTGTCTGAAAAATCTTTATAATAAAATGTTTAGAAAGAAGTACAATAAAAGTGTGTATAGTTCAGTGCATTTTTACAAAATAAATGCATTAATATAACCAACTCCCAAATCGAGGCATAAAACATCACCAGAATGAAACAAAAGCCCCTTCTACTCACTTTCAGTAACCAATTTCCTCAAAACTACAGGATGTGTAAACCTAGAAATAGAATCACTGCATCACAGCTATGCATACTTTCACCTTTAATAAGTATTGCCACTTAATTTTCCAAAGTGTGCGCACCAGAGTCACCACTACCACAAGGAAATGAGATTTCCGATTATTTCATATCCTTGTCTATACTTCATATTTTCTTTTTTTTTTTCACTTTAGGCATTCTGTTATAGGTGCAATGGTATTGTATTATGGTTTCAGTGTACATTTATTTAATAATAATATTGAGCACCTTTTCTTATTCTTATTACTAAGCTGGGCATCCCTTAATGTGGTCTCTTTGTGTATTTTGCTGATTAACAATTTGGATTGGCTTTCTTTCTTTTATGTCTTAAAAAAATTGATCTATGGATGTTTTTTATGTATTATAGTTTTTAGTCTATTGTCAGAAATATCTACTGCCTTGATCTTTTCTTGCTCTATGGGCTACATTTAATCTCAGGGTTTTCTTTTGATAACAAATAAATTATTCATTTCAATATACCCAAATCAATATTTTAGTAATCCTTAAGTAATTTTTGTGTCTCAGAAATGCCTGTCTATTCTAGGGTCATGATGGTAGTCTCATATATTTCTTTTCGAAGTTTTATAATTTTACCTTTCATATGAAGATATGCAAGAAATCTGAAATGTCCTTTTGTGTACTGTGATAGATAGAAGTTTTATATATTTTTTGAAATGAAGATTAAGTTAACAAGCTTCTTTTATTAAAATGTCCATCCTATCCTCTTTGCACTGTAGTGTCACATTTATCACAAATCAGGTGACCATATGTATGTGGTCTTTTATTGGATTCTATTTCATTGTTCTATTTCTCTGATAGAAATTAGAGAATTTCTAAATTCACACTAATACCACACTGTCTTAATCACTAAAGCTTTATGGGTCCTTGTTTATTTTTGATTTTTTGTATTTCCATAAAAATTTTAGAAATACGTCAATTTACACACACACGTACACCTACCTAATCTCTATGTCAGACTGAGGAAAATTCATATATTTCCAACATAGGATCTCATAATCAGTGAATAGGATATAGCCTTCATTTATTTAGAATGTATTTACTTATCTCAACATTTAGTTGGAATTTGCAAGACAAAGCTCTTTCACATAATATATTTTTTAGACTTTTTTTCTTTTTTGTCACTAAAAATGACTTTTTCCTTGTTTGTTGCTGGATTCCATTTGCAAGAATTTTTTGAGGTAATTTTGCATCAGTTTATAACAGAGTTGGAAGTGTGATTTTTTTTTCTGTTTAATGTTCTTTCAGTATCAAGTTTATGCTGGCCTAATTAAAAGGAGTAGGCACTTTCTGGCTTCTACTTAGAATGTAAAAAGCTAGTGTCACTCTGACATTAAAAGTAAGTGGAAGAGAAAGATAATCTAAGACATCTTGAATGCATTAGAGAGCCGAGACTGGAAGGCAAGCAACTAGCCTGAAATCTAAGAATAAACACACACTTTCAAGGAGACATATGAACACAAGTACTGCCTTACTTGGAGCAGAGCACCAGAAAAATACGGGAGCTCTATAAAAGCAGATAAAAAATTTAATGAATTGCTCAAAGCTTACTGTTAACTAAAGTGTATAAAATATCTGGAAGCCACAGATTAAAGAAAAAAAATGGGTTTGCACAGACTTGCAGGCTCTTCTCCTCAGACAACAGCATGAAATTTTAAACCAAAACTATTCAGCTATATTAAGCAAAAGATAATCTCAGTATTGCTCCTGAAAATGATCTGATTTGGTACTACCATAGAGCCAAAGTTATTGCTTCCCAGTGAATAAATTAAGGGACGTGTTGGATAGACTTATTTTATATTGCTGTGTTGAACAATGAAGAGGAGCTCTGAACCACAGAAATTTTGATTGTACGATAGTTATTTAATTATTTTTAATTACATTACATGGTTGAAATATTCAGTTACTTTTCTATTTTCTGGTTTAATAGTAAAACAGTATCACAAGCATTTATAGTGCATCAGTTAAGATGTCTCTGGATTCAAGAAACAGAAAGTGGGAATGAAATAAACAGGATAATATGTTTCATAAATTATAAGAAATATTTGTTGATTTAATGTTTTAATGTTTCTATTTCGGCTTCTAAGCAATTCTTCTGACTTTACACTGCTGCTTTTACAATGAGTTCTAAGCATCACATCCTCACATGACAATATTCAAAGGCAGTACAATAATAGCTTCTGTACTATGTCCTACTTGAACTGTTTTCTCAGAAACTCCACTGGATTTATCCTTAGGTGTTATTGGCTAGACATGTGGCATAATCGTGTCAATCCAATCATTGGCAAGGGAACAGAAATGCCATTGTTGCCCTATACTAATTAGCATCTACCAGTTACCCAAAGCACAAATAAAATAATTATTCTTTTAGTGAGGAAGTTGAAGGAGGGTAAAGGCTGTTTTGTTAGCAGCCATGCAGGAATATTACTTTAAATTACAATTTATATGTTTAAAGATCTCACAATATAGTATTGCTCTAATGAGAAAGAACCCTTTTCTTCTTCTGAAACCTTCCAGTCTTATTGCTAGTGTAGAATTGATGCCAACCACGTGCAGTTGGCTGAGTCGAGGCTAGTCTCTTGGGAGGAGAACTGTGGGTAGCAAATGTGTGTAAATACTTATCTTGAAGGTAAAAAAAAAAACCTCATTAAGCCATGGAAGAAAGTTTCTCTTTCTATGGATACCATTGCCAAACACACATCGTTTGTAGGCTTTTAAGGATGGTTTAAAATAAGAGGCTTATAAAATTGGTGAGATCTTTATCTCAGTGTCTTATATCTCCTTATTTCAATATACTAAGAATTAAACTTGACTTTGCTTAAGAAGCATTTCAAATTACAATGAGAGAGGATCAACTTAGACTAAAGAACTCCAGTTCATTAATGGATAAATTTTAAAAATTGATAATTAGTTATTATAATTTGGCATCGATACTCAGGCAACATTAATTACAATGAGAATTGCATTAGTTAATTGGTACTGAGTATTTCTTTATTAACATTATTTATATTGATTTAGCCAGGTATTTTCCGTTTTGATTTAAACATATATATATAAGAACAGGTGAAAGAGAAAAATACTTCCTAGTCTAGATTGTTATGAGAGTAAATAATGTAAAGCACAATAGAATATTCCAAAATATTATAAATCGTAAGTGTCCAGAAAAAGGAAAAAAATCAATACAGGATGAAGTTTGGGAGAAAATTCATAACCTTGAAAATGATTAAATATTGGATAGGTATAGACTCTAAAGGACATTTATCATGCCAGGCAATGAAAACAAATTGAGAAGGGGTTCATATAAGGAATAACGCATGTGAGCAAGGAAACCCTCTTAACAAGAAAAGAGGCTTTGTGTAAATAAGTAGTTACAATTGGAATTCTTTGAATACTGTTTAACTTTTCTTTTTTTTTAAACTTGCTTTTTTTTAAATTAATTAATTAATTTATTTATTATTTTTGGCTGTGTTGGGTCTTCGTTTCTGTGCGAGGGCTTTCTCTAGTTGCGGCAAGCGGGGGCCACTCTTCATTGCGGTGCGCGGGCCTCTCACTATCGCGGCCTCTCTTGTTGCAGAGCACAGGCTCCAGACGCGCAGGCTCAGTAGTTGTGGCTCACGGGCCTAGTTGCTCCACGGCATGTGGGATCTTCCCAGACCAGGGCTCGAACCCGTGTCCCCTGCACTGGCAGGCAGACTCTCAACCACTGCGCCACCAGGGAAGCCCCTGTTTAACTTTTATCAGCACAAAATTTATCTTTGAAATGAATGAATCTGGAAATTAGATGAGAAATTACATTGAATTAGAAAGAGTTAAAGGATTTTAATGTCTTTTTTGTTTTTTGTTTTTTGCTTTAAAGTAGAGAACAATTCGAATGCTAGCTGTATTCCAGTATTCAAATTACTATCATGTGGAAGAAAGATATCCCAGGAAAACTTAACCCAGTTTAATATAAAGACAGAAATGCATTACTCATCAGCAACAACAGATAAAAGATTATATCTAGCCATTAAAGGTTTAGGTAAATAAGAAATGTATTAAAAGGTTGGAAAGATATTTTAACCCTTCAGAATGATTCTGACCTTGAGATTTTGTAATTACTTTGACTTTAGACACTTGAATCATTTGGGGAAGCTAAATATGTTCTGCCTTTACCTATTTCACTCTGGCAACAATTGTCTTTTATTTATTTTTGTTTCCCTTTTCCTGTCTGAATTTTAATTTTCTTGATTGAGAACACAGAAAAACTATGAGTTAATTCATGCATAAGTTTTATTTTTTTGTTTTATATTTTAAAAATTATGTCTTACCTTATTACTAATATTATTTAAATTTTATAAATTTTTTCTTGAATTTTCTTCAGATATATTCCTATATTTTACTTTTCTTTTAAATAAATCTTGGACATATCATAGAATGTCACTTGTATAGTTCATGTTGTATACATTTCTGTATAGAAAGGATTGACATTTTTTGTGTCCTATATGAACATACAATAAAATTGTTCCAAAGACCTGGAAAAATAAGCATTTTTTATTCTTATAGAAGACATTTTTATAGAGTATATTATTTTAATATGATATATACATGCAATATTTACACTTAAACATAGGAGGAATCATATAGCCAACGTCTGTCTGCCATGTGATTCAGTCTAATATATCAATGCATCTCCAGTAAATAATGTTTAGGTGATTTTGACTCGGCTGTTCCCTTATACTAATATATTGAGATGTGAATCTTTGTCTTAAACATCCCTCCATATTCCACATGTTAGTCTGTGTACTGAGTCAAGTCCACATCTCCTTTTTCTGAGGAGTAATATATTTAATTATGAATAATATTTTGTGGTACTTGCTACTGAAGTTTCTAGAGGCAGATCCCCCGGCTGTATACCATTTACTATCTCTATTACTTGGGCAAGTTTCTCAGCTTCTCTGTATCTCAGCTACTAACCATAAAGTAATTTAACTTTATTATCTACTATTGAGGAGTTCTCTGAGGAGAAAATGATTTAATTCCCATAAAGTTCTTAGAAGAGAGCCGAACAAGTACTCCTTAAATGTTAATGGTTAAGATTACCATCCTTTCCGTCTTGCTTTCATAGACAGCTGTCCTTTATAGATATAAGATAAAATGATCTCTGTGTAGCCCAGCCTACTCTACCTGATGCCCCAGGCCACTGTCTTACCCCCGTCATTGGTTTCCTCCTCCCCAAGTGAATTCAGCCTGGGTGTTATTAGAATTTCTGATTAAGTTCCTGATTAGAATTTCTGATTAAGTCAGGGAAGCACATCAGTAGGCTTGCCAACAACCGTGCTCTGCTGCTTAAAGGCAACAGGTAATTTGGGCAGGTTACCCCCCAAAACTTACAACTAAGCCCTCTGTTCCTCAGGAATCTCTAGGCCTGAGATGCAAGGCTCCAGAGGAAAATTGGAGCCACTGGAACCTGGGCGGCCTGGTGACTGCACTTTGTAATGTATTTCTATTTTCAGAAACCCATAACTATCAATATAACTTTCATATTACTTGGCACTGACTTTACGAGTTTAGTATACTCTAAAAAGTTGGGGTTTTATACAAGCAAAAGACAAAGAAGGTCCTTGAAAAAAATATGTACATATAAACTCTAAATGGCTGACCACTTCCAGTCATTGAGACTGAATTTTGTGATCTGGCAATGGTCTCCCTCTCCATTTTCAAAATAAAGTCTCCTGAAACCTGCTTCAGGCTCCAATTTTATTACCAAAACTCTGAGAAGAGATTTTGTTATTTCAAAAATACAGAGTCCAATATTTGACCCTTAAATATGTATTACTATGCTTCTTCATTTTCTCTTGCTACTCACCCTTTTCTTTCTGCCTAAGAATTTGACACATTTTTGAATATACTTTGAAACTTACACAATACTGTAAAATTGATAATAACTCTGAGAGTATGCATCCTTTCTGCACGGCATTACTTAATGCTCTTACAAGATATCTTTTATTTTTCAGCTTATATCTGGGGTGTTTACTCATCTACAGATAAAGATATACACTATGCAAGTATTCTTAAAAATCCTTACTATATACCCTTAACTCAATTGAAGCAAGATTTCAATGCCCCAAAGTAACTTATTTATGACTGAGCTCAATTTAGCTGAAACTTATTTCTTCTTGTTGGAATGAACTCAGTATTGCTAAGTAAGGGTAAAACAAAAAAATCTCTCCTTTAAAATTATGATATTTTTAACCATTCTAAAATAATTTCATGAATCTCTTCTGTCCTCCTTTGAGAACTCTGGAAGTGATCTGAGTTCAGGACTAGTGATCAAGTTTGGAATTATAAATCATCCTTGTTCAGAGCTTGTGGGCTGCTTAATTCATAAACATTCTTTGCCCATCCTGATATCCACAGAGCTATCAAATCACTTAGTATGTTTCTAGCCATTGTCTATGTGCCTCTACTGTTGAAGCCCTTCATTACAGCATGGCCTTTGACCACCAGTTTCAAAAGTTCTTTGATTTCCTACTTTTCTCAAGGATCTTTTAGGTACAGTAGACTGCACTCAGCCTATCTTTTGCATTCTTAGTAGGCTGGTTAATGTTTGAATGCTTCTTCTCACCACATTGTGTATTTCAGTGTTCTCTAAGTCCATTCATAGTCTCTTTTCCAACACAGCTCCCTTAAGGCTTTCTCTATCACACTGGTCACAGACCCAATGTAGAGTTTCCCTGAAAGTAATGTGGTATCCTAAAAGTTCTAGGTTAGTAGCTTCCAAGGTGGTGGGGAAGAAAAAAAGAGAGGAGGCAGTATATGTTACCAGGGGAGCATTTGGAAATGTGTGGGGAATGCTTTCTGTTTGTCACAATGACTGGGGTGAATGTTTAAGATGGACTCCTGAAACTAAAAATAGTCCTCCACAAAATGTCATTAACACCCACTTATGAAACACTCAAGGAATAACAGAAAATTTTTCTTATAGCTCTCAGATTAACTCTGTAGTAGGATCTACTGCTTGAACCTTTTCTTCTGCCCTAGACTTTGAGCCAGAAGAGAATTTGACTCAGGAATCAAGTTATATCAACCCCAAATCTCTTGCTCCTGCAAATTTGCTGAATTATTTCTTTTAGCTTGAGGACTGGTTCATGGATAATTGTCTCAAGTTTGTTGTTTATGATTAAGTCTCATGCTTTTTTTGACTGGACTTTTTGTTCTTTTTTTTTCTTTTTAATTGGGAACCTCATCTACTTTAGTAAAACAATAACTTTTCTCTCTCAAATACATAACATTTACCTTGATTAATCTTAAATTTTTTTACTCTAAGAAGTTCATTTTTGCTAAGGTTTAAAAAAAAAACACATTTTAAATGATGTAATTAGCTTATTTGTCCTAAGCAGCTTTCCCTGAGAAATGGGAGGTAAGATCTCAGTATAATAAGGAACACTGAGAAAAGGAAAATCTGTTTACAATTTCCAAATTAAATTTGAAAGATTGATTTCTAATTCCATGTACATTAGGCACTGATTTAATTTTATCAATGTGTAATATATTGAGTATGGTCTCTAACATTTCAGACCTAAGTAAGGTCCTTTTTTTAACACTGATGGATAAAAAGATAAATAAATGGATGGATAAATGAAGAGATTGATACTATTTCCTCTTTATTATTTATGAGATATATTTTAAATTTGGGTGAATGTATAACATCCATGTAATCAATACCTCTATCAAGAAATGGTATATTTACACCAGCAGTCCCCTCATGCTCCTTTCCAGTAAAACACCCTTTTCCCAATACCTAGTCAATCACTGCACTGATTTTTATTACCATAAATGAGTTTTGCCTCTTCCAGAATTTCATATAAATGTAATTATACATTATATACAGTTTATGTCTGACTTTATCCACTCAATCATTTTCTCAGTGTAATGCTTCTGAGGTTCATGCATGTCCACGTGAGTATTACTAGTTCATCATTTTAAATACTGAGTAATATTCTATTGTATGACTGTCACACTTTATTCTATTCTTCTTGATGGGTGTTTTATAAGTTTCTAGTTTCTTGCTATTTTGAACAAATCTGCTATGAAGATTCTTGTGCAAGACTTTTGTGGAGATATGTTTTCATTTTTCTTGAATAAGTACCCAGGACATAGCATTTGCTATTCTCAGTGTAGCTATGTGTTTACTCATGGACAAAAATACCAACAATATTCCAGTTTCTTCATCTTCTCATCAATAGGTAGTGTAGTCACCTTTTCATATTAGTCATTCTTAATGTTATGTAAAGTAATCTTACTATGGCTTGATTTGCATTTTATTGGAAAATAATATTGAGCAGTTACTCATGTTCCTGGGAATTTTTCTGTGTAGGGGAGTGTGTGTGCCCTTGCATGTATGTGTTTCTGTGTGTTTGTGTATGTGTCAGATAGAGAGAGGGAACTCAAGTAATTTGGCCATTCTATTTTCTGTAGAAATTATTTGTATATTCTGGATACAAGTCCTTTATCCAGTACATATTTGGCAAATATTCTCTCTCTTAGTCTGACTTGCATATTTATTTCTTTGATAGTGTCTTTTGAATAAGCAAATATTTTAATCTTAATGGATTTTAGTTTTTCAATTTTGTCTATTGATTAATCCAGCTGTATATACACTTTGAAATTGAAAAGTCTGATTTCTTCCATTTTGTTTATTTCAACATTATTTTGGCTATTTTAGATCTTTTGCATATTCATACATATTTTAGAATCTGTCAGTTTTTATAAAAAATGAGTTGAACTTATGGATTGTTTGGGAACTTACGATTGTATGGTTAGCATGTTAACCATATTGAATATTCCAATATATATTGAATAGCTTTTCATTTTTGTAGTTCTTTAATTTCAATAGTTTAGAGACCTTAGACATATACTATTAAGCTTCTGAAACATTTTATAGTATTGAATGCTTTTGTAATTTGAATCAATTTTATTTTTTAATCTTTGCTTTGGTTAACATATAGAATTTTATTTTATTTTTGTATAATTCCTTTATATGCAGTGACATTGTTAATTTATTATTAGTTCTAATAGTTTGGGTTAGACTCAGGATTTTCTCTGTGCAAAACTGCACCATCTATAATAGAGTTTCTTTCGTCCTTCTAAATCATTAAATATTTGGATTGTTCTTTCCTTTATCATGGCTAAGACATGCAATAACTATTAAATAAAAGTAACAAGAAGAGGAATCTTCAACTTATTCCTAATCTTACAGAAAAAGCATTAGTATTTTGCCAATAAATATGATATTAGTTTCGGTTTTCCATAGATCTTTTTCATCAGATTGGATATGCTTGCTTCTATTTCTGTTTGCTGTGAGGTTTCATAATGAATAGCTGTTATATTATGTCAATGCTTTTTCTGCAGCTGTTGTTTTTAAGTCTATTAATATGGTGAATTGCATTGTCTGATTTCAAATGTTAACCCACTCATTATTTCTAAGAATCACTCATCTTGATTATAATATATTACTTTATATATTTCTGTATTTAATTACCAATAGTATGTTAATGTTTTGGAGTGATTTTGTTTGTTTATTTTTGCATACAGATTGCTGAAGGATAATGGTCTATGATTTTCTTTTCTTGTAATATTCAAATCTGCTCTTGCTATCAGGGTTATGGCTGCCCACTAAAATTAATTGGAAAATGTTTCCTTTTCTGTTGTTACAAAGATTTTGTGTATTATTTATATTATTAATTCTTTAGATATTTGGTAGAACTTACCAGTGAAACCATCCAGACCTGCAGTTTTCTTTGTGTGAAGGTTTTTGATATAATTTTATTTTTTAAAAGAACAACTGGGCTTCCCTGGTGGCGCAGTGGTTAAGAATCTGCCTGCCAATGCAGGGGACACGGGTTCGAGCCCTGGTCTGGGAAGATCCCACATGCCACGGAGCAACTAAGCCCGTGAGCCACAACTACTGAGCCTGCGCGTCTGGAGCCTGTGCTCCGCAACAAGAGAGGCCGGCGACAGTGAGAGGCCCGCGCACCGCGATGAAGAGTGGCCCCTGCTTGCCACAACTGGAGAAAGCTCTCGCACAGAAACGAAGACCCAACACAGCCGAAAATAAATAAATAAATAAATTTTAAAAAAAAAAAGAACAACTAATTGTCAGTGGATTCTAGGAAGCTGACAGAGTAGGAAGCACCAGAAATCCATCGGCCCACTCAATTACACTGGCAGAATCTGTCTGATGTAACTGCTTTAGAACTCTGTAGTCTTTTGAAGGCTTGTAACTTCCACAAGAAGGCTTAGTTGGTGAACTGCGGTTAATTTTGGTCAACTTTAGCTCTTAGTTCAGCAATGGCTACCCATGCCCAATGCCTCACCCCCATGCAAGCAGCAGAGCAAGTTTTCCTGGAGCAGCATGCAAAGAAACAGAAAAGTATGTCCAGTTCAAAGACGAAAAATAAAACAACAGAAACTTTCTCTAAGAAAGAAATGCCAGATCTACCAGACAAAGACTTTAAACAACTATCCTAAAGATGCTCAAAGAACTAGAGGAAGACATCGCTGAAATCAAGAAAACAATATATGAACAAAGTGATAATATCAATAAAAAGGTAGAGAATCTAAAAGAAAAAATTTGGAGCTGAAAAGTAACTAAAATAACTGAAATGAAAATTTCAGTAGAGGGTTTCAAGAGTGGATTTGAGTAGGCAGAAGAAGGATTTAACGCCATTAAAAAATTAACAAATTAGCTAATTTGGTTTATCCAGGTTGAGCAGAAATATTGATAAAAAATATTAAATTCTAAAATGGAAACAAAAAAAAAACATAAAAAATTTTAGGTAGGAAAAACAAAGATTAACACCAAAAGAAAAAGAATTTGTTTGACATTATACCTCTCATGCAACAGCACATGTTAGAGGACAATGGGATAACATTTAATGAATACTGAAATAGAAGACAATAGAGCACATATACTAGTTCAGAGAAGTGGATTTCGGACATTGAGAAATTATCATTTGTACTACATCAGAGGTGATCTGCATATATAAACCCTTCCTTTTTGGGTGGGTCACTAACATGGTGAAGAAAATTGAGAGCACCACAAGCTCTACAATGTATGATGGAAATTTTCTTTTTCTTCTGATAAGCTGAAGTATAATGAAACTATTTTGAAAAACAATGTAAATGAAAAGATATATTTAGGGGTCCTCCCTGGGTTGGGAGTGTAAAGCTAACATAGTACATACTGTATTTGCTTTATTTTGTGGTTTGGAAAGTAAGCTCTTATGGATTAACCCTTCTTTGTTGTTATTTGTACAGCATAAATGATTTGTGAAAATAGTTGTCTTTAAGGACACCAGTAAAATCCAAGAAAATTATGTATTTAAATAAAATTTAAACTCTAGGAATTATACATTTTAGAAATGAATCTACTAAAGTACAGTTAATGACTAGAGCATGCCTGTGATAAGTATTCGTATTCGCGATGTGTTATAAATTATCCAGCATTAATTAGATGGCCACTGCTAATTCAGAACAAAATTGAGAATCAGAGAAATGTGTTAGCAGCTTTCAGCTTCCTTTTTTTTTGTTTGGTTTGATTTTCCTTTCTTTGGACAAACCGCCTCCCCCCTTAACCTGGTGCCCGTACCTGTTGATACCTAAGATTTCTGAGGGCATTGATTCCTAAAGTGTGGTCCTTGGATCCTTGAAGGTCCTTCTTTTATAGGGGCCAGTGTTGGGATTTCACCAAGTCAAAACTATTTTTATAACACTACCAAGGCACGTTTCACCTTTTTTACTATATTGGTTTTCTCACTGATGGTACAAAGCAATGAAGAGTAAAAGTGCTGGCACCTTAGCATGAATCAAAACAGGCACAGGACTATACCAATTATTACTGTACTTTTTACCTCCACACACACAAGAAAAAAAGTTTAACCTCTATTAAAAAATCAGTAATATTTTAAATATTTTAAAATCACTGCCTTTAAAAAAAATATCTTTTTAATACTTTGTGTGCAGGTATGAGAAGTATGCATAAAGCACTACTTGCATTTGCTCCTTGTTTCTAACAACCAAAGCCTTAAGACTTAACATGTTCTCTGTGACTAACATATACTAAGAGCTTAATAAATATTCCT
Organism: Balaenoptera musculus; assembly: GCF_009873245.2. Taxonomy (NCBI): domain Eukaryota; kingdom Metazoa; phylum Chordata; class Mammalia; order Artiodactyla; family Balaenopteridae; genus Balaenoptera; species Balaenoptera musculus. The sequence goes on along the minus strand of NC_045789.1, from coordinate 129,313,458 downwards.
ACAATTGATATTATTTATACTATTAAAGTGCTTGCATATATAAGGCACAGCATAATTCTAAAATTATACTGTCAGAAAGCTGCTTTCATCTATTTTGAACAAATGCTTCTTGTTCTCACCTCTGCATTCCATCACCGGCAGTTGTTTCTAGGCAGGATACACCTAGCGAATGTATGCTTGACTTTGGGTTTCGGGGGACTCAACAGAGTCAGATGGAACAGAGCTCTAATCTTGGCAGTTGAAAAAGTGGAGAGCAGTGAAACTGGTTCTAAAGAATACTCAAACTGGCCATTGCTGGCTTGGAGAACAGAGACTGCTACTATTTAAAAACCAGAGCTGTATCTGGCAGCAAGCATAAATTGTGTGATGAATATCTGAAAAGAAAATAGCACTAAACCTAAGGTGGCCTATCAGGCTTACAGAGGAAAATTAAACAAAACAGTAGAAAAGTTGTTGCTAGTAGAATAAGCTTTGGAAGAGACGGGTAACAAACTGAATAATAGAAGGAGGAAAAAGAGAAAGAAGAGGAAGAGGAAAAGGGGGAAGAAGATTGAGCATTTCCATTACTACATTAGAACCAATATTTGTGTAATAAAAACATATTTTTACAATGTAATGTGTCCACATGCAATTATGCCAGTAGATGTTACTATTATGATCCACGTTAGTATTCGGAAAGGTCAAGTGCAATAATAATACAAAATATAAAGAAATATAAATAATGACAAAAAGGATAAGGAAATTAAAGCAATGCAAAAAACCTATGCAAAAAAATACGAGGGATGGAATTTAGAAGTATAAAAAGATATGGTGGAAAACAGGGGACTTTTCAGAAATAGTAGAAGCAATTTTATTTAACTTAAAGAAATTTTGAGTCAAAAGATTTAAAAGGCTAATTCAGTTTTAGCAGGGTTGAGCAGAAATACTGGTAAAAATGTTGAACTCTAAAATGGAAGCGAAAAACCTTAAAAACTTCCAGACAGGTAAAACAAAAGTTAACGTCAAAAGCAAGAGAATTAGTTTGACATTATACTTCTTGTGCAACAACACACATAAGAAGATGGGACGGGGGAGGGGAAGAAAGGCAGCCACCAAGGAATTTTCTAGTCAGGTAAGATATTACAAATCAAGATGAAATCACAAATCACAAATCAAGATGAAAAAGTGTTATTTACTGATTTGCAAGATTTTAGTCTGTACCTATGGTGTATCCCATATGTATTGTCATTGATGGAGTCTGCAGTAGAGAATGAATTTAAGTGACACCCATGCCGATATTTCAATCTCAGTCTTCTATTTTTAACCTTCTCTTTTCTGGTGACTTTTTAAAAATTCCTATTCTATTTAGGAAAGATGCCTGATTGTGGATAACCAGTGTTGTCATCCAACCAACTAAATTGTATAGTTGCTACTATGTTAAGAATTCATCTTTGTTAAAGAGACAACTGCCATTTGGAAATACGTAAAGAAATAGCAATTTGAGTTAATGTTTTTTGTTAGGAGATAGAGACTTCTGAATGGTCAACTGCAAGTGATATGACTTATTTAAATGTTTGGGTGTGGATCCATGGAGAATGAAACACACAAAAACAATGAATTCAAAACATTTCCAGGGCAAATGCCTTACTAACAGAAAGGCAATTAAGCCATTTAAATATTTTTGAAGAGCATAAAATACTGATATATAGCATATGACATTATGTAAGCTACGCTCTGCCATGAAATATACTCAGACTTTGTCTTACAAAATTCATGAAATGGTTTATGTTATCATGTCTTTGCTCCTATGACCTCATAAACCAGTACTTTTTTAAAATCATTATTTAGTTAATGATTTCATACAATCTGGGAGAAAAGGAAACGACAGGAGGTTAGAACTGAGATTATATTCTGCCTAACGATCCAGAGCATTTTAAACTTAGACCATTGATTCATCAATTTTAATTCTTAAAATTTCCAGAACCAAACACTATTAAGGTATTCAAATTTCAGAACTCTAAATGAAGTATTCTAGAAATGATTTTTATATTTAAGCCTTGAAGCTAAATGCATGCATAAATCTTTATTTTAATTAGAATAAAGTATTCCGACATTAAACATGTGTGTATGTGTGTGTATATTTTAAATCACTATCACATTTAAGCCAGTGTGATGTGAGTGGAGAGGGAGCAGTTCAGATTAATCTGAACAAAACAAACCTTTTAGAATATATATTGATTTTCTACCTTCCAAAATACTTCCATAAATCATGATCATTGTGTGCAATTCCTATGTGCCCTTGTTTCTGCAAACTATAATCTAATCTTTTACCTCAAGCCTTAAGAAAAGAACATTTTTCTTAACATTTCTTCCTACTTATGAATTTTGCTGAGTTCCTCTTTTTTTTTATTTACCTACAATATTGCTAGCTGTACACATGGTGCTGACATCTCAAGGTCAACAAAATGAACTAATGAATAATAATACTTCTGTTCTCAGTGGGATTCTTGCCTATGAGTTTAGTAAACTATGGAAAAAATAAACTCTCAAGCACATCGAGTGTTTGCAAGCTTCTAAATGTGATTTCTGAAACGTCTGTGGCCAAAATTACTTATGACTACAAACACTTTAAATTTATGACTTAAACTTTATATGTACCATCTTTACCTAGTATTTTCTATTTTCTGTATCCACAGGAACATCCTATATGATCTGACATTTGTATTCAGGATAAAACAAATTGATAAATGTTTTGTAATTTTCATTTCATATGAAATTAAGAGCAATATTATGCTGGCAATATTCAGGGAATGATTAGTCCTGTCTCATTTATATTTATTACTCTTTTCTATTTTGATAATTTTTCACATATTCTGATTATTCATTACCACTACTCACACAATTGATTGGCTATAATGAAAACTGTGAGCTCTACTCAACTGAAATAGCTCTTCTTCATAGGATTCATTGGAAAATAATAAAAATGTGACAGGTAAATATATTGGATAGGGGAGTGCCAGAAAACGGACTGGAACGGGACAATTGAAATGAAGAAAAAGAAAAATTATGAAAGACTTTATTAGAAAAGATAAATGTACAAAAATAGCACGTTAGCAAGAAAGAGATTCTATGAATCAATTGTACCTTTGTATAGTGTTTCTTAATAATTTCTTCTCTTGAAACATGTTCTAAAGAATCTCCAAAATCAAAGAGTCCTTAATGGAATGCACCTTCACCGAAGGGTAACAACTTGACACACTTCTTTCAGCAGAGTTTGAATTCTATAATGGAAATATCATGACATTAACCAAAGGTGTTCACTAACTGATCTGAATTAAATAGATACAAACCAAAGGCAAGGCACCCTTAGGAATTTGAACATAGAATAATAATGGCCTAATTTATTCAGGGTATAAAGTGCAGCTTAAGTTCAGCAAAGCAATTATAATTTCTATCCTGCAGAAATGTTTTATTTTAATCGTACCATCAGGTTATTTTTCTCTTATAATAATTGCTTGCTATCCATTATCTATCTATCTATCTATCTATCTATCTATCCATCTCCCTGTATTTTCACTCATAAACGTAAAAGATGTTGTCACTTGAGATAAAAAAGTAAATCTAGATTACCATTTACTGCAGAGACTCTAAAACTACAAACTAACCTGATTAAACTCATTTTTAAATGAAATATATGCAAAAGTAGAAAATATTTTAAAAATAATAATAAGACATGGTTAAGATCTAGAATTAAATGTAAAACTAGCACAAAGGAAGAGTCTAGTTATTTACCTCTGATTGGTTTGCAACCTTGGGATAATTTTTAATAGATCTAAAAATTCCTAAAGAATCTTTGTTCATCAGAATTTGGAAAAACAACTGCCTTTATTTTATTCCTATTTTTAATGACTATTTCCTGAATAATATGAAACAAGTAATTCATGTACCTGATTCAATTTCTAAGAACAGTAATATTCTTAAAATGTGTTTTTTAAATAATATACAATGCATTGCTTTTCATACTTGTCAGAAGTGCTTTATTTATTATTTTCCTCCTCTGTATCTAGTGAAGTTATGTTTGCCTTCACTAGATTCTTGGGAATAAAAAATGGTATAGACTTAACAGATATTCTTAAATGCTTACAATCAGAAAGAACATATTGTACAGTTAACTCAAAGTTTTTGAAAGTTCGATAACTATTAAAGTGGATTTTGAAGGTTATCAACTTTAATGAAAGCTTGATTTTATTTTGTTCATTAATTTGAGTAAAGTACTCATTATAAATACAATTTAAGGTTAGAAATGGAAGTAATTTTGAAGATGATGTCTCATTTGTCCATTTTGAAGAATTGTTTGTACGTTTAACTTATTATGTTGCATCATCAATTTAACTCTATTTGGTCAAACATAAATAAAGCTAGACATTAGTTAAAGTGGTAAAAGTAGATTCTATCCTGCAACTAATGATAGTAGGGGAAAGAGTTGAGCTTCACTCCAATTTGTGCAGAGCTGATTGGTGCTTTACAGGAGAGAAAGGGAGTGAGGAGGGAACAAGGCAGGTCTCAGTATGATCAGTCAGGGTTGGTCAGAATACATGCACTTAGGCCAGCTGTATCTGTTGCTGGCAGTTATTGAAGTTAGGAGTTTATCCTGCCAGAGTGTCTGCGAGACGGAGACCTTATCCTTCCTGATAGATATTTCAAAGGAATGGCTCTCAGGTCCTCGAGAAAGACAATCCTGTGTGGTAGGAGATACATACATATATTTCTCAAAGAAACAGTGGTAGAATTTTAAAAACTGTAAGCTTTTTTTTAATAAATGCTCTAGGAAAGGGAGATGTTGGCTGGAACAAATGTCAGATTCTTTGGGCAGCCTCGTGCTTTCTCGAGCAGGCATTTTAAAGGGAGCTAGGTTCCTCCTGGTGACAGGGTCTTAAGCTGTTAGAAGCTATGCTAGAGTTTAGTCAAGTCTCGTAGTGCAGGGGTTTGGACAGAGTCCTATGTGCCGAAGGTTCCTTGCAGTTCTCAAGTTAAAGCAGGCTTAACTGGTGGACTCTATAAAGAATTGGGACTGATGCATTACTAACACATGCTTCTGCTAGGAAAGAGCTAGGGAAGAGCAGACCAGATAGAATTAAACGAATGGATTGATCTGTTCAACACAACAAAAAATCAGAACAAGAGGATATGTGAAAATTAATATAATTAATGGCAATATTAAAGAATTGATATAGACTGCATTTTTAGCACCCCCCCTACCATTCATATGTTGCAACAAATCCCCAATGTGAAGTTATTTGGAGGTGGGGCCTTGGGGAGGTGATTAAGTCATAAGCGTGGTGCAGTTATGAATGGGATTAATGCCCTAATAAAAGAGACCTCAAAGAGCTTCCTCACCCCTTCTGCCACGTGAGGACACAAATAAAATGGTTGTCTATGGATCAGGAAACCAGCTCTCACCAAACACTGAATTGGCCATGGCCTTGATATTTGACTTCTCAGCCTCCAGAACTGTGAGAAATAAATTTCTCTTCATTACAAGCCACCCACCTGGTCTATGGCACTTTGTTAGTGCAACTCAATAGAACTAACACAAGCGTTAATCACTCAAATTAGAATATCTTATGAAATAGTTTCATGAAAAGTTATGAGAATTATTTACAAATTCAATAAATTTTACTCTTGATTCATAGCATGGATTATAAAATGGGAATAAAAATATACTAAAATATTAGTTCACATTTTGTAGGCCACCAGTTCCCATCACTAATGCCAGATTCAACAGACTAATTACAGTACCCTGCTTTTACACTAGGAGCATTAAATTGACCCAAAAATACTTCCTCTAATTGTTTATTTTTCTGACTATAGATTTTTACCTGAATTTATTGAAATGGAATGTATAAGTTTGATGAGTTTTGACAAATGCATATTCCTGAGTGACCAGCATTAAAGTTGTTTCTGTCACCCCAAAAAGTTCCTCTATCAACTTTTGCTGTCAGTCCCCAGACCAAGGCAATCACTGTTGTTATATCTGTCACGATAAATTAGTTTTTCCTTTTTTAGATTTTCATAGAAATGAAATATTACATTATGTTCACTTGTGTGTCCATATCATTTTGAGCATCACACGGTTTTTGAGATAAATCTGTATGTTTGAATGTAGCAGTAATTTATTATTTATTACTTCAGAGTATAATCTAATGGTGGGCATACAACAATTTGTTTATCCATTTACCTGTGAATATAATTTTGAGTTATTTTTAGTTTGGAGTGATTATGAATAAAGCTTCCATGAATATTCGAGTATAAATTTTAATGTGGAATTTTTTTTGCTTTGTAAAAAAATTTTAGCACTTTAAAGATATTGTTCCATTGTCTTATAGCTTGCATATGTCTGATGAAAAATTACATTCAGTAAAATTTTTAAAATTTTTCTCTTTATATATGTCTATATGTTTTCTCTTATCTGCCTTTAAAATTTTTCTCTTTATTATTGATTTTCAGCAATGTGATTAAAATGGTTCTTAGTATGTTATCTTTGTTCTTATCCTGCTATAGTTCTTTATTGCCTTCATGGTCTACAATTACACATCTGTTAATTAGACTGCTCTCTATTTTACCACTAGTCATGGAATCAGAATCTCTGTTCTTTTTTTTTTTTCCTAGTACTGTGTGTGTGTGTGTGTGTGTGTGTGTGTGTGTGTGTGTTTCAGTTTGGATAATTTCTATTGCTTTGTCATCAAGTTGACTGATCCTTTCTTCTACGGTAACTGTTAATTCCAGCCAGAATTTTTTTTTTAATTGCAAATATTGTTCTTTTCACCTCTTTTAAACAAGAAGTTATATGTGGTTCTTAATTTTGATGAGATACAGGACACTGAGTATTTGGTATTGTTGAATGTTAAGTTTTACTGTCTTCCTTTAAAGAGGTTTGAAACATGAACTTCAACAATTCGAGGCTTGTTTTTAAGATTTATTAGGACTGGTCTAGAGTAGCCTATAATCCAAGAACACTTTAGGCCTACTACTAAATTGTGACCCTACTCAGGTCTGTACTGAATATTCCAGGAAGACTCTTACTGTGCCTAGCTGGAACTCAGATTATGGCTCAATTTTCTGTGGGTTCTGTGCATTTTTGAGTTTGTAACACCCTTGTCATTATTCTTCACTCTGCGCATGCATACCTCATCATTCAGCACATATATCAAGACGACCCCCTTTGCAGATTTCTGCAGCTGTTTCTCTGTGTGGATCCCTTCTCTTTGCTACTCTGCTTGCAAATTCTAGCCATTGTTTCCTCCTTGATCTTAAATCTCTATCTTCTTAACTCAGCAAGTTCTAGTGCTCTGATTGGTACACCTCAATCCAGAAAGAAGCTCTAAGCAGAAGCTAGGGGCATCTCTTAGCTCTCCTATTTTTATCCCTTTTCTCAGGGATTATAGGCCTGTGCTCTTGTTGTCAATGTCTAAAAACCACTTCTTTTCATTCAGTTTACAGGTGTTTATGATGGGAACACAAGTTTGATTCCAGTTACTCCTTTATCTTAGCTGGAAATGTGTATTGCGTAGATAGATAGATACAGATGTACATATAGATATAGGTATCTATATCTATATAATAGCTTTATTTTTGAGGCAAAGAAAATTGATCATTAATACATTTAAAATTATTTTATCATTAGAAAACGATTTCATTCTTATTTAACTTGTATATAAATATATAATATCTGAAACACACGCATATCTAAAATACAAAAAGTAAAATTTTATACCTTGTGTATCAGAAAAGTGATGGCAGCACTTTTCAAAAAGTTTAATGATTTTTTTCAACCATGTAATTGTTTAAAGATGATACAACTAAGAATTATTACAGACCATAAGTAAGAATGTTATCTTTTATGTGTGACAACATATTCTTTTTACACAGACTATATATGTAATCTCCATTTTAGTAAACATCTGATATTTTAAAAGGGTGTTATAGTTTGAAATATTTTGAGCAATAAATCACCAGTGCCTTTCATGAAGAATAAAAGCTTTCTCATAGAAAACATATCAGTTTGAGAAATGCATTACTGTTGGTTTGGTGATCTCATTTGTTCTATTCATCTGCATGGAGATGTGCTTATGATACTTTTCTGGACAAAGTTTTTGTAGTGGTTCCATGTTATCATATTATAGAACACCTGTTTTTGTATTTGTTATCACACATCCTCCATACATGTCTAGCAAAAAGAAGTTGAGCAGAAGCAAACATAGATTAATAGCTAGTTGGTGTAATGCACTTCATAACCTCGAATCTTTCTCTGTTTAACCCCATCTTGTCGTTCTAATTCACCATAATATTTCTAAAACTCTGCTTTTTGCTTCTTTTTTTTTCTCCTGCAGCTGCATAAGCAGGTGCAGGTTTGTAACAGTGAAGCAGTGTAATTGACCTGATTGATCATAATATTAAGATTCTCTCTCTGAACTCACTAAAAACTACTGGGTAAATATAGAGCAAAGGATATTTTATTGACACAGTAGACCCTAATAGCAGTCTATCTTTTAAAAATACAACTGAGGTTTTCGTTCTGTAACTGCATCTTTCCCCTCGCTTTGAAATGAGAAATACCATATCATTTTGTTTTCTGCTGCACATTGGCTACAATCCTTAAAGTTTTCATGCAAAGCAGAATAAATCATTCAGACACGTAATATTCACAAGCATGGCAGTTTAAGTAAAATTAGGACTATTCCTTTTAATTCAAATTCCTGATAGATTTTTTTTTTGAAGCCAGGCGTACAAAAGGGCAGGAAAATGTAACATAGATATGCCTATTTAAATAAATTGGGCTTCCTGGCTTCTGGAAACTTTTTTGAAGGTTCAAATACATGCAGGAAATGTATGCTTTAATGTCCAGTTGTCTTTTCTACCTAACAAGGTGTATCCAAAATAACCTTTTATTTGGCTATATCTCTTATAACAAGAAATGGAGACAAATATAAAAGAAGTAGGTCTGACTAACATGAAACAAAAAGGAAGGAAACTCTGTGGTATCTTTATGTAAAAGGTCGTAGGAGAAGGTAATATAATCTTGAATAACCGACAAACTTTCCTAGATGATAAGACGGTGCATAAGGGTAGAAGAGAAAGTCATGTATTTAACATATATCAGATTTAGAGACAAGTGCTGATAGATAATCTGTGTAGTTGACATTTGAACTGATTAAAACTATCTCATGTCAGAACTTACTATTGGTTTATATAATTCAAAATATAGCCAGATCCAAAGCAGTCTTTCAAAGTCCATAATATACAAAATGCACAAGTATATATACTTGATATCTAATCTGTTTTAGATATTCTGTAAGTCTAATGAATCAGTTTATTTATATTTGAAGCAAAGCTATAAAGCAAACTTTTAAACGTTGTGAACATTTAATTGAGGCCATTACTCTCTGGTGAGCAAGGCTGAACATTTGAAATACTCTTTTTTTTTAAGTTTTTATTTTATATTGGAGTATAGTTGATTAACAATGTTGTGTTAGTTTCAGGTATACAGCAAAGTGATTCAGTTACTATACATATACATTTATCTATTCTTTTTCAAATTATTTTCCCATTTGGGTTGTTATATAATATTGAGCAGAGTTCCCTGTGCTATACTGTAGATCCTTGTTGGTTATCCATTTTAAATATAGCAGTGTGTACATGTCAATCCCAAACTCCCTAACTATCCCTTCTTTGGTTGAGTCCACACTTCCAGGCTGATGGGTGTGGCTAGGAAAAATAAAAGTTAAATAAGAAAATGCATATTAAAATAGATACATCTAAATTTAACGACATATGGCAATCAGAATTCTAAGATGGCCTCATGATTCTTGTCTCCTGGTATTCATAAATTTCTATAGTAACCATCCCTTGATTGTGGGAAGGGCCTGTAACTTTCATCTAACCAGTAGAAGAATACAGTAAATTGAAGAGATTTTGCAGATGTAATTACGGTCCCTATTCAGTTGACTTCATGCTAATAAAAAGGAATAACCTCTGGGGTGGTCTGTCCTAGTTAAGTGAGACTTGTAAAAGAGGGTCAGAGGCAAGAGACCTGAAGCAATAGACTCCCTCTCTTTCTCCATTACTGGCTTAAAGTAACTAAGTTGATATGCATTCTGTGACCGCAATTAATTCTGCAGAGAACCTAAAGGAGCTTAAAAGTGGACACTTCCTTAAACAAATCTAAAGATGAGAATGAAGCCTGTACAACACTTTGATTATAGTTTGGTGAGATGGTGAGCACAGAACCTAATGAACCTGTGCCTGGAGCAATGACCAATAAAAATTGTAAGATAAAAACCTTGTGTTGTTATAAGTCTCTAGTGTATCATAACATATATATGTGTGTGTGTGTATATATATATATATATGTGTGTATATATATATATACACACACACACACATATATACAATATTTTATATATATGTGTGTGTACATATATATGTATATGTGTATATATATATATATATATATACACACACATGTTACAATACAATAAGTTACCAAAAAAACAAAAACCACACATAATGTATAAGTCTCTCTGTATGAAATGTCCAGAATAGGAAAACATATAGAGACAGAAAGTAGATTGGTTGTTGTCTAGGGCTTGGGGAGTTGGAGAGTGGAGAATGACTGCTAATGGACATGGAGCTTCATTTTGGGGTGACAAAAATGTTCTAAAAGTGAGCTAACATGATAGTTGCATAACAATGTGGGTATACTGAAAATCATTTCTTTATATACTTTAAAAGAGTAAGCTGAAACATTGAATCATAACTCAACAAAACATTTTGAAATGTGAAAAAGAAATGGACATATATCTGTTTTTCTCTTTTTGACTTACTTCACTCTGTATGACAGTCTCTAGGTCCATCCACATCTCTACAAATGACCCAATTTCATTCTTTTTTATGGCTGAGTAATATTCCATTGTATATATGTGCCACATCTTCTTTATCCAGTCATCTGTCAATGGGCATTTAGCTTGCTTTCATGACCTGTTGTAAATAGTGCTTCAGTGAACATTGTGGTGCATGTGTCTTTTTGAGTTATGGTTTTCTCTGGGTATATGCCCAGTAGTGGGATTGCTGGGTCATATGGTAATTCTATTTTTAGTTTTTTAAGGAACCACCATACTGTTCTCCATAGTGGCTGTATCAATTTACATTCCCACCAACAGTGCAAACGATGGACACCAAGGGGGGAAAGCAGGGGGGTAGGGGTGGTGGTGGGATGAATTGGGAGATTGGGATTGACATATATGCACTAATATGTATAAAATAGATAACTAATAAGAACATTCTGTATAAAAGTAATTAAATAAAATAAAATTCAAATAAAAAAAGAAATGGACATATAAAAGTTGAGGAAATTAACGTATGGCAGAACTACAAGGAATGTTAAAGTTCTTTCTGTGGAAGGAAAATTATATATTCAGAGACTTGGTTCTACAAAAAAAAAAAATGAAGAGCATTGGAAGTGGAATAATTGATAGTACATTAACAATTGTATTTTTATTCTTAATTACTCTAAAAGTTAACTCTTTAAAAAATTTAAAAAAATAAAAGTGAAATGAATGACAAAGAAAACAAGAATGGGAGGGAGTAATACAGCATATACTGTTACACTACACATGAAACAGTTGAATATTTCTTAAAGGCAATTATATTATTTTTAAATGGACTTTGTAAGCTCTAGGAAAGCTACTATATAGAAGCAATAAAGGAGATAAAATACAAGTATATAAGTGCACAGTTGAATTCATAGAAAGAAAACAATGAAATAAAAATAAAGGAAGCATAAAACAGTGCTTAGAGGGAAATTTATATCATGAAATGCTTCCATTAGAAAAGCGAGGTCTAAAATCAAGTAATTTAGAACTCCACCATAAGAAATTTGGGAAAGGAAAGCAAAGAAATACAAAACATGTTGAATGAAGAAATGATAGTAAAAAATTAGAATGAAATCAATAAAATTGGAAAAAACAAAAGATAACTTTTTGAAAATATCAAAATAATCGGTACACCTCTAGTGATGCTGACCAAGAAAGAAATAGAAAAAGACAGAATAAAAAAATTTGTCAATATGAAGAGTGAAAGAAGTAACATCATTACTGATACTGTTAATTATATGTAAAAAAAAAAACCCTATACCAATAAATTTGGCAACCTAGATGAAATGGACCAATTCCTTAAAAGACTTAAACTACCAAAACTCAGTCAAGAAGAAATAGATATAGATAACTTTATTAGTCCTACATTTATTAAACAAAGTGATTTTTTTTTGTTGTTTAAAAACCTTCCAAAAAAGAAAACACCAGGGCCAGAAAGTTTCACTGATAAATTCTAAAAAAACTCTTAAGAGAGAAGTAATATGAATGCTTCACAATCTGATCCAGAAAAATAGACAAAGGTGGAACACTTCCCAATACATTCTATGATGCCAGCATTACACTAATACCAAAAGTAGACACAGGTATTACAAGGAAAAAACTATAGACCAATATCTTTCATAAATACACACACACACACACACACACACACACACACACGTACATGCTCGAATACATAAATGCAGTCTCAACAGGAACAAATACAGACTGTAGCAGAGGAGTTTAACTATATGATAGAAAGATGAGAGATGATGATAGATGGATGAATAGATAGATGATAGATAGGTAGGAGACATATAGATAGATTGATTGATACAGAGAATTCAAGCTATCTTAGAAAGTTGGAATAAAAGAGCTGACTTAAGTACTTTAGCAACAATATTTTTTATTAGAAACTCTAATATTAAAGACAAAAAAATTGTATGTACACACTGTACTCTAGTTAGTAAATTTCTTTCTTACAGGAGTACAGGTTAGCAACTCTAAAACTACTTTGCATTTATGCAGTCTCTAAATTTGGTTTCAGAGTTAAATGGAATGATCTTTCATCTTATTCACAGCTTTAATCAAGTATAAATCAATAATCACATTTTGACAGAAATTAACTTTAAGAAATTTCTTGAAAACAGATTCTGAATTTGTTTAATAGAGAAGAAAAAGGCACCACATGGTTTAAATATAATATGGCGGGATTTCCTCAACCACTGCTCAGGGAAACTCCAGACATTAATATGGAATGTTAAACCTGCTTGACAGCAATTTTAGAGGCTGCTGAAAAGTCACTGGGTAATGAGCTATTTGTTAAACACGGTCTCATATTAAAGTCACTGGGCTAGCTATAGAAAGACAAATATTTATGTGTGTATTTAATTTAAAACTGGCCCTCACTTCTGAGAAATCTAGCCTATTATTAAAACAAAATTGACAAACAGGAAAAAAATATATAAAATACTAATATTTCCAATTGCTTAAAGCTAAAGCTATTTGGATTATGACACAAGATGTATAGCAAACAGTGTGAGTAATAGAACCAAACTGCAGATATATAAAATGAGATTAGTTTTTTCATTATGATGATATCACTAATCGTATTTATTATACACCTAGGGCAATCATTCTTAAAACACACTTCTAATTTGAGAATATGCGCTATACAGACTTTATGGTGCTATCAGCATCTTTGTTTTATAAGCCTGTTTCCTCATTCTAAAACCAAATTGCTTTGACAAGATTAAAAGAAAGATCAGTAATTTCTAGGAAGAGCTAACTGATATTTAACTAAGAATATTTTCCATATTAAATGTTGCAATTGTGACTAACCACAATAATAATGTGTTATATATATATATGGTGCAGTTTAACTGGAGGAAAATGAAATAATCAAGAAATGATTGTTCCCTTCAACCATAAAGAAAATACCTAGAAGTAATATCTAAAACTACATATAAAATGAATTATCTAATAGAAGTTATATCTTTTAAAAGTTTAAATCATAATAATCTGTTACCTTTTTTAGAGCTGGGGACAACCTTACCTGCTTGTCGTTTACCTGTACATCTAAGCACAGCCTTTAGTAACATATGTGACCATTTCTAGAACCTGATTTCATCCCAGCTTCTTATTTAGTGATCACAATGTATTATGTATATATACATACTTGGTTACAAGTAATAATTTGGCAAAAGAAAATTGCTAATACTTCAATGGTGAATAAATGTCACTTTCACTAGGATCTACACAACTAATGAAGAAAATGCCTTTTTAGTTCTCATATGCAGACATTAAGCAGAGGACTGGAAAGCATGCCATAAATACACGGTGCTGTAGAACACATTCTTATTATTATCTAACATAAAATTATATTTTACTACCATTCATATTGTTAAATGTGCAATAAAGAGAAAGTCAATATTCCTTTTACCACTTGGTCTACTTTTATGTTAGTTTTAATTTTATTGAGCTATCCATCAACAGCATTTTTAACACCCCAATAACTCACTTCTGTATGTAAGAAAAGGTTATGAATAGAGAGGAAGCTAAGAGATACTTGCATTTTGGGTTGTTTCAAAGTCATCACCCCCGAAACTAAAATACAGAATAACAAATACATAGTTACCCAAAGATTGCACTTCTTGGTTGTTTAAATAAATTAGGTTTTTCAAATAAGTCAGGTGGTGAGGGGAAGTTGGATATATCATAGTACACTGTGACAGGGCTTCCACATGCAGGCAGGAATGCACTTCCTTTTACTGCTTTTGACCTAGGATTATCTGTGTATTTAAAAATAAGTATTTCCAGATACATGAAAATATTCATTTAAATTTTATTGGGACTGCCTTGTTTCCAGCCCCTCAAATTAGAGCATGAAAATTAATAAGAAAAAGGGAAAAAATCAGATTTAGGTGTATAGGCACTAAATTTTCCTTTTTCAGGCAAATACATCCAAACAATTGGAATTTTAAATGAATTTGCAATGATACATCACTTTGTACATGGAGATGTAGCTGCTTTACTTTTCTATTATCCGAAGACCATAGTATATATAGAAGGAAGCTAATGGTTATAGACCAATTTTTATTTGACTGCTTTATTATGAGTGTGTAGACTTTACAAAACTAGAAATTCCATTTACCTGTGAGTTGCACAGAACAGAAAAAGTTATTTGAATAGAGAAGGTTATGGTTTTTTGTTTATTTTTTGATTTTTTTGTTTGAAGGTGTGATGGTTTTATAATTCATGAGGGATCAAAGCTTCTCTTCTGTTGCCCCATTCTTAGCACATTTCTTAAAGTTTTGTTGGCTGCTGTAGTGAACTATCAAAAAATACATCATGGCTGAAACATGGTACAAGTAAATGTTTTATTTATTAAAAGTCCAATTTAGGTTTGTTGGAGTGTTCTCATTCAAGGGATGACCTAAACGCACAGGATTGTTTATCCTCCTGGAGGACATAGAAGTGATGTGCCTCACTTCTGCCCACGTTCATTATATGTCTGCTGAATGTGCAAAAACAAACACACAAAAATCATTATGATAAATATATAGACTAAATAAACATAGTAAAATTCTGAGATATTAACCCAAGTCCATACCTCTGTCGCACACACAAATTTATAAAGATTGCCTGAAGTCCTTTTTTTGGTTCAGTCATCATCAAGGATGTTGCTATTCTCTACTGACAAGGGAAAGTAAGTGTAGCAGAAATCAAAGTGAAAAGAATTTTTTTTTAAAGTTAATAAACTAAATTAACTGAGTTTCAAAAAGAGAGAAAAATTGGGTTTAGGGGGCTAACTTGATAGGAAAATTTCTGTATGAGATGTAAGAATTTGGGCTGTTCAATTTCAAAAAACAGACCTTAAAAGTTTATTTTCTTATAAATAAGGAATACAATAGCTAAAGAACCAGATGACCCAGTCGACTTATAATAAGTTGTTTTGGAGGAATGAGTAGAAACATTGTTAGAAAAAGAGAGATATGTTTAGTTGCTTAATGAGAACATAAATAAATGCTCTGGTTCCCCCTACCCACGAGCTGATTCCTGAGAGGAGAGAGTTGAAGATAAAAACCCCAGATGGGTTTGGAGGAACTGAAAGTAAAAACCTTGCCTCAATATCTATATGAAGTCTGTGGATGTGTTGAGTTTTGAGAGGGATTTTCCATGCCAACATTGCACATAAATAGAGGCAAAGTGAGTCTAACCAGAGTCTTGAGGACCATCTCCTTTCAAAACCTTTACCCCAAATGCCTTGCATTTCCTCTACTTCCAAATGGAGCATCCAAATTTTCCATAGCACATCCTGTTTTAGAGCCACTGACATGTCAGAAAGGTAATGAAAATATAAGGCAGTAATAAATGGAAAGATAGGATGAGTTTGTTCCTATTGTGGGAGATGGAGAATGTCTTTGTACCAAAGGACTCTATGACTTAATGTTATGTTATAGACTGTTCTCCCTCCAAAAATTCTATGTCAACTAAGGAAGAATTAGGACAAGCTAAGTGAACACATTAAGAACCGGAAAAAAAGAAAACTGACTTTACCTTAAAATGGCTAACTTACAATTTAAGATATGAAAATGGGAGTTTTTGCTACAATAAGGTAAATTACAGAGAAATAGAGATTATTACAGTTCTTTATCCCCAAGTTCATGTAACTGCAAGACTTTTGCTTACTAGTTCATGCAGTTAACTTTTAAATTATTATCTTTAATAACATATACTCTGTATTAGTCTGCTTCAGCTGCCATAACAAAATACCACAGGTTTGGTGGCTCAAACAACAGAAAATTATTTTCTCACAGTTCTGGACGCTAGAAGTTCAAGATCAAGGTGCTGTTAGCCTGGCTTGTAGATGACCACCTTCTTTCTGTGTCCTTATATGGCCTTTTCTCTGTGCCTGCATGGTGAAAGAGATCTTTGGTATCTCTTCATCTTCTTATAAAGACACCAATTTATATAGTATTCGGACCCCACCCCATGACCTTATTTAACCTTCATTGTCTCCCTAAAGATCGAATCTCCAAATGCAATCCCATTGGGAGTTAGGGCTTCAACATACAAATTGAGGTGGGGAAGATCAGAATTCAGTCCATAAGAATACTCCCAAGATTTTAAAAGTAAATTCTGAAAAAATAAAATATTGCCTAATACCATTTCACTCAATCAACTGCTCTGAAGATTTGCTCACACTTCATATTAAGATTTATGGTACATTTAAATGTCAGTGAGTCAAGATAACTGACTGAAAATAAAATTTCAAGTGTAGATTTATTGTAATTAGTAACATAATAAAATATAATAATGATTGCTTCTGTGAGGATTTCAAATAAAGTTAAACTTTCTTTACAGATGCAGTGACCATTGTTATAAAATATAAATGCTAGAATATATCTGTATATGTTGCATTAAAATAATTTAGGTGATACATTTAGAACATATAATGCTATTTCCTTACAGAATTGTACTTTGCAGTGTTTCTCCCATTTTTGTTCCTTTTGAGTAGCTCTTGGAAACCATTATGTCACTCCTTTTTGAGTTTTATTCACTAACTTGTGGGCAATATTTAATGACCAAGTCTAAAGAACAGATAGATGAAAAAGCCCACCTAACCAATGAAGATCTGCATTTCAGAGAATTTCCTTCTTTGAATTCTGAGTGTCTTTGTCAGGTTCATAGTGCTTTTAAGACATATTTAAGTTGCTACTGTTCTTCTGAAGTTCAAAATATACTCAGTGGCTCTCAACCCACTGATGTACTTTTCTATCAGTATATAGGCATTTGAATTGTTCTTTTTTTAAATTCTTTTATTTTTTTACTTTTTGAATTTTATTTTACTTTTTTATACAGCAGGTTCTTATTAGTTATCTATTTTATACGTATTAGTGTATATATGTCAATACCAATCTCCCAATTCATCCCACCACCACGACCCCCCTACCCCAGCTTATCCCCCTTGGTGTCCATACATTTGTTCTCTACATCTGTGTCTCTATTTCTGCCTTGCAAACCGGTTCATCTGTACCATTTTTCTAGATTCCACATATATGTGTTAATATATGATATTTGTTTTTCTCTTTCTGACTTACTTCACTCTGTATGACAGTCTCTAGATCCATCCATGTCTCAACAAATGACTCAATTTTGTTTCTTTTTATGGCTGAGTAATATTCCATTGTATATATGTACCACATCTTCTTTATCCATTCGTCTGTTGATGGGCATTTAGGTTGCTTCCATGACCTGCCTATTGTAAATAGTGCTTCAGTGAACGTTGGGGTGCATGTGTCTTTTTGAATTATGGTTTTCTCTGGTTATATGCCCAGCAGTGGGTTTGCTAGGTCATATGGTAATTCTACTTTTAATTTTTTAAGGAACTTCCATACTGTTCTCCATAGTGGCTGTATCAATTTACATTCCCACCAACAGTACAAGAGGATTCCCTTTTCTCCACACCCTCTCCAGCATTTGTTATTTGTAGATTTTCTGATGATGCCCATTCTAACCGGTGTGTGGTGATACCTCATTGTAGTTTTGATTTGCATTTCTCTAATAATTAGTGATGTTGAGCAGCTTTTCATGTGCCTCTTGATCATCTGTATGTCTTCTTTGGAGAAATGTCTATTGTTCTTTTTAGATTTTGATTTTACATTTAAAGACAAGCAATAATTACCATTACAATGCACAAAGTATGCCACGTCTTCAATTTCCAAATACAAGGAAAGAGAAAGATCCTATAGGACTGGGAGGCTAAATTGGCATAAAGCCATAGCCAGAGGACAAGGTATAGAAACAAATAATCAAGTATAACACAACAGAGGTGACATTGGGGTTACTTATTTTTGTAAAATCTTTGTAAGAGCCTACCTATTCAATATATTATAAAAAAACAACTTTTTAAGTTGAAATTGGTACCTCACAATGCTTAGAGTATAAGCTATGACTACTGAATTTACAAATAGCAGGTTGTTCATAGTGATGTTGTTTAATCTTACTCAATTCCAAAGGAAAGAGAATTGTTTCAGTCTGACTGAATGGATGGAGAACAAGCATATTGTTAGACTTTGAAAATTTGCAACTAAACTTAACATTGAATTACTTTGTGGTTGAGAATCGTTCTGTATGTAAGGAAAGTCACCCCATCTTAATGCCAGCAGAAGGGAAAGCATGCCCTCACATCTAATTTGGATCTTAGCTTGTTCTATTTCTTACTATAAAAACATCAATTAAGAAATAAAACACAATTTTTATTGTGAACATCACATATAATGGAAAATTATAATACAACTTGCTGATTAAAAATGGAATGAATGAAATGGCATTATGATTTTTGAGCACAAATTAAAGTCGTATAAATGAAGATGAATGGAAGCCACAATACTGACAACAACATAACAATTAGTAATTCCAAAAGCCTATTCCAATTATGTACTATATTTGTAATCAAGCAAGGTATTTGAGCCAATGAGAAAAAAGTGTTATAATATGAAAATTAAAACCATTACATATAGAAAAGCACTTCTTGAAGTGGGATCTATTTTAAAATTTGAATCACCATGGACTCCAATTAACCAGAAGAAATGTTGCTAAACCATTTCCCTCAACTATTATAATTTTCTAATTGAAAACCAAAACTGATTTAATGAATTATATATTTAATATCCTTCAAGTTACATGAGGATTGCAACATGCATATGAAAATGTTTTCTGAATTTCCATACCAATTAAGAGAAAGCAACCTTAGAGATAGACTAGAGTACTGACGATATATATCACTTAACTGCCTTATCAGTTCATAGGGTGTTAAAATTGTATGTTTAGAAACTAAAATAAGAAAACAGTATAGGTTTAAAAAGAACAGAAAGTACATATCCAACTTTAAAAAAAATTGTACATTTAAATTTTCTTGGCCAGGTTCATGATACATTTGAAACAAAATATTACTGTACGTATTCTCTCTGACTAAAGCTTATAAATATACCACTATAACTTAATTTTTTTCTTAAAATTTAGATAGAGGATGAATTTTGAAAATATATCTGAACATTATTAACATAGTTAGAAAGACATGATTCTGTAATACAAGTGTCATTTTTATTCTCACAGTTCATTCTCAAGGGAGAACACAGCAGTGATCACTCTGGTAGAATAAACAAGCTTTAACTATTGCTTTACTTAAGTATGTTATCTCCTTCAAATCACAGATCATTAGGAAATAAAATAAAAAAGCTATATCATTGATAAAATATCCTAACACAATTGTGGTAGGCTGAATATCGGCCCTCCAAAGAGGCCCATGTCCTCATCCCCAGAACCTATGAATATGTTACCGAATATGGAAAGAGGGACTTTGCAGAGGCGAATAAGTTAAAAATCTTGAAATGGGGAGATTATCCTCCTGATGGGTCCTACATGCAATCATGAGTGACCTTATAACAAGAAGGCAAAAAAGTCAATGAAAGAGAAAGCAATTTGCCAACAAAAGCAAAGATTAGAACGATTTGGCCAGGAGTCAAAGAAGGTAGCAGTCCCTAGAAGCTGGAAGAGGCAAGGAACCTCCAGAAGGAACCAGCTTGCCGAGATCTTGAGTTTAGCCCCTTGGGACTCATTTTGGACTTCTGACTTCCAGAACTGTAGTGTAATAAATTTGGGTTATTTTAAACCATTAAGTTTGGAATGTGATTTGGTACAGCAGCAATAGAAGACTACTACAGCAATAGATACAATTTTATATCTATTTGGAAACTTACTAATCAAACACATTTAATCTGTCTTCAGATGCAACCAATGGCATAACATATGTGAAATGTTTCTGATAACTGTATATTATTAACTGATACTGAATACTATTAAAACTAATAGTTTTTGCTGATACAATAAGCAGTAGTTAAAATGTTCACCTCAGTGCACAACTCCACGTGCCGCGGAGCAACTGGGCCCGTGAGCCACAGCTACTGAGCCTGCGCGTCTGGAGCCTGTGCTCCGCAACAAGAGAGGCCGCGATAGTGAGAGGCCCGCGCACCGCGATGAAGAGTGGCCCCCACTTGCCACAACTAGAGAAAGCCCTCGCACAGAAACGAAGACCCAACACAGCTAAAAATAAATAAATAAATAAATAATAAAAATAAAGGAATTCCTTTAAAAAAAAGAGAACTCTGATTCTTGCTTCCTCTCCTCTCTGCTGTCCACAATGACAGCTATATGCTAAGGCCGTGTCATCTTGTCATCATAATATGGTTATCAATAGTAAAATAGACTATCTTTTTCTTTGTTTCATGAACAATATATAAAAGAGAGTAGCCTCACATACTAATAGAAGTCTTTCCTTTGAGTCTGATTGAGTCTACTTAGGTTACATGCAAACTCTTAAAGCAACGACTATCTTTAAAAGAAGTCATACATTGTGTTTGAATTAAACCTTGGTTCCTTAACCAAATATTATCAAAAAGGCATTAACATGGTTATCACAGGCTTATCTAATTCTGCACCTGGAACTGAGGGTGCCAGCTCTGAGCCCTATGGGCTGCTTAGAGGAAGAGTGATTATCTGCCCAACATTTTTATGTAATGAAGGCAAGGGAAAGGAGGAATGGATGTTGAAAACAAGTATATGGTTCACTAAATTAAGCTCAAACTGAGATTTCCTCGAAAAGCCTTTTCTTATCCCCTTCTCGCCTACCTAGAACTGAGAATACTTTATTCCCCTTAAATTTTGACTAATACCTCATTCCTGATCTTATGCATGCATCTATTCCAGGTTCTTGTCTTGTAGTACAAGTCCCCTTACATGTGCATAGACGTCACACCCTCATCACATTGTCCTTTAGAGAACTGGGTCATGGGGAACAGGCACTAAGATGCCCGGTAAGTAAATAATTGATTTGTCCCATGATCCAGAAACCTTGTGTTTCCTGTCAAGATAAATACATTAATTAATTAGTTAACACTTTTAGAGACAAAAATGAGATATAGTTGCAAAAACATGACCTTCTCAAAAAGAAAAGATTAGTGCCCTGTGGTCAATGTAAATAGGTAGTTGATATGTTGAAAAGTGTTTGATCAATTGGGAAATACATTTTTCTCCACTCTGTTGTCTATGAGGAAGAATTGGGAAGGTGGTTGAAGGCTAATTAACAGAAGGTAGGGTTGAAACAAGAAGCCTGAATAGTGCATTTGTTTTTTGCTCTTTCCTCCAAGCAGCAGGAAACAAATCCAGGAGTCCTGAGAGCCAGTGGAGCTTTGGTGAACCAACTCATTTTCAGAAGTAGAGACATTTTCCATGTGTCCCTTTATTCCTTGTTTTGCTTCTATCCTGATCTCAGGAGATTTAAGGATTGGGGCTGAGACCCAAGTCTGCACCCAAGGAAGACTGAATGTCCTACACAATCATCCAAATATGTTGGAACTTCAGGGATAGGAGGGATTCAAAAGTTTATAGTTCTGTTGGAAGCAGACAGCCAACACATGGCTCTGCCCAGCTGTGGGCACAGAAATGGATGATGGTGCCGTGGAATGTAGGGTGAAATACTAATAGTATAGAAATCATGGTGAGATGTAGGTAGAAAGAGTCCTTGAGCCCAGGCACCACCTAGGTACTGGAAAGTGAACAGGTGCATAGGAAAAGAGGAGAAAAGTCTCTGAGGCTGCTACAGCCATGTCCATAATTTGCCTCCAAACCTTCTCCCCCAAGCTCCAGTACTTTGCAGTCCCTATCTGGGAGATAAAAGCATCTCCTGGGAACTCTGAACGTAACCTTAGGAATGCTGAACTTAATCTATAGGGTAGAGCAAAACTTGCAGTGAAGAAACATAAAAGAGGTTTACATGACTTTGTATTGTTTTGGTGCTTCTACATATGAATGTATGATGAGAATCGATATTGGTTGTTATATGCCTGTAATTTCCCACCTCATAAGTAACAAAGGGAACATTCTGACAAGTGGAAAGCTGGAGATAGATAAGTGAGTCAATGGGACAAACTCACCCTGCCTTTTGCCGCCAGTAGGTTTGTTAGAATTTAGCATGAGCTTCAGTCAATTTGTTGGACCCTTTGGGTGCTGGGAATAGAACAGGTTTTTGTGGTGGTAATTTTTTGCCAGTTGGAAACTTCTGCAAAAAGAGTATTCATCCACAGGGATGAAGCACTTATTGGCAGGTAACTTTGGGTGATTTGCACTTGGGGTTAAAGGGCTACTAAACACATTCTTTCATGACATGCAGCTTGCGAATGAGCTCCTGTTAAATTGGAAGCCTCAGCCATAGAAGCCTGGTGACTCTGGGTTTTTGAGTCAAGTTGAAGTCTATGGCTAAGAAGCTAGAAAAGGTCCCCAAAACATGTGGTCTAGAGACGACTGTGGCCAACCTATCCCCACCAGCTTCTTGGCTTTACATGAGAAAGTGACAGCAATCCCTTTGAGGGGAGAAGGTGACATGGCAGGGAGGAAAAATTATCTCTTTTTCTACTGCCTGATATAAAGCCAAAGCTACTGGCTGTTTTAGAATCTTTGACTCACAGAATTTCCATTAAATGGCAGGGCCTGAATGACTGATATTTAGCTAAGCTGAAAACCAATCGTGAATGCTATAGTTATTTTAGCCTCAGTACCACATATTCCAAACTGAAAGCAGATCTGGTCATTCTGCTCAGGGTACAGAACTCATACTCTGAGACTTGGACTGATCAAGAACACTCTTTTTGGGGGGACATGGCTATGGAAATGGATCGTGAGTGTGGGTTGAACTGTCTGGGTCAGTTACGGAGATGCACTTGGCAAGGGTCTGTTTTCTGATGAGACGAACTGAAATTTAGGTACTGATAGGGTCACTTTGTTTCTGAGGGAGGGGCAATAACTTCAAGTCAGACTTAACGACTTCTACCAAAGATACCCCCTTTATCTCTAGGTTGGGTAGGCCATATTGCACATATTGCATGAAGTGTGCCCCTAACCTCTCCTGGCACATTAACTAAATTCATAGACTCAAAATTAAGGAAAAATGATCACACTGATTAAAGTCCATGTATCATCTTGCTTGATGATGAATATATACTAACAAAGTCCTTTGAGAGCCACCTTATCCTATTTAAATTTATCACCAGAAATAGCTATTTTGCATTAGTCATGTTGATCAAACATACTGAAACTAAACATTTACATAAAAAATTGTTTCTTTTCTTCTTTCTCTTATGTAACATGTTGTCTATATCAATAGGCAATTGACCTGCCATTGTTTTTATTCACCATGATTATGGATTGAATGTTCATGCACACCCCCGCCCCCGCCATTCACATGTTGAAGCCTGTAGATTGGAGAAAAATGCATAGTGTAAGAGCAGCGAGTTTCAGTTTTATTCAAGGATCTTACTGAGGACTATAGCCCAGGAGACAGGCTCTCAGATGCTCTGAGGAACTGCTCCAAAGAGGTAGGAGAGGACGCAATATATATATATATATATATATATATATATATATATATATATATATATATATATATGTGATTTTTTTGGCTGGGAAATACATGTAGTCAAGCATACATCTTGGTAAAAGATTACTGCTAATCACAAAAACAGACATCTTAAGTTAATGATTTAGTGTTTTTCTATGTATGAGAAGATTCAAACATCTGAGGTCCTTGACATTCTTCTTTAATATGCATCTTAACTGTTTAGGGGCCATATATCCAAAACACTGAATGTGTCATTATGTTTTTCTACATCTTGAATTCTCCTCAGGGTGCACTGTCCATGGGTGACTGCAGTAGGTTGCTATTTAATCCCTGTATAACTGGATGAAGAATGATGCTTTTTATTCTTTTTGTTTACAAGCCCTTCCCCCAACATGATGGTGTTTGGAGGTGGGGTTTTGGGGAGATAAATTAGATTTAGATGAGATCATGAGAGTAGGGCCCCATGGTGGGATTATGTGAGCGCACACTGTGATGATGACCACCTACTAAGCCAAGAGAAGCTTTGAATGAAAGCTACTTTGCTGGCACCTTGATTTTGGACTTCCCAGTCTCCAGAACTGTGAGAAATAAAGTTTTACCATTTCTATACTATCATTTTTATGGTATTTTGTTATGGCAGTCCAGGCTAACTAAGACAGTTATCGACTGCCGTAATCTCATCTTCCGCTGTCTTTTCCTCTCCACTGATGACATCTGTTCCAATAAGAACAATATCAGTTCACAATAACTGGACAGGGATTTTTATATGGAGGGTTTTTACATCTAAATTAGGTTACATTATTCAGATTATAGAGTTAATAATGTAACCACAAAATTGATTCAAGTTCTTGATAATTTTGCGGAAATATTATATATGTATTTTCACTGTTACCGAACTCAGGTCTGGCTGCTTGCTGCTCGAAAGCCAATACAAGTGTTGGTTGGAAAGGAAACGTTGCTTTATTCAGGAGGCCAGTTACCTGGGGAGAAGGTGGACTCATGTCCAAAAGCCAGTTCCCCACTGCTGATCAGGGGGAAGAGCTTTTAAATGGGTGTTTCAGGGATCTATAGGCAGAGGGAGGGGGCTACGTGTAGAACAACACAATCAATTCTGACAATCATCTTGAAATTGATTATGCAGTGGTCTGATTAGCATCATCTTGATTGTTTGAAGTACAGTTAATCAGCTCCAGGGTTGGTTTGTTCCAATTACCGTGAGGCCAGTTCTTAGAATTGTGTAAGGTGGAGCAGCTTATGTCATGGCTACAGTGTGGTCATTTAGTTAACTTCATCCACCTGGTGGGGGTGTCAGTATATTCAAAACAGCTCAAAGGATGTGGCTCAGAATATTGTCTATAGCCCTTGAGGAGGAACTAAAGGTCCTTGACTTTGTTTATGTAATTATTTGGTCTTGTTTGACTGCTTTCCTTTGCTTCTGCATTTTCTCACTTCTCTGACTAAATTTATTCTTTGACTAAAGTTTTTTTTACAGACAAGAGGCAGGTGGACAACATGGTGTGGGGTTCTGTCCCTGGAAGGCCCCATAGGGTCTTGCTCGGTTTTATCACTATTCAGAAAATGTTGGCTTTAGAGTTCTAGCCTTATGCTTCAAAAGGACAAAGTTCTAAAGTCATAATAGCTTTAAGCTGGGACTTCCCTAGTGGTCCAGTGGTTAAGACTTCGCCTTCCAGTACAGTGGGTGCTGGTTCGATCCCTGGTTGGGGAGCTAAGATTCCCGCATACCTTGTGACCAGCAAACCAAAACATAAAACAGAAGCAATATTGTAACAAATTCAATAAAGACTTAAAAATAATAATAGCTATATAAGCTCCTTTGAAGTGTTTCGGGAAGTTTGCTTCTTTGTAGGTTTGTTGTTAAAATGTAAGTTCACAGGAGCAAGAGTGTTTTGTTTTTGTTTTCTTTTGATTTCATGAATTTCTATTGCTTTTTTTCATTTCTTTCTTCATTTTGAAGCCTGTCTCATATTCTAATTATTTTGGAGGTGTTTACATTATTCTTTGATTATCCTTACATTAAAGAATTGGGTGGCAAATTACTAATGTTTGTGTCCTTCATGGGATCATGCACAAGCTTCTGTCTATGCTTGTTGAGTGACTGGATTGAACAAAATCAATCTTGCCAAGATGAGTTTCTCAAATGATACTTGTCTCTTCATAGGTTTATTGTGAAGATTCATGTGTGTTTATTGATTTTTAATCAAAGTATTTTACCATAAGAAACAGAATTAACATGTTTTGCTGTGATTATAATCATCTACCTAAATAAAACTATTGGCAACTGGTCTGATTCAGAGAAGAACAAATAATTATGAAATATTTTGATGTATTATACAGCTGATTATAAAATGGCTGACACTATATTTTTGGGTTTAATTACAAATTTTGAAATTTTTTTTTCTTTTTATTATAATTATAACATATCACCTTCCTTTATTCTCATACAGCAGAATCTAAAATGACTAAAATCTTAATAGCTTTCATAATAATTAATTTTGGAACCTATATATATATCATCATTCTCTTTTCATTTACACATAGAAATTTCCCCAACTTGGATTGATATTTAATTTTTGTCACTCTTTGACTTCAAAGTGCCATTAGACTATTCAATAATAGATGGTGTTTGTGGATGCCAGCCACTGAAAACTATGAATTTATTGTACATGAAATATGCATCTCCCTTATTTTCAAGGATATATAGATTTAGTTATGTGTGTTTGCATTCATTAAAAGGTAACAAAAGTAAATCATCACTATAATCCAGTTTTTGACATCTTTACTACCTAAAGATGTATGTAGTAAAGATGTATGTAGTATTTTTGACATATTTACTACATAAATATAGATTTATACACTTTTCAAAGTATAGACAACTTGAGCTCACTGAGCCAAAGCCACTGCAGTGTTTTTATTCTACTTTGGAATAGTTACTTTGGTATTGACACTAAGGAAATAGTACAGTAGAATAGCTGTAAATCTAATACAGGACACTTATGCTGGTTTTCTACCTTGGAGATATTGTCTCCCTGTTGAAGCTAAAGAGGCCAAAAAAAAAAAAAGTCTAAATAAATGTAAGTTAAATAAATTTACTAAGGCATGTCAATTGACTCTACAGCAACCCAAACTTGCTACCAACTACATACCCCTAAAAGGAGAGGACTGTGGTTGTTTAGGAAACATAGATCTGAGAATACAGAAATTGGAACAATTTCTTACTGTCTCTGAATTGTGGGTGAATGTGGGAAACTGTGGGTGGGTGTAAGACTCCAAAAGGAATGTGGCTGTAAGGCTTAACAAATCCCCAAAATATCCAGCAAATACTTCTTTCCAGAATTTCACCCTCATGGGAAAATACAGCTACAGAAATTAAATTATACTACACAGGAGCACTCAGATTAACAAAAGTTTCAGATGGCTAACAAAAAGGGACTTAAAAGACTTAGCTTCCATCTTGAAACTATCAAGTGTTCTTGACCAGACTTGACTTTGAGGAATAGATGTTATATACTGAGGCCATATTTTAAGTCTTTTCTGGTAACCAGATTGAAGAGAGTCATCAATCTGTGAAGCCAGAAGTGGAGATAGCACATATTGCACAATAAGCGTACCCATTAACGAGTCTAAAAAAATCCTCCACATTTATCTATGGGAAGCAGAAAATACAGCCAAAACCCCTTCAAATTGATATTTTAAAAATATAAAAATAAGCCAAATAACATCTTGACAGAAAATGAAAATATATCAGAAAATGAACATACAAAACATGGAAACAATAGCTTAATATTTCAAAATAATCTCAGAAGAAGGCACTTAACATGAGTAGAAAATATTACAAGTGGTGTAGCTAGCCAAAATTCATACACCTGTCATATCAAGTGATCCAAGTGATCAAGTGGACAAAATTTAGTAAGATTACAGAAGACCTGAAAAACTTAATTAGTAAACATATGTGAAATCCTAAAACTACAATAATGAAAATATACCTTCTTTTCAAGTGCTACGGGACATTTAGCAAACTTGGCCATATATTAAGTCACAAATAAAGCTTCAATATGTTAAAAAAAAAAAGCCTTTCTGAATACAATAGAATAAAAATAGATGTTAATGAAAATTACCATTAAAGATACCTTGTTCAAAGTGGAAATACAAAATAAAATTTCATAATTTCTATGAGACCATGTTAAAGATGAAGACTATCAACATCTATGTGATGCAGTTCAAGTGGTGCTATTGATATTGACTGTATCTATTCTTCAACTTCTTTTTCATTACCATTGTTGGTCTTAATCATTGGCATATCCACAGTATGCAGAAAAGCACCTGGCATATAACAGGCATTCAATGACCATTACTGAGTTATCAGTTCTTTATTTAATGGAAAGTAGAAGCAGAAGTACTGAAAAAAAATTAAAAATAAGGCCATCAATAAAAGGATATAGCTACCAGAGGTTAAACCTTCTCTAAAATCATTTTAATTACAATATTATATGATACTTACCATAATGAACAGATTTGTATGAAAAATACATGTATGATAAAAATGACATTTTGATATACTTTGAAATGATCTGGGAAAAAAATAGGTGTTTCCCACACTGATCTACATTTTAATACTAATTTGGGAAAGATTATGAATTAAAATCAAATAATTCAACCAAAAATATTAAATGTGAGCGTATTTTTATAAATTTAGGGTGAGAAATGTTTTCTAAAGAAAGACATGAATTACAACAATCAAAATGAAAATATAGATATATTTTGTTACATGAAATAAAAATTTAAAAAGCAAACAACAAACACATGCAAAGGAACAACAAACAAAAGTCTCATTGGAGTGTGGAGGGTTACAAAATAGCTGATGAAATATTGAAAACTCTTAATAAGCACTGAGCTTACACAATTTAATATAGAAAAAGAAAATTCAGTGCAAATAGTGGCCAGATTTTAACAGATAGTTCACAAAACGGAACTTTCCCAGTGACAAGTATGCATTTAACATGGGATTCAGTCACAGGAAGTCAAGAAATAAATGAATAAATAAATCCCTCATTTTAAGATTGTTTTCACAGCAGTGCTACTGAATGTAAAAGCCTTTCATATCCATTGTTGGGGAAAGAGAATATGCATTTTACCTCTCAATAGAGTAATCAGAAAAAAAGGCAATTAAAATTAATTAATTCCTTATCCCATATGTTTCACTCTTTGTTATCTACTTTCTAGTAATAGAGGAGAGTATAGGGAAATATGCATGAGGGAATTTGTTGCAACAATGTTTTTAGTTGCAAAAACAGATTATTTTATCCATAAAAGAAAAGAATAATTAGCTATTAAAAGGAATTAGATGTTCCCTTTAATAGCTAATTAAAGGGATGTTCATTATTTATTAAGTGAGAATGTATGATAATATTCTTGTAAAAGCAAGTAATAACAACCATAATAATAATAACTGTTATAATTACATGGTGAAAATTTATTCCTCAGACTTGTTATTGTGGATTATCCCAAACTGTGGAATTTTGTTGAGGAGAATAGAAAGCAGAAAATTACAGTGTACAATAAAATTCTAACATTGACACATCCAAGTAAAAATCCATATGTGCCATTCTCTTATCTCATTACAAAAGATAAATTTGTAACAATGCATAAAAATATCAAATGGGAGAGAAGGAATAAACTAAGAGGCCATGATCAAAATATAGCTGTGTTCTCATCAATTTCTTATCCATTACTTCATAACATAAAGATTTGGGGGAATGTTGTATTAAAGTTGCAGTGGGGTACTTAATGCCATGATTTAATAAAATATCTTTATTTTTATCTTTCTTCTTCCTGATTTTAAAATTCAGAAAGGTGTAAAAAGTGGGTACTGATTTGAGAAGTATTGGTTAAAAATCACAGTATTAAAATTAGATATTTATAATAACAGTATGACTGTTATTATGGTAACAAATAGCACTTATGAATACTTCCGACGGGCTGAGTAAGGATCTGATAAATCTTTAAGAAATGGGCACAGTGAGAAGGAGGTAATTTTCACACATTTGTCACAGAAATGACTTCTCCAGAGTCCCTTGTCCGACATGACTAAAGCAAGTTAGAATGAACTGATTGAAACTGAACTTCTCACCTGAAATCATTGGCCTACAGTAATATTGATCTCACGTATGCTTCACAGAGAAAGCTTAAGTTGTAACTACTTCACTGGCCTCTAACATCTTGCAACTGAAATCATTGACCAAAGATCAGCATCAGAATTGAGGCACTGTCCACACTGACTAAATCAGATTCTGCATTTTAACAAGATCCACAGGTGATTTGTATGAACATTAAAATTTCTCAAGGACTAATCTATAGTCCTCTAAAGATGTGTACTTTGTGTTCTGAAAGCATAAGATATTTAATCCTGTGTTATTAGATGTTATATAAATATCAAAGCAAAATAAATGTCAAGGCTAATAATAGTTTTGCAGTTAAAAATTTTAGCAAAGTGTGTAAATAATATTTTTCATTTTCTTTTGGATTTTTAAGAGGACATTCAAATACATCATAAGTGATGTTGAAGTGGAGAAATGTTTTCAAAATCAAAGCAAATAGAACTATTGCAGCTATTTGGGCTAAAATATTTAGTAGAGTAGAACTAAGATTAAAAAATCCCAAAAGAGGAAAGCTTATTACACAGAATACATTATGATTGTTGTCAAAAAGCTATGTTTTTTAACTAAATTCAAAACTCAGTATTTCCTATAAAATGTGTAATAAAAATAATAAATTTCATTTTAGTAACAATTTATTCCAGTTGTTTGGAGCCTGTTACTTATCAGGAACACAGAATGATGCAGGAAATTTAGTTTATGTCTCTTAATAGTGCCCAGGACACTTAAGCTTTCATTATGGTTTTTTGTTTGTTTTCCTATTTTCGGAGGTACTGAAGCTTTCATTTATACTTTAATTTCTACTGTATGTAGAATATAATTTATATAATTCATATTTGTAATACAGAAATACACATTTTCCTTCTAATACTTGTTATAGTGACCAAAGCATCGTATCATTAAATTTAATAACCAATTATATTATTATTTATATTTTTATAATGGAGAGTATTAAAAAAAACATATTTATTCAGCTTTGTATTTTTCTTGTGATTCTAGGATAATATAGATGGCTTATAAATCACACTGACATTGTGCTCTTCTTTATATGTGAACTCCCAGGGAGATCAGAGTTGCATAATCCGTGGTCTTTATGGAAAAACACTCCCTGAGTTATGCAAGGCATGATCTTTCTGTACGAATGTCAGGGCCTTGTAAGCTGCTATGCTTCCTCAAGGGATTACAACTGCCTGCGTTCTGAGAAAGCACTCAGTCTCTCCAAATGCATTGTCATATATTATCTGTGGCCAACAATTCCAGAATAGCAGCATCCCCAAATATCCTTCGATATCATCTGCTCCTTATTAAGACAGTAGGGGTATAAATATCAATAATACTTCATCCCGACCATGGGTGCCATGTAGACCTGTAAGGCACAACAACTTTCTCTGCAGTATCCTGCATTCATCAACCTTTTCTGTCTTCATAGCACTACCAACCATATCTTTCCAATTGCCCATCCTCACAATGACCTAGCAATTAACTGCCTGCAGCTTCTGGAAGTTCCCCCATGTAGGTAGCCAGAGCCCTGTCTTCACTGAACCTTCCCTAGAAGGTTCTCCATATCCAACACACAGCTTAACCGTCAGTTACTCACGAAGTTCCATTTTGAGTTGCCATCCTTCCTCATGCACTTCTATACAGGTTTTTTGGCATTTTTTGAAATAATTTACTGAGAAAGTAAGCTCAAGAATAGAATAAACTTAATATCTAAAAGAAAATATTTTCTCCCTTTTTACGAAAATGTTGCCAGTGATCTTTTGGATATATTATCTATGCATCTGCTTTGAGAACAAAAGCTATAAATCTGATGGAAAAAAAATGTCAGACCTGGTAAGTGAGAATGGAAATCAAGTCTGTTTATAGCATGTGAACTAATCTTTGAGCAAAAGTTACCTCATAAGGCATAGTGTATAGGTGTTTTACTTAATTTCTACTTAAATTATTTATCCATATGAAGACAAGGGTCTTTGAAAAACATTTTTGCTGTGGATAGAACTTCATTAATTGGCCTGCTTCTAGGTCTGCCTCTGCTATTAAAAGATGTTTTGTTTTAGAAATACCCTATGATTTTATTTGAACTTAAATTTTCATCTGTAAAACAACAGAGATCAGTTAATTGATCTTAAAAGCTCCTTCTAGCTCTACCATTTTATAATTTTATCACTGTTATAACAGAGATGTTGACATATGTGTAAGTAAGATGATTCAGGCAATAATTTGCATAGGCTTTGGATATAGAGCAGTAGCTACAGTGGCAAAAAGACTTTCAAATTACAACAGAACTGACTTTAAATAACTTGCCTATTAACTACGTGTCCCCTTGTGCAAGTTACTTTAATTTTCTGAGATTAATTTTCTTCATCTTTAAATTGGCTAACACATGAGATGAAAGTTCTAAGAAGAAAATAAGTTAAATGTATATAAAACAACCCAGTATTTTGGGTCACAGTAACTGTTAAGTCCCTTTCAAGCTCTAAATGATTGTGCCTTTTCAGTTACCAAATTGGTCTAGAATTTGAGTGCTGCAATTAAATATTGTAGTGACACTTGTGACAAGATTTGTATTTAATCTCTCAGGTGTGATTTTCCTATTGGACTGTAGTATATTCACCTTTAGAAAAATGCATGTAGATGTAACAGGTTATATGGTGGGACATTTGGTAAAATATAAATATTAAGTATACATATGTTTACATACAAATATATTATTTGTCTTTTGTCATCAGCACTTGTGCACAGATTTTGGGCTATTGTTTTATTTCATGTGTTAAACTTCATGGGTTATATAAGTTTACTACAGAAATGGTCCCTTCTTTTACATAAAAGTAATTAAGATGCTCAGAAGGTTACCGTGTTCAATCTTTTGGTTTCACCTTCCCGAAAATGGAAACAGAATATTGTTTATAGAGGTCCTTCACTCCTAAAATTGCATTCTTGCATTTATCTTGGCCTTCAGGGAAAATGCAGGCACATGGATTTAACTTGGTAGAAGAGGACACAACATTTTTAAATGTAATTTTTGTGTTAATGTAAATGCACCCAGAGGACCAAAGACTGATCCACACTTTAAATCAATTTGAATGAGCAAGATTCAAATTCTAAATACCTCTTTGATTACCCATGGGGAAAAAGCCTTATTTAGTATAGGTTTTAAAATGTGCATCTTAAAACATTTTAAACAATAACTGTGTTAAAAACAAAACATACTCAAAAATTGTCAGTATTTTAATAATCTACATGATATATCAAACTCCCCTAATTTTAAATAAATTTGACATTGGCTTATCTGAAATATATATATATATATATATATATATATATATATATATATATATATATATATATACACATATATATATAAATTATTAAGCAAGACTAACATGATTAACCCTGCAATAGCTGCTCTAAAACATTTATATCAGCAGAGCATTAAGGGCAACTCAATAGTAATGAGGATGAATGAAAAACTTGAGTTAAGGGCTTCCCTGGTGGTGCATTGGTTAAGAATCCACCTGCCAATGCAGGGGACACGGGTTCGAGCCCGGGTCTAGGAAGATCCCACATGCCGCGGAGCGGCTAAGCCCAAGTGCCACAACAACTACTGAACCTGCACTCTAGGGCCCACATGCCACAATTACTGAAGCCTGCGAGCCACAACTACTGAAGCCCACGTGCCTAGAGCCGGAGCTCCACAAAAAGAGAAGCCACCGCGATGAGAAGCCCGCGCACCACAACAAAGAGTAGCCCCGCTCGCTGCAACTAGAGAAAGCCCGTGCGCAGCAACAAAGACCCAATGCAGCCGAATACAAATAAATTAATTAAATAAAAAAACAAACTTGAGTTTAGAAAGTTATCTTTAATTCTTGAATTGATTTCATGAGAATCCTCTATCTCTAAAATAAATAGAGCAAGCAGTAAGTTAGTAAAATATTAATTGTTTAACATAGAAAGACAGGTGAAAATACTTACTTATATCTGTTTCTTTGTACTATGTTCTTTCCAGCCAATTTTGGCCCAGACATTTGAGTTTTTATAGCCATTCATCAAGAAGAATTTTAGATATTTTGGTGTGTAGTTTGGATATCAAGAGATTTTCCTGGACTGAATAATTTTAAACTATAAATGTATTCTTAGTTTTGATCTTCTCTTTCTTCATCTCCATCATCAAAACTAATTTTAACATGTCTTTATATATATTGTTATATACAGAATAATACTATGTTGACAGAAAAAAACCTTTAGGAGTTTGTAATCCTATGCAGCACTGATGCTTGCACAGCTATGCTGGGTATAGAAAACTATCAGGGGATTTCACAATATACATAATATGTAATGGACAAGGGTCTCCACAGAGTTAAACGGAATGTTTGAGCTTGATCTGCCAGTGCTATCTAAAGAGAAAATGTCAATATGTGATATTCAGCTACAGAGGGATTTGTGATGACTTGCATTTATCATTATTTGTGTTCTCTTTGGATTCATTGGGATCACATTCTTTTTTCGGTGATTCTCAATGAAGCTGGTAGTATGCAATGTGAGCAGTCCCAAAATTAAAAAAAAAAAAAAAAAAGTCATGTTTGAGAGTTCCTCTGTAATCAGTAATAGACTTTTTATAATATGAAATAAAACTGGTGTATAAATCTTGAAAATGACATCTGAAAAGAACCCAGATAGGCGGATGAAAAACAAATGGCATCTAATGTATTTTTCACATTGACTGTGGCAGTGATTTATTATGTTGTCTAAGATACTAAATATACATCATAAATCCCTCCAACAGAAGTCTTATTGTATTCATTCATCTCTTTTCCATGAGCCAACATTTCCTCTTTTCATAACCTTCATTATATGAAAAGAATCATTATTTTTTAAATGCCATTTAAATCCAGTGATTTACATTGGATGTAAAAACCCAATGAGAGTTTTTTTTAAAAACTTCAGTAGAGAAGGTACCCAACTGCAAGTAAATGTTCCATTGAAATGATTTCCTCTCAGTGAGGAAGAAAAAACAAAGTAAAATGTATGACAGGTCATTGTCCTAGTGTCAGATTCACTCTTGATGACACATGCACCTAACAGAAAGTCGAAAGAGAAAGAAAAATGAGTGTAAGATGACATGTAATATCTGTATATTATACTGTTTAAGTCCAGCAGTATGTTATTTTTGTATACATTCTAATGATAAATTTTATTAACACTTTTATTAGTGACCATACTGCTAATATTTCACTCATTTTTCAATGTTTCAAATAAAGATACTATTAAATAACATGAAAAACAAAAGCATTAATAAGCACAGAACACAGAGCTTAGGGCCATGAATTTATTACTGTATATCCACTTGTCTACTAATGAAAGAAAATAACTATTTATATCAGAGAAAATGTAAAACATGTTTTTTGAGCTTAACTTGAGAATTATACATCCCAGGGAACTTGTTATGTAATCTATTTTTTCATGGGGATAACATTTTACAAGACAACAAGAACTAATTATCACTGAATTACTGGATTCAAGGTTGTCCAAAGTAGTGTCTGAACTTGTGTTTGAATCTTTTATCACAGAACATTGCCATCAGAAGTTTGCATCGTTTGTGCATTGTTGAATTAAGCTTTCTGCCAAAGTGTGCTCAGCTTGTTGTGTGACTTTTAATATAATTTATGTTATTCTGCACAGTGGAAATGTTTATGGAACTTAAAAGCACTGCTTCTCTTAGATCTTATTTCAGATTTTATAATGACATTTTCAAATTTGGGAGTGGTCTTGATAACATGAGATATAGGAAAGAAAATGGGTGTGGAGTAGAAAGAAATATAAATTAAAATAAGGAAGCGTTAAAATAAGATGGATGGTTAGAGCAAGAGTAGTGTGAAAAGAAATAGCTTACTAAAGAGTTTGGAAAGGTAATAAATTTGAGTTTGAATCCTGAATTCTAAATTTTGTATTAAAATATGTTATATTCAGATTTAATACCAGATTTTAGTATTCTTGTGATAACAGATATGAAAATCTAATTCTGAAATTAAACAAAATCAAAAATAGACTGCTGTTTATGGATTGATTTTTTATACAATTTTTAAAGGTTACTTTCCACTTACAGTTATTACAAAATGTTGTCTGTATTCCCCATATTGTACAGTACATCTTTGAGCCTATCTTATACCCAATAGTTTGTGCCTTCCACTACCTCCTCACTCCTATGTTGTCCCTTCTCCCCTTCCCCACTGGTGACCATTAGTTTGTTCTTTATATCTGTGAGTCTGCTTCCTTTTTGTCATATTCACTTATTTTGTTGTATTTTTACAACAAAATAAATTTGTTGTATTTTTTAGACCCCACATATGAGTGATATCATACAGTATTTGTCTTTCTCTGTCTGACTTATTTCACTTAGCATAATGCCCTCCAAGTCCATCCATGTTGCTGCAAATGATGGAATTTTGTTCTTTTTTATGGCTGAGTGGTATTCCATTGTGTATATATGTATATACCATGTCTTCTTTATCCATTCATCTGTTGATGGACACTTAGGTTGCTTCCGTATCTTGGCAATTGTAAATAATGCTGCTCTGAACATTGGGCTGCATGTATCTTTTCAAATTACTGTCTTTGTTTTTTTCAGATATATACCCAGGAATGGAATTGCTGGGTCATATGGTAGTTCTATTTTTAGTTTTTTGGGAAACCTCCATACTGTTTTCCACAGTGGTGCACCAATTTACCTTTCCATCAACAGTGTATAAAGGTTCCCTTTTCTCCACTTCCTCACAAACATTTGTTATTTTTTGATGATACCCATTCTGACAGGTGTGAGGTGGTATCTCATTGTGGTTTTGATTTGCATTTCTCTGATGATTAGTGATGTTGAGCACCTTTTCGTGTTCCAGTTGGTCATCTGCATTTCCTTTTTGGGACAGTGTCTATTCAGTTCTTCTGCCCATTTTTTAATCAGGTTGTTTGTTTTTTTGATGTTGAGTTGTATGAGCTGTTTGTATATGTTGGATATTAGTATGGATTGATTCTTGAGTGGAATATAAATTTAAGAAGATTGCAGAACTGAAATAGAGTGCTCAGCTTCTACATGAAACTTGGCAGCAAGAGACTAAACAAAGCAAATGGATTGTGAGTGAAAGTATACTTTATAGGAATATCTAAAATATTTTAAAAATATTTGTATCACTTCAATCTTGAACATTTGTCTTGGAATATGTTTTTAAAAGTTTACTCTCCAAGAACATTTGTGAGTCAAATTTAACATATTTATGCTGCTTATCTACGTTGTGTTGGCATTCATTTTGTTCCTTGGATTAGGAAATAGAGAATAATTTATATGTCATAGATGCCGATGTCAAGATGCTCACAATTGAAAAGGGAGAACAAATTGCATACATAATACAGTACAACAATATAACTACATTACTTAATGTCTATTTTATAAGTGAAAGATGGCATGTAATTACAAGCTAGATTTCTAACTAGCTCTAATATCAATTGCATAAATCTAGAGGATACACAGGTCAATTTGATAGAATATATTAACATGCAATGGATATTTGGTGAAAAAATGTCTCAAAAGTTGGTGATGAGGAACATTCATTGATTCCTGAAAGAAGTGTTGAAACAAAGATGTATTTTTAAAATAGAGTGAGAAAATGTTATGCAAAAAGATTTAGTACTATTATTGCAGTGACAAAGATTATGTGGCTTTAGACTGTGGAAATCAGTAGAAAGCAGAGTAATTAATAAATATATCTTTCAAACTTTAGACAAATAAGTACACTAAAAAGACACACAAAGCCTTCTTATCTAAAAAAAAACTTCTTATACTTTCTTTACTCAGACCTATATGAGCTGGTAAGAGTGACATTCAAACCTGACACTGAAACATGGAGTCTTGGAGATACTACCTGGGTAAATTAGAGTCAAATACAGAAAGAAAGCTTATGCCAAAATACTACTAGCTGAAAAGCACATAGTGTTTATTGTCAGTGAAAGTACAAGTTCATCATTGGAGGTTGTTAGAAAATTTCTCTGTGTCAGGCTTAATTTCTCTTTTGTCTAGATACTCAAGTTTTTAAAATAATTTTTAGTGCTCTCAACCAACGAGTCAGGCAAAACAATTGTGAATATAACAATGGTTATAATATTGGGTATGTGTTCATACTCATATTTTTGTGTTTTGTGGGCTCTCTGGGCATTACAAATTACTGTCTTAAAATTACATCCTTTAGCAAATGTTGCAAACCATTCTGTGAATCTGAATCTCAACCTAAAGTGGTTAGCTAATCTATCTACAATTATGGTCACCTGAGTTAAAGGACATATTGTCTCCCCAAGTAATATATAACTGCATCATACTAAAATTGGAACTCTAAAACTTCCTATTTCAAATTTGCAGACTTCTTAATCCATTCCTGTTATTTTCAAAAACCTGAAGCTCTTCATTTAATCTGAGAATTTAAGGTTAACTATCAAAAATAAATCATTTCCAGTTCTGTGAGATGGAAGACCTAGGTGGCAAAATCTCGTTTTAGAAAACTACTTCTTGCTCAGGAATGAGTTCCTATGCAACAATGCATCAGGCATTTTGCATCTTACTACTCAGTAAAAGGTTAGATTTCATTTTTCCCTTACCCAGGTCCTGGGCCATTCTTCCCTTCCCCAGCGATCCCCCTTCCATTCCATACCTAAAATGCCATTTCTCTGAAATGGGCCAAAACGTTGTTTTTTTGGTTCAAGGTGTCAGACACTTTACTTATGACGCACACTGTGCTCCCTAAGATTTAAATTGCAATGCTAATTTTATTTATAACCTGGTTAAATAGTTCACGAGGCAATGCTAGTAATTAATATTTTTTTCTCTGGTAGTTTTTAAATATTTATGGTTCTTGTGCTCTGGCCCACCTTTTTATAAAAAAGCAGTATTTTACACAAAATGAAAATTAAACATAGTTGAAAGTAAACTCCGTATTAGGCTGTGGACTTTTATTTGAGCCACTTACCGGCTTTTCATTGAGGGTTGACCTACCCTGATGCTGCACTGTTTAAATTATGTATTCATGACAGCAATGTCCTCCAGAAGATCAATATAGACAGCTAACTTCTCATTTCTTTCTAGCCCATGCATACTACAGAACACAAATGTTATGATAGAAGCCATCCTAAGTAGAATGCTGGGGGGGAAGAGAGAGGCAGTCAGACTGCCTCAGTAATAGTCTAAAAAGAAAATAATGTGATTTCAGTTAGGAGAATAATAGAATACTGCTCCACAATTCTTCTCACCAAGAGCTAGAATGTTCTACTGCAGAAATATGTTTGGATGAAGCTGAAGAAACATATGTATATATTTCTTATTTTGTGTGTATACACACATACGTATAAATGGATGAATGCATGTTAAGATTTCCAAGATACTGTGAACTCCTGATTAAGTGCTATAAACAGTTTGATGTTCCAAGTAATGGTGTAACCAGGATTAGAATACCATTCAAATGTTTTATGCTAGCCTATTGCATAATTTAGAATACAAGAAAAATAATAAATTTTACCAGGGCTAATTCTTTAAATATGGAAATATGGATGAATAGAGAATAAGCAAGGAAAAATACTTTCAATAAGAAGTTCAGGAGAGATGTCTAGATGCAGAACTCTTGTACATATACTGCTACTTATGTATGAATGACAGAGTAGATGATAGGTGATAGATAGATAGATAGAGAGATAGAGAGATAGATAGGTAAATGATAGATAGACAGACCTCAGTATTTTCCTTCAATATGAAAGATAAAGGAAAGGAATTAGGCCATCTGCCCTGGCTTTTCCCACAAGACCAGACTGAAGGATTCCGGCAGTTTGGATCTCGTGAACTTTGAGCTTAGCCAACAGAAATGAAATGTCTCTTTCTCTCAGCTACTGTTCAAGACAATTATAGTCAGCCAGGTTTGGATCATGGGTTCTACCTTCAACCACTTACTATGATTAGGAGGCAGTCAACAGCACAGCTTCATTTTGGAATAAAATATCGGATTCAGAAGGAAGCAATTTGACCCCCCCCAAAAA
Source organism: Balaenoptera musculus (assembly GCF_009873245.2). Lineage (NCBI taxonomy): Eukaryota > Metazoa > Chordata > Mammalia > Artiodactyla > Balaenopteridae > Balaenoptera > Balaenoptera musculus. The sequence goes on along the minus strand of NC_045789.1, from coordinate 129,272,878 downwards.
AATTGGGGGTGGTGGTGCTACTACTTTCCAGAAGAATAAAATGGTGCTGGATATAAAGATGATTTACTCCTATTAGAGGTATGTTAACCTAATAGGAAATCCACACTTCAGAAAACCAAAACCCTTAATTAATATTTAACTATCAAAACCTACCCACTTAAAGTAATATTCTCTTCATTAATACTGACTTCGATTTTCCAACTTTGTCTCTATTTATGTGTCTTTCTCTTTCTAGTCTTTCTTTCCCTTCTTTCTGAGAGTCAACAATTATTTCTAATACGGCTTTGGTGGTAAATATCATGACAGGTATAGAGCACTGTGGTAGGCTGAGTAATGGCCTTCCAAAGATATCCACATCCTAATCCCTGAGACCTATGAATATGTTTATTACCGTATATGGCAAAAGGAATGTTACAGAGGTGATTGAGTTAAGGATCTTGAGATGAGGAGATTATCCAGCTGGGCCCAGTGTAATCATCTGGGTTTTTATCAGAGGGAGACAGATGGGGTCAGTCTACAGTAAGAGATGTGAGCATAACAGAAAGAGTTGGAAGATGCCAGAAAGGGGCCATGAGCCAAGGAATGCAGACAGTCTCAAGAAGCTGGGAAAGGCAGGGAAACATCTTCTGAAGCCTCTAGAAGGAAGTGCCAGGCTGGCACTTTGATTTTAGACTTTTGACCTTCAGTACAGTGAGAGAAAAAAATGTGTATAGGTTTAAGCCTCAGAACTGGTGGTTATTTGTCACAACAGGGACAGAAAATGAATACAAGTGTTGCCAAAGGAGATTCAGGGAGACAGGATTTCTTTCTTGGCTCAATGGTTGGAGAGTGCACAGGAAAGAAAATTATAACAGAATAGTACTTTGAATGGTTTACAGGATTTTATTTGAAGTATACTGATGGGGTTGTCTTCTTCTGTTCCTAAGACCTTAATAATCAAAGACTGATATGTGCGATACTAGTTTTGAATGATGAGTGATGTAAATTGGCTATCGCTAGGAATTCAGTATGTTACTTGAATGAATCAGTGCTGTAATGAATGAACACGTAAGAGTCTTGTCATGAACTAATAGAAGTACCTTGAAAATGGGAATCAGTACCATATATAGTGGAGGTCTTTGAATATTAGACTACAGAGAACACTGTAAAGCACAAACAACTTCGAAGACAATGAGAGTGGAGACTAGATAGCAAGACCCATTTACTTATCAAAATTGCATATCTGGGTCTTAGTTTTCTGATTTGTGAACTGAGAAGATGGAACTAGTTGTTCTGTATGGCATTATTTCATATAAAGTAGAAAGAGAATGAAGGCCCTTTGGGCATGGAACTAATTAAAAGGTTTCACTTATCTGATATTAGTGAAAGAGCATGATTGAGAGTATTTCTCAATCTTTAATGGGTATGTAATTTATCCTGATAGCTTAATATACAGATTTTGAGTTAGTAAGTGTAGAGTGTGGCTCTGAGAATCTGCATTTCTATCAAACTCCTAGGTTATGCTGAGAATTCTGTTTAAAATACAGATTACCAGGGTTTGCCTCTTTAGTGTCTATTTCATTGTCTGTTGTGAAAGCACTGAGCCTGCATTTTTTATAAGTGTTTCAGGAAATTCCTACAGTCCCAAGAAGTTTGGAAATCATAGTACTAGGGTATTTAATCCATATATTTGACCTACTAATTACTAATCAGGCAAAATTGCTTTAAAAGTACTGAAACATCTATTACCAGCATAGACATTAGGCAGTAACTGATCAAATTGTGTACGCTCTGAGAAAATATACTGAGCCTGCATTTGTTTTGTTTTCTTTCAGGTCTAAGGAGAAAACTTAATTAAAGCTAGCAAAAAAATGTGAGAGGAAAACTGTCAGGACAAACAAAAGAATAACACAACTGAAGCAAATATATGTTGCCACAGACTTTTAAATGATATTTTTGATTGAGATATTAAACTTTTGATTAAACATTTAGATTTGTGTTTTTGTGTATGTGCACGTGTGTGTACACACAGACGTGTACACACAAACCCTCACTCCCAATGAATATTCTCAAACTTTTAAAATTAGGGACAAAAGCAAAAATATGCAACTAACTGTGTTTCATTTTTCTCGTATTTAGTCCTTACAAAATATATACTCATACTTACTGATTAATATAATGTAAGAAAAAAGTTACTTTCAACCGAAAATAATTAGAATTCCACAGTGTTCTTTTATTTATTCTCTTAACAGCAATATCTGTTTTTCCTCTTCTTGGTTATGGAAAGAATGTATAATAGCCTGTGCTTAACACAAATCTTTAGGAAAAATGGATATTGTTTTATACCTCCAGGCTCATAACAGTGGAGGGAATGCTGAGTGAGTGACTCATCCTTGGTTTAAAATGGCCTTTTCCTCTTCCTGGGAATGATCATATGTGTTTCATGCTTAAGAGGATAAGTACTTAAAAGCACAGTTTTATTTGTGTCCATTATTTTAAAGTCTCTCTTCTTTTCTATTGTAGGTTAAAATTGGAAACCTAAAGTGTAGTTTCGTTTGGCCTGGGATTTTTAATCCAGGAGTGGTGTTTTGTAGATTAATCTATACTTTAAAAATATTTTAGGACCATGGCAGTGTCTCTTGAGTGCTTTACTTATATTAAAAAATAGCATAAAATATCATCCATAAGAATAGGCAATTTCCTTTACTTACAGTTTGGTCTACTTCCAGATGTGTTAATGTCTTATATTATCAGTCCTGCTGTCCAAGTCATATCAGAATCCCAAAGGGCACATACAGGTAAATCATTTAAAGTAACTGCACCTAAGAGCTCCTCTCCCTAGCACTAAAATACTAATGATGCCAAATATTACACTACTGTATTGACTTTCAGGCAAGATAACCACATTTTAAAATTTAATTATTCTTCATATTACCCCTAGCAACTTGGTAAGGAACAGTTGTTATTAGAGCTGCATTTAAACTGGAGAATACATGTCAAAAAGACTAAGTTTATCAGCATCTTTAGCAGAAACAGATATAACAGCATCTTAAACACCAGATAGTGCCATGAACCAAATCATTCTGCCTTACGAAAAAGGAAACCCAGAAAATAATTTTATTTAGAGATATTAAAATGCACTATAAAGTACCCTTGGAAGATAGTTTGCTTTTTGAATAATGAAAATCACAAGACATTTTTTATGACACATTATCCTGGATGAAAGATCCCTGTAAACATAACAACAACCTTTCTGTGACAATGGATATCTTAAGGTTTTTTAGCAACTTGAGGATTAAGATGACAGGACATCTAAGAGTAATGAAGCAAGGCTATAGCCATGATTGGAAAAGTAGCAACTGTCATTCATATTAACCAGCATACAGGAATATATGGTCATTTTTGATATTAAGACAATGTTTATGATTTTGTCTGTGTTCAGCATTGATTGTAAAACAATCTGATATTTTACTTGATCTTCATGGCCACACAGTGGCCTTGTCTGACATTAGTGTTCTGTGAAAATGTTTATGTTAAACAGAGCATAAAAGCTTAGCCGTGTCTACCTGGCCAGGTTCTAAGAAACCGAGGCTCCACCAATAGTGTCAGGATAGTTTCTGGCTCTCAGGGGCTACTCTTCTTTCTCACTTTTTTCAGTGATACATGTGCATTCCTGGAATATAACCTATTTGTTCATGATGTATTATTCTTTTGTATACATCACTGCATTTCATTTGCTAATATGTTTTTTATTACCATTTATTTTCATGAGAATATTTGGATGGTAATTGGTTTTTTTATAATAATATCCTTGTCTAGTGTCAAAAGCAAGTTCTTATTGGCTTTACAGAATAAGTTGCAAACCATCCCCTATATTTTATCCTATTAAAGAATTCATGTAAGTTTATGTTTATTTACATGTCCGTAAAATGTGAAAGCATTCAAAAGTGAATCTACTGTTTTTTCTGATTTATTTTGTGGGAATGTTTTATATCATACATTGATTTCTACTTTATATAAGATTGTCTCTGTATCTGTTTTTTCTTTGTTTGCTTTAATAATATTTCCCAGGGATTTGTTTGTATTATTATTAGTGTTAAATTATTGGTGTGATGATGTCTATAATATTCTGTATATGTTTAATATTGCAGGGTCTGTAGTGGTGTCTATTTTTATTACATATTTTAGTAATTAGTTTTTGTCTCTGTTTATCTAGATAAGCCATGCTATGAATAAATTGATTTTGTTAACATTTTTTTAATTGGCTTTGCTTGTTTTCTTTATTGTACATTTTTTTTTATTGTTTTTTCTTGTCTTTATTTTATTATAATTCTCATTACTTTGGGTTTGATTTATTGTTTTTTCCCTGCTTTATCAGATGGAAGGATAGATAATTTATTTTTAGCTTTTCTTTATTTCCTAATATGTACATTTAATGCCACAAATTTGTTTGTAACTTCTGCTTTAGCTAGAAAGATATCGAAATTTTAAACCTATAGGGACCAAATAATTTTAATTTTCCAGTGTATTTAACTACCATTTGATCCAGCAATTCCACTCCTTGGTATGTATCCAAAGAAAATAAAAACCCTAATTAGAAAAGATATATACACCCCTAGGTTCATTGCAGCATTATTACAGTAGTAAAGATATGGAAGCAAGCTAAGTGCTTGAATAAAGAACATGTTATATATATACTGGATATATCTCCTCAGACAAGAGAAATAAAAGCAAAAATAAACAACTGGAACTACACCAAACTAAAAAGGTTTTGAATGGGGATATTGCCAAATACTAAGCTCTATAAGATCAATTTTTTCCATTCAGCACTTTTAAACATTTCACATATTTAAACTTTTTTTGATTTTCATTTAAAAATTAGACCTCAGTATGTTTGTAAATCCTTTTAAGTTTGCATATCTTCATTTCTACCCAGTCTCCCATCCTTCGCCCTCTAATTTGGTTTTAAGAATTTCTTTGTCTTTTTTTTTTTTTTTTTAACAAATGAAAGGCATATTAAGGTATACCTCAAGTTTTTGGGTTTTTTTTCTTTATACTTTTTCTTTGGTTTTCACAGAATTTACTGGGTCTGTGAATGGATTTCTAATACATTTGGAAATTTTCTTAACCACCATCTGTTTATTGCTTTTGCAACAATCTCTCCCTTTTTTCTTTCTAGGCCACCAATTATACATATCTTAGGTCTTTTCCCATGAGTGTCTAACTTTTTTTTTTTTCATTCTCTTCTCGCTGTGTGCTTTAATTTGGTAATTGAAGGTATCAGTGTACTTTCCCATTCACTAGTACTGTATTGTGCTATTGTCATCTTCTATTAAAACCTGCTAATGAGGTTTAATTATGTGTGTGTGTGTGTGTGTGTGTATATATATACACATAATTAAATTCAGTCCTATCATTACTATTTGGATAGGGTCTTTTTAAGTTGCAATCCTTTGAAATTCTTCGTCCTTCTCTTTCTTTATCTTTGTTTTTATTTTCTTGTACTTAATATTCAGAAATTTTAAAATCCTTTTTCAGATAATTCCAATATCTGGATTACCTGTGGGTCTGTTCTTTCTTTTTTTCTTGATTATTGGATATACTGTCCTTTGGTATTCATATACATATTCTATCCAATGCCAGGCATTAGATATTTTTAAAAATGTAGTACACCAGAGGGCTCATCATGCCCTATTCTTGGGTGCAAGATGATAGATATAATCCATTCGAACAGGCTGTATTGGATAAAAAACTGGATAAAAGCCCCCATTAAGGCTCATTTTGCCTTCTACTCACCCTGGATTCTAGCATTTTACACAATGAGTCTGGTATAGTTACTAGGACCCCTTTATCTGACGGGTCATCATTTTATTGTTATTTCATACTACCGCAGAAATTTTTTCTCTGCTTTTCAGAAGCTTTTTCTGTAGATTTTTCCTCCCACCCCATGGAGTCCCAGTGTATGTCAGAAATTCTGAGGGGAAAGTAATCATGTGCTTGAGCCACTCAAATCTCCATCAGAAGCTCTCTATATACCTTTATGCTTCTCAGCAGCTCTCTGCCTGTTTTGAACTGTGCTTTGGAAAGAATCATCAGTCACTTGGCCATGTCTGGAAATGGCAAATATACCTGGGAGTAAAAGCAGCTCCAGAAAGTCAGCTTCTTTCTCTGAGCTTCTTCCTTCTCTAGAATCTGAGCCACACTAGATCTTGTTACGCAGCTCTCTGTTGTGTTTGAATAGATGCTTTCTATATATTATCTGGCTTTTCTAGTTTTTCCAGGTGGGAACATTCATCTGTGGACAGATATTCCATCCCAATGAGAAGCAAAACGTATGTGATATTTTTTATTAAGTATTGACTATATGACAGACTCTAATTAGTGAAGGGTAGTTGCCATCCCACTATTTGCTACGAATCTGAGGGATTCTCACCTTCACTCTTCAGCTTTTGATTAAAGGCAAGAGCTCAGAGTAGTGTAATACAGGGAGTTTTTTTCTTTATTTGTATTGTTTTTTGTTTTTTGGCTATAAGTATCTCAGACACATGAATATATTCTTAAATATGATTAATAGAATCTTAGAATTCATAGAATTAAATAGAATAATTTTTCACTGAATATTGCAAATTTAATTTAGAATGGAGGATTTCTAATTAGGAAAATTCTGTAGTATGACTGTAATGTACAGCTGGTGTGGAGAAAATATAATAATAATGAAGATGGTGATGATTGTATTAATGATAAATTATTGATGTCTATAAAGTTCCAGGCACTGTGGATATTCTTATTTTGGTGTTATTTTAATTATTTTTCATATCATTCCTTTAAGATACATATCATTATAACTCATACTTTCAAATGATGGGACTAATATTTACAAAAATTAATGTACTTCCCATAAGGGATAGAATCATTAAATAGTGTATTTCAGATAACACCCATGCACTAATTCCATGCACCTTTGACAGACTGTTCAAAAATAAATTCAGGATTACTTTCTAACCAAGGAAAGGGATGTTTTGTGTTGCACATGTTCTATATTTCTAGAAGCCTTTAATAAGATGCCCAAGTTTAGCAGCTTTATTTTATCCGAAAGCTCCATTTGTGTGTTCTTGAGCAGAAGCTAAATTCAGAGGAAAATGGTAAATGAATGAAGTACACTCTCCCCTCACAGATAGGAAAGTGCACATTCCAACGAAGGAGATTCATGGAGGAAGAAGTCAAATTCATTTAACTAAATGTATACAAAATTTTGAATAATATTCAGAACTTAACTATCATTCTTACTACATAATCACCAAAAATACAAAGATGTTAAGTCTAGGGATTTGAAGAATCCCAGAGCACTCTAACTTTGTACTAAACAACATGATCTAAACCACTTCCACTTCTGTTTCCTGTCAGTCAGTGTTTTGTGCTTTAGTGCAGAGGTACCTTAAATCATGTTATCGATGGTAAACCTAATGTAATAGAAACTTCCAAAAATTCACACAGTGTAAGGAACATTTTGTATCCATTTATTTGTCAGACCAAGACTCTTACATGAAACTCTTAACAATTATTTGGAATTTTTGGCCATATTTTTTCAAAAATTGTTTGATAACTTCTTACATGTGAAAGGAATTAATTGGCAATTGCTATCATTTTCAAAAATTACTAGTTATATTCTTACTATTTTTAAAGAAACCACTTCCCATGTAAGAATCATTTTTTTTATTATCCTTGAAAATTATATTAAATAGCAATTTGAAGAAAAGGCATCTGAAAGTCTCCTCCCAGAATGTTTAATAAGACAAAATAATAATAATAATAAAAGAGAATTTGAAACATAATGCACAATTATCTAAATATGGAGAATTCCCTTATTTTTACAAAATCAAAAGTTTCCGTTACTTCTTTCTATTATTCACAAGAGATGTGAATGAATGCAAAGATTTTGCAAATCTCACTTTTGACAGAGGTCAGGTCTACATTCCAGCCACAAGGCCCCAGATCCTATTGAGAATGAAATGTGAGCACAGAAAGCTCATTCTTGTCTTATCTTGGACAGCAGCTCTACAGTTTTTCTGGTAGTCTGAATATTCTAAAGGATTATACTGAGGATGGGAATTTTCTCAGGTGGTTATTTGTTCTGTTTTCATCAGACACACTAATATACAAACCAGAGAAAGTTTAGAAGTATTGGTTTCCCTTATCAGCTGGTATCTCTATTTAGGACTTATAGTAATGGTTTGCAGAAGTTTTCATTTGTAATAGAATTCTTTCCATTTCTTGTAGTAAGCTACCTGCAATTTTCTTGTATTAGTTAAACTCAGTTTAATGGATTATGAAATAAAATACAATTATTTCTTGGAAAAATGGTTTCCTTTTTTTTCAAAACAGAGGCTGTATTGGTAATCCTCACTAGCTATCAACAGCAATAACAGTCTTAGAAGGAAAGGTTTGTCCCAAAGAACAAAACTTAATAACAACAACCAAAAAAGGTACAAAAGGCCCCAGAAAAAGCTATCATACAGCGGTATTGATAGTGGGAAAGCACATAATTGTCTCCTTGAAAGCCTTATCAGACCACATATATTAGCTCACATAAAACTGTCCAATTAGGTCAAGATCCAGAAAAGGAAACATTTTCTCAAAGGCATTTTGGTAGTTAAAATAAAGTCAGTAAAATAATGATCTTTACTCTTATTAACACTGTAACTCATAATCCTGATGACAAGAGAGTGTTTGCCCATAAAAGTAAGGCAAAATTATATTTAAATATTTTCTAAATTTTTGTCTTTTAAAAGTTAGTTGATTTATTTTATTGTGATTATTTTTTCTGATAATCAGCTATGCAGTTTTTATTGCACGTTTTTTAGCATGAATATGAGTAAAATCCAAGTCTCAGAACATTCAAGACACACACAAATGTGGCACAAAAATTTCATTTTTTAAACTTGATTTTTATTAACGATACTCTTTCAGAGGCTCTGACATAGCATATAGAATTATTTTTTAAATAGTCAGATAAAATAATTTTGTGCTTTAATTTGTGTTATATTAGGTGAATTTTGCATTGTGTGGAGCTCCCACTTACATCTTAGCCTAGCAGCAGCCTCTAAATCACTTTTTGTGCCTGTTAGCTGTGCACAAAAAAAGCATCATTTATGGCAGTGGGTATGGGCATCTGGCTCTAAGGATATTAAATCTGATGTATCATAGATGCACTTAACTTTTTGGAAATGTTTTTAGATGTAAAGCACATGAAGAAAATGCCTTTCCATTTAAAGGGGAAAAAAGTATCATGCTCATTGGTTTAAAGTTCATGTGTATGTGTAAATGCGTATGTATCATAAATACTTACAGATTTTGAGATGCTATGTTGTGTATTTAAAATAGATTTTTGTTCTCCATTAAGAAATCATTATTGTGAAAATTTGTCTTAAAGAGTTTCCTTCTAACCATTCATAACAAAATTACTCATATTATCTTGTTTCAAAGATTTTATTCCTAGTTTTGTTTATGGTTACAAACATTCTTAATAATTTTAGAAAATAGCGTATGACAAAATGTAAAGTAAAGAAAAGAAAAAAATATTTGTAATGACATATTTGAAGTGTTGAAATGATACATTTTATAGGAGATGTTATAATAGGTATTCATTTTTATATATTTCTGAATATCCCAGATGAGGACTAGGTTGCAGATAAAAAACAACAACATTGCAAAAACAATTTATCAGCTTTTTAAACTCTCTAACCTACTTAGTGTTACTTAGATCGATCACTATGTTTATATTCAGGCTTTAAAACAGAAATTCTAAGACTAAAAACACAAGACATCTCATGATTCGTTCCCTACTTACAAGGCTCGGGCCCAGAGACACAGCTTTATAAACTTATTTTCCCTCCTCAATCAAGAAATAGTGGGGTCCAGGGAATATACATTTTTAGATCTGCTTTTGAATGTCTGATCTTTAGTGAAGATCCCATAGATCTTCCTTGGGAGGGAAACCTAAGAGTAAGGCCCATCCCAGCAGCACCGAAGGAATTAATCAGACAATCCCATCATAATATCCTCAGCTCCCTAGCATAATAGAGGGGTTTTATACTTATATTGATATATTACTTTAAGATTCAAGTGTAAGGCATTGACTGTTGGCTACATCCTTGTACAGGTTGTCAGCAAGGAAAGAATTCTGAAACAAATGATTAGTATGGAAACACTGTGTTCATTATGTCTTTGGACCTCTTTAGTATGTCTAAAAATTGCTACACTATACATTTAACTAGTGTTATAATTTCCTGACATAAGACCACTGATGTCTATATGATATTGCAAATTGGTCATTGATTTATTTAGGGCGAGATGATTGAAATTTCTTTTGATAGGAGCTCAAAGAAAAGCATTAACAAAGAGCTGAACCTTTAGGTGGTAATACCAGTAGAACATAAATAATAATAGCAACATTAATTGAGAGCTTACTATACTAGGTATATCACATTCTGAGTCATTTAATCACCCCCACAATTCCATAATGAAATAAGGACTATAGTATCTCCATTTTAGATACAATGAAATCAAAGATCATAAAACTTATGTTTCTAATAACCACATATCTAATAAAACAAGAAGTCAGGATTCAAACTCAGAAAGTCTGAGTTGGTAACTCACACTTTAAAATAATGACAAATAATTGAAGATAACAAAACAAGATTAAATAGCATCAGTGATCTGATAAAGGTATTTTACAGATCATAATAATTTATAACTTTTTAAAAAATTCTGTATGAAAATGATACATTTGTGTCTGACAAACAAGGTTCATGCCACATAATTATGATACCCAAGTTGTATAATTTGTATACCCAAGTTGTTTACAGTGTATTCAGGAGAAAAGGTTTTATTCTGTTTCCAGAGGGAAACTCAGGCAAGCCTCATGACTTTTCAGGTTACTTTTATGTAAACAAGAGTCTATATTCACTTTAAGTCATTAAATGATCTTTAATTTGATCATTAGGCTGCCCACTCCCATACAACAATGTCAACCTGTCCCTCATGAGTCACCTACGGTTGCGGGCAGGGATGCGGTCTCCTCTGTTCTCTTTCTAAGTGTGGTTTTTGACCACATTGGAAAGTTAAGAGAAACATAAAAATTACATTTAGCAAGCACTATTTCTATCAATACATCCTCTTGCAGTATATGGGCCCAGAAGTGTTTAAATCTCTCCCTTTGTGGGTGCTGTAATGGCTTTTTAGGAACTGTCCACTGCTGAAAACCTCTTAGCTGTATTTCACCTGAATGAATGATGCATTCAGCTCTGGTTAGGGGCTCCCCACCAAATTCTGCTTTCTTGCACTGGCCTACTTCATCTAAACTGGGAAGTTAATGCCATTCAGGTCCCCAAATGAGCTGATATAATGCTTGTTCTCAGAAACATCTCAGCAGAATTGAGATCAATTAACCCATGGCAGTAACTCCCTCATCAATATATCCTTTATTAGCTTTTCCCCAGTCTCGTCTCACTTCTCTAATTCCTCACTTTTGCTTCCTGGCATCATCAACCAACTAAATTACCTGCACCCAAGACCTTTTCTTAGAGCTTATTGGGAAGAAATTCCAAATGAAGACCAGTGTCAATTGTCATTGATGTTATTATAATTATAAGTTCCTTGATAAGCATGGAAATAAGGTAGGATATAAAAGTTATTACCACTGCAAAATACATGATTAAAATAAATTCACAGAACTCTAGAAAAGTTATTTGATTTAGATTAGAAAATCAGTTTATTCAGTGACTTGTCATAGTATAATACACTTACCTTTTAAGATTATTTTTCACCATATTTGGAATTGCTTCTCATGTTTGCCTTTTTAACATTAACTATAGTCACATTTTCACAATGTCCTTGTTTTAGAAAAATTAGGATTAATAATATGAAACAAAGACATTTGTTAATTTGATGACTGAGAAATTTAAAACACAGCTAGTTATCTGGAATATTCCTTATCTAGACACTTTAGTGATATAAATATTAAGTTGATAACATTGTTGGTATTGAATTTTCATTTTATTTAATCTTCTATTAGTATGGCCCATAAATTTACTTATCTCACGTAAAAATTATAGTGAAATACATATACTTTAAAATGTATAGTTAAATACATATGCTTTAAAACTTTGTTACCATGTAACTGCTTTGCTGTGTGATTTATGATTTACAAACTTGTCAATGAAAGAGAACAATTCAGTAAATCAACTATCAAGATTAAATTGATCAAATCCTTTTGTTTTAGTGGCTGATTTTAGAAAATTATCTCATTAAAACAATCTTTGCTCTACTTAATTATATGGCCCCAGACTGTTGGAGTTTTAAAGCTATATTTGCATAAACCTAACCACGGTTACCTATCAGATATTTTCCAAAAGCTTCTCAGTAATATTGCCTTTTATTTCCTTTTCTATGGGGATGCTGCAGAGGCATAATGCAGCCAATAGGAAATTATTTGTCAGCCAAACCACACTCCTGTCTAATTATGCCCACCTGGTACATGGGACCTCTACACATGTGCTAAGAGTGGTAAAATGAATGTGCTGTCTTTTTTAATGCAATCAACAGTGATGTGGAAATGTGATTTTTTGCTTGCTGCTAAGTTTTATTAAATGCAATGGAAAAACTAACAACAAGGTTTTCAAGGATCATAAGGAAGATAGAAACACAAAATATGGCAAAATCCTTCATAAAATTCACTAAGCATTCCAAATTTTGAAAGACACATCTTTGGTATATAGAAAGAGACAAAGTGCTACATTGTCTCAAAAGGAAGTTTACAATTTTCTAGCATGATATATGGTGACCTATTCAAGAAAATACATATATTTTGAAAAGATTGCTTGCTTCAAATGTTATTCACTTGATGAATAAAAAAGCCCAATATTTTTCATCAGCACGCTTGATGTCAATTCTACTTTTTGCGTGGGACATTATTTCACCTGAAAGCTATTCAGCCGCACACAGACATCTGTGTTGTCCTGCCGACTGAGAGTCCAAGTGGTCTGGCAGGCATTCAAAATGATTAGCAATAGAAAACCTCATTTGGAAAAGAGAAACATTCATGGAGACTTGAGTTCAGTGACTTTCTTTTGTGTGTAAACTGCAGGGGGGGAAAGATCTTATTGTTAAGCATAAAAAGAACACAGCTTAAGAGAAAGTGTTGATAGTTTTGATGCACTCGTTAATGAGTACCGGCTCTCTTGTTCTCTCTTAAATGTTGACATCTAAAGAGCTCTGAAATATGACTAATATAGTGCTTTGCAATCTTTCCCCTATTATCGCCCATATATTTTATGTCTTTATATTTATTTCGTTATTTTCATTTTAATATGAAAATATTCAGTGTTTCACAGAAGAAAGAAAAAAGAAGTTAATAAAAAGAACTCTCTAAGCAACAGTACACAATACATAATGCATACAATACAATATGCAATACTATCCACCAAGTACATAAAAGAAATACTAAAGTGGTAGAAATTGTTTATTAGGACCTGTGCAAACTTCTAAATCCATCATAGCTTTATACATCATGATTATGGTTTCCTGTTGTAACATAATGAAACACCGTTTATACAAAGATGTGATTGGATACCAGATCTATTCTGAATAAAGTAGGAATGAGAGAAAAATAGAATGTAAAACCAAAGGAACTGAATATATTGTTCCTCCCTCAATCATAAAAGAGGCTAAACTTTTATCAATCCAGATAAACAATTTATTCATTAATTCTTTGAACAAATGCTTAATAAGTTTTTGCTGTATGTGGTACAGATGTGTCACACCCTTCTTGATTACCAATAGCAAACATACTAGAAAGCTAAGACATAAAAATCAATCATTAGAATGCAAAGTAATACCAGCCATAAAATTGGTCCTATTATAAGAGTTTGGAGGTGGGAGAGATGTCTTGCAACTAAGGTAATCAGAAAACTATTAAGAGAAATTAATCTTTAAGGTGGCTTTTAAGATAAACAAGACAAGAACAACAAAAAATAAAACAGTATTTCAGATAAAGTAAATGCCAACTATGGTTGTACAAAACTGTGATTCCTGTTCAAGGCAGTGTTAACTCAGATCAACAGAGTTAGATCAATGTCTAGGAGTATAGAAAAATAAATATGTGTTGAATGAATTGACTAAATAAATTAATCTGGAAAGATATCAATAAATTGGATCCAATCTACTACGGCCATTAAAAGACAGACCTAAGAATTTGACCTTTATTCTGTAGAGAAGTATTTTAAGTGTTTTGAATATGGAAGTATCTCAATCATACAAATAATTTATGACTGTCCAACTATAGGCTACGTGATAATTTCTAGGAGAATGGTATAATTAAGAAAGTATAAGGAGCCTAATGGAAAGAGTCTATGTATGGTAAAGTGTATATCAAGGTTGTGGAAAGCAGAGAGGAGTACAGAAATGTTGTTTTTCTTCTTTGCATGTAATGACAAATAGATTCTATAGCAGTGTAAATCCCTATGGTGTCATTATGGAGAAATCTAAAAAGACAAGAAAAATTTTTTAGAAAACTACATTGCTTTACCTAATATGTTTTTTCATATTTTAGATAAGACTAGTTGCATTAGTCACCCCCTCATTTATGATACCCACTTAACCCCTACCTAGGAAGAAGGAAAAAAACGTAACAACTGTATATCTGTATCTCAACAAATTCTTGAGATTTGGGTTAGAAATCTCAGGAATTAAGAACATTAAGAAGATATATTTGACACAAAATATAGAGAATGTCTAAGAATGATTTGTTAAGATATTCAGCAAGAGTTAATCTTGAATTTTTTTCTGCCATCTGAATATTGATGTTCTTGATTACAATGGAAGGTAGCCAGACTAACAAAATCTACTAGCCTGGATATGTATTTTCACAAACATCTTATAATCTTCAGAACTTGACGAGTGATGATGTTTCTTGACATGAATTTCATTTTTCTATCCAACTGGCTGACAAAAGACCATATTGCCAAATGGCTGGATTCACTGTGGACCACACGTATTTTGGCTCTGATTGCAGGCGAAAACTATGAAACCTAGACCTCATCTGCAAAGAATGAGATTTTCTGAGTTTGTTAGGAGCCAAACAAATTTAACTCTGTAAACGTCATCATCCCACAAAAACAGTGGGTAAGAGCACCCCTACAAAGCTATGAGATGAAAAGGCAGAATTTCACTTTTAGAGAAGGGAATAAGTAAAGTCTTATATGAAGAATTTATGGAAATTGCAACCCCCTTGATAAGTTCTCATTATGGGGGAGCCAGAGACCCTAAACAACTCAATACCTCAGAAAGGGTAAAAAAAAAACAAAAACAAAAACCCTCTATGATTACTATCACAGGCTTCAGAACCATGATCTGGGAGTGCCTGAGTGCAGTGAAAATTTCTGTGATATTCTAGACAAAGAAGGATATTGTAGCATTGATCACCAAAAAATGGATTTGAGTTCCCTAAAACTCTGGTACAGCTATTTCCCTATGAATGAGTATCTAAGTTATTCACATTATTTCCACCTACATTTAAAGTTTTTCAATGTATATATTTATGTAGTGTGATATGATTTCTACAAAGGAGTTCCCATGTATAGCATTACTTAAGATTCCTTTCCAAAAATTTATAGCAAAGCACCGACAGCAATGTATGAAATCTCTCCTATACCTACTAACGTTGTCAGTGGTGCTATTAGGACCACATGGCCCTGTGTTTTTAGATTTTGCCTGTATGATCAGTAAAAATATATCACTATTCTTTCATTTACAACTTTCATTTATATGTTTTAATATTAATCATTTGGATTTTTCTCTTTAATGACATCTGCTCATATATTGTTAACTAATTGGTTTTCTATTTATCTTTTCCTGATCAATTTAAATAAATTGTTAATTAGTAAAAAGATCTAAGTGTAGGAGATGAAGCTGTAAAACTCCTAGAAGAAAACATTGCAGAAAAAAACTTCATGACATTAGTCTTGACAATGATTTAATTGATATGACACCAAAAACGCAGGCAACAGAAAGAAAAATAAAGTACACTTACATAAAGCTAAAAAAATTCTGCACAACAAAGGAAACAATCACCAGAGTGAAAAGGCAACCTATGGAATGGGAGAAGATATTTGCAAACCATATATATCTGATAGAGGTTAATATTTTGAATATATAAAGAATTCCTACAACTCAATAGTAAACAAACAAGCAAACAGGAAAAACTAATAACCCTAAGGACCTGAAATAGGTATTTCTCCAAAGGATAAATGGCTAACAGGTACATTAAAAAATGTTTCATGTCATCACAAAAATGCAAATAAAGCCACAATGAGATATCACCTCACACCTTTCAGGATTACTATCATCAAAAAAACCCACAAAAGGTAACAAGTATAGTTGAGGATGTGGATAAATTGGAACACTTGCATACTGTCGGTAGGAATGCAAAATGGTGCAGTTGCTATGGGAAAAAATATGGAAGTTCCTCAAAAAATTTAAAATAGAACTATTATATTATCCAGCAGTCCCACTTCTGAGTATTTATCCAAATGAATAGAAATCAGTATCTCAAAGAAATATTAGCACTCCCATGATAATTGCATCCCTATTCACAATAACCAAGATGTGGAAACAAATACCCATCAACAGATGAATGGATTAAAAAGGAAAACAAAACAAAACAAAACATGGTATGTATGTTATGTATATACATACAATGGAATACTATTCAGCCTTTAAAAATACGAAAAATTTTTGATTTGCAACAACATGGATGAACCTATAAAACAGTATGCTAAGTGAAATAAGCCAGTTATCAAAAACAAATACTGTATGATTCCACTTATATGAGGTATCTAAAATAGTCAAACTCAAGGAGGCAGCGTGTAGGATGGTGGTTACCAGGGTCTGGGTGGAAAGGAAAATGGAGAATTACTCATCAACAGACACAGAGTTTCAGTTTAGCCAGATGAATAAGCTCTTGAGATCTGCTGTGCAACATTGTACCTATAGTAAACAATAATGTACACTTAAAATTTTGTTGAGAGGGTAGATCTAATATTAAGTGTTCTTACCACAGTAAAATAAAATTTTAGAAAGGAATCCAAAAATTTGAAGAAAAAAAGAGAAACTCTATGTCAGATGTATGTATACCTTCAATAGATATTTATGTAGCTCCTTCTTTGAGCTCAAAAATTTTTGTAGTACCATATTTTATTTTGATTCATGGCTACATTCTCTTAGCTTATGTTTAAAATAACTTTTACAATAATAATACAATAATCAGAATAACATTATTCTATAATTTTCTTTATACTATATATCAGATTTTGACATTAAATTTATGCTAATTTCTTACATTGATTGAGAAATAATTTCATTTATTTTCTAGGACAGTTTACATAATATTAGACTTACCAGTTCTTTAGAATGTAGATATCTTTTCATCTGACCTTAATGACATTTCAACTATACATCTTTAATTACCTTTCTAATTGGTTCTGAGATAATTTTTCTATCAAAATTTCCACTTCTTCTGGATCATTTTTAGTAAATTGTATCTTTGTTTTGGGTCATCCATGACCTCTAGCTTTAAAAGGATCTTCAGTTCATTCTGTATTATTTTTTTACCCTGAGAATCATTATTTACCCTTGGAACAATTAATAAATGATAATCATGAAAATATTCAATACTGTTTAATTCCTGGTGTTAAATGAGTCACTGAAGAATGAACCATAAAGGGATTTTCAATTTGGAAAATTATGAGATGCTAAAACGCACTAATTTCTGTTGTTGCCATCATCATTGATTTTGTTTTTCCCTTAGAGTATGTTTCAAAGTCATGACTAAATGTTCAAAGAAAACATCTCATTTTTCAAATCACACTCTCTTGCTGTTAAGAGGATATGATTTCCTTTTCCTAGAAATAATTTGATATTTTACTTGCCTTCCAACATTGCACAAATAGAAACTTTCAAATATATAACCTTAGGATCTTTCAGGAGAAAATAAAAAATGGAACATGCTATTATTACTGAGTGCTGTTATTTTATCATTGTCATCAGTACAATCATCCTTCAAATAAGAATAACTTCACATAAAAGTTTTCTTGATCATAATAGGCACTATTATTGCTTTGTAGTGATCTGTCTGTTGTGGAATATAGCTGATAATTATCACTCTGAAATAAAATGCCATTTCTTCACACATTATCTCCTTTGAAACCCTTTGGTGTGACAGAGCACAGTAAAATCATATTAAAGTGCTGATATTAAAATCATGCCATTTTTGAATTACACTGAAAAAAATACAGTTTTTTTACTTTGTTACTTCCCCAAAAGTATTCTCTTTACTTAGTGACTTTCTTGGTGCAATTTACTAGTAAGTTTCTTAAAATGGGAAATAACTGCCAAGAATAGTTGTCCAAAACATTTACATATTTTTAAACTTCTTTGACTTTTTATTTTTTTCAAGAATACTACTATTGTAACTTAAATATTAGAGGACATTTAATAGTGTAGACTATCTTCCTTAACTAAAGCAGCTGTTAAGAATTTTATGTAGATAAATAATACACCAATTATATGAGTTTTTTCAAGACATTCATTCTGTTTGATGTTCACTTAGCACATGTGTAAAATGAGGCAGTTAATCAGGTTTTTTTAAATTCTCAAATTGTGTTGTCTATGACTTAGCTGGATTGGCAATCAGATGGTGAAAATCAAATAAAAGAATTTCATTAGATTATAAGGAAATAAAACAAGCAATGTAATTTAGGTGGGCTAAGCAAAATTTGGAAGAGAATGCCAACCAATGGGGTCAAATTCCTGTGGATCAAAAAGAAAATCTGTATGTTTGTATGCAAGTTAGGAGAGTAGAAAATAAGAACAATGTATATAAGCAAATAGAATTTCTAGGAGTAAAGGGGTCAGAAAGATAAGTGTAATTTTCTTCAATGAAAGTGAAAAATAGCAAATTAATAATAACAGAAATGAAAAGAACCAAGAGTTATAGAATACTTATTCTGTGTCTGGCACTCTAAAAGTTTTATATGGATTATCTAAATTAACCTTCAAAATAATCACAGGGTAGGTGATATCATCATACTCATGTAACAGCTGAGCAATCTAATACTTGCAATAGTGAGGAAATAGTTAATACATGTGACCAAACTCAGTCTACCTCTAAATTGTAATCTTGTTTTTACATAATCAATCTCTGCCTACTTCAGTCATAATCTTAGTACCTGACATTACTGATGGTTTAGAATCTGCCAAGCATTATGCTATAGGGTTTAAATGCATTTTTATTCTGTCCTCATAATCAAAGCTTTCATTATGTATTGTTATCCCCATTGTACAGATATGTGAGTTCCAAACAGAATTCTTACTTGCTCAGATTCACCTCATAAACAATTAACAGAGCCATAATCAGTGGGACATCACAGCTTTTTGTCATTCTTCAACAGAAATTATTTTTGATATGAAAGGATTTGAGTAGCAGGTCTGAAAGAAGAGCATAAAACAATGTGGATAATATGAAAGTGAATTATCTCTAAGTTTAACCATCTTTATCTATAAAATTAGAGTATTATCTATTTCACGGCAACATTGACATAATGAAATGAGAAACTGTATATAAAATATTTAAACCTTCATAGGCATAGAGTAAATGTTAAATAAATATTTGTTTTCATTATTCTCACTAGCAACCATAAAACCAAAGTACCAAGTAACATTACAGGAAAAAGTCATAAGAAAGAGAAAGAAAGAAAGAAAGAGAGAAAGAGAGAAAGCAAGGAAGGAAGGGAGAGAGAGAGAGAGAGAAAGAAAGAAGGAAAGAAAGGAAGGAAGGAAGGAAGGAAAAAACATAGAAAGAAAGAAGGAAAGAAGGAAAGAAACCCATAGAGATGATTATTGACTGATTTGTACACTTAGAACAACATATGAGGTAATGAAAATGTGAAAAATGTCTACCAGAGTATTTGGCACATGGAAGGTACATAAAAAGTAATGCTTTATGAGAACTAAGCAATGGAACCTTCCAGGGAAGTAATACTCTTGCATTGAAGTATTACTGGCCTATGCCTTGGTCAGGATTCTCTAGCATCCTGAGCCTTTTTGCCAGCACTCTCAGTTTTCAGTATATATGCCCAGGTCATGTTTCATCAGCTTAACTAGCCAGCTAGCTGGATGATAGATAAAGAAGGTGTGTGTGTGTGTGTGTGTGTGTGTGTGTGTGTGTGTGCTGTGCATCTGTTTAGGTCTCTGGCACTCTAGCAATCAGTTCTTTCACTATTCAAAAATTGGTCATTTTATTCAAGGAAAGGCTTAACAGTCTTCCTAAGTAATATAAATTTAAAAAAAAAAAAGAAAGGGAAAAAGACCTTTGGAATAAAGAACATTCATGAAAGAAAACAAATGTGGATGTGAAAACTAAAGGATAACCAGGCAATCCATAATTACAGA
Organism: Balaenoptera musculus; assembly: GCF_009873245.2. NCBI lineage: Eukaryota > Metazoa > Chordata > Mammalia > Artiodactyla > Balaenopteridae > Balaenoptera > Balaenoptera musculus. The sequence continues at coordinate 129,252,394 of NC_045789.1, read as the reverse complement.
GAAATAATAAGACTGCCTAAGTACTGAGAGAGAATTATTTAAGCTAGAAATACAAAACAAAGGAAATATTTCCATCAGTGCTGGAGTAACCCCTGATTAATTTACAGCTGCCTTTCTTTAGGGAAGGAAGTAATTATTTTCCAACCTATCAGCATAGATTATCAGGTTTACGCATTTGTATAGAATTGCTTTACTGTATTTATTAGTATGATTTGTGATTTTGTTGCTATTCAGGGATTTTGTTATGATTTAAATGGCTTGCAGAAGGTCATTCTTTGGAGACGTCAGAATTCTAGTGAAAAAAATCTCTTCTAAGTTCCTAACGTGAGTTCCTTGCAATGATTTTTGCGCTTTACAACTATTACTATAATTCCATACTCATAAACCCAAAGATTAAATATTTCTTTTTATCTTTATAGACGTCATAAGAAGTTTTCAGGAGAAAATGTAGTAAAATTTGGCTAATGTTACTATAAATAGGCAAGCCATTTTAAAATTTTATTTTATAGAGAGATTTTCTGTTTCCATTAAGTTGACTTTAACTAAGTCACAGGAACATATTCATTCAGTAAGGATCATGGTTACAGAATATTTAAAACTTTACATTCATTCAGTAAGGATCATGGTTACAGAATATTTAAAACTTTATTTTATAGTGTTAAATTTCTCTGGAAGACTAACATTTAGAAATCATTTCATAAAATCACATACTGCTTTTTTACTTTTATAATGTAGGATATGTGCTTTTTTATACCCCAAAATATGTATTCTTATTTTACTAGCATCAGAGTAACAAGCTTTGGGGGCAATGGCGTCTTTATCTGATGAATAAAAGTCATATAATTCATTGATCTTTATATGTAATTCAGAAACAGTTTCACCTAAAAGTGTATATTCATTTTATTGTCATTTCATCGGTTCCAGAGTCCATTGACTCTGATGGCTGAATTTTGAATTTAAGTCTCAATTTGAAGTCTTTCAAATCCCTAATGATTTCATAGCACCATCACCATCAATCAACTCTGTTTTCTTTTATTGTTACTCATGTTCAAGTCATCATAAAATCACAGTCACTTGGCAAAGTAGGTAATATGAAACCTTGCATGATTGAAATCCATAGTGGTCTAATCACTAGTTTGTATAAATACAGTACTCTCAGTTATGTTTCTTAAACATTTATCATTTTAAAATTTACAGAATGTATTCGATCATTTGCCATAGCTCCCTGAACCAAAATGTTGAATTGTATAATATATCACACTGAACACGGAGTAAAAAAATAACAAAATGTCAAGATCCGTTTACAATTTTGTTTAGTCACAAATTTTTCTTTTTTGCCTTTGATTCTTTCTTTCTTAATATAAAACAGATTTGATTTAAACTGAAATCTACATTTCAGTCATATCCAATAACAAGTAATCTTCCAATCAGGAAAAACTTCTTAACTGGCCCAAAGAGCTCCTCCATAGTCCTAGGTCTAAGATCTTCCCCATTAGTTTCTAGATACATGGAGATTAGTAAAATGTCTTCTGCTCACCCTGTAAAGAAGAACATTAAGGCAGTGTTTTCCTACATGTTTAGCTGGAAAATAATTCCATGGTATACTTATACTTTCTACCAAAAAGACATTTGTTGGGAAAACAAATTTGAGGATACTTATTACTTTCATAAGCCCTATTATTGGGGTTTTTGGAGCTTTCATGTTGCCTAGGTGTACCGCAAATCTTTGAGAATATAGAATACAGAGGTTCCTCATTTTATTTGAGCAAATTTTTTAAAAAATTATTTTTATGGTGCATCTTTCTAAATATATGCTCTGTGGATGAAACAGGGGAGAAAGCTTTGGGAAAAGGTATTCTAGAGCAAGACCATCTAAAGACAAAAAATTCACTTCATGTTTACGTTCCATTTATAGACATTTCTCTAAAAATATTACCATTCCCCTTTCTCATATTTTCTGCATTCTAGGGCCAGAATCATACACGGTAGACCAAGTTTGACTGTTTACAAAGATACACCATGGTGTGCGTGACTGCAGCACCACGGTGCTCCTCTTATTCCCCACAGAGGCAAAGCCTGATCCAGTGTTTGGAATATCTCTATTTGGAGTGAGAGACCTGCCTGTAGAACCCAGGATCTTAGGATCTCACCCTTTATAACACTTTAAATTCCAATGAGATGGAAGCAGAGATGATTTTTTAGGGTGTACAATTGGAGTTAACATTTGGAATACTGGTATATGATCATTGCTGTGCCATAGTTACAGAACCTAGTTAATGCCGTGTTTCATTACTCACAGCAATCTTTGGCCTGTTTAAGGGATGTCAGTTCAACAGGCCTGGCATATCTAATACAGATTGTCAGAGCTGCAGTCAGAAACAAAAAACAAACACACACACACACACACAGAAAATACGATGTTGGCAGGAAACAGCATAGATCTAAAATTTAGACATTGTAATTGAGGTTGTGTTCATGGTGATTCGTTTTTTAGTAGGCTTGCTTTTTTGCTTATATATTTTCATGGTGTGGAATGCATAATCAAATGCACAGATTGCATTTGTCCTAGGAAGATTCCCACCCAGGATAGGTCCTCACCATTCTGTGGAGATAGGAGGAGACAGACCTTTCCAACAATCTATATCTTCAATCTGGTAGCATATGCCCTGAACCCAGCAAAGCAACCAAGGACAAAGTATAGTCTGATGTGGAATTCAAGAAAGGATTAGAGAGGAAAATGAAAATACGTATGTTGAATTGTTGCAAAATCTTGATGGATGTTAGTAATAAACTCTGTGCATCTCTCTATTGTCAAACCCTCCTCCTGTGTACTTCATCCCATCTCACCTGGCCTTCTCAGGGATAATATTCTAGAAATTATCTCCTTTAATTTTTGCATTATTAATCATCCCATCTATTTTATCATGCACGAAAAAGTAAATATATTATATTATATTATATTAAAAATAAAGCCTTCTCAACCCACATTCCTCAACTGATAACTTTCTTTTTCTTTTTCTCTTTACAATAAAACTAGTAAAAAAAAAAAATGGTCTGTATTATCTGTCTCTAATTCTTCTCCTCGATTCTCTCTTCTATAGACTTAAATTTGCCTTAACCAGCATTATCTACTAAATCTCCTCTTGTTGATCCATCATTGATCCCATTGGTGCTTTAATATGATCCAGTGACTGATTGGTTCTCCTCTTACTTGATCTGTCTTCATGAATTACCACAGGAGATCCTTTTTTTCTCCTTAAAACACTTCATCTTATTATATTCCAAAACCTGTGGTCTCTTGGTTTTCTCATATTATCAATTGCACTCTCCACTGCTGGTTCTTCCAGCATTTCTAAGCATTAGAGGGCCTCAGAGCTCAATTCTCACACCTCTTCTTTATCATTTACTCTCTAAATGTTCTAATCCAGTCTTATGAATCTAAAACACCAAATACACTGAAAACAAATTAACATCTTCAATGAAGTCTTCTTCTTGAACTCCAGATTAATATACCCACAATATAAATTCTCTGATAATTCCAAAATCTATGTCATATATGAGTCCGGGTCTGGTGCTTTTTGTTGTTGTTATTTCATCAGACTTTTTTCTTGACTTTTAGAATTTCTTAAAAAATTTGTTGAAAACTAGGCATGATATGTACAGTAATTGGAACTGAGATATGTAGTCCTTTAATGTGAGGTTTTATGTTATTCTGGCTGGTGGTCGGGCAGTGTTTAATGCTTGCTGCAGCTGTAAGTGCCAGAGGCTTCAGTTTCTTCTAATGTTCTTGTCTTGTTTTCTTCCCCCTTGTTGTATTTTGACTTCCCCAAGGATTCCTTCTTAAATAGAATTTATGCTTTGCAACTCTTTGAGCCGCAATCCACTGTTAATATACTGGATACTGGAATCCTAATGATGTGGTAGTGAGGTTTCAGGGAGGAGAAGCTCTCTATAGTCCTATTCCCAGGTCTCGGTCTTTAATGGCCCTGTGTGTCTGGTTTGTGACCTTCATAAGTATTTCTCACCATCATTTATGTAAGACAGGAAGGATAGAGGGGGATAAATGTCCTTCTCCCAAGTGGAAGAAAGCTCTGCTAAAGTCTTTTCTCCTGTAGAGTAGGCTTTTGTTGTGGAGAAAGCTCTGGGCATATTTCACAATGGTCACTTTTCTCCTCCCTCTGCTAAAGCCACAGGGGGACCTTTCTTGGCCCTTGTGAGAATCTGGTGGGGTATCCGGAGGTAAAAGTCATCAAATTTGTGTATAGCCTGGAACTATATGACCAGAGGAATTTCTCACCGTCACCCTGGATTCCACTCAGTCTTCAGTGATCCATTAAATTGCCATTTAAGTGTTCCTATTAGTTTATAGCTCCAAAAGCTTCTGCTCAAGGTAAGCAGATCTTAGCTGTGACCATGTGGCTTTGTCTGTGTTTCCAGATTTGGAGGTGGGGGTTTGCCCTGTGACCTCAATTCTCTGATGAATCCAAGAAAAGTCATTGATTTTTAGTTCGGTCAACTTTTTTTAATAGTAAGGACAGGAGTGATGACTTCCAACCTCTTAACATATTGGATCTGCAACCAAAGTCCTATATCAACAATTTATTCAGTAAGTCCACTTAAAATTCTAAATAAGTTCTCAAAATCAACTGTCCAAAAATTGTCTGATCTTTACCCACCTCTCTTCAACCTGCTTTTCTGCTGAGTCTTTCCCACATCCTGAAATGGCATCTCCATCCTTATGTATGATCAGGCTCTGAGTCTTGGAAACCTTCTTTTATTCCTCTCTATCATAACCCGTATACATTCCATGAGAAGACCTTGCTGATTTTATCACCTCCATTGTTACCTTTACCACCACCACCTTGGTCCAAGCATTTGTCATGATAACATGGATTATTGCAAGAACCTCATAACTGGCTTTCCTATTATTGTTCTTGCCTTTTCACACTCCACTGTCAAAACGTTAGCAATAGTAGATCCTTCTCAGGCATGAGTACAATCTTGTCACTCACATTTTCAACATTCTACCTCTACCTCTCCTGTTGCTACACTGAGTTCCATCTCAGTGAATGATTCCTGTACTATTCTTGGAACATGCCTATGCACACTCCTCCTTCAGGGCCTTTCCATTTATTCTCTCTGCCCTATGTTACCTAGGATGCTTTTATTACTGGCTTCCCCACTGTGTCCAAATTATGCCTTCACCTTAAGGCCTTCCTTCACCAATGTATTTAAAACCATCTACCCTCAGGTTTATCTTCCCTCATAACACCTATCACAGTCTTTAACTGTATGTGTTTATTTCTGTATGGTATGTCTCCCCACTTTAGAGTATAGGATGGCTGAAAACAAGTATATTTAACTATTTTGCAAACTGATGCATCACCAATACATTGAACACTGACTGAGATAATGTAGGTACTTAATATACATTTATTGAATAAATGACTAAATTTTAATCCACTCAAGTAAGAATATTCTGGCTATCTTCGATCTATATTAGAATAACAAAAGCATACAGACCTAGTTATAGTCATATATATTTTTATATTTAAAACTTATAGTTAGTGCCTATTGTTAAATTTAGTGTGAAATTTTGACTTTTGTACAGGCTATTAGAGGAGAGAGAATGGAATAATGATGAATAAAACCTCAATGAGATGTAAGTGTCACTTATTATTTTCCTCCAGTTCCTTTATTCTCTGGTGTATATATTTAATACCAAACATTTTATTTAGCAAATGGTCCCACTTGATGTAAGTAACTACTATTTTCATGTACTCTGCAAATTCTGTTGTAACCTGGGTAAATACATTTGTTAAAAGATACGGACTTCCTGGTAAATGTACAATTATTCTGCTTTAAACATGACCTCAAAATAATGAATGCTTGCTTTTCAATCATATTTTTCTCTATTTAATTATTTCTTCAAATTACATAGGCAGCTTCTCACATCCATAGAGTTTATACTTAGACATTTAATCATGCACTTAAATCTCAGACTACTTAGTAATTAAAACTTTTCTAAGAACCTGCATTTCTAATATGTAATCACTTCTAAATTAAATTTATAATCAATTAATCATTTCTCTAATAGTAATGATCTTTATTATAATAATGTTTCTTTTCCTAATTTTCATAATCATGTTATAAGTAGCAGAAAATGTCACAGCTTTTTAGAAGTTTGGGAGTGAAATAGGCCTCACTTCTGTTCCTTTCAGCTAGAAGAAGGTATTAAAGAATACCAACACATTCTTATATTTCTGACCAATCCCTGTAGTTCTTCCTCATGAAACATGGGATAGTGTTTCTTTTCCATCCAAGAAAAGAAGACATAAAACAAATGAAGTGCACAAAATATGGAGTAGTGAAAGAAATTCAAGCTATTGTTCAAGGCTGACTTGAGTAAAATGCCCACGTGTCTAATTATTAGACACAGAGTCGGAACAATTCCACTAACCTCTCTGAACACCATTTACATCTCTGTAAATTACAAAAGCACTGTACCAGTTACTACTTTACCCCCATGCTTATGTGTAAATGCATTTTATAGAAAATTTCAGCATTCCCATTTGGCCAAGGCACTATTTTTATTCATAGATAAGGTTCTGTATAGGAAAAGAGACTGATGATTTTTAGACCATTGCTGAAAATCTGTTATCTTCTTTTTGTAACAGTTAATTAAGAATTCTATATGTAGTTGACAGGAAGAATAATGCAAGGTAAAGATCCACCTGTTTTGAAATGAAAACTGCAATAAGGTCCCCTTTACTTTATTGATATACATATACCTTTCTGGCATAAATAATAATTTTTCTTTTGATGTGATTACTTTGATTACTGATGACATCATATAAAAACTTAAAAGGTTTCAAACTACATGTGGGAAATTGAAAATAAATAATTCAATAGAAATATATTTTACAATTATATATATATTTTTTGAATTTTATTTTTTTTTATACAGCAGATTCTTATTAGTCATCAACTTTATACACATCAGCGTATACATGTCAAACCCAATCGCCCAATTCAGCACACCACCATCCCCACACCCCCGCGGCTTTCCCCCCTTGGTGACCATAGGTTTGTTCTCTACATCTGTGTCTTAACTTCTACCCTGTAAACCAGTTCATCTGTACCATTTTTCTAGGTTCCACATACATGCGTTAATATATGATATTTGTTTTTCTCTTTCTGACTTACTTCACTCTGTATGATAGTCTCTAGATCCATCACATCTCAACAAATGACTCAATTTCGTTCCTTTATATGGCTGAGTAATATTCCATGGTATATATGTACCACATCTTCTTTATCCATTCATCTGTCGATGGGCATTTAGGTTGCTTCCATGACCTGGCTATTGTAAATAGTGCTACAATGAATATTGGGGTGCATGTGTCTTTTTGAATTATGGTTTTCTCTGGGTATATGCCCAGTAGTGGGATTGCTAGATCATATGGTAATTCTATTTTTAGTTTTTTTAGGAACCTGCATACTGTTCTCCATAGTGGATGTATCAATTTACATTCCCACCAACAGTGCAAGAGGGTTCCCTTTTCTCCATACCCTCTCCAGCGTTTGTTGTTTGTAGATTTTCTGATGATGCCCATTCTAACTGGTGTGAGATGATACCACATTGTACTTTTGATTTGCATTTCTCTAATAATTAGTGATGTTGAGCAGCTTTCCATGTGCTTCTTGGCCATCTGTATGTCTTCTTGGGAGAAATGTATATTTAGGTCATCTGCCCATTTTTGGATTGGGTTGTTTGTTTCTTTAATATTGAGCTGAATGAGCTGTTTATATATTTTGGAGATTAATCCTTTGTCCGTTGATTCGTTTGCAAATATTTTCTCCCATTCTGAGGGTTGTCTTTTCGTCTTGTTTATGGTTTCCTTTGCTGTCCAAAAGCTTTGAAGTTTCATTAGGTCCCATTTGTTTATTTTTGTTTTTATTTCCATTACTCTAGGAGGTGGATCAAAAAAGATCTTGCTGTGATTTATGTCAAAGAGTGTTCTTCCTATGTTTTCCTCTAAGAGTTTTATAGTGTCCAGTCTTACGTTTAGGTCTCGAATCCATTTTGAGTTTATTTTTGTATATGGTGTTAGGGAGTGTTCTAATTTCATTCTTTTACATGTAGCTGTCCAGTTTTCCAAGCACCACTTATTGAAGAGACTGTCTTTTCTCCATTGTATATGCTTGCCTCCTTTGTCATAGATTAGTTGACCATAAGTGCGTGGGTTTATCTCTGGGCTTTCTATCTTGTTCCATTGATCTATGTTTCTGTTTTTGTGCCAGTACCATATTGTCTTGATTACTGTAGCTTTGTAGTATAGTCTGAAGTCAGGGAGTCTGATTCCTCCAGCTCCGTTTTTTTCCCTCAAGACTACTTTGGCTATTTGGGATCTTTTGTGTCTCCATACAAATTTTAAGCTTTTTTCTTCTAGTTCCGTAAAAAATGCCATTGGTGATTTGATAGGCATTGCATTGAATCTGTAGATTGCTTTGGGTAGTATAGTCATTTTCACAATATTGATTCTTCCAATCCAAGATCATGGTATATCTCTCCATCTGTTGGTATCATCTTTAATTACTTTCATCAGTGTCTTATAGTTTTCTGCATACAGGTCTTTTGTCTCCCTAGGTAGTTTTATTCCTAGGTATTTTATTCTTATGGTTGCAATGGTAAATGGGAGTGTTTCCTTAATTTCTCTTTCAGATTTTTCATCATTAGTGTATAGGAATGCAAGAGATTTCTGTGCATTAATATTGTATCCTGCAACTTTACCAAATTCATTGATTAGCTCTAGTAGTTTTCTGGTGGCATTTTTAGGATTCTCTATGTATAGTATCATGTCATCTGCAAACAGTGACAGTTTTACTTCTTCTTTTCCAATTTGTATTCCTTTTATTTCTTTTTCTTCTCTGATTGCCATGGCTAGGACTTCCAAAACTATGTTGAATAATAGTGGTGAGAGTGGACATCCTTGTCTCATTCCTGATCTTAGAGGAAATGCTTTCAGTTTTTCACCATTGAGGATGATGTTTGCTGTGGGTTTGTCATATATGACCTTTATTATGTTGAGGCAGGTTCCCTCTATGCCCACTTTCTGGAGAGTTTTTATCATAAACGGGTGTTGAATTTTATCAAAAGCTTTTTGTGCATCTCTTGAGATGATTATATGGTTTTTATTCTTAAATTTGTTAATATGGTGTATCACATTGATTGATTTGCATATATTGAAGAATCCTTGCATCCCTGGGATAAATCCCACTTGATCATGGTGTATGATCCTTTTAATGTGTTGTTGGATTCTTTTTGCTAGTATTTTGTTGAGGATTTTTGCATCTATATTCATGAGTGATACTGGTCTGTAATTTTCTTTTTTTGTAGTATCTTTGCCTGGTTTTGGTATCAGAGTGATGGTGACCTCATAGAATGGGTTTGGGAGTGTTCCTTCCTCTGCAATTTTTTGGAAGAGTTTGAGAAGAATGGGTGTTAGCTCTTCTCTAAATGTTTGATAGAATTCACCTGTGAAGCCATCTGGTCCTGGACTTTTGTTTGTTGGAAGATTTTTTTTGTTTTTAATTTTATTTATTTATGGCTGTGTTGGGTCTTTGTTTCTGTGCGAGGGCTTTCTCCAGTTGTGGCAAGTGGGGGCCACTCTTCATCACGGTGCATGGGCCTCTCATTATCGCGGCCTCTCTTGTTGCGGAGCACAGACTCCAGACGCGCAGGCTCAGTAATTCTGGCTCATAGGCCTAGTTGCTCCACGCATGTGGGATCTTCCCAGATCAGGGCTCGAACCCGTGTCCCCTGCATTGGCAGGCAGATTCTCAACCACTGCGCCACCAGGGAAGCCCTGTTGGAAGATTTTTAATCACAGTTTCAATTTCATTACTTGTGATTGGTCCATTCATATTTTCTACTTCTTCCTGGTTCAGTCTTGGAAGGTTATGCTTTTCTAAGAATTTGTCCATTTCTTCCAGGTTGTCCAATTTATTGGCATAGAGTTGCTTGTAGTAGTCTCTTAGGATGCTCTGCATTTCTGCGGTGTCTGTTGTAACTTCTCCTTTTTCATTTCTGATTTTATTGATTTGAGTCCTCTCCCTCTTTTTCTTGATGAGTCTGGCTAATGGTCTATCAATTTTGTTTATCTTCTCAAAGAACCAGCTTTTAGTTTTATTGATCTTTGCTATTGTTTTCTTTGTTTCCATTTCATTTATTTCTGCTCTGATCTTTATCATCTCTTTCCTTCTGCTAACTTTGGGTTTTGTTTGTTCTTCTTTCTCTAGTTCCTTTAGGTATAAGGTTAGATTGTTTATTTGAGATTTTTCTTGTTTCTTTAGGTAGGCTTGTATAGCTATAATCTTCCCTCTTAGAACTGCTTTTGCTGCATGCCATAGGTTTTGGATCGTCGTGTTTTCATTGTCATTTGTTTCTAGGTATTTTTTGATTTCCTCTTTGATTTCTTCAGTGATCTCTTGCTTATGTAGTAACGTATTGTTTAGCCTCCATGTGTTTCTCTTTTTTACATTTTTTCCCCTGTAATTCATTTCTAATCTCATAGTGTTGTGGTCAGAAAAGATGCTTGATATGATTTCAATTTTCTTAAATTTACTGAGGCTTGATTTGTGACCCAAGATGTGATCTATCCTGGAGAATGTTCCGTGCACACTTGAGAAGAAAGTGTAATCTGCTGTTTTTGGATGGAATGTCCTATAAATATCCATTAAATCTATCTGGTCTATTGTGTCATTTAAAGCTTCTGTTTCCTTAATAATTTTCATTTTGGATGATCTGTCCATTGGTGTAAGTGAGGTGTTAAATTCCCTCACTATTATTGTGTTACTGTCGATTTCCTCTTTTATAGCTGTTAGCAATTGCCTTATGTACTGAGGTGCTCCTACGTTGGGTGCATATATATTTATAATTGTTATATCTTCTTCTTGGATTGATCCCTTGATCATTATGTGGTGTCCTTCCTTGTCTCTTGTAACATTCTTTATTTTAAAATCTATTTTATCTGATATGAGTATTGCTACTCCAGCTTTCTTTTGATTTCCATTTGCATGGAATATCTTTTTTCCATCCCCTCACTTTCAATCTGTATGTGTCCCTAGGTCTGAAGTGGGTCTCTTGTAGACAGCATATATATGGGTCTTGTTGTTTAATCCATTCAGCAAGCCTGCGTCTTTCAGTTGGAGCATTTAATCCATTCACGTTTAAGGTAATTATCAATATGTATGTTCCTGTGACCATTTTCTTAATTGTTTTGGGTTTGTTTTTGTAGGTCCTTTTCTTCTCTTGTGTTTCCCACTTAGAGAAGTCCCTTTAGCATTTGTTGTAGAGCTGGTTTGGTGGTGCTGAATTCTTTTAGCTTTTGCTTCTCTGTAAAGCTTTTGATTTCTCCATCGAATCTGAATGAGATCCTTGCTGGGTAGAGTAATCTTGGTTATAGGTTCTTTCCTTTCATCACTTTAAGTATGTCATGCCACTCCCTTCTGGCTTGCAGAGTTTCTGCTGAGAAATCAGATGTTAACCTTATGGGAGTTCCCTTGTATGTTATTTGTCATTTTTCCCTTGCTGCTTTCAATAATTTTTCTTTGTCTTTAATTTTTGCCAATTTGATTACTATGTGTCTCGGCGTGTTTCTCCTTGGGTTTATCCTGTATAGGACTCGCTCCGCTTCCTGGACTTGGGTGGCTATTTCCTTTCCCATGTTACAGAAGTTTTCGACTATAATCTCTTCAAATATTTTCTCGGATCCTTTCTCTCTCTCTTCTCCTTCTGGGACCTCTATAATGCGAATGTTGTTGCATTTAATGTTGTCCCAGAGGTCTCTTAGACTGTCTTCATTTCTTTTCATTCTTTTTTCTTTTTTCTGTTCTGCAGCAGAGAATTCCACCATTCTGTCCTCCAGGTCACTTATCTGTTCTTCTGCCTCAGTTATTCTGCTATTGATTCCTTCTAGTGTAGTTTTTATTTCAGTTATTGTATTGTTCATCTCTGTTTGTTTGTTCTTTAATTCTTCTAGGTCTTTGTTAAACATTTCTTGCATCTTCTCGATCTTTGCCTCCATTGTTTTTCCGAGGTCCTGTATCATCTTCACTATCATTATTCTGAATTCTTTTTCTGGAAGGTTGCCTATCTCCACTTCATTTAGTTGTTTTTCTGGGGTGTTATCTTGTTCCTTCATCTGGTACATAGCCCTCTGCCTTTTCATCTTGTCTGTCTTTCTGTGAATGTGGTTTTAGTTTCACAGGCTGCAGGGTTGTAGTTCTTCTTGCTTCTGCTGTCTACCCTCTGGTGGATGAGGCTATCCTACAATTATATTTTAACCAGAAAAAAAGAAATTAAAAAAATGTTATGAATAGCTTTCATAATTTCTGATCCAAATTAAACCCTAAGTTACACAGCAATTTTCCTGTCTACATTATCACTACTTGTATTCATTTCCTGAAGAAATACTCAAGTGGCCTCCTTTTTAAAATATGAAAATAACATGATGTCTTCAACTTTCTAGAAAGAACCTAAAAAAAATGTAATATATTTTTGATCATGTCCTCCAGGGTAGATTGATAGATAGGTATATAGATAGATAGAGGAGCTGAGAAAATATATGTATAATTTGACAGACTCTAATTTCTCTTAAATGTTTATTATAGCTGGTTTATAAGCACACATGGGTCCAAGAATTCAATTTTTGTATATGTTTTGATCTGATGGACCAAACTGAATAAATGTTACAAAATTATTTATATGTATTCATAATTATATAATGTAGCATATGAAAGATTTGACAAACAAAATAGTATATTGTGTGGAAATAAGGAGAAGCGGAAAAGACTTAGCAACAGGGAAAAATATAAAAAAGGGAGCTTATTTTGTTAATTTTTTTTTTTGGTCCAGCTATCTTTATAAGAAATATTACTTAATAGTACGTATAAACATTTAAGTAGATTTAGGAAATAATACAATTTATATTTCCAGGTGAAAAATATTAATAGAAAACTCTTTAAAATTAAACTTAATTTTAATGTATATTTATTGACATATAAATATATCTATTTTAATTGGAAATCATTAACTAATGACAATAGTTACAAATGCTTTGTATAAATACCTTTGACTTCATTTAGTCTTTTAGGTATCTACATTTGTTTTATCTCATTCATCATCACACATTTAAGATATTTTCTGTCTTGTAAACTATTTTATAATTATATATTTAATGATATTCTAATTATTGGTGTATAATTTATTTATTTTATTTTATTTTTTTGGCTGTGTTGGGTCTTCGGTTCACGCGAGGGCTTTCTCTAGTTGAGGCAAGTGGGGGCCACTCTTCATCGCGGTGCGGGGACCGCTCTTCATCGCGGTGCGCGGGCCTCTCACCATCGCGGCCCCCCCCGTCGCGGGGCACAGGCTCCAGACGCGCAGGCTCAGCAGCCGTGGCCCACGGGCCCAGCCGCTCCGCGGCATGCGGGATCCTCCCAGACCAGGGCTCAAACCCGTGTCCCCTGCACTAGCAGGCAGACTCTCAACCACTGCGCCACCAGGGAAGCCCAAGGTGTATAATTAATTTTAGAAAATTTAAGAAGAAAATATGTAAGAATGAAGGATTAAATACTCACTCATAATTTTTCCTAGAAAAATAATAATTGTTAACAAGATAAAATAGTTTTCCAGACATTTAGTGTGACTCCATTTCTTTCTCTAGCTGCTTGAATTTTATTTAAGTATACATATATAATATATTCAGTTATGGATATAGATATTTTATTACTTGAGAACTTGGAGATGATCTTCTCAGTCCCTCAAACTACTTTGTTCTCCTTACAGCACATGTTAAACAGCAGAGAATCCCCTGTCATTTTAAAGCTGTGGAGTGATATTATCTGATTCACATTTTTATAAGATCTGTTCATCTGACCAACGAAAAATACACTGAAGGAGCCCATGCAGGCAAGAACAGAAACCAATAAGGAAGCAAATTGCATTAGACCAAGTGAGGCATCATTTTGCTTTAGACTGGCATGTGACCCTTGACATCTTTTATTTGTCTGTCTCTGATGGTACTAGTGCCGATTCCAGAAACACTGATCATTTGTCCCTGTTGAATCAGCTACCACTTTCTTTATGGACAAAATCTCCAAGTGATGTTGGCAAAATTCACAATGCATCTCACATCAAAATTCAAATAGACTCTTCAAAACCTCTTCTCAGAATTGATCAATACCCTATTAGTGAAAAAAGCCCTTCAAGGTGTAAAACCCATAATAGATTACAAGGCTTGAGGTCTCATTAGCCCCTGTACTAGTCCCTGTAACACTCTCATTTTACCTGTGAGAAAACCTAATAGCCAACAGTGGAGGTTTGTCCAGGGCATCCCAGCAGTAAACAACATTATTGTCCCTCGACGTTCTGTTGTTCCTAACCCTCATATGTTACTAACACTCATTCACACTGGAAGTAAATTCTTTACTGTAAATGATTTATGCAGTGCATTCTTTAGTATTCCAGTTGATGAAGCTAGCCAATACCTTTTGCCTTCACTCAGGAAGAGAAATAATTCACCTGGACATAATGCCTCAGGGCTTTATTGAGAGTCGTTTTTATTTCTCACAAATCCTGAAAGCTGATCTGGATGACATAAAGTTTTCTTGTGGTCTACTTTGTGGCCATTTCTGGATAATTTGCTTCTTTGTTCTCCTTCTCAAGCCTCCTCACAGGAAGGCAGCATCCTCTTTCTAAAGCTTTTACCTTAACAGAACATAAGTTCACAACAACAACAACAAAAAATGCAGTTTGCCAAAACCAGGTTTGATATTTAGGGCATCTGATATCAGAACAAGGTCTAAACCAAGATCCAGATAGACTTCATGGTGTCCGAAGTTTCTCAAAATCCCAAACTAAGTGCCGAACACAAGGTTTTCTTGGGCCAGTTGGTTATTGCTGAAATTGGATTCCAGTATTTTCTCTTATGGCCAAAACCTGTGTATGTTTTACTCAATGATAACAACCTTGATCCAGTTTTATGGGGAGAACCCAACGACATAGCCTTCAAGGCTTTAAAGGAGAGTTTGATAAGCCCAATTGCATTTGGATATCCCAATTATCAGATTCTTTTTTCTTTTTTGTATATAAAAAAGAAGGGAATGCCCTTGGTGTCGTCACCTAAAAACACAGAGACCACCATGGACCCATAGGTTGTTACAGCCAGCAACTGGACACTGTGGCATGGGGATATCCCCCCTTGCCTTAGAGCCATTACTACCACTGCCCTTTTGATTAAGGCCACCAAAAAAACCATTGTGGAACTCCTTTAGCCATTTTTGTATCTCTTGCAGTAGAAGCTCTCCTGAATCCTTATCACACTCAACGTTTCTCAGCCAGCCACCTCACCTCCTATGAAATCCTTTTGTTAACTGTGCCACACATAACTCTTTCAAGTTGTAATAATTTGAACCCAACCACTCTTCTCCCCTTCATCACCGACAAAGTCCCTCATGGTTGTTTAATGTGATGGACCACCTCTTGACTCCTTATAATGATCTGCAGAAAATTCTACTGGGTAACATAACTTTCTGCTGTTTAAGCTACTCAATCTGTGGTACTTTGTTATGGCATCCCTAGCAACAAAATACACATGCCATATAGCAATTCTTAACCCCATCAAACTTGATATTATCTCTCCCATCTTTGAATCTTGATACTCATGTCATGTCCTACCTTTACTATGGTAATTATAGTTATTTAAAATAAGCTGTGTTATCGACCTACAATTTAAAGAGATTTCACTTTCTATTAATTTTCATAAGTAAAACAAAATATTAAATACATTAATTAGAAAGTTCTACTGCTTACAAATAGTAATTTTCAATCATTTTCACATACTAATAATATCAAGTTGCTCCTTTCAACTATGAATTTCATTCAACAGAAGTAACAATGTGCTTTACTGGAGACTACTAAAATTCGACACCTTTTCTTTTCTGAAGGAGCTTAAAGCCTAGTTATTGGGTCAGACAGAGTAACCACTAGAGCCACCATTTTCTTTGTGTACTGTTGAAGCACTTTGCCTTTGTCCTTAACCTATTTCTCCAAATTGTGAAATACCGAGAAAGAATCAATGAAAAGATGAATCCCACTCAATGGCCCAACAGACTTCCAGACAGACCTTTTGTCTTCCTAGAGGTGAGAAGTAAGCTGTACTACTGTTGGGTTAGTCAGCCACACAGACAAATGAGCTAATTTCTGAAACAAGACCTGAGAACTACATATTTTATAATAATTCTATATTCATGTAAGTGAAGTTATTTAATCAGTTTGCCAGAAATGATTCAGGATGACAGATCAAAATAATTCAATTCACCACATGACCAAACTGGAGTATGCTAATTTGCATACTCCAGGAAGATAATTATTTTTATATACAATTGATGATGAATTTATATTATTTAAAAACTCTTGGCAGATTTTTCAAAAAGTGGTTTGGTTCTATTTTTTAAAAAACAATATTCAACTGAGACTTTTATATTCTGTCTTTTTAAATAATGAAGTCTTGAATTGTATGTTAAAATTAATATTCAGAGAGAAAGAGATAACCTAATGAGTTATAGAAGAGGTTAGAAAAAGGTTGTAACTAAATAATTTTTGTTTGGAATATGCTGACTTGTGTGTAATTAAAATCTCACCCATTGTATTCCATTAATCTAGTTTCTTGGATATAATTGTACTTATGATGATTTAACAGTATTTAATTATTACTTGTATATAAGACCTATACATATACATTTGTTTGTTTTTACACAATTAATCTGAAGTGAATTGGTGTTAGTGGTGATCTTTTTTTAAAAAATCTGTATTTATAAATAAAATAAAAGCTTGCTGCTCTCCCAAATTATAGTACAGGCATAATCCTCAACAATAAACCCCACTGATTGAAAAAATTAATTTTGCTATTAAACATATTCTTAGAAACATGCCATAAAATGGGGACTATAGCAAAATTACTTCAGGAAAATATGAATGTAAGCTTCTCTACTTGTAAAATAAGAGAGATGGAAAAGGCAAACTCAAAAAATCATTGTTTAAAATCTTAAGATTCGCCAAGGTTAAAAAAAGAATACACACACAAACACACACACACAACACAATTTATAATATCACTCAAACTTTAATATAAAAATATTCTATGATTGTGTATAACACATGATTGTGTATAATAAACACAAACTTTAATATAAACATATTCTATGATTGTGTATAAGTATGCACATGATTGTGTATAAGAAACACAAGGCATTTCTCTGTTTAAATATATTGGAAACAACATTAACTATATATATTACTACATTTTAAGAATGGCAATTTTAGAAGTTTATTTCATCACTTTTTAAGTTTTTATGATTTTCTTTTCAAAGTATGTATGTTCCATAAAATTAAATAACCAGAGGAAGAATTTACAATAATATATTTTAGGAATTTGATAAGTATGTATCATCTTAGCAAAAAAAAAAAAAAAAGTGACAAAGACACCCATTGTCTTTCATAATGTAGAATGGCATGTCTCTTGTGAAACTATCGCTTATTTTGTGACTTGCCAAAATATTTTTGCTTCCCAATGTGTATAATTTAGTATCTCACCAAAAAGTAATTATAATCTGGTGTACTATTGTGCACTAAAATAATAAAGGAACACTTTCAAAGAAATTTTTAAAGTGATAATTACAGTATTGAGAGAGGACTATGACATTTCACACTGAACTCTTAAGGTGCTGTATATAAAGATGCCAATCCCCCTACCTTTCTCTTTTGAAATCATGTGCTGGAGATTATTTTCTCTTGTAACATAATCCCTAGATAGAAGTCAGTTGATGCTGATACAAAAAAGGACACATTTTAGCGTTGTTGAAGGCTTATCTGAGCTCCATAAATCCTAGTGCTTCACCTGATGTCAAATGTCAGATGCGGCGTGTTTTATTGAGCACAGTATGGTTTAAAGAGCAGTTGTGAAATGATTATTTAGTAGGTATGTGTGTAGCCTGGAAAAAAATACAGAACGCAGTAGCTTGATCATAAAATATTGCTGTCGATACTTTTGACATCCAGGGGCATAGAGAGGAGATTGTGTTTTGAAGAAGAGTAAGATTTTCGCATTGCAGCTGTTCTTCAGACCTAATATTCTGCTATTTCTTGTCATCTCCTAAATGTAAATATACTGTAAAAATGTAAAGCCAAGTTGTAGAATTTAAGGCCACATAGATATATGGTTGAAAATTTCAAGGCTAAATATAAACTTAATTTTCTTACATTAGTTGAATTTAAGGATTTTTTTTTAATGGAGTGAAATTAATTAAACTATCAGGAGAATTATTTCTTGTTTTTGAAAATAACTGACTAATAGAAATAAACTATTTGGCCCTTTGGAAAAATTGTTTTCTGTGGGTAGCACCTACATGGGGTGAAAAAGAAGAGATTTATAAGATGCTTTTTAGAAATAGAGTTTTTACTTTGGGAACAGTTCCAGAAATTTTGACAGAAAAAAAAAAAAAAAGATAATAATAGCACTTTGAACACAATATTTTGGATAGTAAGATGATTTGTATTATATGTATATATAATGAAATACAACTCATCTCTCACAGCCTTTTTAATTTCTTCATCATAAAACATCACTTTTTAATAATTAGTTGAATTTTAAAATATCTCTCTACCCAGACAGACCACAAATTTTTTAAAAATATCAAATATGTTTGTGTTGTTCATGCCGTAATTTCGGAAACCAAGCAAAATATGTAATATAGAGTATGGACTCAATTCTTATTGCTTGACTGGCACACCAATGAGTCTAAAATGCACTTCTTTCTAAAATAATTAGTTAATTTTTTAGTTAATAGAAGAAATACCAATTTCTTTAAAAAAAGATAAACATAGTTTTATGAAAATTATTTTATTTGAAATACGTGAGCAAAAGCAAATGGAATATTTAAAAAATTATCAGAGCAGCAAACCTTTCACATATCTAGCTCTCTAAAGAGTAAATAACTTTGGACCTAATTTCAAGGGAATTTTTCATCCCTTAGTAATAAAATATTAAACAAACAGAAAAGTCATAGTGCAGAAAATAATTACGGTTTTCAAAGCATTTATCAATATCATATATATGTGTGAGATTATTTTAGTTTTTCAGTGTTATGTTGTCTATCAGTTGTTTATTTTTATTTTTATAATATTTCTATTTTTTGTTGTACAAGCACTAATTTTTTTCTTGAGTATAGAGTGCCATCTAAATTCTTACATTATTTACACAGTTCCTGACAGTGAAATGAAAGAAATCGGCCTATTATTAATAATTATATTAATAATTACATTATTATTATTAATATTTAATATTATTGTTATTAAGAATAACGTTTTCTAAAAGAACATAAGTATGCTGTTTATCTATTGGCTTATCTCTATAGCTACCAAAAATATTCTTTGGGAATTTATTCTATTTTGTTTTGGGGACCAAAACCAGCATTAAATTATGCGATGAAATTAGGAAAAAAATAGCCTAGTACTTTTATTTTAGAATATTTGCACTATTTTACTATTGACCATAAAACACTAACTCCTGTTGTAGTTTACATTTTTCCTTGAATTTTTTTTGAAATATAATTTTAGTCTTGGTAATTTTTTAATTTTTTCTTCTCTGTCCATCCCAAGTTCTACTCATTATATTCAACTATAAGTTATTTTTCTTTTATTATTTCAACTTTCTATAGAAATATCTCATCACATATATATACACACATATATATATTCAGTTTAAAATATGTATTGATTGATGTTTCATTCATTAAATATTATGAACCTATAGCATGAAAGATGTTGGACTAAGTTGAATATTTATATTGGTCTAATATCAATACTAGGTTAGATAGGGAATTTTTCCCCATGTCATTCACTCAGTATGAAACAGTTGCTAATTATTTGTTGAGCCCTTATGAAGTGTTTTGATAACTGAAGACACAGTAGTGAACATGACATGATATCACTAACCTCATGATATGTGTATGTGTAAGGTGCAGAAAGGAATTAAAAGTAGAGTAAAGAGACAGTGAAGGATGGCTAAAGTAGTTAGTTTAGATAAAGTGATCAGAGGACACATTTGAGCAGAGATATGAAACAATAGATAAGTACATTTAAGTGGTAAGACAGTAAACTTAGTAAAGATTGATCTTTTAGATAGACTATGTAGCAAGCACAGAGGCCTGATTCTTATTTGAAAAACAACATTACAAATAGTTTTTAAAAGAAAATATCACCAATATTAATATTAAGTGGCACATCTATGAGTCTTTTTAACCTTGTCAAAAATCAAGGTTCTTGATTCTTTTATGTAAAACTATGCTTCTTAATCATTTTTTTATCAAAGATTCTTTTAAAAATCCTATTTTATCATGGCCTTTCCTCTCTAGAGTGTCCATGTGTTCATTTATACATTATTCTCCTTATAGTATGGAGGGGATGTAGTCAAAACCCTGACTGTCAGACATAGTCACCAAGTTAGAAATTCCTTTTATTCAACTGAAGCAGAAAATGTTTTTAAGATTTTCCTTGTTTTTTGAAATATTTAGTTTTAAAGCATCCATGATAACAAATGCTACTCATATAATCTAAGTGTAAGTAGTCCTTTTAGTTTTTAGAGATCTTCAAATATTCTTGCATTTTATTGACACTACTGCCATATTCATTTACTCATGAACTTCTATATGCAGGCCTCTTTGTGATGTGCAAAGAAAAATGCAACATTGAAGTCAAGAGAAGCTTTTGCAATAAGGAGTTCATGTGCAGCTTCAGTGTATCACATTGAATATTATTATATTTCAGTGTGCTTAGCCTCAAATTTTCTAGGAGGGCTTTTTCTCCCAAATGGATTCACCATCCCATGACATGAACTTATAAAATATCAATAGAGCAAAGTTTCTAGAAATCTATCATCTTATAGATCTTTCTTTCACAAGTGCAAGTTTTACCGATTGCCAGATTTATATCCTTCTGTTCCCTTGTAAATGAGTCCAGAGGGAAATCTCTCAAAGCAATATCTTTTAGAGTTTCTCGTTATTCTTTTATCAGGCATAAGAACTTAATTAATTAGATGCATGTTTATGTGTATCATATTTAATGCACCATTCACTTATTCATATACACAGACATCCAGGAATGTTTGCTGTTTCTTTTGTCACACTATTCCATCTGAGTAGACTAATGGACAGATAACTCAGTTGTCTGGAGAAGTTTTTGCATTTTTAACCAACATTTTTAATACATTATAATGTATCAAGCATTGAGCTAGATTTGGGGAATATACTGATAAATATAAAATAATGAAATAGTTCACAGACCTTTGGGAACTGCAGTATATTTGTGAGATAGAGAAGAGCCCAAAGACGACTATACAAAGTATTATGGGAATAACAGGAATGTTATAATGGTTATCCTTCTCACTTCATATTTGACTAAGTATGTTTAATTAATGGGACTGCACTTGGAGTGCTAGACAAAAGGGAATTTCTTTGCCAAGCTTAGCCATACAGCTCTCCCACTGGGCATGTGATCCTCAGTCTCTCTCAGTATCTACCACACAGCAGAATATTTGGAATTAGGTTCATAATCCAAAAAGTGGAATATTTTATATAACTGCCTTTACATACGAAGAGCAGGGGCTACTCTTCGTTGCGGTGCACAGTCTTCTCTTGTTGTGGAGCACGGGCTCTAGGCGCATGGGCTTCAGTAGTTGTGGCACGCAGGCTCAGTAGTTGTGGCACACGGGCTCTAGAGTGCAGGCTCAGTAGTTGCGGCGCATGGGCTTAGTTGCTCTGTGGCATGCGGGATCTTCCCGGACCAGGTTTAGAACCCGTGTCCCCTGCATTGGCAGGCGGATTCTTAACCACCATGCCACCAGGGAAGCCCTAATATAGGATTGTTCATCTGCATGCCAAACCATTTCCATGATGATTCACTCTGTCTTATTCTTGACTTATGAAGAAATTTCTGACATCAGCAGTGTTGTCTGCTGTTTTTTATTTGCTTCCATTTAACTCTACATATATATAATAGTAGATAAAATATATTCATTTCAAAAAGGGTTGTTAAAAATTTATAAAGTACTACATTAAGCATATAGAAGTGAAAATAGAACTGAACTGTAAACTAGATTCTAGATTGTAATCCTAAACTTGCCATTAATCAATGGTTTTTGACCTTTGTTACATTATTTACACTGTTTCCACATATATTACTAAAATATTGAGTTAAATAGAGTCTAAAGTCCAATGCCTTTCTAAAAATTTTGGCTTCTTTATATAACAGGTTTAAAGTTAATATTTATTTGTATAGGTATCACAACAGTTTATACCTGCAATATTTACTTATTTGTGCTGATATAAGACTGTGTATGAACTGTAGTAGATGAGAAGGGAAGAAAAAAGAAACAGTTGATTGCAAAACCAATTTGTTCATTCTGTGAGGGAGAAATGCCTTAATTGTTGCTATCAGAAATACAATTCCAAATTGTCAATGGAGCACCCTTAGATCTAGTACCATATTTTTATTATACCTTTGGACTTTCTGATAGACCAAAAACATCTTAAAGGCAATTTGTGACTTATGAATATAAGTTATTTTGGCTACTTAACAAATCTGTTTCATTCCTTGGAATCTGATATGTTGATTTTTATTATTTTAATTATTTACTTAGAGATTCTTGAAAGATAGAAGTTTTTAAAAGCTGGATGAGGAGAATCTTAGGCCATCTGTGTTTGCTAATTGACTTTACCCAAAGGAAAATTTAACTTGTGTGTATCTCATGACTGGAGGTGGTTTAAAATTTGGAGCATAGCACCCTCCAAAGTTAGGCTTCTATTCTCCTGAAGAAATTGAGAGATGGGGCATTATCTGTCTTGTTGATGACATTACAATGCGATGGTTCCTGTGTGCTTCAGAAAGATATTCCTGGGTTGTAAAAACTTGCAAAAGGATTTTAAGAAGATTTACATCTCAAAGGATCAAAGTTTTTTTGAAGCAGATGCTCTAGAAAAAGGCAAGAGATGTGCTAAAGATCAGGAAGAAGACTGTCTAAAGTTTAGTTAAGCTGAGGGGAAGTTTAAGATGTTCTTGGTCAATATCCATGGGCTTTCTTATATGGACTTAGAAATAGGGTCTTACCAGCTAATTTTCTCTAACTCTTTCCTCAAATTTGCCATGTTTATATGTCAACTTAATAATATATTTGTTGATGGAATCATGTTTAACTTAGAACATGAAGATAAATGTGAATAGCCAAGCTATTTGATGACACACACTGACTTACTTTTCTGCCAGTATAATAATGAATAGCCTTTCAATGCATGGTTTTGTTACTAAATGACCACTTGTCATTGCATAAAATAACAAGTCCTAGGGTAGTAGCTACTAAGCAGTGATTAAAGTGGCATAGTTCTTCTAGATTCTTTTAGAACTATCAGGTTCTTTGGGATTAATTATATTTGAAATGTCACCAAGACAAACTGAGTTCAAAAACACTGATTTGTTGTGCCTAAAAAATCAGAATTCACGTGGGGAATTTTAGAAAATTCTCTTATTTAGCAATAATTATAGTTATACAAAATTAATAGATAGGTAGCTTTCAATTATAACAACTTCCAAAAACAAATATTATTCATACTCCTTCATTATTTCACTATTTTGAGAGTATGTTTGGAAATTTTTAGAAGATATATTATATTTTTAGGCTGTTGACCTTAAGCAAATAGACTACTAGTTATTTCTCCAACAAAAATGGTTATATTCGGGATCATTACAGAATTACAATTCAGAGTCTTCAACCATGGCAAGCCACATGCAAGTCCCCACCCGGCATGGCGAGGGGAACTCTTTTGAAGAGAGGAAAAAGAAGTTGGGAGGGCTATGGTTTAAAAAAAAAAAAATACACTAGAGGAATTGAGAGTTTGATAAATAGTGGCTCTTCATTGGCTGAGTTGTGATAGTCTCCCATTGGCTGAGTTCTTGCCAGGCAAAAAGAGGAAGTCTTTCTCTTTCCTATTGGTCTCTGCTGTTGTCATGAGGCCTAAAATCTCTAAGCTCTCCCTTACGGCCACCTGACTCAATTTAAATTAAGAATTCTGTTTATTATTTTTTACACTTTCCCCTTTTGATCAAGATCTTTCTCTGAAAGAATCACTGATCAGTAGTTAGGTTTTCAGATTTCAACGGCTTTCTGGTCCTTAATGCCAGGAAGGACTTTTCCTGGTTGTAGTGTCCCATATCAGAGGGAAAGTGCACAGATTGGAAACCTATTAAGGTAACATCTGAATAACAAGGAGGGGAGTGGGGGAACCCTCAGACACTTTTTATCTAAAGTTCATATATTATCAAGATCACAGACATTGGGGATCATGTAAAGCATTATGTCAGCATGAAAGGTTTGGCAGACAAACTTCCAACAGGCCTGGTCCAGATATCTTGGAAAGGCTGTCTCATCAAATGTCATAGGCTTTAATTCTGGGAAATCTTTACTTTTGGGTCAGCAGATGATACGCAGGTCCAGTCAAGGTTTGGTTCTTTGATTATGTGTGTCATGTGAATCCAAGAGTCTATTCCTTGGAGTTCGGTGCACAAAGGTTGGTTAGTAGTAGCTAATAGAGACCTTTCCAGTAAAGTTGAATAAGTTGGAGGTAACTGTTTCAACTGACAAAATCTTCAGGTTGCCAGGTGTGATGTTTAAGATCTTCATGTCCCAAGAATGTACTGTGAAAAGATTGCTCTACCAAAACATGGTTATTTTTAATAGAAGCAATTAGGCCTTTGTAATATTGGGGTATCTCTGTTTCTATCTGTTGTGGGTCAAAGGAAGCAAGAGTCAAGTGCAATATCATCCTGGGTGAGAGTTTATGTGTTTCAAGCGGGGCGGATCTGAAATTTAGAAGAACCAAAGGCAGTGCTTCTGCCGAAGGTATTAGGAAGCCCTCTACAAAAATTTGCCACTTGTGCCTTAATAATGCACTTGTGTGTTCCACTAAATCATAGGATGGAGGGTGGCAAGTGCAGTGAAAGTGTAAAACGGGCCAAACAATTCAGACTTGTTGAAGTGCCTGACCAGTAAAACGGGTTCCTCGATCACTGTGAAGTTTGATAGGAGTTCTTAATGTAGAGAAAATCTTTCCCAAAAGGACTTTAGCTGTAGAAAAGGCAGTAGCTTGTCTGCAAGAAAGGCTTCAGTCCAGCATGAAAACATTCAGAAGAAAACTAAAACATATTTATATCCATAAGATGAAGAAAGTTGTATGAAATCGAATTGCCAGACCTCAAATGGTCCATTATGCAATTTAAAATGTCCAGAAACAGTACAAATAGGCCTCCCCGGATTGTATTTTGGACAAGTGGGAAAATGAGGTAGGCACTTTTTGTAGTCTTGTTAATGTTTCCCCACCACTACTGATTCATGAATGCTATCATTTTATCAGTAGACCAATGGCTTAATGCATGCATAGTGGTGAGGAGTGGAGATTTTAATCTCTGGTAGGACTGAGCTATTATTTGGTTTCAGACAGAGCTTCCCCTTTTTATCAAACCAACAATTGTTGAATTTCCAATCTTGTTTTTCCTCTTCTGAGGCCAATTGTTGGGTTTCTCTAATCAGTTTTTTTTTTTTTTTCCCCTAAGTTGTCATTTGGGAAAATATTCGTTTAGACTATTATCGAGGATTGGCTGCTGTTGGCTCCTTTAAGGGAAGCATTTCTCATGGAAATGTCAGCAACATGGTTTCCCTCAGCCTCCACAGAGTCAAGTTTATGATGCCCTAGAGTCTTAATCATAGCTAAAGCACCAGGTAAACATATTGCATCGAATAATTCCTAAACATAGGGGCCATTTTTAGTTTGATTTCTGCTGGAAATAAGGAAGGCCCATTGCTTCCACAACATTGCAAAATCATGAGCTAGTCCAAAAGCATATTTACGTCAGTATAAGTATTGGCAGTTTTGTCCTTGGATACAGTAAAAGCCCATGTAAGAGCATATATTCAGCCTGTTGGGTTGAAGTAGCCGTGGGTAAAGATGCTGCCTCAACAACATCAAAAGGAGTTGCAATAACAAATCCAGCACAATATTTATCATTGTCTCTTTTGAATAGAAACCATCAGTGGACCGTGAGAAGTCAGTGTTACCCAAAAGAATTATCTGCAGATTATCACCAGGAGTCAGAAAGTGATCCGTCAGTGTTAGCAGCATGAGAAAGTTTGTCATAGACAGAGAGGAGACAAGTAGCAGGGTTAAGGTTATTACAACATATAAAAGAGTCATGAGGAGCAGTTAACAAAAGGACTTCATAGGAAGTGAGATGGCTGACTGAGAAATGTTGAGTGTGATGAGAATTCAGGAGGGCTTCTACTGCATGAGATGTAAAAAATGGTTAAAAGGGATCCCACAATGCTTTTTTTGGTACCCTTAACCAAAGGGCAGTCTCCATAATGGCTCTAAAAGAAGAGGGGTATCCCTGTGCTGCAGGATCCAGTTTCTGTCAATGTTACCCTATGGATGATGGTGTTCCCCATGTTTTTGCATGCGTACCTTAAGGACATTCCCTTCCTTTTCATATACATGAAGGGAAAAGAAAATCTGATAATTGGGATGTCCCAGGTGAGTGGGTTCATCAAAGCTCCTTTGAGGCCTGAAGACTATTCTTCCCATAACACTGGGTCAGTGTTGTTATTGTTAAGTAAACATACAGAGACTTGGCCATAAGAGAGAAACTGGGAATTCAGTTTCAGTGATTACCAACTAGCCCAAGAAAACCTTGCAGTTGGCTCTGGTTTGAGATTTGGGAAACTTAGGACACAGTATAGACTATCTGGATCTCAGTGTAGCTCCTGTTCTGATATCAGATGCCCTAAATATCAACCCTGGGTTTGGGCAAGCTCCAGTTTTTTTTGGTGACCTTATGTTCCTTTAAGACTAAACACTTTAGCAAGCAGATGTTGTCTTCCAGTGAGGGGGCTTGAGAAACATTTTAAAATCAACACATAAAATATCTAGGAATAAACCTACCTAAGGAGACAAAACACCTGTATGCAGAAAACTATAAGACAATGATGAAAGCAACTAGAGATGATAAAAACAGATGGAGAGATATACCATGTTCTTGGATTGGAAGAATCAACATTGTGAAAATGACTATACTACCCAAAACAATCTACAGATTCAGTGCAATCCCTATCAAACTACCAATGGCATTTTTCACAGAACTAGAACAAAAAATTTCACAATTTGTATGGAAACACAAAAGACCCTGAATAGCCAAAGCAATCCTGAGAAAGAAAAACGGAGCTGGAGGAATCAAGCACCCTGACTTCAGACTATACTGCAAAGCTACAGTAATCAAGACAGTATGGTACTGGCACAAAAACAGAAATATAGATCAAAGGAACAGGATAGAAAGCCCAAAGATAAACCCACGCACATATGGTCACCTTATGTTTGATAAAAGAAGCAAGAATATACAATGGAGAAAAGACAGCCTCTTCAATAAGTGGTGCTGGGAAAACTGGACAGCTACATGTAAAAGAATGAAATTAGAACACTCCTTAACACCATACACCAAAAAAAAACTCAAAATGGATTAAAGACCTAAATGTAAGGCCAGGCACTATCAAACTCTTAGAGGAAAACATAGGCAGAACACTCTATGACATAAATCACAGCAAGATCCTTTTTGACCCACCTCCTAGAGAAATGGAAATAAAAACAAAAACAAATGGGACCTAATGAAACTTAAAAGCTTTCGCACAACAAAGGAAACCATAAACAAGACCAAAAGACAACCCTCAGAATGGGAGAAAATATTTGCAAATGAACCAACTGACAAAGGATTAATCTCCAAAATATACAAGCAGCTCATGCAGCTCAATATCAAAAAAACAAACAACCATTCCAAAAATGAGCAGAAGACCTAAATAGACATTTCTCCAAGAAGATATACAGATTGCCAACAAACACATGAAAGAATGCTCAACATCACTAATCATTAGAGAAATGCAAATCAAAACTACAATGAGGTATCACCTCACACAAGTCACAATAGCCATCATCAAAAAATCTACAAACAATAAATGCTGGAGAGGGTGTGGAGAAAAGGGAACCCTCTTGCATTGTTGGTGGGAATGTAAATTGATATAGCCACTATGGAGAACTGTATGGAGGTTCCTTAAAAATCTAAACATAGAACTACCATACGACCCAGCAATCCCACTACTGGGCATATACCCTGAGAAAACCATAATTCAAAAAGAGTCATGTACCACAATGTTCATTGCAGCTCTGTTTACAATAGCCAGGACATGGAAGCAACCTAAGTGTCCATCGACAGGTGAATGGATAAAGAAGATGTGGCACATATATACAATGGAATATTACTCAGCCATAAAAAGAAATGAAATTGAGTCACTTGCAGTGAGATGGATGGACCTAGAGTCTGTCATACAGAGTGAAGTAAGTCAGAAAGTGAAAAACAAATACCGTATGCTAACACATATATATGGAATCTAAAAAAAAAAGAATGGTTCTGAAGAACCTAGGGGCAGGACAGGAATAAAGACACAGACGTAGAGAATGGACTTGAGGACACGAGGAGGTGGAAAGGTAAGCTGGGATGAAGTGAGAGAGTGGCATGGACATATATACACTACCAAATGTAAAATAAATAGCTAGTGGGAAGCAGCCGCATAACACAGGGAGATCAGCTCAGTGCTTTGTGACCACCTAGAGGGTGGATAGGGAGGGTGGGAGGGAGAAGAAGAAGGAGGAGATATGGGGATATATGTATATGTATAGCTGATTCACTTTGTTATTAAGCAGAAAATAACACACCATTGTAAAACAATTATACTCCAATAAAGATGTTAAAAAAAAATCAACACGCTTTCATATGGCCTCAATAGCTGCTTTATCATTCCTATCCAAACTACTTGTATATACTACAATCCATTTTTACGTAATGACGTACATTTTCTAGTAATATCATTTCCTTGTAAAAGATTGGGTACCATAGGTGTGAATATGTTTTATATAATTATTTTGATGTTTATTCCTTGGAACATCAATAATTTTGTTTTCACACAATGAAGATATTACTTTGCCAATGTTAAATTCACAAATCAATGTAAAATTACTTTTACTTTTTTTTATATAAAGGCAAGTGTGGTCAGGTGTAGAATTCATAGTCATCTCACCTCAAGTGTAAATTGGATTCTAGCACACATATAATAAGTAAGTTCAATTTTTTCCTCAGTGATATATTTATAAATTAGGGGGAAAATACCAATTTGATGGCATCAATACAATTTTTTTATTTTCAAATTGAAAATCAGAAGAATATATTTTCCCCCATGAATATTCTAATTTTTTACTCAGTCATTAACATTAATGAAGTGACTAGTTTACTACTGTATGAGGAGGTATTATCTAATATGTCTTACATTTAATAACAATATTGAACTTATTTTAAAAGAGCTTCTTCTTTCAACTTCTTTATAACTTCTCTAAAATGTTTGATAATTTAATATCCTCATTTAAAAACTTCCCTTGGAATTTTTGGTAGACTATAACTATTTTATTGTGATAATAATAACCTCTGTATTTAGCACTCTGCCTGCACATACAACATATTAATCGAATGAATACTGCATTACTAGATGAATGAATGATAAATTGAGTTGCAGGTTGACATACAGTTAATCAAGATATAATTGAAAAAGTGATTCTCCATATTTATAAGTTTTCCAAGATTTCCTTTTACCTTCTAGATCGAGTCACTGTTTTACCTAAGGATATTTTCTACCCCTCTCCCCTTTTCCACGGTGTTTATAATAGCAAAACTTTTATTCAATTCACCTTATGACTTCCTCTCTGTAGATAAATTATTTAAATATTGACTGTACGACCCCATACGCTATAGAGTATAAAATACACTGCAGTTTGAGAGTGAGACATTGAGTAGCAGCTGTTGGAATAGAGGAATGTAAAGAGGATTAGGAATTTGGGGACCCCAGGCTAGGATAGTGGCATTGGATAAATTAAATCTAGGGATCTTGAGATTCTATAAGAAATAGAAAGAACATGCACCTTTTGAATGTGGTATATGACATTTTCTTATGGAAGGCTGAAAGTACTTTGCTGTTTTGTTGCTTCGTTTTGCTTTTCCAGTTAGAAGGCTAATTTCTGAAATTTATACAAACTAAATTTACAAAACTCTATGACACAGACAGTAAACACTTTGTTGCTCTATAAATCCTATAATTGTTAGAATTTTCTAATTTTGTGTAAGCAAAAATAAAATTTAAAAATTCAGCTAAAGTGGAACTTGATTCAAGTCATGGTCCGGACTTTGATGCAAAAGTGCTTATAATATCATCCATTTCTTTTAATATAAAGCTATTATTATGTCATAACATTATTTTGTTTTACTTTTTTTGAAGGTTGTATGGCTTTTAAAATTTACTATAAATTTATGGTCCATGTATTCTGAACTGTTATTAAATAAATCTCAGATGCCACATATTTTGGGAAAATCTCTTCAGAATATTAAGGCCCCACTTATTTGCACAAAATGCTTCCTATGTCCTGAATGCCTTATCTGTCACATAAGATTCAACTAAAGTATCATAATTCTGTAGTTGTCCCTGTGTCTATTTGACTTTGAATCCCTTCTTTGTGAATCTGCTACTTCTAGTGAGGTACTAGTTGCATAGCATGTGCACAATATATGTTTTGTAATGATTAAATCATTCTTTCTATTATTAGTCTAAAATAGCATTTGTGCCCCAATATTCTTTCTAAAAATAGGGCATTATACTCCTATATTACTCACCTGCCATTAATGACATACAGACTGGGCAAGGGGTATCTGATTGCATGTTAGAAGTACACTTTCTAAGCCAGACTCAAACAATGCCTATGAGATTTGGCATGGTCTATTTACTTCTTTGGTCTTGCAGTATTTTTTCTCCTGTTTGTGCAAAACAAACAAAAAAATACATTGGACTAAATCATTGTTACCCAAAATGTAAAAAAAAAAAGTGTTATATATTTTTGTGAGGTGTTAATGGGCATTATGCAAAAACTTCAAAAAACAATGTTTTGCCATCTAACATTATTGGAAAACACTGGATTGAATTAGTATAGACAGAGTTCTTAAGAAGGATAAAAGGCAGGCTACCTGGAGAAGGTCTGATGTGTCTTAGTGTATAGCTAGCTTCAACTGCCAGACTTACGAATGAGGCCATCTCAGATCTTCTGACCCACACAATCAGCTGCATGAGAAGAAACTAGAAGAGAAAGCAAAGAACCAGATCACAGATCATGAAAAACAATAAACTGTTATTGACTTAAGATATTAAATTTTGTGCCACTTTGTCATATTACAATAGACAACCAAAACCATGATTCTTATTAAATGCTAAAGAATGTTGAGTCTCTTACATATATCAGCTTACTTTCTCCTCACAATTACCTTCAATGGAAGTACTATTATTTTATCCCCATTTCTACATGAGAAAATAAGGCACAATGAGCTTACAACTTGTCAATGATCATCAAATTAGTAAGTGACAGAACTTGGTTTCAAACTCAGTGAGTCTATCTCTACGAATCTCTCTAAACCCCTACCAATTCTATTTCTATTAATATGAAAATTTTTATTTTATTTTCAAACTCTCATTTGGAAATCATATTGATTACAATCAGTATCACCTAAAAAATCAGAATTGTTAATCAATATTCAAAAATTTGTTATTCTTTCAAATTCATCCAATTTAAATTTTGTTGCATTCTCAAATATAAATTTATTACAGTTATAGATAGGTATTTTCTAAAAAGGTAAAATGCACTTTTAGTTATATACCAATAGAAAGATACATCTGAATGTACTTATCAGATTTTGTTGAAACAATTACCACATTCAGTAACCAAGAAATTCTTTTATTGACGTTACAATATTTGGGGCTTGATCAGATTACACATTCTATTGTAGTTATTCAACTACTACAAGTTGAATTAGAATAATGATGACCAGCAATTGAGTGCTTACTTATGTGCCAAGCTTTTGCTAAACACTTAACATGATATGTTGCTTCCTTTTAGCCCTTAGAACAACCCAAGGAGATAGAGAAAATGACTATTCCTTTTAAACTATGAGGAAAGGGTTAAATTTGGTCAACTATTACACTTGCCAACAATTTAGTCTCAACCAAAGCTGGGAAAGAAATGATAAACTGTACTGTACACAGTTGTCTCATATATCGTTTATTTAAATATGAGTCTTAAAAGCAGTTTAGCTTAAGTAAAAACAAATCCTCCTGACATGCCTTTGAGCATTTTGAGGTTTAATGATGCCTAGCGCAGCAGTGTAATTAACAGTACCCATGATATAGAACAACGCTATGCTTTGTGCTATAAACAGAAGGCTTATGCCAGATTGCTTGTCAAGGTACACATGGTATCAAAGTACACCAGGTGAAACAATCCCCCAGTACCCATGTAATGAGGTAAAGACATCTGTAACATAATTCTAGAACTTTGAATGTGAAGATTTAAAGTCTTTGTAATGGTATAGATGGAATTATCACCAACCCCAGGGACACTGTGACTAGAGATAGATCAGCCCCCAGCCATACTACACCAACGAAGAGATAAATTGTGTTTGCCTTGCACAACAAAAAAATAACACCCCCAAGGTTAATGGTAAATCTTAACTACAAACAAATATCACAATCTCAAGTGAAATATAAAGATTTCTTTCAGCATGAATGCAGTACACATTGAGAGACATCAAAATGATTATAAACCACTAATTTGATGGATAATTTTTTAAAAATAAGACTCATATAAGAAACATGTCTACCTTCAGTATTTCTAGAGAGGCTTAAATGTGCAGCAGGTAAGTGGATTTACCCATCCATGTCTAACTCATGAAAATGAGAGTCATTTTAGCTCATATTGTACAGCACATTTCTGATAACAAATAGTAATCCCCCCAGATCTGTGGGGGTACAGGCAAGGCCTCAGTGGATGCCTGAAACCAATGTATATACTATGTTTTTTCTATGCATACACAGATATTATAAAGTTTATCTATGATAAAATCTAATTATAAATTAAGCACAGTTAGAGATTATCCAAATTGCCAACATGACTACTTTTGTGCTTTGGGACCATTATTGAGTAGAATAAGGGTTATTTGAACA
Source organism: Balaenoptera musculus (assembly GCF_009873245.2). NCBI lineage: Eukaryota > Metazoa > Chordata > Mammalia > Artiodactyla > Balaenopteridae > Balaenoptera > Balaenoptera musculus. Next base: position 129,219,098 of record NC_045789.1, on the reverse strand, counting down.
CAAGCACTATGGACCACTGCAGTCAATCTGATGACCTAGATGGCTCCTGAGTGACTAATGGGGAGGGATATACTAGACAAAGGGCTGATTCATATCATGGGCTGGACAGAATGGGATGCAGCGAGATTTCATTATGCTTCTCCAAACAGCATTCAGTGTAAAACTTTTGAAATGCTTATTTCTGGAATTTTCCACTTAATATTTTCGGACTGCAATTGATTGTGTGTCACTAATACCATGGAAAGCAAAACTGCAGATGGGGGGGGACTTCTATACTAAGAATTATGCTATACTAAGAATTATAAGACCATTTACCTATTGATATATTTGGCAGGAAAAATAAATGGGATGTGTGTATATACACACACACACATATATAATTTCTTATATATATTATTTTATATATATGTATATATATATAATTTCCCGAGGGGGGGGGTGGGAAAAAAGAGAGAGAGAGTGATCAGATGCCTGTAATGTGAGTAGTGGGATACCTCATTGCTGAGGAGCCAATTCTAGACTGCTGCTAAGTGTTTTATATTTTGCAGCTTTATTGTGAGCTGGGGAAGACAGGCAAAAGCTTTCAGAAACTGATAAGTCCAGAGAATTCATCTCAAAACAGCCTCCCAAGGAAGAGAGAGAGGCAGGTGGGAGATGGCCTCAGAGCACCTCCTCCTGTCCTGGGAGGATCACACAGTCCTGCATCAGGACCCAGACTAGGGGCTGTTCAAGCCTTTGCCGACGTGGCCTGTGGGTATGTGCGAGGCTGCCAGGAAGCCATGGTGGAACAGTTCCCCACAGCCAGAGTTCCTGTGGTTTGAAGGGGACCAAGAGTGTGTAAAAAACAAATAAACAGAAACCTCAATTAAACAGAGTCTGGAGACCAGAAGGGGAGGTCTCATGCCCTGCCACCATGACAGAGCCCAACAGGAAGAAGAGGCCTCTTCTTTCCTGGCAAGGACTCAGCCAGTAAAAAGTCATGGGCTCTGTGTTTCCTATAGCCTCCCAACTGACTTTCCCTCTCTGTAAAAGTGCTCTTCCCTTGCCCTGGGGGGACTTGCATATGGCTTACCATGGTTGCAGACTCTGAATTACAGTTCTCTGCTGATCCTGAATAAACCCATCTTTGCTGGAGAACTCTCTGGCAGTCTATTTGTTTCAGTTCAGCAAGTGCCTTCCAGCTTCTGTGTCAGGTTGTCAAGCTGTGAGACATAGAGAAAGGGGAGGAGTAGGGCCTTGAAATCTGTGGGCAGTCAAACATCAGAAATGGAATCTTTCTTTTTATTATATATATACAAGGATTATATTTGGCTGGAGAGCACTGACAACCACCACTACGATTTGTTTGACTTCTTTACTAACAGAAACTCATTCCTCCAAGTCACTCAGTTATAAACTCCTATTGTTATATTCTAGGCTTTGTGATTATTAATAGCTGTAAAACCATAAAAATCCCAATTTCAAGCATCACACTGTAATTATCGCTCATCTTTCCAATTACTTTCCACTTTATCTTTTTCCAGTACTTGCACTCCAACAATATTTTGACTTCCTGAGAATCTCTAATTAATTGACTTTACCACTTTTTCCTGGCTCTTAAGCCATTTTTGCACTGTCCGTTACCAGGTAGAGTTCTTGCTCGTCCACTTTGTATTCTTCACTGCCTTTGGCCGTTTATGCACTGTCCTTGCCCCAATTTTTCTGTTAAACACATTTGGTAAAACTTTAATACCGGTCAAACCTAAGCTCTCTGTTCTTCACCTTCCCCGAAGCCACTGAATGTGCACGTATATAAAGGATAACCAATCCATACATATAAAGAATAACTGATCTCACTTGAATATGTATCTACAAAGTTTAAGCGATTCATACTTTCTTACTCTCCGAAAAACCTTTTTGCATGCCCTTGTCTCTTTTGAAACATCCAATCTTCTTCTACCTTCCTATTCTCAGCGGAAAATTCCCTTCCTCTTTTAGTGAGACAAACTTAAGCACTTAGAAAAGTTTAATTTTCTAGTCATCAAATGTAGCAATATGACTGTATCTTGACCAATACTTTCTGACTACCCTCCTGATGCCACAAAGTAACTTATTTCTTTCTGAAACCAGCCCTTTAAAACTGTATGCTGGATCCCCATTCTTTCTTCCTTACTCAAAGACTTTCTTCCTACAATCACTTCCTCTGTCTGGTATCGTTAATTATCCTCTCTTTATTAACTCATTCCCATTAGGTTAAAAAAATGTTGTAATATCTCTCATTCTTAAAGAAGGAGAAGAACAACTACAAAACATTTTCCTGATCCCACACGCCATTTATTTATTTCTCCAACATTCACTTCTTCTTTAGAGCAAATACCCTTGGAATCATTGTTTTTACTTGCTGTCTCACTATCTTACTTCTGACTCTCCCCACTACTCGTTCTATTACAAAATATTTCATATATTCAAAATAACAATGTATACGATATTTCATCAAATCTAAGATGCCAATGCTTTCCAGCCCAAAACTACCAGGAACGCACTTGTAGTTGACTAAGTTAGACGAACACATACCATGGGAAGACATGGGGCATTTCAGTTAGAGGATGTTAGAAAAGTCTTATGAAATGTCTGGGTTTTGGTTAGGTGACTTTGGGAAGGGTTTTGGGTAGTAGAGCTTTGCTGTGGATTGGATGCTATCATGTATCAGGGATAATTCTAAGATTGAATATCTCAATCCTTCTTAGTAGACCAAGGCTGAAATAGCAAGTGATCAAAAAGCAGCAGTCATTAATACTAGTGAAGATAGGGGGGACATTTGGTCATTTTTGTGGTTTGGAAAATATTCGTATTTTGTATTGTGATCAGACATGATTATGAGGTGGACTTGATTATTTTCTTGATCCCATGTGATCACAGATTTTGTCTTGTCTGATTTGATATTTATGTTCAATAAGAGAACACAAAGACCAAGAGGTGAGGGACAGGCTAGTTTCTGGCAACACCAAGGCATAGCTGACAATAGCAGGCTAACTCCTGGATGACACAGGTTGCCTTTCTCTTTCTCCGTGTGCTGTGTGAATGGATGTCACTTAATATGATTACTGAAGTCATTGTGAGGAGGAACAGAATGAGCTGGATGAATTCTTCAAAAGAATGAGAATGGCAAGGAAGTTCGTATACTGATGCAAAAATGCATGTTTGGGATAGTATGGTCTGATGCCATATGCTTCAGAGGAGCTGGAGTTTCTTGAAAAAGGAGCCAATAGAAATAAACTGAAAATAGCAGGGAAAAGCAAAAGACAATTTCCTCACCTCCAGAACTTATGTAGAGTATGAGAGAGAGAGAGAGAGAGAAAAATAGACCTATTACTTGAGAAAGATAAGTGATGTCTTCAGGGAATTTGCCCTTTTTCCTTAATTGAAACAGCATCCCTTACACCTATTGGAGGCCACGTAACCTCACTTTGAAGAGTACGGGTGAATTACTGGAGAGCTCTCGTTTTCCTGTTCAAACAGGCAGACACAGGTGTTTGCACTCTCTTTTTCTTTATTAGTACCTTCAAATAGAGCCAGATGCTTTGACCTATGTCAGTCATCCTCCAACTAAGAGGCAAGGCAAAACATGAGGACAGGAAACCAGTATGCTGAGAATGGCAGGGCAGAAGTTGAACCAAAACTAGTAACTGTCTATATCTGGGCTTCAGTTTATGTCCCTAAAAAATATATTCATATTTGTTAAGCCACTTGACAGGAATATATTCTTTACAGATAAAAGCAATCAGATGCAACTGAAACAAAAAATATTCTGAAAAAAAAATTTGAAAACCGTAGAAACTTGCTTAGGTCAGACTGAAGATTCCAGATGATACAACAGAAACATTTTGTCTGGGTGGTGGTTATTGAGTAAGACCAGACTAATGGAGGGGAATCCTGGTGGTGATGTACAACCTGGAGAGCTTTACCTACTGGTGGTGCCCAAGTGACCAGTTGGTTCAGGGAAACTTTAATTCTGACAGTCCATGCTGGGGATTGGTTTCTTTCAAAGTTTTGAGTAGTGAAGGAGACAGTGATCCGATGGGTGAGTGGTGTGGGTATGGATTGAGGAAGGAGATTGACCCAAAATAACTGGAGCTCTGCGGATCTCAATCAAGTCCTAATTTCAGCCTCCACCCCTCTCCCTTTTTTTTGTTAATTTGCTTTAATGGTGAACAGAAGTTTCTTCTAGACACCATAGGCTAACAATTTTAAGTGACTTTTGTCCATCTCTATTATACAAGCTGATTTTCTGTCAGACGTAATAATCTGAGTAATTAATTTTATGCCCAGTGAATTGTTAATCTCTTTATATTCTGTATAGAATACCTTAAAGTCTACAAAGCAAAACTGTGAATATACACAGAGAAAGAGACCATACTCTATTATTGTTCCACATACCTATAACTTTGGAAGGATCTGTTTTACTGTAACCAAAATCCTTATATTCACTTCATGCCTAACTGGACAATTAAATACGTATAAGTTCTGAAATTTTGCTGAGGGAAAGGATACATCTGTGTAAACTTTTTTATACTTTATTTTGAATGGATGAAACTATAAGAGCTACATCCCAATAAAAGAAACGAAAAACAATCATGCTGTGCGCTAAGCTTTCTCTGATTTATTATCAGTGTATACAGCCATTTTCATTTTCCTATATAATTATTCTATTATTAATTTTAATGAGACTAATAAAAACTCAATTTTTTTAATGTTTTCTTTCTAGCAATCTGACAATTAAAGTTCTTCTAATGTTTACTCACTTTTCTGCGTTTCTTCCTTAATTCACCCTTCAATTCTCCCTTAATTGCTTTCTTCATCCTTTTTGTCTACTCTTTTACCTTCCTCCTTTTCTTCTTTCTCCACTCCCTTCCTCCTTTCTTCTCCTCCCTTTCTAGTCTTTTATTACCTTCTCTCCTGACTTTTTTAAAAACTTGAGATATAATTGATATATAATACTGTATTTGTTTTAGGTGTTGTACACCATAATGATTCAATATATGTATATACTGTAAAATGATTACCACAGTAAGTTTAGTTAACACCCATCACCATACATAGTTACATATTTCGTGTGATAACTTTTAAGATGTATTCTCTTAGCAGCTTTCAGATATATAATATAGTATTATTAACTGTAGTCACCATGCTGTACATTAGATCCTCAGGACTTATTTATCTTATAATTGGAAGTCTGTACCTTTTGACTACCTTCACCCATTACAACTACCACCCACCCCTGTCTCTGGCAACCAACAATCTGTTCTCTGTATCTATGAGTATTAGTATCCTGATATTTAAAAAAGAATTTATGGTAATTTAGCATATTGTGTTTTATGTTGGTCCTAAAATGTAAAATAACTAGCTTCCAAATTTGACGTGTAATATGATTACAAATTAATATTTGCTTGATTCCAAAATTTAAATATATGAAGGTAGAAATATAGTTGACATACTTTTATATGTTTGTTTTAGAAATCTAAGAACTAACCGTACAACTTACGGTGTAATTGTAATATAGCATTTTATCTTTTTTTTTATTTTTTATTTTTTTATTTTTATTTTATTTTATTTTTTTTTCTCTTTTTTTTTAAATTGAAGTATAGTTGATTTACAATGTTGTGTTAGTTTCTGGTGTACAGCAAAGTGATTCAAATATATAACTATGGCTATAGCTATAGCCATAGATATAGATATAGATTATTTTTATATTCTTTTCCATTATAGTTTATTATGAGATATTGAAGATAAGACCTTGTTCTTATACATTTTATATATAGTAGTTTGTATCTGCTGATCCCAAACTTCTAATTTATCCCTATCTCTAGCCTTTCCCCTTTGGTAATTTTAAGTTTGTTTTCTATGTCTGTGAATCTGTCTCTGTTAAGTTCATTTGTATCATATTTTAGATTCTACATAAAAGTGATATCAAATGGTACTTGTCTTTCTCTGACTTACTTCACTTAGTATAATAATTTCTAGGTCCATCCATCTTTCTGCAAATGGCATTATTTCATTTTTTTTAATGGCTGAGTAGTATTCCAGTGTGTGTGTGTATATATATATATACACCACATCTTCTTTATCCATTGATCCATTGATGGACATTTAGGTTGCTTCCATTTCTTGACTGTTGTACATAGTGCTGCTAAGAATACTGGGGTGCATGCATCTTTTCAAATTAGAGTTTTCTCCAGATATATGCCCAGGAGTGGAATTGCTGAATCATAAGGTAACTCTATTTTAAGTTTTTTAAGGAACCTCCATATGGTTTTCCATAGTGACCACACCAGTTCACATTCCCATCAACAGTGTAGGAGGGTTCCATTTTCTCCACACCCTCTGCAGCATTTATTATTTAATTAAGATAACTGCATATTATTCTGTATTTTATTCAATAATCTTCTAAAAGTTTTTTTCAAGTTTGTAATTTTAGGATAATAACATACTAGCCTTAAAGATAACACATTTGTTTTCATGGGCATCCACTTCTAAGTAAGTAAAAAGATGCTCAAATTTTTAATTGTTGTTTAAAAATGCCAAATTCTGCTTGAAAAAAAGGCTGATTTAATTCACTGTCATGTAAACAAAATATAATTGTTTCTCTATGCCTTCAACAGTGCTGAATCTCATAACATTTTGTTTTATTGACAATATGATGATTATAAGATTTTATTGACTTCCAGCAAGGTTAAGAATAATTTTATACATTTACTACTTCACTAAAATTCCTTTTCTGTGACGTGCTTTATTATATTTCTGCACACTGATTTATTTTTCCTGATTTACTTTTCTTGCTCTTATGCATTATTAGGATCTCTGTGCATATTTTTATATTACATTTTGGTAATATATTCTCCAAGCCTGTAACCTATATTTTGATTTTGTTAATTCTGTTTGTATACTGTTGCCATACAGATTTTTAAAAATAAATTTCAACACTGCAAAATGTATTAATTTTATCATAGTGACTGGTATCCCTACCACTAATATATAGATATAGGTATAGATTAGATTTTACCTTCATCTTGATCCTTTTATTTTTCATATTTAGCAGTAGTATGATTGTTAATGATGTGGATTTAGAATCTGAGTGCCTCAGTTCAGACCCAGCTCTCCCACTTAGCAACTCTGTAATATTGGGCAAGATACTAATCTCTTTGTGAAGATAATAACACTCCCTATGATGTGAAGTAGTTGTGAAGATAAAATATGTTGTTTAAAGAAGTGTAGGGCAATGACTGGCATACAATAAATTCTTTATATGCCTTAGCCATTATTTAACTTATCAATTATTATCTTAGATATTTTATCTTTATTTGCCAAAAATCAATACCAAAAACATATTACATATTTAAATACTTTTAGCTTATCACTATTAAAATCATAGCTGTGATGGAAATGTCTATCAAGGAAGTTTTATAAAATATTTTTGGAAGTTTTGACTCAAAAATTTTAAATGTCATTAACATTAAAAATAATCGGCAAAATTATCTTTCTTCTAAATCAATATAATTTATACTTGGAGAACTTATTTACCATAAAATAAAAATGATAAAATATTACATATAAGGCAAATATTTTTAAAGTTTTAGTAATGTACATTTCATGTATATACAACTCATTTTTTATGCTATCAAAAATTTATTTCATGAGAAAAGTCCAAATATATTGCTGCTTTCCTAAGATTTTATTCTGAATCATTGTTATAAGTATAATTGATCTTTCTTTTCTTTCTATTTAAATATTTACCTGTTTTTCAACAATGAGGTTTTACTGACCTTACAGAATAAATTGGTGCCTTTAGTTTATTGGATTTCTGTTGATTTGTAATAAATTACCACAAAGTTATTGTTGGAAAACAATTCCCATTTATTATGTCATGGTTTCCGTGATTCAGGAGTCCAGGTTTGAGTTAGTTTGGTCACTCACCTGCCTAGAATTCTGGTGTTGGCCAAATCTGCAATCTCACCAGAGGTTTGAGTTCCTCTCCCAAGCTTATTAAAGCTCTTGGCAGAATTTAGTATCTCGAGGTTATAGAACTGAGTCGTAATATTTTGGATGGCTGTCAATCAAGGACTATTTTCAGCTACTAGAAGCTGCCCACAGATCCCTGCCCTGCCTTCCTCTCTACAACACGGTAGTTTGTGTCTTCAAGGCCAACAGGTGATAGCTGCTGCAGCTTCAAATCCTGTGACTTCTTCTGCTTCTATCCCATTAGACAATTTGTAAAAGGACTCGCCTGATTAGGTCAAATTATAAGGCTTATCTAGGGCTTCTACAGCAAGGGATGTGGGGTCATCTTAAAATTCTGCCTATGGCGTTCATCTATGTCTGTCACCTGGAATATTCTGAATAGTTTAAATATTCTCTATCCCTTTTATTTACATTGTCAAAATTACTGACATCAATTATTTTTAGTTTTAATTACTCTTAGTTTTTCTTAATTTTTGTTGAATTCTACTGATCTAATCTACTGATGTCCTCATTCCTAGCATCATTTATTTCTTCTTTGCTTTTTCAAATTCTGTTCAGTTTTGCCAGTGATATATTTATTTGCCTTTTCAAAGAGCCAGTGTTCCTTGTTGCTTATCACTCTCGTCCCCACTACTGAGACTCATTAGGTGCATTTTGCAGTTTTTTCATTCCATTCTTCCCATCCTTAACTTGTTTTTTGTCTTTCCCATTTTAATACATCATCCTGTCGCACCTCGCACCGTTGACTTTGTCAGGAGTTCAGCCAACCTGGAGACGACAGCTGAGCTGCCAGGTGTCAGAATCATAGATTAAAACAAGCCCCAAATGAAAGTAACAGTGAAGCCTGTACTTGCTTACTATGATAGTACAAGCAAGAGACTAAACCAGAGAAAATGCCGATTCCCTCTTGTCTACCTTCCCCACAGAATGGCATATCAGCCCAGTCCAAGATCAGGTGGACCAGTAAAGATGTGAGGGTCATCTCACTGCCAAGGCAGCCCTGACAGACAGCTCCTGCAAGGGGGTAAGAAGGGGGAGGGGGCCAAGAAAAATAGGGGGAGGGCTACGAGTGGAAAGGACTGAGTCCTAAGTCAGATTGGGGAAAAATGTCTTCAAGGTTTCCCCTCATTCCCCAACCCTCCACCCACAAGAAAGCCTTGGCCGAATCCCTGGAACAACACCTCGCAAAAGACCTCAGGTAAAGAGACCTAGGAATGACGGTGTCCAGCTAGGAATGCAAATGTATGTAAGAGCATGGCCTTAGTCCTTGACTGCAACTCCCCTCAGAGACCGTAATGCACTGGCTGTGCCCCAAGTCTGGTGTGGGGAGAGCAGCTGTCCCCTGTGAGGCCTGACAGGTAAGGCTTTTGAAATTGCCTCTGGTTGGGCATGAAAAGTCAAACATAAGTTTTGGCCAAGAGACAAGAGACCTCAGATTTACAGCTAACTTTTAATCCCCCACTTCTTTTATTAGGTATATTAGTCAATTTTTGCCTATTTATTGAGTACTTATTTTATTTTGATGATTTTTTAAAATTTTCTAGATTATCTATCTGGGCGATTTCTAAGTATTCCTTTTCTACTTTTCATCTCTATTAAAGATGTATTCTTATTTTATGCATTCTATTCGTTCCTTAAGAAAAAAAGTTTAGTTTTATGATCCCCTCTCTATGTTTTTCTATTATTTGAATATACTTCGGTACAACTCTCTTTTTTGATTTCATCTACTGACTAAAGCACATATTAGAGGATTTTCTAAGGTCTGTGTGTGAATGTGTGTGTTTAAGAGACCATCAGCATGACTTGTAGGAGTCCTTCACAAGAGATTTGTGGATGAAACGCTATGGAGTAATTTTGCATTTATTTCAGTCTGTGCTCTGTATTATTTGCTGATTCAAGACCATTTTTTGTGTCTGTTTATTGACTGGAGTTTCAGTATACATGCACACTGCAAATTTTGTTACCCCACTTCTGCAGAATGGGCTTCATAAATCTTGTGTGTTACTCAACCTATATCCTAAAATGGGCAACCTATTTCTAAAATTCATCTCAAGGCTAGTGAGTAGAAGTTTTCTAGTCTTAATTTATCAGTGATAGGGCTTTACCCTGACAGTTTTCTTTACTTTATATAGAGAATAACTTCCTGCTCCCTAACCATTCACAGGCTTGCAATCTGAACATTTCCAACTATTCCTTATTCTGGATTCAGGTTACCGCCTTGTTTCGGACACCTGTGTCATTCTTGCTCTTGAGCTCATCTGTGCTTCTTTTCCTCCCAATTTATCCATTATTTATGTGTTTGGGGTACTAGTGTTTTTGTTCTGCCTCCATTAAGTATAAAGTTTTGGCAGAATTTATTTAAATTTTCCTTATTTGAAGTACTCATCATTGTGTTTAGGATGGCTTGGAACTAATGAGAGAAAGTTATAGAAAATTATTTCAGTTCTCTATAACCTACTCACATCTTTTGAGTAAATTAAGCCCCCAAAATAAACTAAGCACTTAAAAATTGTGGTCAGATGAAACAAAGCTGTTGAGAAGTTCCCAATCTATAACTGCATCTACGTCTACATTTATACCTATATCATCAATATCTATATGCTTTTAGGAGTGGAAGAGTGGGAGCTTTTGGTAGTATATAACTAAAGATAGACTAGATTTTGCTGCAATTATAAACAACTCCAAAATCACTGTGTCATAAAATGAATAAAAGTTTATTTCTTATCCATGCGATGTGGCCAGTATGGATTTGGGAAGAATGCTTGTGGTTGTCCTTCAGAGATCTAGGGTGGTAGAGGCTCTGTCCCCCTGCATCCTAATATTATCACCTTGGCAGGGAGAAGGCATAACAGCAGATAGTGCAATGGCTTTTAAAGTTTTGCTCTGAACTCACAATCACTAATTCTGCAAGTTCCTCATTATCCAAAAATACCACATGCCTACAACTAACTTCAAAGGGGTAGGAAAATACAGTATTACCATGTATTCAGAAGTAGAACACGACTAACCTGATTTGGTTCATTTCTTTTTTTTCCTGCTATAGTTCCACACCTCCTGGAATACCAACATGTTCCTTTCTGCTTAAGACCAATCTATTTTGTTTTCTCTTTTAACCAAAGCAGTAATGATGGAGGAATTGACCTCCCACCCCTCCATCCCCCACCCCCAGTTAGAAAGACACATGTTTTGGACTCCTAGAACTTAGCCACTGCACTTTCTTGGTAAATAGATTTCCTTCTGAGTCATGCTAGTCCTGCTGAGCACTACTATATTTGTACAGAGATCTAAAAACCTTGATAAGGGCAGGGTAATAAATGGAAAAGTTTGTAGTTAAGATCCCACAAGTCATAAGATCGTAATTCACAAGAATCTCCAATCTAACCTTTGTATAAGGTTAATGTGATGCCTTTTACATTTTGACAGGGGACTGAGGGTTCAGTAATTCATAGGCTCCATGGCTGGGTCAAACCAATGCTCTGTATCATGTTAACGTCTTATGTCACAACAGTATCGCTTTCCATTTAACTTTGTGGCAGTGAAAGAAGCTGCTGGGTTTTGTTTTGTTTGATTGTATAAAATTTGGGCAGTTTCCGGTACCGATAGCAATGGCTTCTCTATATCCTGTTTAATAATTTGATGTACTATAGTTTTCTTTTCTTTTCTTTTTATAAAACCAATTCTGACCCAAAATGCTGGGAGAGATGATACAGAGACTTTCAGAGCTACATCTCTTTAGAGAGATGGAGCACACAGAATAAGAATAAAGTGGAAATGTTATTAAAAAAAAAGAAATAGAACACGAATGCTTGTGTACAATCCCTAAAGTCAAGTACAGGCTGAATAGTTTTTATTTTTCCATGAAATATTTCTACCATGACTAGAACTTATCATAGACTTTATATGGTTGAGTTAAGCAAGGGGATGCATTTTAAGCAGCTCACTTATATAGACATATTGTCTGGCATTAAGTGTGTAATGTGAGTTGTGTTCTTCCAAATACATTTACAAATAATGTTTTACTCAAGTAAAAAATGATAAACACTATTATTAGAATAAAAACTGATGTAGTCCCTGGGGGTGAAAATGTTGTTTAAAGTAAGTGTTACTGCTTAAAGGGTAAAAGGTAAATCAGAACTTAATAGTTTGTAATCAAAAAGCAGCATTATTGTAATAAACAGCAACAGTTTAATAAACATCATTTCTAGTATAATAAAGTTACTTTTTAGCCACTATTGCCTAAATTTAATGCTATATCACACAGACCAAATAGCAAAAGCACAGTCATTTAGTGTAACAAATCATCTGCAGTACTACTATCATATCTGAGATATCCTGAATAAAAAATTACCCAGTTGAGATATCTGCACTACTTCTTTGTCCGTGTGTTTGTAGAAAATATATTAGCTAGCCAGTGGTCTGGTTATTTCAAGGACAAATACAAGAAAGTCAATTCAGGAGTTAAGATTTAATATTAAAGAAGACATAATTATGAGCTTATATTCTCTTCACTGACATATGCATCTCTCAATATGATTGTTTTTGTTTCCTGTTTTTATGTATTAGGGAAGCATTACAAATTTTCCACCTGTAAATTTATTCTTAAAAAAAAACACTGGGGCTTCCCTGGTGGCGCAGTGGTTGAGAATCTGCCTGCTAATGCAGGGGACACGGGTTCGAGCCCTGGTCTGGGAAGATCCCACATGCCATGGAGCAACTAGGCCCGTGAGCCACAGCTACTGAGCCTGCGCGTCTGGAGCCTGTGCTCCGCAACAAGAGAGGCCACGATAGTGAGAGGCTCGCGCATCGCGATGAAGAGTGGCCCCCGCTTGCCGCAACTAGAGAAAGCCCTAGCACAGAAACGAAGACCCAACATAGCAATCAATCAATCAATCAATCAATCAATAAATCTTTAAAAAAAAAAAAACTTTACTGAGGTATCATTGAGATACAGAAAGCTGTATACACTTAATATAAAGAACATAACGAGTTCGGGAATAAGTGTACACCAATGAAACTGTCACCACAATCTATGCCATAAACATATCTATCACCTCCAAAAGTTTCTGCTCCCCCTCTTTATTTATTACTACCATTATTTTTTGTAATAAGAACACTTTGTCATCAGATTTACCCTCTTAGAAAAAATTTAGTGTACAATACAGTATTGTTAACTGTAAGCTCTATGATGTACAGTAGATTTCCAGAACGTATTCATCTTATATAACTGAAATTTTTAGCCTTTGACTATAATACCTACCTGCTTTCTCCCCCCACCAACCCCTCAGAACCACCATTCTACTCTCTGTTTCTATAAGTTTGGCTAATTTAGACTCATCATATAAGTGGTATCATGTAGTATTTCTCCTTCTGTGTCTGGCTTATTTTATTTAGCATATTGTCCTCCAGACTAGTTAATCCATGTTGTCACAAATAACAGGATTTCCTTCTTTTTAAAGGCTGAATAATATTACATTGTATGTAAATACCACATTTTCTTTATTCATTCATCCGTCAATGATCACTTAGGTCCATAGTCTATGTCTTGGCTATTGTGAATAATGCTGCAGTTAAGTTGGAATGCAGCTATCTTTTCCATACACAGATTTCAGTTCATTTGTATATATTATGAGAAATGAGGTTGTTGGATCATATTGTAGTTCTATTTTTTAATTTTTGAAGAACTTTCATAGTGTTTTCCATAGTGACTGGACTAGTTTATATTCCTGCAAACAGTGTACAAGGGTTCCCTTTTCACCACATCCTCACCAACACTTGTTAACTCTTGTCTTCTTGATAGGCAGGTGTGAGGTGATATCTCATCATGGTTTTTATTCACTTTTCCCTGATGATTATTAGTACTGTTGAGCATCTTTTCATGTACCTGTTGGCCATTTGGATGTCTTCTTTAGAAAAATAGATGTCTATTTTTAAGCTGAATTGTTTTGTTGTTGTTGTAATTGAGTTGTATGAGTTCTTTATGTATTTTGTATATTAACCCCTTATCAGAGATATGATAAGGTATACAGACTGAGGAGGAGGAAATAAAACTCTTTGTCCACAGATGACATGATCATCTGTGCAGAAAATCCAAAAGCATCAACAAAAAATCTCTTGTAACTAATAAGCAACTATAGCAAGGTTGCAAGATACAAGGTTATTATACAAAAGTCAGTTGTTCTCCTATATACCAGCAAAGAACAAATGGAATTTGAAATTAAAAACACAATACAACTTATGTTAGCACCCCAAAAATAAAATACTTAGGTATAAACCTAAAGATACATGTACAAGATCCATAGGAGGGAAACTACAAATGAGCAAAATCAAAGAACTAAATAAGTGGAGAGTAATTCCATGTTTACAGATAGGAAGACTCAATATTGTCAAGATGTCAGTTCTCTCCAACTTGATTTATAAGTATCATGAAATGCCAATCAAAATTACAGCAAGTTATTTTGTGGGTATCAACAAACTTATTCTAAAGTTTATATCAAGAGGCAAAGACCCAGAATAGCCACCACAATATTTAAGGATAAGGACAAAGTTGGATAACTTCCAGTACTCAACTTCAAGACTTACTATAAAGCTATAGTAGCCAAGGTAGTGTGGTACTGGTGAAAGAGTAGACAAATAGATTAAGGGAACAGAATAGAGAGCCTAGAAATAGACTCACATAAATAAAGTCAACTGATCTTCAAAAAAACAGTAGAAACAATACAAAAGCCAAGAAAAGCTCTTCAACAGGCCGTAATAGAGTTTACATGTATTTGTAGAATTGCCATACCACTGAACTGAAATTATTTTATAACAATGTGGAATTCGTGACTTAGAAGTTAATGTATAACATATCCAAAAAGCAGTATTTCTCATCACTGTCAGAGTTATTAATTACATAAATATCTCAAATCTACATACTCTGGTATCACAGTTTTTCTGAGACATTTCTGTACTCTGAAAGCTAAATATTAAATATTATTTCCCATTCAAATATTCATATAGAGTTTCTTGTAGATGGTAATGATTGTCATAGTAACATGCTTTAGTTTGTTCCAGTGTTTAGACCTGAAAATTATTTTCCTTTTCTCTTAACAACCTAAACATAAAATAAAATTAAAAAAAAAAAAGTTGCGTGAACAACTGGGCATCCACATGCAAAGAAAATAAATCTAGACACAGATTTTCCACCTTTCACAAAAATTAACTCAAAATGGATCACAGACCTAAATGAAAAATGCAAAACCATAAAACTCCTAGAACATAACCTAGGCGAAAATCTAGATGACCTTGGGTATAGTGATGACTTTTTAGACACAGCGCCAAAGGCATGATTCATGAAAGAAATAATTGATAAGCTGGAATCTATTAAAATTAAAAGTTCCTTCTCTTAAACCCACACATATATGGTCACCTTATGTTTGATAAAAGAAGCAAGAGTATACAATGGAGAAAAGACAGCCTTTTCAATAAGTGATGCTGGGAAAACTGGACAGATACATGTAAAAGAATGAAATTAGAACACTCCCGAACACCACACACAAAAATAAACTCAAAATGGATTAAAGACCTAAATGTAAGGCCAGACACCATCAAACTCTTAGAGGAAAACAGAGGCAGAACACTCTATGACATAAATCACAGCAAGATCCTTTTTGACCCACCTCCTAGAGAAATGGAAGTAAAAGCAAAAATAAACAAATGGGACCTAATGAAACTTAAAAGCTTTTGCACAGCAAAGGAAACCATAAACAAGACCAAAAGACAGCCATCAGAATGGGAGAAAATATATGCAAATGAAGCAACTGACAAAGGATTAATCTCCAAAATTTACAAGCAGCTCATGCAGTTCAATATCAAAAAAACAAACAACCCATTCCAAAAATGAGCAGAAGACCTAAATAGACATTTCTCCAAAGAAGATATACAGATTGCCAACAAACACATGAAAGGATGCTCAACATCACTAATCATTAGAGAAATTCAAATCAAAACTACAATGAGGTATCACCTCACACAAGTCACAATAGCCATCATCAAAAAATCTACAAACAATAAATGCTGGAGAGGGTGTGGAGAAAAGGGACCCCTCTTGCACTGTTGGTGGGAATGTAAATTGATACAACCACTATGGAGAAAAGTATGGAGGTTCCTTAAAAAACTAAAAATAGAACTACCGTACGACCCAGCAATCCCACTACTGGTCATATACCCTGAGAAAACCATAATTCAAAAAGAGTCATGTACCACAATGTTCATTGCAGCTCTATTTACAATAGCCAGGACATGGAAGCAACCTAAGTGTCCATCAGGAGATGAATGGATAAAGAAGATGTGGCACATATATACAATGGAATATTACTCAGCCATAAAAAGAAATGAAATTGAGTTATTTGTAGTGAAATGGATGGACCTAGAGACTGTCATACAGAGTGAAGTAAGTCAGAAAGAGAAAAACAAATACTGTATGCTAACACATATATATGGAATCTAAGAAAAAAAAAAGAATGTTTCTGAAGAACCTAGGGTCAGGACAGGAATAAAGATGCAGACGTAGAGAATGGACTTAAGGACATGGGGAGGGGGAAGGGTAAGCTGGGACGAAGTGAGAGAGTGGCATGGACATATATACACTACCAAATGTAAAATCAATAGCTAGTGGGAAGCAGCCACATAGCACAGGGAGATCAGCTCTGTGCTTTGTGACCACCTAAAGGGGTGGGATAGGGAAGGTGGGAGGGAGACGCAAGAGGGAGGAGATATGGGGATATATATATGTGTATAGCTGATTCACTTTGTTATAAAGCAGAAACCAACACACCATTGTAAAGCAATTATACTCCAATAAAGATGGGGGAAAAAAAGTTTCTTCTCTGCAAAAGTTAATATCAAGAGAATAAGAATGCACAGAATGGAAGAAAATATTTTCAAAAGACACATTTAGTAAAGAACTATTATGCAAAATTTACGAAAACACTTAAAGCTCAACAATAAGAAAACAAACAACCTGATTGAAAATGAGCCAAAGATCTTAACAGACACCTCACCAAAAAAGATATACAGATGGAAAATAAGCAAATAAAAAGACATTCCACATTATATGTCATTAGACAGATGAAAATTAAAACAACAATGAAATACCACGACACACCTATTAGAATGGCCAAAATCCACAACACTGCCAATAGCAAGTGCTGGAGAGGATGTGGAGCAACAGGAACTCTTTCTTTTTTTATTTTTATTTTTATTTTTATTTTTATTGGAGTATAATATCTTTATAACGTTGTGTTAGTTTCTACTGTACAGCAAAATGAATCAGTCATACATATAAATATGTTCCCTCTTTTTTGGATTTCCTTCCCATTCAGGTCACCATAGAGCTTTAAGCAGAGTTGCCTGTGCATTGCTGGTAGGAATGCAAGATGGTACGCTTCTTTGGCAGACAGTTTAGCAGTTCCTTACAAAACTGAACATAGTCTTACAATGTGATTCAGTAATTGTGCTCCTTGGTATTTACCCAGAAGAGTTGAAAACTTATGTCTACACAAAAAAACTAGCACGTGAATGTTTATAGCAGCTTTATTCATGCTCCAAAACTTAGAAGCAACCAAGATGTCCTTC
Organism: Balaenoptera musculus; assembly: GCF_009873245.2. Classification (NCBI taxonomy): domain Eukaryota; kingdom Metazoa; phylum Chordata; class Mammalia; order Artiodactyla; family Balaenopteridae; genus Balaenoptera; species Balaenoptera musculus. The sequence goes on along the minus strand of NC_045789.1, from coordinate 129,201,488 downwards.
AATAGCTAAATGGATAAACAGTAGCACATCCAGACAATGAAATATTATTCATTGCTAAAAATAAATGAGCTATCAATCTATGAAAAGAGGTGGAGGAATCTTAAATGCATTTTACTAAGTGGAAAAAAACAGTCCGAAAGGCTACATATTGTATAATTCCAAATATATGACATTCTGGAAAAGGCAAAATTTTGGAGACAGTAAAAAAGGTCAGTGGTTGCAAAAGAGTTGAAGGAGGACGGGTTGAATAGGTGGAGGTCAGAAGATTTTTAGGGCGGTGAAAATACTCTGTATGATACCATAATGATGGATACATATCATTATACATTTGTCCAAACACATAGAATGTGCAACACCAAGAATGAACTGTAATATAAACTGTAGACTTTGAGAAATTATGATATGTTAATATAGGTTTATCAATTGTAACACATGTACCGCTCTGGTGGGGGATGTTGGTAATGGAGGAGGCTATGCATGTGTGGATGCAGGGGGTTCACAGGAAATCTTTGTAGTTTCTGCTCAATTTTGATGCGAACCTTAAAATGCTCTAAAAATAGTCTTAATAAAGAAAATTTTTAAACTGTATATAATTTGTTGAAATGCTACTCAGCTTCTCAATTTCTCCATACCAGGTAAAATTGAATCCTAGGGGAAAATGGCCCAAATTCACCCACACATACATACACACACACACACACACACACACACACACGCACACACACAAATCTGTTTTTTGTTTTGCATTTTTTTCTAAACTCATCATCCTGGTCCATTATTATTCATTCCCTCTAAGGCTCTCTGATGCGTTCCAGTTCTTTTCCAGCTTTTTCAGTTATTGTCAGCAGGAAGATTTGTCCGAATTACCAACCTTAAGGAAACAGAATCACAGGATAAAATACTTTTGGTTCAGTACCAAAGGGCTGCTTTGGATATTGGATATTGGATATTGGAAAATTTAGAACTCAGTAAAGTGATTTACAAACAGATTCAACTCTGCAGAATTAGTCCCGTAGAGAAAAAAGAATATACGTAGAGTAAAATTAATCAAACAAAAGGAAAATGTAGAAAGAGAAAGAGACATGGGGATCCAATGAAATGTTCTAACAGCGGTGTAATTAGAATCTCAGAATGATAGGAGACAGAAAATGAGACAAAGCCATACTTAAAAGAGATAATGGGTGAAAATAACATAATGATGCCAAAGTCCAATTCACTTGAAAAAAGTAATTTGAATTCATGTGCTACTAATATGATAGTCTCACAACATATAAATTTTAAAAATTAAACTGAATAAAAGAAAACAGCAAGTCCAGAGTCATAGTGGGAGATTTTAACACGCCACTCCCCTTCTCCATTATCCTCTGAAACTACTGCCAAGAGACCTTAGAAGAATATGGTTTTCTTGGGGTTGCATAGATTACTGCTTTATTTTCAGGTGATCAGAGGCTGTTAGTAGCCCATGTTTGGAGTTTCTTTGTGATGCAGTCACTGTGTACTTGTAACCAACTCCATGTAGAATTTACAATTTCAAGAGTAAGATTTACCATGAAGCGAATAAAGCTTAAGTTTCAAGATCCCACACTTGAATGGACTCCATCCAAGGATCTGAACCTAATTTTGTACTGATAATTTTGTAAAAAACTGTCCTCCTAAAATTTATAATTCTTACTCCCTACAGAACTTATATCCACCTCTTACATAATGAAAGATCTTGTGTAGACATATATTTTAATTCCCAAAACTCTTATATTGCATTTATGGCATTCTGTAATCTTCTCATTCCTCTTCTATTAGCTTAATGGGGACTATGTTGAGTATATTAAAAAAAAAAAAAAAAGAGTCTTAATAATGACTGGAAGATCCTTAAGAAGAAGATCTGATCTTGATCTCAGGTATTTCACATTGTCTAGCATAAAACACTTATTCAGAATTTCTTGAGTAAATTCTGCATCCACCGGCTTATCTTTGGATAAGACCTAATTTTTACAGCCACATCCTAGAACTACTTCAGTTTGGGATGCAAACCTAGCTGACTTTTCAATCTTATAAAGTCTCAAATTAAAACATTCTCTTGTAACTTAGATTACAGGGTAAAGGAAGAAAAATGTTCCCTTCACAGAAGTAAACTCAAATCTATTTCAGTTTGTAAAAAGGGAGCTCATTTAGGTTTCGTTAAAGGAGCAGGAGGAAACCATATACACCAAAATTCTGAGCTCTCTCCAATAGCGCCCCAGAACTAAGCTCAGTTAGCATGTATATGCTTTTCAAAGTACTGCAGATAATAATTTTACCAAATATTTAGCCAGAGCATGATGGGCATTTAACTAATATTTTTAAATTAATGAATTTGTTAATGGCCAATCCAAAACTTGGATCTACCGTTATGATACAAAGATCTTGTATAGCTACAACTTAATCCTGAAAACTCTGGTCTTTCTTTACAATATTGTGATATTCTCATCTCTCATCTATTAGCATAAAGGGACTATACCAAAGGAATTTTTTAAAAAGTGCTTTAGTTGTGAATGGACACACGAATATCTTTCCATGTCATAAATGTCATGAATGAAAGAAACACAAAAGTAGTATTTGAAAATAGATCAGTCTGATTCCAAACTTTTCCATTTCTATAATAATGTATATCAGTGGTCCCCAACCATTTTGGCACCAGGGACCAGTTTCCTGGAAGACAATTTTTCCACGGACCTGGTTGGGGGAAGGTTTTGGGATGATTCAAGTGCATTACATTTATTGTGCACTTTATTTCTATTATTATTACATTGTAACATATAATGAGATAATTATACAACTCACCATAATGCTGACAGGAGGCAGAGCTCAAGCGATAATGCAAGCAATGGGGAGTGGCTGTAAATACAGATGAAGCTTCGCTCGCCCACCCGCTACTCACCTCCTGCTGTGTGGCCCAGTTCCTAACAGGCCATAGACTGGTACAGTCCATGGCCCAGGGTTAGGGGACCCCTGATGTATATGAACTGTTATCCGTTGTGACGGATAGTCTCACACTCTTCCAAAATGAGAAATAAAGGATTCCTCAAGATTCTCTAGACAAAGTTATTTTAAAATATATATATGAATATATATTTCAATGTGTGTTTCATAAATAATGGAGAACATTTCAAGTACATTAATAAAAGTGGAAGTTAATATATTCAGTACCCATGTACCTACCATCAAACTTTTAAAATCTTAAAATTATACCATATTTTTTTCTTTTTTTGAGAAATAAAATACCACTAATGTATTTGAGACCCACTGTGATCAGCTCCCTGGTCCATTCCATTCCAGAGGTAACCATTATCATTAAATCAAGATATATCATTCCTTTACATTTTTTTGTACTTTCACTATATATGCATCCATGCACAGGTTTTACTTTTTTTTAAATGGTATCAACATACATGTATTATTCTGGAACTTACTTTTTTTGACCATTTTTTTGAGATTTATCTATATCCATCTATATAGTTCTAGTTTTCACTGCTGAATAAATCTCTTCTTTTAAATAAAACAACTTATTTATTCTATCATTACAATTTTAGATTGTTTAAACATTTTCATTAAGACATACAATATTCCAGTGTATCTTTTTGTATAAGCTTTATCATACACAGGAATTTCTCTGAGGTGTATACTTAGGAATAGAATTTAGGGTTATAGAGCATTTCTAAATGATTTTTCAAAAGTCACATTGCAAATTCTGTTTGTAAAGTATTTGACAAATGCTTTTTTTAATTGAGTTATTACTGACATATAACATATTAGTTTCAGGTGTACAACATAATAGTTAAGTGTTTGACAAATTTACTTCTCACTAAAATTACATCTGATCCTTTTTTCTCCATATGCTGGCCAACAGGCAAAATTACATCAGCATCAAAATATATGACATCTGACAGTTCTGCAATGTTATCTTCTTTTAACATGAATTTCCTTATTACAAGGTTGAACATCTTTTCATATAATTTATTTGCTATTGGGTTTATTCTTTTTAAAGTTTACAGTCATACTTTCTAAGCATTACTTTCCATTGGTTCTTTTACTTTATTTCATTTATTCAAATGTCCTTTATATATTCTAGATATTAATCATTTTAAATATTTATACATTTAAAATACTTTCAAATTTTATCTTGTCTAATTATCATATAGGAAATTTTTTCAGTGGAAGTTTATAAGTAATGTAAAATGTGTTTAGTAAAATGTATTTGTATCTTCCTTTTTGATGTACAACTTGTTGTGTTGTATATGTTTTAAGACCTAATCTCAAAAGTCGAACATTAAGCAGTGTTTCTTCTTCTTCTAAACCTGCCCCACTCTCCAAATACATCCCACATGTGTCCTTGAGCAGTGAAAAATTTCTTTAAAGCATGTTGAAATGAGTTGCAACTTCTGGATCAAGATAATATAGAGTAAATTCTGAATTATGCTGCCTTAAACAGATACACGATATGATAGAAATAAGAAAAAAAAAACAGGATTAAGCTCAAATACAAGATAATCATATTCGTGGACTAGAAATATGATAGAAAAACAAAATACTGAGCAGAGCTAAAGCAAACAAGGTAGTGGAGATTAAGGGATTGGTCCCTAAGAGAAAAGGGGGATTTAGCTTTAAACCCAAGCCTAACACAAGGGCTGGGGCTATGGTTAACTAAACACTAAAGGGTGTTATAAACAGTTATTAATTTCAGATAATGTTTATACTATCTCCTTGAGTTTAAGATAAAAGAATACAAGTAAACCTTCTAAAAGTCATCCCCTGGAATAATTTTGGATTTTTAAACGATGTTGTATTTAGAAACCAGCTGCTGAGTTTCCATGTAAATGCAACTTTATTGTCCGATCCACTCCTGTAACGCCTGATCAGTAGGCATGGATGGGGCCTTCAAGCCTCGGACTATTTATTTCTAAGTATCAGCCTAATTTTCTGGCTTTTAAGTCCTCAGGAGGCACTGTTTGAAAAAACGTTTAGCTCCCCAGTTTGACAAATGTTTTGTAATTTGGAATGTTAACCTCCTCAATAACTCCAACAGAGAGACTCCTTTCTTTATCCTTCCCAGTTCTAATTGCCACCATTTGTAATGAAAACCCCAATCAGTTTCATGTGATTGTTCTTGTTTTTAAATAACTCCCAATTCTTCATTTACATTTTTTTTTAAACATCTTTATTGAAGTATAATTGCTTTACAATGGTGTGTTAGTTTCTGCTTTATAACAAAGTGAATCAGTTATACATATACATATGTTCCCATATCTCTTCCCTCTTGCATCTCCCTCCCTCCCACCCTCCCCATCCCACCCCTCTAGGTGGTCACAAAGCACCGAGCTGATCTCCCTGTGCTATGCGGCTGCTTCCCACTAGCTATCTATTTTACATTTGGTAGTGTATATATGTCCATGACACTCTCTTACCCTGTCACATCTCACCCCTCCCCCTCCCCATATCCTCAAGTCCATTCTCTAGTAGGTCTGTGTCTTTATTCCCGTCTTGCCACTAGGTTCTTCATGGCCTTTTTTTTGTTGTTGTTCCTTAGATTCCATATATATGTGTTAGCATACTGTATTTGTTTTTCTCTTTCTGACTTACTTCACTCTGTATGACAGACTCTAACTCCATCCACCTCATTACAAATACCTCCATTTCATTTCTTTTTATGGCTGAGTAATATTCCATTGTATATATGTGCCACATCTTCTTTATCCATTCATCCGATGATGGACACTTAGGTTGCTTCCATGTCCTGGCTATTGTAAATAGAGCTGCAATGAACATTTTGGTACATGACTCTTTTTGAACTATGGTTTTCTCAGGGTATATGCCCAGTAGTGGGATTGCTTGCTTGTATGGTAGTTCTATTTGTAGTTTTTTAAGGAACCTCCATACTGTTCTCCGTAGTGGCTGTATCAATTTACATTCCCACCAACAGTGCAAGAGTGTTCCCTTTCCTCCACACCCTCTCCAGCATTTATTGTTTGTAGATTTTTTGATGATGGCCATTCTGACCAGTGTGAGATGATATCTCATTGTAGTTTTGATTTGCATTTCTCTAATGATTAATGATGTTGAGCATTCTTTCATGTGTCTGTTGGCAATCTGTATATCTTCTTTGGAGAAATGTCTATTTAGGTCTTCTGCCCATTTTTGGATTGGGTTGTTCGTTTTTTTGTTATTGAGCTGCATGAGCTGCTTGTAAATCTTGGAGATTAATCCTTTGTCAGTTGCTTCATTTGCAAATATTTTCTCCCATTCTGATGGCTGTCTTTTGGTCTTGTTTATGGTTTCCTTTGCTGTGCAAAAGCTTTTAAGTTTCATTAGGTCCCATTTGTTTCTTTGTGTTCTTATTTCCGTTTCTCTAGGAGCTGGGTCAAAAAGGATCTTGCTGTGATGTATGTCATAGAGTGTTCTGCCTATGTTTTCCTCTAAGAGTTTGATAGTGTCTGGCCTTACACTTAGGTCTTTAATCCATTTTGAGTTTATTTTTGTGCATGGTGTCAGGGAGTGTTCTAATTTCATACTTTTACATGTATCTGTCCAATTTTCCCAGCACCACTTATTGAAGAGGCTGTCTTTTCTCCACTGTATATGCTTGCCTCCTTTATCAAAGATAAGGTGACCATATGTGTGTGGGTTTATCTCTGGGCTTTCTATCCTGTTCCGTTGATCTATATTTCTGTTTTTGTGCCAGTACCAAACTGTCTTGATTACTGTAGCTTTGTAATATAGTCTGAAGTCAGGGAGCCTGATTCCCCCAGCTCCACTTTTAGATTAAATGTGGCTTATAACACATGCAAAAATACTAACACATTTTAAGGTGGACATGACTACTCTGTTGTGCATACTTGATTATAATTCTTTAGTGAGATAAAGTCTGATGCTTTGTTTTAGGGTGACAGGGAAAGCTTTATGGAGAATAGAAAAATAAAGTACAAATCATGTCAACCAATTCCTAAGGATTTTTAAAAATCTGAAAATTTTTCACTTAATTATTTCAAAAGTAAACTAATAAAAAGTTAAACTATACATTTAATGTTCTTTAAAAAAATGCAATTAACTTGAATTTGTAGTGATTTGTTCGTATAAAATGTAGAAAGGTCTTGAGTATAATATAGTTTTATATTTCACTATGTACAGAAGATAAAGTGTTTAAACCTGCTAAATACAACTAATTTATTTAATATGGTTATATATTTTGATGTTTCCTTCCTCCTCATTCTTCTAAAGAAACTCAGAAGAAGATAAATTTGATTTACAGCAGGTTATTGGAGTAAACAGAAATATAATTTACACAGTTCAGCAGTCAAGTATTAAAAGCACACAATATCATAATAATAAATTTCTTATATTAACTTGCCACTAAAATCTGAAAAACATGTTACAAGAAAGTATTGTTTAAGAATTGAAATAATTCCATGTTCTTTGGAATATATAACTGTCATTATTTACTATTTTAAACATTTTTCAATACTGCAGCTTCTACTCACCCCACTACAAATAAAGTAAAAATTGAAAGGCATAGAAAATTCAAATGCAGTCATAAGTTATAAAATAAAAACTTAGGAAAAATATGGCCAAGAATAAATAAACAGTAGTCATTTTCCTTTTATTTGTTAATATTATATGTCAATGCTACTATTTCTGAGATTATTCCCTTCTCAAAGGAATCCATTTTGATAAAACCTAAATTCTAAAGATTATGCTTTCACATGATTGATAAAAAATTGTGGTAGACATAATAACATGCCCCCCTCCTGATGTCCATGTCCCAATTACCACAACCATGCTGAGATTTCTGTCATTATAGATTATTTTGTGTTGTTAGAATTTTACATTCATGACATCTTATAACACAGACCCCTTTTTATATGGCTTCTTTCACTCAACAATATGATTTTGATATTTATCTATGTTATTACATGCATCAGTAGTACTTTCATTTACATTGCTCAGCAGTATTCCAAAGTATGGGTATGCCACAATTTGTTCATCCATTCACCTCTTTATGGACATTTGATTTATGTCCATATTTTGGCTATAACAGGAAGTCAGTTGCAAATATTTATATACAAGTCTTTGCACGGACATATGCTTTCATTTCTCTTGTATAAATACCTAGGAAAGGAACGGCTGGACTATATGCTAGATGTATATATAATTTTTTTAATAATCTGTCAAAGTGATTTCTAAAGCATTACACCATTTTACATCCCCACAAGCAGTGTGTGAGTTCAGGTTTCTCACATCCTTGCCAACACTTGATATGATCAGATTTTTTATTTTTAATTTTGAGCTATTTTAACAGTTATATAGTGATATCTTATTGTACTCCTAATTTGCATTAATTTAAATGATTTTGAATGTATTTTTATTGTCTTGTTTATACACACAGATACATAGATATTAGATGATTATATATATATATATATATATATATATATATACTTTACTAAATTAGTAAAATATCTGTCCAAATTGTTTGCCTTTGCCAATTTATTTTTAAATGGTTTGGGTTTCTATTAATGACTTTTGCAATTTCTTTATAAATCTTTTTACAAAGCCTTTGTTACTTACATGATTTGTAAATACTTTCTCCTAATCTGTACCTCGTCTTTTCATTCTATTAATAGGTATCTAAAGAGCAAAAGTTTTCATTTTTATTAAGTCTAATTTATCAAAATTTTTCTCTTATGGATCATCATTTTGGTGGTGTATGTTAAAATAAGAAGTATTTGCTTAAACAAATAACTTCAAGATTTTTTTTCCTATGTTTTCTTCTAGAAGTTTTATAAATTTTGGTTTTGCAGTTAGCTCTATGATTCAATTGGCTTAAAGAGATGTACACAGAGCTTTTTATTCAGGAGTTACTGATGATGTATATGAAGAAATCACCAGAAATCAGGGAAAGAGCAGCAAAAACAATTAGTGTAGACAATACCTGCAGATCACACAGGCCATGAGAATGCAGTTTCCATCAGACAAAATGGAAGCCCCCGTGATTCAGAGGGATTGGTTATAGTACTCAGAGGATCTTGCTTCAATAGTGGGTGATAATTAGTCTTAGATTAAATGCTGCTCTAGTCACATCTCACAGATCTTAAAAGCAAGTTCTTAAAGAATAAAATATATGTCCCAGTATTTTATCTGCATCCTAGAACAAAGTTAAAGGATATTAATAGGAACACAAAAATATTCAGCAGTCTAAAAGGTAAAAATCACAATGTATAACATCCAGTTGAAAATTATCAGGCATATAAAGAATAGGAAAGTATTACCCATGATGAGGAGAAAAAACAATCAAAACTATCTTACCTGAAATTAATATAAAGTTATATATCAATTATATCTTAATTTAAAAAAACTATCAAAGAACTGACACAGATGTTAGAATTATCAAGAATAAAATTAAAAGTTATTATAAACATATTCCATATGTTCAAAAAACTAGAGGTAAGATTGAACATGTTAAACGGAGACATGAAAAATATAAAAACTCAAATTGGAAGCATAGTGGTTAAAAGCCATAATTTCAGAGGTGAAAAATATACTATATAAGATTGAAGATAGATCATAGATTACAGAAGATATAATTAGTAAACTAGAAGACATAACAATATAAACTGTGCAGATAAATCAAAGGCCTGATTACCAACATCTAGTATCCTTGTGCCCCAAAACAGTGGTCAAAACATCATGTGATATGCATGGCTGTCCAGGCCACCCCAGGAAATGAGCCATGCGATATTTTCTTTCACTCCTGGGCTTTGGCAAATTATCTGGGCATTTGTTCGGGCCTTTGGTAAGCCTTAGACCATATATAAAACAAGCTTCCCAATGGAGAGAATTGTATAAAAATTGCCTTCTGGATCCATGACAAGATGGCCCATGGAAATTCAGGCAGCATTCTAAATTGAGGTTCCAGGCAAGCCTACCACTCATTATGAGGAAACCAAAACATCATGACAAAGCTTCCCCACCAGCTAGATCCTGCTCAAGATTAAAACTGCTGCCTAACAGGCCAGGGCGTTCTTGGCAAATAGATTATATTGAGCCTCTCATTTCATCCAGAAAGTTCCACCAGATTCTGACTGCAGTTGACCCTTTGGGTTTGGCTTAGTGATCTGAATGTGTTCCATTTATTCGGGACATATTATTCAGGCCCTGCAAGACCATATCTGTTTCCTGTGTAGGTTTCCTGAGGGCATTGCATCTGACAATAGCCCCAGATTTTCAACCAAAGCTCTGTATCAATGGGCTCAATCATGGGCATATGACAGACTTTCCAGGTTCCATACACCATCTAGCTCACCCCAGCTGATAAAAAATTAACAAGTTTGATTTAATAAAAATTATGGGACATTGCATCACCAAACTGGAGAATACATTCCATTTTCATGAGCATTTGGGTCACTTATGAAAAATAATAATGATCTAGTCCCCCCAAAATTTTTTAAATGTTAAGTGTTATACGTGCCACATTTTTATCACCATGCAATTAAATTAGAATAAATTATTTAAAAGTAACTTGAAAATTATGTACACATAGATTTAAAACTATTTTTAAACAACTAACCACTTAAAAATCTCATTTTATAGAATAGAAATATTTCGAACCAATACAGTTTTACACACACACACATGTATATATATACACACATATACAAATATTTCAGCTGAAACAGTAGTTAAAAGGTACATTTAAATTTGAAATGGCATAAAAGAAAACAAAAATGGCTGTAACTAAAGGAGCCAAAATTTAATTTAGGAAGTTAGAAAAAAGAAGAGCATAATAAAACCAAAAATAGTGCAGTAATGGAAATAATAACAGTAAGAGCTGAAAATCATAGCAAAATAATTAAATAAGAGAGAGGAGCAAGCAAATAAAAAGTGGTACCCCAAAAATTAATTAAGTTGACAAATCTTTGTCAAGATTAATAAGGAATAAAAAGATAGAAGGCTTAAATAACAATATTAGAATTGTAGAATAAAATATCCATGGAAGCTGCAGAGATTAAACTGCAATAAGATAATAATATTAAAAAAAAAACCTTTATGATAATCAACTTGAAATTTTACAGGAAAAAATATAATACAGTATATTTAATTTATCATTATATATATATTACCTACACATACTCTAAAATAAAGAACATGACTATTAAAATATCTTTAATGCAAATTAAAATCTGCACACTAAGAAAATATTAGGCTGAGATGCTAGTAAGATTGTTTCAAATAAATCCAAATACCAATCTTATATAAATTCCTGCAGGGGATAGCAGGTTAGCAATAGGAACAACCCCAAACAAAAATGATATGAGGAAAGAAAGTTACAGGATAATCTCATTCACAGATATAGATGCTAGAATCCTAAACTATTTAAAATACTAGCAAATTGAGTACAGAAATACATTTTAAAAAAAGATAATATATCATGATCAGTTTCCAGGAGAAATAGTGTTCCACAGCCTGCTCCCCACCACCACCACGAAAGGAATAATGTAAATATCTCGAAATCTAGCATTTTGATATTGCTAAAGGGAAATCTACTTCTATATTCTAGCCCAAAAATTATTGGTAGAACCACTCCAAGGCAAATGTCACACTTTTTTTTTTTTTTTTTTACTGATTATTTAATATCCTTAAAAAGATTCCTCAATTTAAATACACCCAAACTATGCTCATCAAACAATCACCAAAATAATACCTTGGTTATTGTCTTGACTGGAATGTTCCTCTAATCTGAGTCATTGGAATATCTCCTTCAGGATAAACAAAATAAAGCTTTCATTTGTAATAAATATTATCTAATTAAATTTATATGTTAAAGCAAATCAGTTTTACTATCATTGTTATATGCAATAATGACCTTAACATCATACATGTTAAACTAATTATATATTCCTCTTGTACTTCAATCTAAAACAAATATATTGTTGAACATGGTGTTCAGATAACACCTATAATCACATTACATACTACCAATGGTATGCATAATATTTTCTATGATGACTGTGCTGAATCTTTACCTCTTGTTAGTGTTTCCTTGGCTTTGACCCAGATCTCCTCTCTTCCCTACAGAGTCACAGTCAATGGTACTGTGACCCTCAAGGTGCTACACTATATTCATCGTATTTCCCTGTCACATCACAATCTCTTTGGAATGTGCATATTTTACACCTCAGCCTTAAACAAAGTTATTTTATGATTTCTTTCAATTTTCTCATACTCCACCATTCATAGGGTTAGGTGATAGAATTGGTATCTTTCTTATTTTCTACTTCTTTTCCCAAAATGCACCTCTCTTGGAGAAAAACAAAACAAAAGGAAAAACAAACTCAACCCCACTGATATATTTTTATTTGCACAATTGCCTTTGCCTTTCTAGTATCTAATCAGACTTTAAAGCTTTCTGAGTATGATTTATTTTATTGGTTGCTTTTCTGTCTCCTGCCAGCATCCTTGAGGAGTTCAACATCAATGTGAGAAAAAAATATATATATTGGGTTGGCCAAAAAGTTTGTTCGGGTTTTTCATGGCATCTTACAGAAAAACCCGAACGAACATTTTGGCCAACCCAGTATATTGGGTTTTAATCTCAAATTACTTTTTCTTCCCCTCACTCAGCCACTCACCCTAAACTTCTACTCTAAATCTCGTCAAAACAAAACGCTGATAAACTATTGGAAACTGACAAAAGCCTAATTATTCACAATTATTAGATGTCTTTTTGTAGTAACTCTTCAGTTGTAAGCAGTATGTGAAGGTTATTAGTCTCCCTACGACCAGATGGTACACTATAATAAGAGCAAGTCTCAGAATGAATTCTGCAATACCAGGAAATGTTATTACCATTTAGGCACAAAAATAATCATAAAAAGATTCTGGAGGCTCAACGAATTCCCAGTGCTGTGTCCTTCTATGCTCTCCGATAAAACGTTGAAGAGTTCACTTGAGTCACATGCAACAATATTCTAGCAGCAGAATTAAGTGGACCTTCTAATCAGTGCCGGACAGTACAGAATCTATAGGATTAAAGGCCTACGGACCTATTTCTATGAGATTTCTAGTTTCTCATATTTTGTAAAAGCATGGAAGTGTCTTTATGACATTTCTACTGATCTGCCCGTGTCAATTATTACTCATCTTACAAGTGAAAAATCCTTGTAAATATCTATTACACTAATAAATCCCTGGTATAGATGGCAGTAAGTATAACTAAAGTATTTTCAATCATTATATCTTGAGAACAAACTTTTTATTTTAGGTTTGAAATGTTAATAACCACAAAGGAAGGGCGTATATAAAAATATGCAAATTCAAATAATATCTAAAAGAGAAAGCATAAACCCAAGGATTAAGGCGTCAATAGCATGATTAAAATGCTGGATACTATTAATAGAGCTGTAACTGTGTTGCTATTTTTAGTATGGATTATTATTGTTTCTTAAGGCATAAGTGTTGATTGGCTTCTCCCAGTGCAATTACTTTTGTATAAGTAGGGCTTCCCATGATTCGTCATCTAAACACGGGCACTTTTGAAGGTGAAAGGGGTCAATAACTAGATAGTCTCTGGGGACAAGGCACTTCATGTTATCCCAAACAAACTGAGACGTATGGTCATCCTATTACCTGTAGTGCGCGATTTTACAAAACACGCAGTTTCTCAAGAACACAATCCTTGTTCTGGTAGAAGTATTTGTACAAGCTATCACCAACACACTGACAAGCTAACCTGTTGGGGTGAAGTCTGGTTGTTGACCATAAAAATCCCTCCTCTTCTCCCTGGAAACACAGACAAACCTATATTTCCCAGGTTTCAGTTAGTTGTGATAATATGACTGATTTTTCATCAATGGAATGTGAACAAAAATAATGTGTGTTCTCTCTAAGCCTGTCCTTTTTCCTCTTCTGGCTGATTTTGGCAACCCAGTAATGATCTGGTGATCCAAAATGGCTTTATATTGAAGATGGCACAGTGGGCCTCAACTTGGGACCCAGAATGACTGTGGAAATATGTTTCTTTCCTCCCACTCACTACCTTGAGCTGTAATTCTCTTTTTAGTTTTCCCTGTATCCCTTTACTTGTCTTTATTATTACCACTGTTATCATATTCTCTATATATGAGAAGCTACTCTGCTGATTTTGAGATTTCTTTTATTACCAGCAGTTGAATCCTATGGAGCACTTACCTCACTATGTGACAGCATGAGAATTGCTAAATCCTACAAACCTGGATAATTTTACCCCTAAGAGTGCAAAACAGTGGTAGAGTGAGTAAACGGAGTTAGTGAAGTGGAGAGGTATTTTTGATGAAGCAGTTGGAGTAGTTCTCTTTGATGGGCTGATATTTGAGTAGACAGTTGAATGATATGAAATAACAAGCCGTGCAAAGCTGTCTGGAAGAGTTTTACATGACTTTGCTAATACCACAAAACTCAATTCCTTGCAACTTACGCAGGTTGCCAAGAACACTCAGGGAACAGATCCAACCGTAAAGATTTAGAGGTGTGGGCGTAGCAAAACCCTATCAGCTATACTGCTGGAGAGGGGCTAAAAAAGCATTTTATTGGTATTTCATTTAAGTACTGTTATATACAAGTGTTTCTATTACTTCTTATCATCTGCAGTAATACATCTTTATAAGTATAATTGAATAAAGTGCCACTACCCATATATTCCCTGCCTAGTTAATGACTCTAATAGTAATTGAAAAGCTTCTGTCATGTCATAATTCTATCAATAAATCTATGTATTTAGAGTATCTCATTGTTTAGACCTGGTGCCCTTTTACCAACAGGCAATAAAAAAAGTGTAGGAATAATATCGTGCAGAGCAAACCTTCCTGCTGCTTATGCACACATATGTTCAGATCTAGGAAAGCAGTACTTTTAAAGCCTTTTCCTTTAACTTTGGAGAACTGGATTTTATTGCTCTTAATTAATATAATATTTCTTGATAAGTACATCGCAAGACTATCTGTAACTTGTCCATGTGAACATTTTATTTTCCTTTTGGTCATTGACCTTCTGTTATACAATATGATTTTAGTTACATTTGGAAGTTTTTTTAAAAAATCCTTAATAGCAATTTTAGCAATTGCCAGTCTAAAGACCTTTCTGCTATTCACTCCTTCCATCTCTAACATGATTTTCATAGTTTGTAACCTGCTTTCAACATTTAACTGCAAATCCAGGTAAGGGCAGAGAGAGTTCAGGTTTGAAAACTTGGTAGTTTTTATTCTGACATTTAAGCTGATTCCACTTATATGTAGCACACATAAGCTTTCTTGCAGAGTAAGGCAAGTGTTGCATAGAATTCACAGAATTCTATTTTAAAGCTGGTTCTCTTATTATAGCCTAATACAAGATGGAAGTAAAACTATGTCTAGCTTACTAAGTATGTATTTGATGTCAAGGAGAGTGCTTTTAATGAGGATTGAGTAGTGACCAAAATTGATATGTGACCTCTGATCTCACGGAGATTAGCCAAGAAAGGAGTGGGAAGACAGGTAGCCATTAGATAATTAATTACACGATGATCATTTAGTAACTATTGTGTTTACACTTAGTAACTATTTTGATAGGATCAATTTTTAAAAAAGACAGATTTTTGTGAGCGAAAATAATAGGGAGTCTTAATATAGCCTGGAATATAACACATTATGCCTCTGGGAAGGTTACTGTATGTTGACATCTGGTAGGTGAGTGAGTATCAGTAGGAAAATGAGGTGAGCAGGGGAAGCCAGTTAGTATCTCAGGTAAAGGAAGAGTATGGTCAGTGATGATGAATCAGAAAAGCATTTGATATTTGAAACATGGAGAAAAGGTGGACATGTCTGGGGCTTAAGGGGTGAAAAGGAGATTGGCAGGAAATCAGACTGGAGTCAGAGTCAATGGACAGATTACACAGAGTTTATAAAAGGGTGTAAGATACAGATTTTACTCTGCACAATGGAAAGAAACTGACAGTGTTCAAGCATGGTGTAATGCGATCAGACTTGCTGCTGAAGGAGATGATTCTGGTTGCTGATGGAGAAGAGTTCAGAGAAGAGCAATAAGATTGGGTGTGTCGGTTGGGGTGAAAGGCATTGGAAAGCCATGGCAGCATTTGAGACAAAAAGCTGATGGCTATAGTTTAGACGCATTAGCCAAAGTGATGGTGGGAAAATTTTCCTGGATTAGAGATCTATTTAGTACTTAAAAAGATTCTGATGGAAGGAGAAGGAGGCAGTGTTGTAAACTCTGAAGGTGCTGAGGACCAGATGGAGGGGATAGGCTAATACAGATCACCCTAACTTCTCTGCTTAAAATTCTTCTTTGGGTTTCCATTGCCACAGTGGAGGCATGTTGATATAGCGATCAAAAGAACAAGTACTCTAATTTGGACTCTGTATTTTCAAATTCCAGCTCCCCTACTTAGAGGCCCTGCAATTTTAAACAATCCTAACTCCATTTGGTTTCTTATTCTGTAAATTGTGATAATATTTGTATGTTTCTTGGAGTCGTAGTATATGGATCCATGGCACAACGTAGAAACATAAATGTGTATAAAATAATTGGCCCCTAGTAAGTGTACAGTGAATGTTAGCTACCAAATTCAACTTTATTACTAGACCCTACCAGGCTCTGCTGACCCCTGCTCGTCTCTCCAAGATCACCTAGTGGCACTCTCTCCCGTGCACCTGGCACTCCAGGGACACTTTCATTTTCTCTGGCATTCTGTAATCAGTTCTGCCTCAGAGCCTGCTTTGCAGGATGCCAGGAATTAATTCTCTTCTGCTCCCACCCTTTACCTAGTTAATATTTACCCATCCTTCAGGTTTCAGTTCAAATGTCAAATTCCTCATAAGAATATTCCCTAATTCCAAATCTAGGAAAGTTCCCTCTCTCTTATAGCCCTCAGAACTTTACAATTAATAGAAATAGTGAAGTATTATTTATGAGTTGATTTGATCAATGCCCAGCATCTTCTACCAGACTGCAAATATATGAAGGCACAGAGCATAGCGTTTAACAAAGAGTCTTTCCAGAGCACCTAGTTCATTGTTGGCAACATAGTACAAACTAAACAGATATTTATTGGATGAATTAATTGCCACTGATTAAATAAATAAATGAAAAATAATCTTGTTCAGAGTTAAAGACTGTGAGTTCAGTTTCGGATATACTGAGTTTGAGAGCTCTATGGACTAATTCAATGGATGTTTTATTTTTCCATTCTAACATCACTTTGGTGATGGGAAAAAAAGGGGGGGGCAAAGGACACTAGACTTTCTCTGAGTCGGTGGGCATAAATGCTCTCCAAGAAGGTAGGGTTTTTAGTATTATTGAAGTCTTAAGAAATAAGGTAGAAACCTTCAAAGAGATAAGAGATATATATGAGAGATAAAAACACCCTGAAGGTAATCACATTAACCAGAATGTTTGTCTCTATTAATAGATAGACTCTTTGTTTATTGGGATGGTGAGCATATATTAAATAAGCAGACATTGTTTAATTCAGAATAATTTAGAAGTAATTACCAAATGGCCTAAAAGTTTCAAATTTATAAACAATATTTTGTATTGAGAAAGATCCTGTGGCTATTTGATATTTGATACAGTTGCAATATTTCATAGAATATGACATACAAGGTGTTTCTATCTGAAAGTGATATGATGAATTCTTGAAAAAGCTCATGTTCTTCAAAATCAGGTACTGAAATTAGTGAGTTAAAATAATGAGTGAAGTTAATGGGAAAACAGAGACATCTATGCAAAATCAATGTAATTTTTAAACCAGAGCACTTAAAAAGTAATCACCAGAGAGTAACCGAGAGCTATGTTAAATCTCCACTGACATGAGTGCCCCGAACCACAGATTTTAAGTCATCTATAAAGGATTCCAGGTGAACCGCTAAGAGCAAATACCCACTCCAGACTCAGGGTGTAATTTTCTGGAAAGGAAATTCTAGTGCTGATGCTTGCTCTCTCTCTTTTTTTTTTTCTTCTTAAAATTGAACTGAAATGTTCCCTGATGTCAGTGCGGCAGCAAGGTTGATGAATCAGCTTTTTCTGCTGAAGTTTATAATTGTATCATGTGGATATCATTACCCTATTTATCAATCACTTATGAACTAATTTTCATTATAGAAATACCTATTGTAGCAGAACAGACTCTATTGGAAAATAGGTTCCAGCAATTGGTAAGGCTTGGTTTCATAATCAAGATTTCAGTTTCCTTATTAAATAAATAATGTTAGAGTCATATAATATAAAAAAGATCTGGCTACTGAAAAGAACATGGCATATCTATGTGTGATAATGTGGAAAGATTCCCAAGTTAAAATAAAGGGGGAGCACCAGCTTTTCCTTCAAATGAATACATAATGGACCAAGATAAAGATGAAGTTTAAAAATGGAGTGTGTGTGCTTTTTTTCTAACTATAATAGGGTGAGAGGTCTCATTGCCTAATTGTTGGAAGGGTAGGCCACCTGTACACTTCAGGAAGCCACTCGAGGTAGACTTCTCAAGTTCTGTGCTACGCTCTTTTTCTTGTTCTTCCCCATAGTTCTTTCCATTTTTATCTCATCCTCACCAAGTATACTTTTATTTCCCATTTCCAGCAAGTTACCTTCTCTCCCCCATTAGATGTGTTCAACTCCCGTCGTATGGACAATACACCTGTTTGATTTTAGGAACACAAAAAGAACAGCCTCAGTCTTGAATAGAGACCTCATTATTTCTTCTTGCTTTTCCTCAATTCCCTGTCTCATCATAGGAGTAGATTTCACTCTATTCTCAAAATATATTTACCCCCTTTAAAAAAAATCTTTAATTCGGAAGCTACTAATTAAAAGATTACGGGTGATCTTGGTTTGTGTAACTTTCCTAGAATTCTATAATGCATCTTAAAAAGCACCACACCATCACAGCAGTGTGTTGTTTCCCAATATAAGAAAACAAACAGCTGTATCCCTGAGAATTCTCCTTGCCTAATCATGAGAGTAATGAAGTGGATAGCAATGGGAGGAGAAAATAAGGCTACACTGGCTTATCTCTCAGGATTATTGTGTAAATACATGGGAAAATTTCTCCAAAATATTGTTCTTGCCTTGAAAATGCATGCTTGCATTTATTCAATTAGTCATTCAGTCAACAAGTGTTTATTTAGGGCCAACTGTTTGGCAGGTCCAATATCAAATGCTAGTTTTAGTGGTGAATGGAGCTGACAAAATCTTTGCCCTCAAGGAGCTAACATATTATTGGAGGAGTTTCATGCTGAATTTATTTCGTCTTTAATATGTATGTCTTAAGCCACTTTGCATACATTAATTTAAAATACCATTGTATAATAAAATGATAATGTCCATGAGAATGTTTTATTTTATTACTGTGATCTCACCACTTTTTTAACTTTTTATTTGAAATAATTTTAGACTTAAGGAAAGTTGCAGGAAGTGGACAGAAAGTACTCTTTATTCAGCTTCCCTTAATGTTAACATCTCCCATAACCATATAAAGGTTATTGAAAGAAGGAAAGTAACATTGATATAATACTGTTAATTAGGCTACCGACTTTTCCTGGTCTTTTATGACCTTGGCACTTTTGAAGAGTACTGGTCAGTCTTTTTGCCCCTCAATTTGGTTTTGTCTGATGTTTTCTCATGAGGAGATTGATGTTAGTATTTTTTTGCAAGAATATTATGGAATATTGTGGAATTCTTGTAAAATATTCCATGGTATTCTTGCAAGTTTCCATCATCTTCTTGCCAAAAAAACACTTTCTCAATTAATGTCAGGGGTCCCATTATGTCATTATATTTTATTACTGGTTATATTGACTTTGAATATTTGTATAAAGTAGTGTCTCTCAAGTTTCTCCACTATAAAATTCCTATTTTTCTCTTTTAAATAAGTAACTATTTTACATGGAGATAATTTGAGTGAATGTAAATGTCTTCTTTCTCCTGATACTTTTACCCACTAATTTTAGCATTCATTGGTGGTCTTATCTGAAATAATTACTTTGAAACTGTGTTCAATAATTCCATTTTAAGGAACACTTTTTAGTCTGGTTTACTTAGGTTTTTTTTCTCATTCAGTCCTATGTTCTGGTATGCCTGGAATTTGGTGATTGGTTACCAGACAATTAGATGAAAAATTATAATATCTCTGATATTAATTTTGCTCAGAGAAAATTTAATTTTCTTCTGAAACAGGAAAAGTGTATGCAAATCTTGTGACCTCTCCAGACATTCCAATAATTCAACTACATTTTCAGTCCTTGTGAGAGGATACTTGTTTCTTTTATTCCCCTTTCTTCTACAGTTTGACTTTCATATGTATCCACTGAATGCAGGATTATTTACTAGGTCCCTTCTCCTTCTTAAATGTTAATGTCCAATTTTTGCCTATACTGTAGCTTTCAAACTGCCAGACTCTGCTTAGCCTTTAGTCTTCTAGGAAATGCTTTATGTTTGAAACGTTCCACCTGTTACCCCCTGTTAACCCACGTAAATGGGTAAACGTTCCCCATTTACCCCATGTAAATCATCTTTGCTGAAATGCCTCCTTATGTCTTTTGCCTATTTTCTAATTGAATTATTTGTTTATTAGTTTTTCCATTTGTTTATCTCTGCTGAGTTTTGAGCTTTTATACATACTAGTATGTATAATCCTTATTTCTTTTTTCCCTCCAGATTTATTGAGATATTATTGACATATAACACTATATAAATTTAAAGTGTACAACATGATGATTTGATATACTTATATATTACAAAATAATTACCACAATAAGAATAGAACCATCATATGATCTAGCAATTTCATATATACAAAGGGTCTTGAAGAGACATCTACATTTTCATGTTCATTGCAGTGTTATTCACAATAGCTAAGATATGGAAACTACCTAAGTGTCCATCTATTGATAAATGTTTAAAGAAGATGTGGTATACATACATACATATAGATATAGATATAGATATAGGTATAGATATATATGTATGTATATATATACAATGGAATATTATTCAGCCATGAAAAAAGGAAATCCTGCCATTTGCAATGATATGAATGGAACTCGAGGACATTATGCTAAGTGAATTAAGTCAGACAGAGAAAAACAAATACTATACGATATCACTTATCTGTGGAATCTAAAAAAAGTGAAACTCCTAGGAACAATAGACTTGTGGTTTTCAGGGGCTAGGGAGTGAGGGTAATGGGGAAATATCATCAAAGGGTACAAGCTTCCAGTTATAAGATGAATAAATTCTGGAGATCTAATACACAGATAATCTCTACTCTATGGTGATTATAGTTAACAACACTGTATTACATACTTGAAAGTTGCTAAGAGAGTAGATCTTAAATGTTCTCACACAAAAAAGCTAATTATGTGTGGTGAGAGAGATGTTAACTAACCCTAGTGGTATATTAATTTTGTAATATGTAAGTGAGCATTTATTTTTAATGCTTAGACTTTTGATATTTAACCAAAACGTGCAATTGCATCACCTCTAAAAAGATATGACTAACCCACCATGGGAACATTGTAAAACTATTGAGAAGGAGAATGATTACTGCTGTCTGTCCACCAAGTCCTATCTTCTTTCTTATCAATCTATGTTATAATGCTGTATGCATAGCTATAGCACTTTCAAAATGCCATGCTTGGGGGCAAACATTTTCTATCAAAGAGTCACATTGCACTATGCTATATGTATTTTTAATTCAATAAAATCATCAGAGTCCCTTGTATATACTTTTGTGCAGTGTTCTATGAGGTGCTTTTCAGAGAATAAGGCACATTACCAAAAAGTCGTTTGATATCTGTATGTAACATGTGCTACTTTCCTCACAAGTAGAAAATCAGCCATAAAACCCTGCAGACTTGATTTGGCGTACATGCAGCAAGAATGTGTACATATACCCACAGCTTTAACATTGTATTATTTAAATAAGAAATTTAACTTTTGATGTTACATCTAGGCAGTCCTCTGCTTGTGGATTTCGAATTTCAGTATTCAACAAAATGAAGAATAATGGAATATGTTAAAATATTTGGATTACTTTTGCACATGTTAATTTGAAAAGAATCCTTTAAAGCATGTGCCAAATTTTTGGTATATCTTAAGCAAGACTTTGAAACTCAGGAAAGGACTCAAGAAAAAATACAATGGCTTTGATTAGGTGTTTCATCTTTTAATATATTCATTCCCTGTTACTTGAGTACATTTACATAGAACTCATTATACTCTACTGCAAGAGCAGACAAGAAATAGATGAAAAGAAATGAATAGTACAGATAAATTTAGACTACTTTGTAGCAAGATATTTATTAATATATATTTTATCTCAGTCAGTTTTTCAAAGTAAACCTTTGATGCACAACAGTTTATCACTAGTGTTGTATTGATTTCAAGGCAGAAATCCAACCTGTATGTTCCTGACCAGAATCACATTGGACTTACCAAGTGGAGACAGTTTTTTGTTTTTCCACCTGACGAATTATCTCCTAACCTATGGAGCTATTGGAAAATTCTGCCTTCCTTAAGATGATGATAAGGGTGAGGTGAAAAAACAAACCAACCAACAAAACAAAGTTACCCTGGAAACCTGGCCCAGAGAATACAGAATTTTGCCTGATCTTTTATTTTCCATGGCATTGCAGCATTTGTCTTACCCTTGAAATTGACCATCAGTGGAGTCTTTAGAAACACTGCTAGTGAACCGTGAACCATTTTGTAAAGAAGAGTTTAAATTCAGAATGAAACTGAAAAAAAGTATTTGTGTCTAAGTGTGAGCAATGTTAAAATGAAATTAAGAAGTTTGCTGCTTCAAACATTCCTCAGTTTTTAAAAGATTTTGAAAGTCAGTATCTTTTCTTTTTATTTAATTCTTTCCCAATCTCCACCTTATCTGTCTCTTCTTTCAAAAAAAAATATTTATTTCAAGCCAACTTTTCTTCTAAGCCTAATTTTAATAGTTTTATTGATGTACAATTGATACACAAAAAAACTGCACATATTTAATGTGTACAATTTGATGAGTTTGGACATATGCAAACAAACACCCATGATACCATCACCACAATCAAGGTAATAGACATATCCAACACCTTACAAAGTTTCCTTGTATTCCTCCCTTCCTTCCTTCCTCCCTTCCTTCCTTTAGTAGTAAGAACCTCTTAACAATTTTTGCAATGCACAGTAACAGATCATTAACTATAGACACCATGTTGTACAGCAGGTCTTTAGAATTTATTCATCTAGCATAATTGAAACCTTATATCCGTTGAAAAGCAGTTTCTCATTTCTCCCACCCCCATCTCCCCAATCCCTGGCAACTCCTATTTTATTCTCTGCTTCTAAGAGTTTGACTATTTTAGATACTTCATATATGTGAAATCGTACAGTATTTGTTCTCTGATTGGCTTATTTCACTTAGTCCTCCAGGATCATCCATGTTGTCTCAAATAGCAGGATTTTCTTTTTTAAGGCTAAATAATATTACATTGTATGGTTATGTCCATATCTTGGCTATTGTGAATAATGTTGCAGTGAACATGGAGTGCAGATACCTCTTCAGATCCTAATTTCAATTCTTTAGGAAATATACCCAGAAGTATGATTTCTGGATCATATAGTAGTTCTATTTTTAATATTTTTGAGGAAACCTTAGGCTATTTTTTTCATACTTGCTGCAGCTTTTTACATTACTACCAAGAGTGCAAAAGGCTTTCAATTCTTTACATCCTTGCCAACACTTGCGCACAGGAAACTACAAAATATGGATGAAAGAAATAAAGGAAGACACAAATAAATGGAAAGAAATCCTGTATTCATGGATTGGAAGACTTAATACTGTTAAAATGTTCACAATACCCAAATCCATCTACAAATTCAATGATATCCCCATTAAAACCCAAGGGCCATTTTTTTCCAAAAATAGAAAACAATCCTAAACTTCATATGGAATTGCAAAAGGCACAGAATATTCAAAGCAGTCTCAAGAAAGAAGAACAAAATGTCCAGGCATCACACATCCAGATTTCAAAATATATTGTAAAACTACAATAATTAAAACAGTATGGTACTGGCATAAAGACATACATACAGACCAAGTAAACAGAAAAGAGGGCCCAGAAATAAATACATGAGAATAGAGTCAATTGATCTTCAACAAGGGTGCCAAAAATGCACAATGAGCAAAAGATAGTCTCTTAAACAAATGGTTGGGAAAACTAGATATCCACCTGCAAAAAAATGAAATTTGATACCTATGTTATACCATACACAAAATAAACTCAAAATGGATTAAAAACAAATATATGACATGGAACTGTGAAAACCTACAAGAATACATAGAAGTAAAGCTCCTTGACTTTAGTCTTAGAAATTATTTTTTAAATATGACACCAAAAACATAAGCAACAAAAGCAAAAATAGACAAGTGGCACTACATCAAACTAAAAAGCTTCTGCACAACATAGGAAACAACATACTGAAAAGGCAACCTACTGAATGAGAAAAAATATTTGTAAACCATATATGTGATTCGAGGTTAATTCCCCCTAAATATAAAATACTCACATGACTCAAAAGCAAATAAATAAATAACCCAATTAAAAATGGGTACAAGACTTGAACAGGCATTTCTCACAGAAGACATACAAATGGCCAACAGGTATATTATCAGTGAAATGTGACTCAAAACTACAGTGAGAGGGGGGACCTTCAAGATGGCAGAGGAGTAAGATGTGGAGATCACCTTCCTCCCCACAGGTACATGAAAAATACAGCTACATGTGGAACAACTCCTACAGAACACTTACTAAATGCTGGCAGAAGACCTCCGACTTCCCAAAAGTTAAGAAACCCCACGTGCCTGGGTAGGGCAAAAGGAAAAAGAAAAAACAGAGACAAAAGGATAGGGATGGGACCTGCCCCTCTGGGAGGGAGCTGTGAAGGAGGAAAAGTTTCCACACACTAGGAATACCCTTCAGTGGTGAAAACTGGGGGTGGGTGGGGAGGAAGCTTCAGAGCCATGGAGGAGAGTGCAGTAACAGGGGTGCAGAGGGCAAAGTGGAGAGATTCCCGCACAGCGGATCAGTGCAGACCAGCACTCACCAGGCTGAGAGGCTTTCCTGCTAACCCGCCAGGGTGGATGGGAACTGGGAGCTGAGGCTCGGTTTTCAGAGGTCAAATCCCAGGGAGAGGACTGGGGTTGGCTGTGTGAACACAGCCTGAAGGGGCTAGTGCACCACAGCTAGCCGGGAGGGAGTCCAGGAAAAAGTCTGGACCTGCCTAAGAGGCAAGAGACAATTATTTCAGGGTGCACAAGGAGAGGGGAATCAGACCACCGCCTAAACGAACTTCAGAGATGGGCAGGAGCCATGGTTATCAGCACGGACACCAAAGACAGGCATGAAACGCTAACGCTGCTGCTGCAACCACCAAGAATCCTGTGTGCAAGCACAGGTCACTCTCCACACCTCCCCTCCCGGGAGCCTGTGCAGCCCGCCACTGCCAGGGTCCCGTGATCCAGGGACAGCTTCCCCGGGAGAACGCACAGTGGGCCTCAGGCTGGTGCAATGTCATGCTGGCCTCTGCCACCACAGGCTCACCCCTCATTCCATACCCCTCCCTCCCGCTGGCCTGAGTGAGCTAGAGCTCCCTAATCAGTCGCTCCTTTAACCCCCTCCTGTCTGGGTGAAGAACAGACACGCTCAGGTACCTACATGCAGAGGCGGGGCCAAATCCAAAGCTGAACCCCAGGAGCTGTGCGAACAAAGAAGAGAAAGGGAAATTTCTCCCAGCAGCCTCAGGAGCTGCGGATTAAATCTCCACAATCAACTTGATGTACCCTGCATCTGTGGAATACCTAAGTAGACAATGAATCATCCGAAAATTGAGCTGGTGGACTTTGGGAGCAACTGTAGACTTGGGGGTTGCTGTATGCGACTGACTACTTTCTGATTTACATGCTTATCTTAGTTTAGCTTTTAGCGCTTGTTTTCATTGGTGGATTTGTTTATTGGTTTGGTTGCTCTCTTCTTTTTTTCTTTGTTTTTTATTACTTTTTAATTTTTTATTTTAATAATTTTTTAAATTTTATATTTTAATAACTTTATTTTTTCTTTCTTTTTTTCTTCCTTCCTTTCTTTCTCCCTTTCTTTCTTTCTTTCTTTCTTTCTCTCTCCCTCTCTCTCTTTCTTTCTTTCTTTCTTTCTTTTTTTCCTCCATTTTCTTCTGAGCTGCGTGGCTGACAGAGTCTTGGTGCTACGGCCAAGTGTCTGGCCTGAGCCTCTGAGGTGGGAGAGCCAAGTTCAGAACATGGGACCACCAGAAACCTCCAGGCCCCTCGTAATATCAATCAGAAAGAGCTCTCCCAGAGATGTCCATCTCAACGCTAAGACCCAGCTCCACTCAACAACCAGCAAGCTCCAGTTTTGGACACCCCATGCCAAACAACTAGCAAAGCAGGAACATAACTCCACCCATTAGCAGAGAGGATGCCTAAAATCATAATAAGTTCACAGACACCCCAAAACACACCACCAGACACCGTCCTGCCCACCAGAAAGACAAGATCCAGCCTCATCCACCAGAACACAGGCACCAGTCCCCTCCACCAGGAAGCCTACACAACCCGCTGAACCAACCTTACCCACTGGGGGCAGACACCAAAAACAATGGGAACTACAAACCTGCAGCCTGGGAAAAGGGGACCCCAAACACAGTAAGTTAAGCAAAATGAGAAGACAGAGAAATACACAGCAGATGAAGGAGCAAGGTAAAAACCCACCAGACCAAACAAATTAAGAAGAAATAGGCAGTCTACCTGCAAAATAATTCAGAATAATAATAGTAAAGATGATCCAAAATCTTGGAAATAGAATGGAGAAAATATAAGAAACTTTTAACAAGGACCTGGAAGGATTAAAGAGCAATCAAACAATGATGAACAACACAATAACTGAAATTAAAAATTCTCCAGACGGGATCAATAGCAGAATAACTGAGGCAGAAGAATGGGTAAGTGACCTGGAAGATAAAATAGTGGAAATAACTACTGCAGAGCAGAATAAAGAAAAAAGAATGAAAAGAATGGAGGACAGCCTCAGAGACCTCTGGGACAACATTGAATTCACCAACACTCAAATTATAGGGGTCCCAAAAGTGGAAGAGAAAAAGAAAGGGACTGAGAAAATATTTGAGATTATAGTAGAAAACTTCCCTAATAAGAGAAAGGAAATAGTCAATCAAGTCCAGGAAGCACAGAGAGTCCCATACAAGATAAATCGAAGGAGAAACACGCCAAGACACATGTTAATTAAACTATCAAAAATTAAATACAAAGAAAAAATATTAAAAGCAGCAAGGGAAAAGAAACAAATAACATACAATGGAATCCCCATAAGGTTAACAGCTGATCTTTCAGCAAAAACTCTGCAAGCCAGAAAGCTGTGGCAGGACATATTTAGAGTGATGAAAGGGGAAAACCTACAACCAAGATTACTCTACCTAGCAAGGATCTCAATCATATTCGACGGAAAATTAAAACCTTTACAGACAAGCAGAAGCTAAGAGAATTCAGCGCTACTGAACCAGCTTTACAACAAATGCTAAAGGAAATTCTCTGGCAGGAAACACAAGAGAAGAAAAAGACCCACAAAAACAAACCCAAAACAATTAAGAAAATGCTAATAGGAGCATACATACCGATAACTACCTTAAATGTAAATGGATTAAATGCTCCAACCAAAAGACAAAGAGTGGATGAATGGATACGTAAACAAGACCCATATATATGCTGTCTACAAGAGACCCACTTCAGACCTAGGGACACATACAGACTGAAAGTGAGGGGATGGAAAAAGATATTCCATGCAAATGGAAATCAAAAGAAAGCTGGAGTAGCAATTCTCATATCAGACAAAATAGACTTTAAAATAAAGACTATTACCAGAGACAAAGAAGGACACTACATTATGATCAAGGGATCAATCCAAGAAGAAGATATAACAATTGTAAATATTTATGCACCCAACATAGGAGGCCCTCAATGCATAAGGCAAATGCTAACAGCCATAAAAGGGGAAATTGACAGTAACACAATAATATTAGGGGACTTTAACACCCCACTTTCACCAATGGACAAATCATCCAAAATGAGAATAAATAAGGAAACACAACCTTTAAATGACACATTAAACAAGATGGACTTAATTGATATTTATAGGACATTCCATCCAAAAACAACAGAATACACTTTCTTCTCAAGTGCTCAAGGAATATTCTCCAGGATAGATCATATCTTGGGTCACAAATCAAGCCTTGGTAAATTTAAGAAATCGGAAATCATATCAAGCCTCTTTTCTGACCACAATGCTATGAGACTAGATATCAGTTACAGGAAAAATCCGTAAAAAATACAAACATATGGAGGCTAAACAATATGCCCCTAAATAACCAAGGGGTCACTGAAGAAATCAAAGAGGAAATCAAAATGTACCTAGAAACAAATGACAATGAAAACACGACAGCCCAAAACTTATGGGATGCAGCAAAAGCAGTTCTAAGAGGGAAGTTTATAGCAATACAATCCTACCTCAAGAAACAAGACACATCTCAAATAAACAACCTAACCTTACATCTAAAGCAATTAGAGAAAGAAGAACAAAAAGCCCCAAAGTTAGCAGAAGAAAGAAATCATAAAGATCAGATCAGAAGTAAATGAAAAAGAAATGAAGGAAACGATAGAAAAGATCAATAAAACTAAAAGCTGGTTCTTTCAGAAGGTAAACAAACTTTATAAACCATTAGCCAGACTCATCAAGTAAAAAAGGGAGAAGACTCAAATCAACAGAATTAGAAATGAAAAGGAGAAGTAACAACTGACGCTGCAGAAATACAAAGGATCATGAGAGATTACTAAAAGTAACTATATGCCAATAAAATGGACAACCTGGAAGAAATGGACAAATTATTAGAAAAGCACAGCCTTCTGAGACTGAACCAGGAATAAATAGAAAATATAAACAGACCAGTCACAAGCACTGAAATTAAAACTGTGATAAAAAATCTTCCAACAAACAAAAGCCTAAGACCAGATGGCTTCACAGGCAAACTCTATCAAACATTTAGAGAAGAGCTAACACCTATCCTTCTCAAACTCTTCCAAAATATAGCAGAGGGAGGAACACTCCCATACTCATTCTACAAGGCCACCACCACCTTGATACCAAACCAGACATAGATGTCACAAAAAAAAGAAAACTGCAGGCCAGTATCACTTATGAACATAGATGCAAAAATCCTCAACAAAATACTAGCAAACAGAATCCAACAGCACATTAAAAGGATCATACACCATGATCAAGTGGGGTTTATCCCAGTAATACAAGGATTCTTCAGTATACGCAAATCAATCAATGTGATACACCATATTAACAAATTGAAGGATAAAAACCATATGATAATCTCAATAGATTCAGAAAAAGCTTTTGACAAAATTCAACACCCATTTATGATAAAAACTCTCCAAGAGTAGGCATAGAGGGAACTTACCTGAACATAATAAAGGACATATATGACAAACCCACAACCAACATTGTTCTCAATGGTGAAAAACTGAAACCATTTCCACTAAGATCAGGAACAAGACAAGGTTGCCCACTCTCACCACTATTATTCAACAAGTTTTAGAAGTTTTAGCCACGGCAATCAGAGAAGAAAGAGAAATAAAAGGAATCCAAATCGGAAAAGAAGTAAAACTGTCACTGTTGGCAGATGACATGATACTGTACATAGAGAATCCTAAAGATGCTACCAGAAAATTACTAGAGCTAATCAATGAATTTGGTAATGTAGCAAGATACAAAATTAATGCACAGGAATCTCTTGCATACCTATACACTAGTGATGAAAAATCTGAAAGAGAAATTAAGGAAACACTCCCATTTTACATTGCAACAAAAAGAATAAAACACCTAGTAGTATACCTACCTAAGGAGACAAAAGACCTGTATGCAGAAAACTATAAGACACTGATGAAAGAAATTAAAGATGATACCAACAGATGGAGAGATATACCATGTTCTTGGATTGGAAGAATCAACATTGTGAAAATGACTCTACTACCCAAAGCAATCTACAGATTCAGTGCAATCCCTATCAAACTACCAATGGCACTTTTCACAGAACTAGAACAAAAAATATCACAATTTGTATGGAAACACAAAAGACCCCAGATGGCCAAAGCAGTCTTGAGAAAGAAAAACGGACCTGGAGGAATCTAGCTCCCTGACTTCAGACTATACTACAAAGCTACAGTAATGGAGACAGTCTGGTACTGGCACAAAAACAGAAATATAGATCAAAGGAACAGAATAGAAAGCCCAGAGATAAACCCACACACATATGGTCACCTTATGTTTGATAAAGTAGGGAAGAATATACAATGGAGAAAAGACAGCCTCTTCAATAAGTGGTGCTGGGAAAACTGGACAGCTACATGTAAAAGAATGAAATTAGAACACTCCTTAACACCATACACAAAGATAAACTCAAAATGGATTCAAGACCTAAATGCAAGACCAGACACTATAAAACTCTTAGAGGAAAACATAGGCAGAACACTCTATGACATAAATCACAGCAAGATCCTTTTTGACCCACCTCCTAGAGAAATGGAAATAAAAACAAAAATAAACAACAAATACATGAAAGGATGCTCAACATCACTAATCATTAGAGAAATGCAAATCAAAACTACAGTGAAGTATCACCTCACACCATTCAGAATGGCCATCATCAAAAAGTCTACAAACAGTAAATGCTGGAGAGGGTGTGGAGAAAAGGGAACACTCTTGCACTCTTGGTGGGAATTAAGTTGATACAGCCACTATGCAGAACAGTATGGAAGTTTCTTAAAAAACTAAAAATAGAAATACCATATGACCCAGCAATCCCACTACTGGGCATATACCCTGAGAAAACCATAATTCAAAAAGAGTCATGTACCACAATGTTCATTGCAGCACTATTTACA
The DNA here is from genome assembly GCF_009873245.2 of Balaenoptera musculus. Lineage (NCBI taxonomy): Eukaryota > Metazoa > Chordata > Mammalia > Artiodactyla > Balaenopteridae > Balaenoptera > Balaenoptera musculus. Next base: position 129,170,419 of record NC_045789.1, on the reverse strand, counting down.
ATAGCCAGGACATGGAAGCAACCTAAATGCCCATCAACAGATGAATGGATAAAGAAGATGTGGCACATATATACATTGGAATATTACTCAGCCATGAAAAGAAACAAAACTGAGTTATTTGTAGTGAGGTGGATGGAGTTAGAATCTGTCATACAGAGTGAAGTAAGTCAGAAAGAGTAAAACAAATACTGTATGCTAACACATATATATGGAATCTAAAGAAAAAAAAATGGTTCTGAAGAACTTAGGAGCAGGACAGGAATAAAGGCACAGACGTAGAGAATGGACTTGAGGACATGGGAGGGGGATGTGTAAGCTGGGATGTAGTGACAGAGTAGCACTGACATATATACACTACCAAATGTAAAATAGATAGCTAGTGGGAAGCAACTGTATAGCACAGGGCAATCAGCTCCATGCTCTGTGACCACCTAGAGGGGTGGGATAGGGAGGGTGGGAGGGAGAAGCAAGAGGGAGGGGATATGGGGATATATGTATATGTATAGCTGATTCACTTTGTTATACAGCAGCAACCAACACAACAAGGTAAATCAATTATATTCCAATAAAGATGTTAAAAAAAGAAAAAAAAGAAGAGTATATATTCTACTGCTGTTAGGTGGAATGTTCTGTAGTTATCTGTGAGGTCTACTTGGTTTGTTCAATGCTATTTCTTCTTTTATTTTATATTTAGTTTTTTCAGCCATTGTTAAATGTTGTATACCAGAGTCTTAAACTATTATTGTTTAATTGTCTATTTCTCTCTTCAATTCTGTCAGATTTTGCTTCTTGTATTTTGGAGCTTTGTTGTTTTATGCATGTATGTTTATAATCAACACTTTTATCATTATCAAATGTCTCTAGTGACAAAAAAAAGAAAACAAAAAATCTACAGTGAGATACCACCTCACACCTGTTAGGATGGGTATTATCAAAAATGAAAAAGATAACCTAATTTCTTGTCATTCAAACTTTTATTTATATCAGTATGAACTTATGTATATTTATTTTATATCTTGAATTGTGACTCAATGGCACACTATTTGTTTTGCTACTCAAATTGTTCTAGCTCTACTCATTGGGAACTTTTTTGGGTTAAGGGAACTCTGAATTCTGTTATTGGAGAAGGGTATTTAGAAAACAAGATCTGAGTGATAGGTGTGTTCTTTGCTAATTAGGTTACTGCTTCTAGATTTCCCAGTAGACAGATTTCAGAAATATATGTATATAACAACTTATTATATATATTATCTCTAATTACTTCTGTATCAATCAGTAAATTTGTATCTGTATATATTTTAAGCTAAACATGATGTTTGTTTGATTTACATGATTCGAATTTAGTACAACAGGGCTTTTTCTAGCTTTCCTCTTTACATAACAGTGTCTTCCTCAGAAACCTGGTTCCTACTATCATTTACCCTTTACTTATTTGTTCAATCCCAGTATGCAAGTAAAGCAGATTCGCTTTTTCTTTTTGGATTTTTATGTGCATATTTTTCTCATATCCATAATGTTAAATTAAAATATTTTTATTATGATGGTGCTTAAATATCCATAAACCTATTACTGGATATAAAGTGCCCATTATTATAACTTCTATCCAATTTTAAAACCAAAGTTTAAGTATCTACAAACCCCATTGTAAAACCTCTGATGTTTAAATAAACATGATTTTTTTTTGTTTTTGTTTTTGTTTTAATTGATTGATTGATTGCTATGTTGGGTCTTTGTTTCTGTGCTAGGGCTTTCTCTAGTTGCAGCAAGCCGGGGCCACTCTTCATCGTGGTGCGCAGGCCTCTCACTATCGTGGCCTCTCTTGTTGCAGAGCACAGGCTCCAGACGCGCAGGCTCAGTAGTTGTGGCTCACGGGCCTAGTTGCTCCGCGGCATGTGGGATCTTCCCAGACCAGGGCTTGAACCTGTGTCCCCTGCATTAGCAGACAGATTCTCAACCACGGCGCCACCAGGGAAGCCCACATGATTGTTTAAACATAATAGATGGTGTGTTTATCACTTAAAATAAATGACCTCTTTAACATGTGTATGATACTGATTGTTCTATGCTGTTTTTTTTTTTAACTTGCCAAATACATGACCATATCCCTTATGTTACCTTATATTAACACTCCATCCTTTTTTAGCTACATTCCTGTGAAAGTTTATATAGACTTTAAACAGGGATGTTATTGGGCCGTGAGATGTACTGAGTATACTTCTGATCTTTTTTCATTAGGCGGTTACAGTTAAATAATACCATTTTGGGCCCAAGCTATTATAAACAGAAATACCTATTTAATCATTGAAGCCTCAGGGGTTTTTTTGTTTTTGTTTTGTCTTGGATATAACAATAGCCTCTAGGTCTCTGCTACTCAAAGTGTGGTCCACAGACCCACAACACACGCGTTAAGCATCATGAACATAATCTGGGGTTTCTTAGAAATGCAGAATTTTGCATCTCACTCCAGAATGACTGAATCATAATTTTCAAATTAACAACATCCCCAGGTGTTTCATATGCAGATCAAATTTTGAGAAACACTGTTCTATAAGGCCCACATGATAATGACAGTGCAGACTGTTTGTATAATTGACATTGCTTTTCAAGTAAAAGTTCAAAATTTAAAAAAAAACTTGCTCAAAAAGTCAAACATCAGTGCGTCGTAAGAGCCATGCCCCACAAATTTAGATTGATATGTTGCCTAGAGACTCTAATAAGAGGCTCGTAACTGGGTCTCTTAGGAACTGGCGCAGAACATCGTGGACCTTCATTTTTTTCTAGATATTTTGAAGTTTCTTTTAGAATATTAATTTTTAGTTTCTGTATCTTATTCATCTTTTTTTCATATATAAGTACATTCTAGCTATCGTAGGAGGTCACTGAAAATTGTTTTTACAAGTGCCCTTAATTATATGTTGCAACATTATGGTTTGAAATTTATTCTGTAAAAGAGCTTTTTAATTTTTTCCTGAATGCTTTTGTTTATAAGCCTTTATAGTGAATAATAGATTAATATGAGGAAAAGAGAACCTGGGAGAGGCTAAGCTGATTGACATAAACAAAAAATGGAGATCAAATTTTTTCGGTAGAGAAACTATGAAGTGTGAAATTTGGTGGGAGGGACGAACAATAAGGGAAGGCAGAGAGAGAAAGAGCCCTGGGAGCACATTTAGCCAAAGAGGGAAGGGGTCTGATGATGCAGCTGCCGTGGGAAGTGTGACTGAGGAAGAGCAGTATCTAAAACAGGGTTTTAAGAAATATTGCTGTTGGTTGTGTGAAATAATTCACTTCCACCCCATCTCCTTTAGAGGCATTCCTTAGCAACCTTGATTCTTTTTTCAAAATTATATTTAGGTGTGTATCATTGATATAATAATTAGTAAGAAAGAAAATCCAGCTCATAATGGGACACAGAATTGGAAAGTAATGATAACTAACTTCATCTTCAGAGAAATACTGCAGATTAAGGCTTAATAACCTCATTTTACAGAGAAAAAATTTTAAAGGTTTAATAGCATGTCCCCACCCACCTGTCTTTAATGAGAAAAAGCCTAGGTTTTTCAGACCCCAAAACTAACATCAATTCCACCATTGGATAGCAACCACTGGCAACATCCTAGACTCTCTTGGAAGCCTAGAAGCAGCAGTATCAGGGCCCTAACCAAGAAACTGAAGTACAGTCTCAGCAGGGGATGCCAGGGTTAAGAATCTGTACACCATGCTGCTAAAAGCCATGTTTGGCATTAATCCCAACCAGTTAGAATTAAATTAATATTTTCCAACAGTAATACAGATTTCTTCTAGTAGCCACCTTTTCTGTGAGGGTCCCCGAACACAGAGATAACTGAGAGTCACTTATATTAATCTTAACCATACAGCAATCAAAACAAACTCAGAACTGTGTCAATGTGGTCTTGCGACAAAGTATTTAATGAGTTCAAAGAAAATGAGTTTTCTTTACTTTATAATTACCCCACTACCTCCTCCAACCCACCCAACACTCAACCTCACCAAAGATTTAAAAAGAGGAGGTAAATTAAGATCCTCAAATGACAGTAACCTGGCAAACCAAATCAAAAAAAAAAAAAGATCCCTTAAGAAACATATCTTCACCAATGTATATCTTGGATAGAAATTTAAAATAAACAAACATGTATTTTAGACCTGGGAGAAATAAAACAAAAATCTGTGTCTTTCCTTGGGCATTTGAAAACAGAATAAAATATCTTGTAAAAGCAGTAAAGTTTAAAAGTTTTGAAATATGTGTGTACAGTTTCTGGTTTTAATTTTACTACTAGTAGAACAAAGGCCAAGTCACAGAACTTTTGAGCATCAGAGTGTTTTTTACTCTAAATTGGGAATAATAAAGTTTGTAGGATCTATGTTATAGAGTGTTGAGAGAATAGAATATTTTTATACACAAAATATTTTCTAAACTGTAATCTGTGATCTATTACATTTAATCCACCACTATAAGGGAAAAAAAGATGAATATCTGTTGTAATATATTCTACCCTACGTTTTTTAGCATGACCTTAAAAACAGTCATAATTTCTGAGTTTTTTAAAAAATATTTTTGAAACTTTTGATTTGTGTCCATATCAAAAATATTAAATATGTGAATTACATCAGTAATTAGTTCTTTATATTACACTGCATATTTTAATAGATCAATGATGATCTAGAAAATTATAGAAAATAGAGAAAGGCAAAATTGCATAATTTTAGGAACATACTAATAACATGTAATTTATACCACTTAATTAGAGTTTAGCCAATAACAATAGTCACACCTGGAGGCCAATTAAAATTTGGTGTCTTTAATTGTGCTCTTGCAAGTTTCTGCCGCTTCTTTTTCTGTTTTCCACCTGGTTGTAATTCCATTGCCAAAAGACAATCTAACCTTTAACTTGCTACCAGGAGAATTTACTGAGCATATTTATGTAGAATTCAAATGCAACCAGAGAGAAGGGTAAATTATCTGAGGTGGGCTTGAAGGTAAACAGCTGTCGGTGAACTATGAATCATCTCAAAGGAACATTAGCTAAACTCATTTTAAAAGGGAAAATTGTTTTGCATGTTGAAAGGAATAACCGCAAGGACCTTGCCCTCACTCTTAATTTACCATCTAACTCATAGCCTCCTTGGGGAAGCAATATGATAAGCTGTTTTTGTTTGTTTATTTATTTATATATCTATTTATTTTTAAATAAGTTTTCTATTTTCTGGATTCTAAAATGAGTATCTGAGGAAAACTGAAATGTCCTTCCTTACAGAAAGGTAGAAAAACATCAACACTCCTATTCTGTGGCTAAATACCAACCTAGGTTTAAGTGCTTAAAACTGTTCTGCTGGTTTTGTTTTGTTTGCTTTTTGTTTTTCAAAGTGAAATCTTCCTGAAAATTTAGGTTACTATGGATGACACAGTTATATTTTAGAAATCAATATTCTTTTATATTTTAAAAGTCAGTTGTGTCTGTGCTAATGTAACCAATGAATTGGCCTTCCCTTTCTTTTTTGTTCTTTTTTTGAATCCATGGAGTGTGAGATAATCTGATTCACTCAGGCAGAAAGTTTGAACCAGAAATGTTTTCCTAACATTATGTCCTATACTTTTAAAACACAATTTATTTAAGCAGAAATGGCAGGAGAAATTTTATTCTGATGCCTGTAACAAAAACAAAACATCAGGCAGTTAATCCAGCTGCAGAACCTGAAGACTCCAGTGGGTTACACATTTACACATGATGTATTTAACTATGCGTGTTTGTTATCGATGCTTTAAAATATTTCAAATTAAAATGAATTAGAATCAAACATTATGACATTGAAGCATTTCTGAGGAAACCTAAGCTTTCACAAAACACATTTGCAAAATGCTGTCTTAAAGATTTAAGAGTTAGCAATTTAAAGAGCTGTGAATAGAGGTTATTTAGATAATTCATTTATGAAAATGCAGTGTGAAATTATACTAAAACATAGAGTTTAATTAAGAAAAAGATATGTCAAGAGTAAGGTGTTTTGATAGTTTAGAACTTACTAATCACGTTTCTATTTGCCTCTCAGTTTTTCATTGTTCTTTTACTTTCACTCCATTATTTACAATATACTCTTCTTTCATAATCTTCACTGTCCTCGTCACTATGTATTTCTACTATTGTACTCCTCTTTGTAATTCTTTCACATTCTACTCTTTGCTTATTTTCTGAATCTGTGTTTTCTTGTATAGCTTTTCTAATGCTCATCACCACTCATCTTCTCTAACATTATTTTTCTTAAGATGTAGCAACGAATTATGAACATATTGTTCACATATTACCTGCACATAATGGAAGAAATTTTATCTTACTGAGGTGTGGGGAAGTCATTCTGACTTATCCAGGATTTAGCTCTCTTTTATGCTAACTTTATGCTAACTAACCCTGTCTTATGGCATGTGAAACATGCTTTGTACATCTGCTTTAGTCATTAAAAGAAATAATGCATTTAAAAATCAAAATGGAGTAACTATAGATCAGGAATCTAAAATGAAGCCATATGGCCACTGTAGATGTGATTTCAGACACATTCCTTCTTCACTGAAGAAAATGTGAATTTTCTGAACTGTATCAAACTCAAGGACACCACCAGCCGTTCTGAAAACAACATCTGCTAGCAACTGCCGGCTGCAAACTTATGGCAAAAGGTCTCCACTTGTAACTGCAACCATTTGGGTCCCCAACTAATCCTTGCTTAACAAGCACCCTTACTTTTTGCCAGCTCCAATCCTAATTCTTGATGAACAACTTATATAGCCTTGCAGTTTTTGCCTTTATAAGTCTCGGCTCATTTTGTAGTCCAGTGGAAAGCAATTCAAGCACTTCCTGGATTTGTGTCTCCTGGGCCATAGTCCTCAGGTTGGCCCAAGTAAAACTCTCCTCTCTTCTTATTATAGATTGGTTATTGATTATTTCCATGGACCTACATATATGTAATGTAGAAGTTTAAATAACTGATTACATTATTTAGTTTTGCTGTGTGACTCAATATTCTTCTCATTTGAGACATGAACAACAAAATTGAAGGTTTGGCTCTTAGCTGCCAAAGTGAATCATTGCTTCACAGATGTATTTTATTTAAAATCGTAGAATTCCACAGTCTGTTTAATTTATGAGAAATGCCATTAGCGGGTTGTGTTTGGTATGGAAGCAGGTGGATGTGGCCTAGGGAGAGCTGTATTGCCGCCAGGGAGCAAGCATCAGAAGCAAAGGCATGGGAGCCGTACAAGACTCATGGCCCTGTTTTCAGTGTTCCACACTGTAGGGAAAAGAAGCAAAAGTCTAGAGGTAAATTCCCTTCAGTGAGCTTCCGTGACACTTGCATTAGCAAATATTGATACTAAAAAATGGGATGAAAACAGGTGGAACTTCTCTCTAGACCTTCACTGGAGATTTTTAAGAAAAGAAACAGTCGAAGTTTCAGAGCCCGATTCAAATGTTCTTTACTTGTAAACTTGGGTGGTGGCATTATGCCCCCCTTAAATGGTTCAATTTATCTTTCTGATACAAATACTGATATTAATAGTAGTGAAAACAGTCAATACTCTGTACATGAGCTTTGCTTCACAGAGTGTATGGCCTTATACTTGTGGCAACTTGGAGTTAATGAATATTTCATAGTAAAAAGTAATTATCAGTGGGGCTTTCTTTTCTTTCTGTGTTTTTTTTTTGTGGGGAGGGGGAGGTGGGTAAGAAGAGGAGGGTGGAGTAGAACAGAATGTTCTATAATATCTTGTAGTGTATTCAGTTTTTAAATTTTCAAATATAAATTTTAAGCATAAAAACATAAAACTTTAGAGTATTTGCTCTGAGATTGTTTTGGTGTCCCTAAGTGATAACTCAAAAGTTTGGAGACATTTTTGTTTAAACAGAGGGATATCTTACTAGGATTTGTTTGAAAACCATTGAATGCAAAGAGAGGAAGATAACAAGTTTCAAGACATGTGACAACTTCAATAACAACAACAGAAAAAATATTGTCTTTCAAAGTACTAACATGGATAGATTATGCCCTGACTCCAGTAGTTTAGAGAGTGAGGAAATCATTGATGGATTTTTCTTAAATATTATCATGAATATCATTTTATAGGTGACACAAGAAAAATTCTAATGAAAGTCCAGGGAGTCAATGGCAGTGATTTTTGTTCTTTTCCCAAATTAATTCTATCTTCAGAAGATCAAGGTGTAGAACCAGCATTCAGGAGGTCCAAAGTCACCATTATTGTATATTTCACTTGTTTCTTATTTTTCTCTTTTATAGAAAATTTTGCAGTGAAAATCATTACTTATATGACTCATCATATGAATACATAAAACATTTCATAGGGTTTTCCTGGTGGCGCAGTGGTTAAGAATCCACCTGCCAATGCAGGGGACATGGGTTCGAGCCCTGGTCTGGGGAGATCCCACATGCCGCGGAGCAACTAAGCCCATGCGCCACAACTACTGAACCTGTGCTCTAGAGCCCACGAGCCACAACTACTGAGCCCGTGTGCCACAACTACTGAAGCTCGCGTGCCTAGAGCCCATGCACCACAACGAAGAGTAGCCCCCGCTCACCGCGACTAGCCTGCACAGCAACAAAGACCCAGTGTACCCAAAAATAAATAAAATAAATTTATTTAAAAAAAGAAAGAAAAAAACATTGCATTTATATATAATACTTTCTTCATTGATGTAGAAAAAATATTTTTTTCTTAATATTTTTCTTTCTTTGTTGCTTTGGATGAAGCATCCAAGGAGGTAGATGTGATGCAGTAAGGAAATTGAATTTAGAATAGAGCAGTTTATCTGTACGGTTATAGCTCATGGTCTCTGCTAAGTCTGCAGTTGAGATGTTGGCTGGAGCTGCCATTTCTGAAGACTTGACTTGTTTGGGGGATCTTTTCCCTAGTGTTTCTGGCCGGACAAATCAGATCCACGCCATGTGGGCCCCTCCATAGATCTGATCATGCACAACAGCTGGCTTCCCCCCAGAGCATATAAGAGCAAGAGTAAGACAGTCACCACACTGTCTTTTCAGATTTAGTCTCAAAAGTAGCATACCACCATTTTTGCCATATTCTATTTGTCACACAGATCAACTCTGACACAATGTGAGAGGAGAATACACAAAGACACATACCAAGAGGCAGGAATCACTGAAGGATGATTACCATGATTTTTCTTGCGATAAGACTTTTCAGCTTTTTGCATCAAGAATTAGTTTATTTCCCTATCCCTTATTTCTGAGCTCTGCTTTTAATTTTCTTTGATGAAGAGAATGCAGAGTAAGAGATGCTTTATCAGTTTCAAGCCTAGACATCATGAAACCTTGTATGCTTTGATTCACTCTCTCAGAAATCAGCCATCACCATGTGAAGCCTGAGCTAGCTTAATTAACATTAAGAGACTGTGTGGAAGAAAGTCCAGTTGTCCAGGTGGCCCCAGATATGAGACACAGTCAATATCTTCAGAGCTACCTACCCAATCTGCAGCTCATCAAAGGCACATGAGTAAGCCCAGCCAAAACTCAAAGAACTAGAGAGTTTACCCATAGATCAGTAAGCAATAGTAATTGGTTGTTATTTTATGCCACTAAAGTTTGGGTAGTTTGTTACACAGCAGTTGACACCTGGATAATGTGGGCTGTATCTTGTACCAGAAAATTATTAGAATGCACATATAAATATCTAGAGAAAAGCTAAAATTTTCCAGTTACATAATTAAATTTTATGTTATTAATTTTCCAAATAACAGAGATGTCTATTTGCTTGACTTTGTTGCTTATTTATCAATTATCACTCAGCCCCCAGCCTATCCATCTATGCTGTGCTCTGTAATTCTGAGCATGGGAGTAGTAAACGATATTTGAAGCTCCTTTGCCACCTGGACTAGCTGCTAAATTTTGCCAGTAGGGGGCAGTAGATGGAGATCAGAAGATAGAAGGAGAGGAGAAGCTATAGTTCTTCCTCTTTTCTCTCACTTTTCCTTCTTTGAGCGTTAAATGGTGGCATCCTCTTCTTCAGCCTACTCTAAGCTTCCTGATTGTTTAATTTCCATAGACCTACTCAGCAAAATCTCTACATCATACCCTTAATCCATGGATTGAGACTATTATTTGAGAAAGGGCCGAATGAAAATCCCAGGAATTTCTTCCTACCAGACTAGTAAACAATACATAACACATTATCTTTGTGGAGTTTCAGAGGTCAGTGCCACTATCAAAGACTTAAAAATGCCGAGGACGACCCCCTGCCCCACTTTTTTTGCATCTTTAGCCTGGCAGAGGTTGATGAATCATGGATAGTGACGATAAATTGTGATAAACTTAGTCATTGGTGATTCCAGATGCAAGTGCCAGTCATCATAACACCAAGTAACTGGTCATATTTTTCAATATCTATTTAGAAGGCACTAGAAGTAATTTGCTTTTACTAACAGAGACAAAAGTCTAACTTCACTCTTTTGTATAAGAGCTATGTCATCTCTCTTTCTCCTCGCCATAATGTCGTCTCCCTGATATCCAATAAACTATAATGTGGTTCACTTCATTGAGGACACAACATGGAACTGATGATAAGGAATCGACAAAATCAAAGATCCCTTAATAAGACATATGCATGCAGTAAGCTGGAAAATAAACCCATGAAATTGATAAAGCCTTCAATACCAATGAAGTGTTTAGGGGTTCAGTTGTCTGTGGCATGTCAGAAAATCCACTCGAAAGTAAAAAACATGTTTCTGTATTTTGAAATTCTTACATCCAAGAAATGGGCCCAATGCATGTTGAGCATATCGAATATGGGGACAGCACATGTAACATTTGGTGTATTTCTCTGACCTATTTACTGAAGAACTGATAAGACTCATTTTTCAGTGAAGCCTAAAGCAAAAGTATGCTGTGCAACATGTCCAGACTTTTCTTCCAATTAGCCTTATGACCAAGTAGATCCAGTGATACCTGGAGTGTCTATTGTAAAACAGGATACTGTATAGAGTGATTCTCAAGCCCCATTCAAAGAATTATAGTGCAATCTGTTAGGGTTTGGGGTAAAGCAGTGCTTATTTTCTGGATAATTATTCTTCTCTGAGAGGAAGCTTCCCGTTCCTGTCCCTTTCCCAGTTGTCAGGAGTCTGGCTTCTGCCGAGAAACAACCCATTTGTGGTTACCATTGACTAGTGTAGAGTGTAGGTTACTGAGGCAGGAATGCTTTTACCAGGGGAAACAGAGGCTCCGTTGAATTGGAACCAAAGACTGAAACCTTATAATTTGGGGCTTCTCATGCCACAGAGCCTATATGCAAAGAAATAGATAACTGTTTTAGATGGGATGACTGATTCCAACATCAAAGGGATCTTTTGGGGTTGCTGACACACAAGGGGAGCAGGGAGAACTATGTCTGAAACTCAGAAAGTTTTCTAGGGCACCTCGTAGTACTTTCATGGTCAACAGTATGACAACAGGAAGAATAGTGCAACCCAACAAAGGAAGAGCTGCTTTGAAACCCAAACCATTTGGGAATAAAATTTTGGCTACTTTATCTGATAAAGAACCTGAGCAGTTCAGGTGCTGGATGAGAACAAATAAAATATGGGATTTTCTAGTGGAAGAAGAAGGAAGTTATGATAAACTCTAACTTCATGACCTTTCACACAAGGTCAGTATGTATAGTTTTTTCTTTCATGATTAATCAGTCTCTATCTGTCTGTCTATCTATCTACATTTTTAACTTCCTTTTTATTTCTTTATTGATTCTAGACTAGTAGTAGTGGTTAATTCCAAAATTTAGTCTTCAATTTATGGAATATGCAAAAATGGGATTATGATTAAACTGAAAGAAGAATTAACAGCACCTAAAAATGAATATGGTGGCTGTTGTTTCTCCCATTTTTGGAGAACGAATAAGAGATTCTTTGCTTTCAGTAACATTCTGCTGGTCAGAAACAGCCCACCCTTCTGTCATATAATTTAGGATTCTGAATTCCAAAATTCCTTTGTCAGTTGTCTTATAGGAATCACAGGAGAAACAGTATTTTTTCCTATTGCAGTCTAGCTATATTCCTACTTCTGGATATTTCTCTAATGTGGTCTCCCTCCAAGCTTCCAACTCACTCAGGCCTAAATGACCCCTTCTCCACATACTCACGGATAAAGTGGGAATTCCTCAGTGAACCCATCTCCTGAGGAGGAGGCACTCTGTCCACTCTCCTAGATAATGGAACCCCACCTCCTCTGCTTTTTCTCCAGCCCTAGGAATGGTCACGCTTCCTGAATCTTTGATCTGAAGAATACCTCTCTCTTTCTTTGTTTGCCTTTTTACCCTATTGACACCTATATATCAGTTCTTTTTATTAAATTATGTTATTGTAAAGCACCTAATATGGTTTATGTTGAGTTTTTGTTGTCATTGTTTCTTTGTTTGTTTTGTACAGGTGACAAGATTGTTACAGTTTTAATTTCCATGGTAATGAGTATTGCAATTTTTAGCAGAACATATGGTTACCCAAAATAAAGTTCTCAAATCCCAGTCTTCCTTAATATGTTTAATCATATGACTAAATTATGGTCCATCAGAGCTGAGTATAGGTGATATGATATCCTTAAAAAGAGAAGGGAAAGCTTTCCTTTCCCTTTCTCTCCTTATTTTAGCTGGAATGTGAACATGAGATAAAGCCATTCTGAGCCTTGTGGAAAAAGGGAAACATTTCAGGAATATAGAGATGCAAGTAAAAGATAGAAGGAGACTGAGCCTCTGATTCATCATGGGGTAGAGCCGCCTTGCATGCTTGGGTTTGCACAAGAGGGAGAAATATTACCTTGCTTAAGCCAATGTTATTGTAGGTGTCTGACACAAACATCCACATGAACAGCCAATAAATACATCTACATAGTATATTTTAGTTCTCCTAAACTATTAATAGCAATACAATGTTTAACTAAGTCATGTAATAATATGAATTACTCAACATCTCAGCTAAATTAAAACAATTAGTCAATTTCCATTCTCTCTCTCCTTTCACCAAAATTTGGATTACTGCTGCTGAAGGCAATATGGACCAAGTAGGATTTTCTCCTTTTCTACATGCTACTGCTTGCAATAATCTTGTCTCAAGTAAGATAACACAGTAAGTTGACTGCAATAAGCCACAGGTACGTGTGTGTGTGTGTGTGTGTGTGTGTGTGTGTGTGTGTGTGTGTTTGTAAAAGAGAGGGAAAAAGAGAAAGAGAAGGAAACTCCCTATTGTAAATTATTAATAAATAATGAACAAAATAATGACCTTCTTATTTTCAGTATTATTACTAAAGATGAAGAAATCTTCCATTTGAATATCATTATAAAATTCATAAATGATTTTTTTACACATAAGACCATTTGTAAAATCTAAATGTGAAGAATTAGTTAGTGGTTCTCAGTGATAAGTTCAAATTCTTTTACTATGTAGTTGTTTATGTATTTCAGTCTTTTTTCCTCAGTGTCATGGTAATTCTTTTCTATATAAGAAAGGCGTTGAAATGTGTTCTTATGAAGATCGTGGTATAACATGTACTAACCAATTAAAAACAGGAAATGTTATTTTCAGTGGCATTAATGACCAGAATTAAAATAGAACCAAACAAAAATATTAACACTCTAGGTCAAGTCTCCATGATTAATGACAGGAGACAGAACTAATATAATGGTCACAATATGAAGATTTCTGGACATAAATTTACAATATATGAGAATGTTTTTAAGTATGAAAATATTTTAAAATACTACCTGCATGCTCTTTAAACATTGATTTTTAAAAACTGATTGTATATGTTTTTCCTGAATTATCAAGGGTTGAAACATTTGTTCATATGCCATCAGTATTAGTATTGCCTGGGAGATGTAACTTTTGTGTATCACAAGATTTAAAAGAAAGCTGAAATAGATGCTAACTTGTAAAGGATAAAATAAAAAGTACTCAGGAGAAATAAACTAAATGATTTATTAGCACATACAGAGCTACACTGTTCTGTGGGTTTTTGGGGGGGGCGGTTTTGGTATTTCACTTTTAAGTATAAGACATACTCAAACATGGTTTCCTCACTAGGCTCACGATTAATGGTGCTGATTCAGCTCTTGCTAATGAGAATTATAAGCCTGTTTATTAGGTCGTTGTATTAAGTCCAGCTAGTATCATTGCATTTACTGCATGGAAAGTAATAAGAATGAGAGCTTTTATCTTTTTATTTCTATAGAAGTAGAGCTTCTACTTCAGAATGGAATTACATTGATTTCAAATACCTTTTTCTCAATTTTCTTCTCTTAACAGACTTCAGTGGCAAACAAACTAGTCAATTTCTAGAAAATAAATTCTGAAAAAAATATGCAGATTTGGGTTGTAGTATAATTCAATAAGAGTAGACAGAGCCTGGGATAAGTAGCTCTAGCTTCAGAAGATCAGCTTCAAGAGTGTGACCAAACAAGTGAATACAGCAGCGGGCAGACTGATTTATGTAACAGAATAGTTCATCTCCAGAAGTGTGAAAAAGAGACCAGATGCTAGTAATCAATCTGCATCAGCAGGTTAGGATTGAAAATTTAGAACCTGGTTATGAACTACTAGCTACAGCTAAAAGATTTGTAGATAGCTACACTGCCATCAGAGGAGACGTCAGACATCAGAGTCATAATGAGAGCCCACTTGAACAAGTAGACTCACGCAGGCAAAGCAGTGGCTGTCTGCTGGCAACCAGATCATATGTTCACACTTTTCCCTTCATTTAGAAATGCTCTCACTAATGGCCCAGGTAACTTTCTATTACAAAAACCAGAGGAGACCCTAGAGTTTCCGAAAAAGAAAAGCATCACAAGGCAGAAATTCAGGAGGTGAAAAATACATTTGCAAACTCAACTTGAAACAGTAAAAGCCCCAACAGGTGGGGATTAAGTTAATATATCCCTAAATTAAAAATCATGCTTCTCAGAATTAAAATGCATGTTTGATTTTCTGACAATTCTTATGTTTTCCTAAGTCACTGTTTTTTTTCCTATGATCCAAAAGCCTTGTGCAATGAGCCATTTGAGGAATCCATAGGAGATTTTTCTCTCTTAAATTCTCTTTTCAATTAAGTAATATTTTTAACTTGTAGGACCTCAAATCAAAAGCACCTATGCATTTAATAACTCATGATATTTACCCATACCTTTATTGTAGTGCCACTATATAATAGACAATCTAGTAATATACCTTTTTTTCTTTTTTATTTATTTATTTATTATTTTTTAATTTGGAGTATAGTTGCTTTACAATGTTATATTAGTTTCTACGGTACAGCAAAGTGAATCAGATATACATATACATATATCCACACTTTTTTAGATTTCCTTCCCATTTAGGTCGCCACAGAGCATTGAGCAGAGTTCCCTGTGCTCTACAGTAGGTTCTCATTAGTTATCTATTTTATACATAATAGTGTATATAAGTCAATCCCAATCCCCCAGTTCATCCCACCCCCTCCCCCTTTGGTATCCATAAGTTGTTCTTTACATCTGTGTCTCTATTTCTGCTTCGCAAGTAAGTTCATCTGTACCATTTTTCTAGATTCCACATATAAACGATATTATACGATATTTGTTTTTCTCTTTCTGACTTACTTCACTCTGACAGTCTCTAGGTCTATCCACGTCTCTGCAAATGGCACTATTACTATATTTTCTAGTAATACACCTTTTCTGTATCATTAAATATTCTGATGAATATTTCTTTAAAATATAGGCATTTGCTATTTAATTTCCTATGAATAAAAATATGACCTGTAATCTTCAGCTAAGTATAACAGGCTTGAGGGCAATCAGGTAAGCACTACTGCTTTTGTCTCTGTCTTAGCATGAGTTATTTGAAACAGACTTTAAGATGTAGATTTGATGCAGAAATGTACTAGGGTTTATCTCCAACCTTCTGAAGTGCATGCATTTTTTTAAAGGCTTCTAATGTGCTTTCAACTTTTGCCCATCTGGTCCTATTAACATGTGGTAATTTAGATAGTGGAAAATGTGATGTTCTGAAGAAAGCCTAGAGGACAAAAAAGGTAACATTGCCCTGCGGCAGGGCTATGAATGCATACTGTTGTACATCCCATGAGAACCTAAGTTGCTTAACCTCCTCCTGATAGCAATAGAAAACAATGCATTAGTCTGCTCATTGGCCACAGATGGTATATGTGAAACCATGTTAATCTGTTCTAGCAAAGATACTTTAAATTGCACAGTAGTTGCAAGGGGATTGCTTCTTTGTTGAGTTGTGGTTGTCCACTGTCATCTGTCAGGATGATAGGAGTATTGCTAGAAGGAAAGCAGCAACAACAACCAAATCCCCAAAAATACAACCAGAATAACCAGGGTGAGATTATTAAAGGCATTGCACGAAATCAAGATTTAGAAAGGGATTGTAGACAGGGAAAACAATATGTACAAAGCATGGAGGTGAAGAATTAATATGATGTAGCTTAGAGTGGATGGAGTCTATGATTCTGGGCATGAGAAGTGGTAAGGGCCCAAGTTCAAGGTGTGTGCAAGAGCATAAAGGGCTTCAAATGACACATAAAGGTCTTTATTCAGTTTTGTGTAGTGAACAAGGAATGGTTGTATTTACCATTGGTTGTAATTACCAACTGTGAGGTTGTATTTAACCTCACCAAGAGGCTGATGTTATTAGAATGGCATTTTAGAAAGATTGATGTGGTAGCATTGGAAATTGTGACAAGGAGAAGATGGCAAAATTTGATTAGAAAAAAAGTGTAATAGCCCAAGTGAAAGATGACTAAGGCCTGTCTTAAAGTAATACAATGTAGGATGCACTTGAAGATGTTTACTGAAAAGGTACAAATTTTCAGCTATAACAGAATAAGTTCTGAGGCTGTAATGTACAACATAGTGACTGTAGTTAATAATATGGTATTATATACATGAGAGTTGCTGAGAGTAGCTTTTAAGTATTTTCACCACACACATGCCCACACAAAAAGAGTTAAGTATGTGAGGTGATAAATGTGTTAATTATCTTGATGTTGGAAATCATTCTACGACTTATATGCATACCAAATCATGACATGGTAACTTTAAATATACACAGTTATATTTGTCAATTATTCCTCAATAAAGTTAAAAAAATACCCTTAATAGAAGAGTTTTAGAAATTGATGAGATATTTAAGAGATGGGAAATGCTATGACTTGACTTAGAGATTAAGGAGAGGAATTAGCCATGATCAGAAGAAAAGGCAGTGTTTCTTTTGTGACAAAGAAAAAGAAGAATGGATGAAAATTGATATTAATTTTGTATTTTCAGCAGTTTTAAGTATATATAGATGGAGGTATACACATA
Organism: Balaenoptera musculus; assembly: GCF_009873245.2. NCBI lineage: Eukaryota > Metazoa > Chordata > Mammalia > Artiodactyla > Balaenopteridae > Balaenoptera > Balaenoptera musculus. Next base: position 129,153,045 of record NC_045789.1, on the reverse strand, counting down.
TGTACATATGTTTTTATCAACACATGAGGACCTGTTGCAGTGAGAACTAAGAATAGGAGCTAAAATATGAGATACTTTTAAAAAAAATCTTGTCAGTGGGCTTTGAAATTACAACTTCTCATGCCTTTAAGAATTTTATAACTGATCTATATTAGTAACTTGCAGTTTCATAATTCTAAACAGCTATCATCCTGCAATACCATTAATAAAAATAAACTGTAAGAGTTTTTATAGTATTAAGGTGAGAAAATATCTTTTTTATTGAGGTATAGTTGACATATAACATTATATTAGTTTCAGGTGTGCAACATAATGATTTGATATTTTAGTTTCAGGTGTGCAACATAATGATTTGATATTTGTATATATTGTAAAATGATCACTAGTTAATGTCCATCGGTATATGAGAAAAGATATTTATAAGCAACAATACTTTATGTTACTGTGTTGCAGCCACAATAGTTAGATGTGTCTTTTATAATAAAATTGTTCAGAAAAATTAGTGAAAACACGTCAGGTGATCTTAGAACTGACCAATGTGTTGGCCACTAGCTACGTGTCCATTTAGCATTTGTAAGGTGGGTAGCTCAAACTGAGTTGTACTATTAAGTATGAAATATGTGCTAGATTTTGAATATGTAGTAGGAAAAATAGTAAAACAACTCAATAATTTTTATATTGATTAAATATTGAAATAATATTCTGGATTTAATTGGGTTAAGTAAAGTATATTGTTAACATTAACTTTGTTCTGTTTACGTTTATGTTTGTCAATATGGCCACTAGAAAAGTTCATATTGTATATGTGGCTCACAGTATATTTCTATTAACCAACACTACTCTAGAATATAATGAAAGTTATTTAAGGATTATTTAAATTACCAACTGTCTTCTAATTTTTATGTGTTGAGAGTTTCACTTAAAGAATGTTAATAAGGCCTTTAGGGTTCTTAAGTCCATGTTGCTAAGTTTTTCCTATTTGACCAGTATTTCTCTTCACTCTTTTCCCTATGATTAAACTCTTAAATCTTTCTAGTAACTTTTGTTTTCTGATTTTATTTAAGTGGCACACTTGTTGAAAGTTTTTTTTTTCCATTTTGTGTTTGCTTTACTTTCATCTTCATTTGGTAGATAGATAATATTTGTGGGATTTTGAATTAATCTCATCTACTGATGATGATAATGTAAAGGTATCCAAGATAATTAAAATATGTAAAAATGGTGTGCATCAATCTGGAATTATTTTAGAATTCATGGGTGGTTGAAGGCACCCACCAGAAGATGATAAAATTGTTTACTATATTTATGAGTGTAAAGGTAACCTAAATTCAGGCAGATAATGTGTCCTTATAACATGGTATGAAATTTGGGATATTAGGAAATTATTTAATAGGAGAGAATTATGAAAATGTAATTGAGAGACTTTTGAAAACATATGATTCGTTATTTAATTTTACTCCTTCAGTTTAGACAATAGAAAATCATGCTGTTCCCATACTATAAGCAGTTATCTTGAGATTCTGGAGCCATGCCTATTTCTCTTTTATACGTTTCCTGAGGACCTGGAAACTATTAGCTTCCATAAATTGAAGAATTGGTAACAATATCTTTTGTTTGGTTTTGTTGATTATTTTTGTTACTGTTGTAATCAAATGAAGGTTCCTTCAGAATGCATTTCATTTTATTTTTCTAATTTGCAGGTCTAATTTCTTGTCTTATTTTATTTTTGTTAATTTAATTTTACTATTGTTGGTTAATTTTTCCAAATATTTTTATCTATTTTATATAGAATTTCCAAATTTTAAAATCTATTATCAATACTGCTTTCCTCTAATGATTTGTTATTTCTTATTAGTGTTCTAAATTTAATATCATGTTATAAACGAAATAATGAATCTCTCTAAACACTAGAGCATTTTAATATTTTTGGATTAAAGGCACTATAGAAATGCAAATGCAGTATGTGTATTTTTTAAAAATCAGTAACATAGTAGCATAAAATAAGAAAAGGCCCTTCTGTAGGAGGTAAATGCTTGCAAATACAGATGCTCGCTTTATCTGTGAGGCACTGTGACTGTGCAAGCAGTCAACGTTGGGTATGTTTTATTTTATTTTATTTATTATTTTTAAAATTATTTATTTTTTTATTTTTTGGGACACGCTGCACAGCATGTGGGATCTTAGTTCCCTGACCAGGGATCGAACCCACACCCCCTGCATTGGAAGTGCAGAGTCTTAACCATTGGACTGCCAGGGAAGTCCCTGGGTATGTTTTAAAATAAAGAAAATGTGGCTACTCTCTTGTTTATACTCATTTATTTAAAACAGGCAAATGTCAATTTTGTTTATTTTAAAAAAAACAGCTTTTAGTGTCATTGATGTTTTCTGTTGTTTTTCTCATCTCTGTATCATTTATTTCTGCTCTGATCTTGGTTATTTCCTTTCTAACTTTGGGCTTATATTGTTTTACTTTTCTGGTTTCTTGATGTGTAAAGTTAGATTGAGATCTTTCATTTTTCCTTATGTAGATGCTTATCACTATAAACTTCCCTCTTAGAGCTGTTTTGGCAGTATCCCATAGATTTTGTTACACCACATTTCCATTTTTGTTTGTTTCAAGATATTCTTTTATTTTCCTCTTGCTTTCTTTTTTGATCCATTGTTCAGGAGTGTGTTGTTTAATTTCCACATATTTATGAATTTTCCATCTTTCCTCCTTTTACTGATTTCTAGTTTCATACTGTTGTGGTCAGAAAAGATACTTCGTGTGATTACAGTCTTCTTAAATTTACTAAGACTTGCTTTGTGACCTATCATATCATCTATCCTTAAGAATGTTCAGTGTGTACCTGAAAAGAATGTATATTCTGCCACTGTATTATGGATGGTCTATATATATAGATATATATCCATTCGGTCTAAAGTATGGTTCAAGTCTAACATTTCCTTGTTGATTTTCTGTCTAGCTGATCTATCCATTGTTGAAAGTAGGGTGTTAAAGTTTCATAGTATTATCGTATTGTTGCCTATTTCTCTTTTCAGATGTTAGTATTTGCTTGATATATGTAGGTGCTCTGATATTGAGTGTATATATATTTACATTTGTTATATCTTCTTGACTAATTGGTCCCTTTATCATTGTATAATGACCTTCTTCTTTGTCTCATGTTACCATTTTTGTCTTAAAGTCTATTTTGTCTGATGTAAGTATAGCTATTCTTGCCCTCTTTTGGTTTCCACCAGCACAAAATATCTTTTCCTTTCCCTTTACTTTGACCCTATGTGTGCCCTTAAAGTTGAAGTGAATCTCTTGTAGGCAACATATAGTTGGGTCTTGTTTTTTTAATCGATCCAGATATTCTATGTCTTTTTTTTTTTTGATTGGATAATTCAGTCCATTTACATTTAGAGTAATCATGGTTAGGAAAGGACTTACTAATGACATTTTATTCATTGCTTTCTGGATGTTTGTAGTTCCTCTGCTCCTTTCTCTTTTGATCTCTTCTTTTGTGATTTGATGATCTTCTGGAGTGATATGCTTTGATTCCTTTCTTTATCTTTCATGTATCTAGTAGAGGTGTTTGTTTTGTTCTTATCATGAGGCTTATATAAATCATATAGTCTTTTTTAAGCTGATAACAACTTAACTTTGAACACACACAAAAACCCTACATTTTTACACCTCCCTCATTTTATTGTTTTAATGTCACTATTTACATATTTTCATTCTGTGTATCCATTAACAATTCATTGTAGTTATAGCTATTTTTAATACTCTGACCTTTTAACCTTTATGCTAGTGTTGAGACTTACCCACTACCGTTGTAATATTAGAGCATTTTTAACTTAACTATGTATTTCCTTTTAACAGCGTGTTTTATACTTTCATATGTTTTCAAGTTACTTATTAATGTACTTCCAGCTTGAAGAACTCTTTAATATTTCTTACATTTGACATTTAATAGCTGAGGTGCTAGATTTGTGGACAGGCTCCCTCCAGGGAGTAGCTAGAGACTTGATTTTACAACTGGAGCAAGCTGGAAGGAGACAGTTGGTGCTGTGCCTACCAGCTTTATCAGGCTCCTGGGAGGATCCCAGTCATCTCCCAGATGCAGGCTGATTAGAAGCTGGAACCTCAGGCTGGGAAAACACAGTCAGATTCCTTCCAGGGAGAAGCTATGAGATAGGCATTTTTGCCTGCTCCTTCTGCACTGAGCCAGTGGAAAAATACTGCAGGAAGTTTTCTCCTTGAACATGGGTTTGAAACTGCTTTCTTGCTTTAATGATCCTATGGAACTCAAGAGTGCTGAGTCCCATTGCCTATCAGAGCTAGTGATTTGGGGGCCTGTCCCTTGGGTGGCAGCTGCAAAATCTGGGGTACTATATGTGTGGTACAAACCTGTCACTCCTCAGGGAGGATCTAAAAGTTGAGGGTTCCTTCCCGATTGTAAGGTTCTCTGCCTGGGTGAAGTTTATGGAAAGAGTGTATCTCAGTCTTTCCTACCTGTTCCAATGCAGGTATGTTCACAGTTGCCCAATGTGTAGGAGTTACTTAAATATTTTCTGTATTTCTCTCAGAGGGAATTGATCCATGTGTAGCTGTATATTTGGTACATCTGTGGGAGGAGGGAAATTCAGGAGCCTCCTTGGTGACTTCCTGAAGGCACCTGGTTTTAAGTTGAAAGAGGAGGAAAAAGAATTGTTATCTCCTCTGTTCCTATCAGAGCATGGGATATATAGTGTGAGACATTGATAGTTTGCACTGGAAAGCATAAAACAAAGTCATATCTCTGAGTCAGAATGAGCCTTTAATAAAGGTTCAGAAATACAAAATATATTCTATGCATAATTAGGGATACATTTTTTTTTCCCTTTTTAATTGGAAGGAAGGTTCCAGAGACCATAAAAGCATAAAATTCTTTGCTATTCAGAGACATTGAATGTAAGTTATTTTTCAATGTCTTTTAGCCTAATGACCTGCTTCGTTTTTCACTTAGCGCTGCTGAAGCTTGAGATATTTTAAATATATTTCCTGGCTGGCTTTAAATCAAGATATGCTGATGAGAAGCCTTGGTCCATTAGAAAGCTCTAGCAGTTTCTGATGTTACTAAGCCTCTTATGATGTTCCAGCCCCGAGAGAAGGTGCTTCCTTGGAAGTTCCAACACTCTCAGTAAGAGCACCTTCACTAGTCCATAGAACTGCAGACTCTGAATTTAATTCCCTACTACTTTTAATTCCCTACTACTACTTCTAATGCTACATTGAGCACAGTAAAGATGTTGCCCTTTCTTCATACATGCTTACATTTCTAGATGAAAGATTAATGGTATGATGTAACGTTTTTCTCCATTTTCCTTCATATATGAATTCTCTATATAAACATATATGATTCACATACATGTGGCTATCCACATATGTGTAAAATGTATTTTTAAATACATTATTTTTTTAAATTAAAATGATGGATAATTCTAGGAAAGTGATTTTTGGGAGATGAGCATGCACTTCTTTTAAATACCATCTGTACATGCTAAGAAAATTAAGGAATGAGACCTTTGTGGAATAAGATCTCAGAAGATAGAGATCGAGGGACAATGCTAAAAACCCACTATATAGCGAGTTGTATGAACTGGCAAGAAACTAGAAGCTTTTTTTCTTTTCCAAGCTCCACATTTCTCTTTCTGTTCTATCATTCTTAAGGTACTTTCTCATACTCTGCAGTCAGCCTTACAAGCCATTCACAATCTTTCTAAATATCTATTTAAGGCCATGGACTTGGTGTGAAAGTGGTCATTTTCATCTGAGGACTTTTTTAGAGAACAGATTTTAAATAAAGGTGTGAGCTGTAGTTTCATCCCATGGAGCAGTCCATCATAGTGACATTAAGTTAAAATGAAAAAGAAAAGGTTTTGTTTTTTTGTTTTTTTCTTCAAAGCAGTCGTCACAAATTTATCACACCGTGAAAATATTGTCTGTATCCACAAGTCACATACCTTGCTTCCACAGGGTAGACGTTTAGGACAAAGGACTACTATGCATGGTTGGTGATGTTAGTTATAATTTTTTTAAACAAGATATAAAATAAGAAAAGAAAGAAATGAAGGAAAATGGTGGTAGCATCAATACTGAACATGCAAGTAGAAAACTATGGTAAAAATGGTTAAACAGTACAGAAGAAAACATTTAAATGTATTAAAAACTAAAGCATCTTTACACCAACCAAATAATTAAAATGATTCATTTTTATAAGAATTTAATTGTGAAAAATAAATATATACTAATTACTTTCATTGTTATTTCCTTGATTCATTTATAACTAATTTTTTATGCTAAATATTACATAGTTCTGAGATAATATCTCTGACTGTGATTCATGTTCAGTGAACAATTAAGGCTGACCTTTCAGGCATCAGGTCTTTTTTAGCCTTCTTTATTAATATTTTCAGATTCCATACTATCATTTTATATTTCACTAAAATTTTCCCCAGAAGGATTTTGAGCCTGGCTAAAAATAAAGAAAAAAATAAAGGAAGAGAAGGGGTGGAGAAGAGATATAGAGAGAGCATATTAAGAAGAATGAACAACGAAGAGTTAATTATAATACATGATGCCTTTGAGATCTGAGAATTCTGAGCCCTATAAATCCAGGCACTTTAATACTATACCTACATATCTCTAATTATAGTTTTGCCTCCAGTTGGAGATTATCAGAAATCTCAGGTATTAGTTTTCTATAAAAATAACATATTTCATTTTAGGCCAAGAAATAAAATATAGGACATTTTCAATGAACAATAAATATAGTGATGGTTTCTTAAGAAACCTTTGCAGAACATGAACGCAATGAAGCAATTTGTATGCAGTTATTAAATATGCCCTCATCTTCTGATCTTTCCTATTATAATTAGTAATTACATTTCTTTCAATAAAACCCCCTAGGAGATGCATTTTTAACATTCAATCAAAGAGTTAAGTAAACTAATTCCATTTAGTGGTGGGTTTTTTTCTATATTCACTTACTCTTCTCATCATCATGAGTTTCATGTGCATTAGTAATAAAATATATAATAATAAATTAACCCTCATTTTCTAGCAAATGTTTCTATTTTTAATTTTAAAAATAGCCCCTAAAGCTAATTAATCAAGGGACATCATTTATCTTTTAAATTTAGCATACATTTACATACCTGTGTAACATACCTATGTTAAGCTTGCCTGGATCTTTGTCTTATTAATACAATACCAAGTAGAATGTTCTCCTAGCCTCAAAGTTATTAATGTCTCGAATAAGGACTTATGCATGTGATTACTTAAAGTGTTTTATTAACTGAAAATAGATGTATTCACATGATGATTAGTAAATTTAAAAAAATAGTCCATTTTATTTAGGGAAAGTAGTGAAGGTCTTATTGAAGAGATTAAAATGGCATTGAGTTTTCAAAGATGAACAGGTGTTAATGGAAAAGAGAGTTTGGGATGATGTGGAAGATTGTAGATGTAGTTCAGGAAGAAGGGAAATTAAAATGTGAGATTCAGAAGTTTGCAATAGCTTGCTATTTTCCAGAACTGCATGCAATTTTATCATTCTTTACAATGAGACCTATCAGTGAGGATTAGGGAAGGGGTGACTACTGAGAATCCTGAAAAGATAAGCAGAGAATCAGATAAAGTGGAAGGAAGTTTTATACAAGTTGAAGGAATGTTCACTTTATTTTATAGATAAAGAAAAGTCAATGTTGGATATTATGCAAAGAAATTACATGACCCTAATTTTTTACTCATAATATTTGGAATATTAATGATATATTTAGTATTCAAAGCAATTTATTTTCATCTGTAGGGTTTTTTTTTTAATTTGTTCATTTTTAGTGTTCTGATCTTTAATATTAGACCTTGAGTCTAACTTTTATTGTCCCAACTAAGAGAGGACACAAATTAACCAGAGAAAATGAAGAAGCCAATTAAATAGATTCTTTTTAAAAAGCATAAAAGAAATCATAGATTTAAAGTCAATGTTTTGCATTAAAAGAACCAGGCTTTCTGAAAGGGGAAAGATTTTTGAAATCTGAAATATTGCTAGATGTACTCTGCTTAGTGCTTCATATCACATGCGACTTGGTAAAGAAAATGCAGAATAATTTAAGAGATACTTTTATTTTTCTCCTGGCTACTTGGAGGAGAGATAACTCATAAAGATGTGACAGGAAAATCTTTATAGAGTGGGAGAGATGTACGATGAAATAAATCCTTGGTTGATGCTAAGAGTCAGAATGTTAAAAGAAGATAGAATGTAGAAATTCCATACAAGTTTAGAGTGATCTCAGAGCACTAGAACACTTATGATTCATTTCTCACAGTGTAGTCTTGGTATACTTCAAGCCTCCTGGAGAAGAAGTTGTGTATCCATTATGATGCCTGAGAAAAGACGTAGCAACAGCTCAGTAAAGTTAAGTATACTGAAAGATTTGAGAAGGCCCCCAGACAGTCTTACAAATCCCTATGTGGCAGAATGCAAGGAAAATAACCAAAACCTTAAAAATTCATTCATTTAAAAAAAAAAAAAAAGGCAGATTGTTACCAAGTCCAAGCTTGTTCTGCTCACTGCATGACAGGCCAATAAATTGGCAGACAGGTGTTGAGGCAAGGAATAACGACTTTTTTGGAAAGCCAAGGGTCCGAGAAGATGGCAGACGAATGTCCTAGAGAACCATCTTATCCGGGGTCTGGATGCTAGTTTCTTTAGTAGAACAAAGAAGGGGGGTGTGAGGAGGTAAAGTAAAATGGCCAGTAAGTTGTTACAAATATCTACTGGTTTCTGCCAGACAGGAGGGGATGTGTTAATTTCTTCTTTCCTGCAGCCATTCACAGATAGGCTGGGTCAGAATGTTTCCTGTGAGCTGAACAAAGTTATTTTCGTTTTACATGGCAGGGGCAATGTTCTTGGAGATGGGCCATTATATTTACTTTAAGCTCTAGGCAACATCCCTTTAGTGATTAACTTGTAGCAAAAGCAATAGAACACAAAGGTTAAAGTAAAGAAACAGATCTGATATGGAGTCAGATTTGTTATTCCCTATTACAAGAAGTGTATGAACTACTTTTGTCATTACTTTTATTTCCTTGATAGATACATTACATATATAGTTCTCTAATTGTTTATCTAACTGAACAAAATGAAAAAAACTCCTGAGAAACACTTTCAGTTTGATTGTTTAATATATTGATTTCCTAGACGTCTACATTGTATCATTTATATTTTGATCTATTCCAGGGTTTCTCAGGGTGTGGGGGATGCCCATATCAGATTTAGAATCCAAACTCTAAAACTGGAGCATACCATAAACGTGAGCAAGCTAAATATGAGACCCCTGTATTATGCGGGTACCCTAGAGGGTGGCTTTACTTGGCCTAGATTGGTAGGATCTGAGTGATTTTTAGGAGGAATGGATTCAATTTGTCTATGGAGATAAGAATCCTCCAAGTTAAGTTCTTGGGATTTCCAAATATTAAATCAACTGCTATTCATAGTAAAACAAACAAACAAATGTCACAAAGTTCTACCCTATGGATGTCAATAGAAACAACAAATATCAGATTAAATATCAACATTTGAGTTATGAGATAGGTACAAAATTTAAATATATATATAATATTTAAAGAAACAAATCTCTGAACAAAAAATGAGTAAATAGAGCTGTCTAAAAGGACAGGTTGATGTGAAAAAAAATCCAAAACTGTATTTCAGAAATGATAAAATAGGCATGTAGGAATTAAAAACTCAATAAGTGGATCAAACAGAAATTTTGGAAGTGGTAGAGAGAGAATAAGTGAACTAAAAATTAGACCTGAAGAAATTACTAGAATATAAACAGCAGGTAGAAAATATAAAAAGTTAAGAGACATAACAGGTAAAACAAGAAAACCCAGTATATGTTAAGCAGAGACAGTAAGTGGAAAAAATCGAAAAAAAAATTTTTAAAAACAGTATTCAATAGAAATGATTGCATTTTTTGCAAAGTTGCTAAAAATATATATATCCACAGATACAGGGGAAAAAATACTGTGTAAAAGAAGGAGGTCAAAAATGAAAGGAAATTCAGAACTTGACTTATTGTAAAAAAATATCAAAGAAAAAAATGTTAAAATCAGCCAGAGGGAAAATTATTGAATTTATCAAAGATTTTTTAAACAGCAACAATGTGAGTCAGACAAGAGTAGAATAACATCTTCAAAATACTAAGACAAAATAAACTAAATCATTTAACCAACAAAAGTTATGTTTTGAAAATAAAAGTTAAATAAAGACTTATTTAAATGAACATTAAGGGACTTCCCTGGTGGTCCAGCGGTTAAGACTCTGCACTCCCAATGCAGGGGAACCGGGGTTCAACCCTGGTCAGGGAACTAGATCCCACATACCATGACTAAGAGTTCACGTGCCGCAACTAAAGATCCTGCATGCAGCAACGACAATCCCACACGTGGCAACGAAGATCCCACATGCTGCAACTAAAGACCCAGCGCAGTCAAATAAATAAATAAATATATATTTTTTTAAATGAGCATTACAGTGCAAGTTGGGAGGTATATGTTTAAATAAAAACATTATCGTTTCTTTGTTAATTTGAAATGGGATATACTAATGAAGCAGTTTTGTGTGTGTGTGAAGTTTTAAAATATACATAGTAAAATGGAAGTGCTACCAATCTAAAACATTGGGGAAAAATATAATATCCAAACCATTAAAGAGAAATAATTGGGTTAAAATTAAGATAAAAGTAATGTGAAGAAGAATAAAACAAATCATCAAAATCTTAATCAAAAAAATCAACAAAGAAAATGAGGACATAATTGAAAATAGAAAATGTGTAAGAATCTAACAGAATACCATTCAATGTATAATAGGACATGTAGAAATACTGTGAAAATCACATACTGAGGTAATTGAGAAATTGATTATCATAAGAATATATAGAGAATATATAAGGAATATATCTAGAAATTAAAAAAATCTAAAAGTTCAAAATATGTAAAAATATAGATTTGAACAAAGTTATTAAAAGTCTTTATTTAATTGTCGTGTATAGGACACTGTGCCAATCTGGAGACCTGACAATCTTCTCCAACACACATGGAATATTCACAAAAATTAAACATGGACAAGCCCATACATCAATTCTCAATGATTTCAAAATCTGTATAATATAGATAAAATCTTTGGAACTTTGGGCCAGCCCAACCTGTGGAAAAGGAGAGGAGGACTAGAGATTGTGTTCAATCATGTGGCCAATGATTTAATCAATTATACCTGTTTAATGAAACCCTAAGAAAAACTCCTGACCCTTAGGCTCAATGGAACTTCCTGGTTGGTGAACACACTGATGTGCTGGGATGGGGACACACCTGGATAGGGCATGTAAGCAGTGCACCCCACTTCCCTACACTTTGTTCTATGTGTCTCTTCGTTTGGCTATTCCTGATACCACCCAGGGTTCTTGGCCTTCCCCAATCAATAGAAATTGACTAGAGGCCAGACAAGAAATTCAGGCAAGGCTTTACTGGGACCCCTGCAGTAGCAGAGGGGGGGAGTAAGAACAAGCAGCAGGTTCCCTTGCTCACTCACTCCCTGGGGGGCTGGGGGAGCTTGTTCCTTATATGGGGTGAGGGTAGGGGTGTGTCCAGGGGTCGGGCCAGAGGCGTGGCTCAGGTGTTTGCCCACCCCTTGGGTGGTGTTGAGTGCAGGGGGCATGCTCAGTACCCTGCTTTTGCTCCCAACACCCTGTTTTTGCTCTAGGCTCTTCAAAAGTGGCAGTTGGGTTTTTTGGTCTCTTTGTATCTTTTGCGTCCAGAATTTGCCCCAACTGCACATGCATGCAGTTATTTTTAGTCCCATACAGTTTCTTTGTATTTTGTTGCTCAAGGAGAGGTGTGTCCAGGTGCAAGCATTGCAGCACGGCAGCAAAGGGGCCCAGGTCCCAGCCTGTCTCATTACCACCCCCCCCGAAAGACTCTACACCCTTACTCTTAAAGGATAAGGGGCTGAAGGTCTCTTCTTCTGAAACTTCTTCCTGCTGGACAGGGGCCGCAGACCTTAGCCTACCCTAGAGGTGTAGAAGTCCCTTGCTGACTGTTCCAAGGACCTGTAGGGACCTGGGCCACTCTCCACTGGAATGGGCTGAATTCCTTGAGCCATCATGAGCCTTACTTCAAACTCTTGGAGCCTGGAAGACACAAACTTAACCAGAAGGTTAAACAAAAGAAAGGAGAAGAACAACAATAACCATTAAAGGGCCTAGAAAGGGAAGGAACCAGGTTAACTTTGGGCTTCCTTAACTGCTGACCAGACAAGGTTGGTGATGTCACTCTTGCCAAGAAGCCATTCTCCTTGGGTTTCTATTTTTGTTAATCTCAGGGTTAAAGCTTAACGTGTTTCTCTATTTTTAGGATGGAAGGTCTGGACCTGTTGGTCCCAGGTCTCCTTGGACCAAAAAGTCTGAGTCACAGGTTTACAATGGTAGGGAAGGCAATGGAGCTCTGGACAAAATATGGCATAAATCAGTATGACTGAAAAGAAAAGGGTTATAAGAACATGAAAACCTCCTGCCAGAAATTTTTTTATACTTTGCAGGATCCAAGAGCGCAAACTACAGAACCAGTTTCAATTTCCCTGCCCATATTGAATAGCAAGGAATGGTGCTTAATTATCTGCTGAAGCCAAGTGGCTTGTCGAATTTTCTCAATGTTCTCAATGTTGGTTTCTAGCTGGTATGGGCATCAGGGCCGCTTTCTTTGCCTCCCAATCTGCCCTGTTGCTCCCTTGGGTAATTTGAGAATTTTCCTTTAGGTGCCTGCGGCGCTGAATGACTGCTACTAGTTTTGGTTTTTGAGCCGCTTCTATGAGATGTAAAATCTCAGCCCCATATTTTACAGGGGAATTTTTTGCATTTAAAAGTCCTCTTTCTTTCCAGGTAGCTGCATGGGCATGTAAAACAAGGAAGGCACATTTTGAGTCTGTATATATATTTACAACTTACTTTCCCTAAGGTTAAGGCTCCAGCTAGGACTATTAGCTCAGCCCTCTGGGCTGAAGTGTTGGGTGGCAAAGGTTTTGCTTCTGTATAACACTATAAGAGCTCACAATAGCATACCCTGCCCTCCTGACTCCATTTTTAATGAAACTACTGTCATCAGTAAACCATTCTTCCTCAAGGTTTTCTATGGCCTGGTCTGTTAGATCAGGCCTACAGGCATAAACCTGGTGAAGGGTTTCAAGGCAGCAATTTGTTAGTGCTGGGCTTTCCGCAGGCATTAGTATAGTTGGGTTGAGGGTGTGGGAAGTTTTGAGGGCTAGTTCTGGGGAGTCAAGGAGTAAAGCCTGGTACTTAGGAAGGTGGTCTCCAGTTAGCCAATGGTGACGTTTAATTTCCAGAATCCCTTATACTTGATGAGGGGTCTGGACTTCCAGCGGCTGTCCAAAGGTAAGCTTGTTAGCTTCTTCCACTAATAAAGCAGTGGCAGCTACCACTCAGAGACAGCCAGGCCAACCTCGGGCCACAAAGTTTGTTTGGAAAAATAGCCTATAGGGTGAGGAACTTCTAGCTTTTGCACAAAGACCCCCAGAGCTGTCCCCTGTTTTTCACTGCGTACAAGATAAATGGTTCTTTTAAATTGGGGAGACCCAGCACAGGAGCTCTGGTGAGGCCCTGTTTGATATTATTAAAAGCCTTTTCTTGTTCCCCAGTCCAAAGTAATGGTTCTGTATCTGGGCCTTTAGTGGCTTCATATAGAGGCTTAGCCATTAGTCTGAATCCTGGAATCCAAAGTCTGCAAAATCCTGCCATGCCTCAGAAAGTATGAAGATTTTTTTTTTTTTTTTTTTTGGTCTTTGGGGCACTAAGGCCTAATATAGCTTGTTTTCCATCTGGAGATAACTGTCTGTCAGGGTTTATAATATATCCCATATATTTAACTCGTTGCTTTGAGATTTGTGATTTTTTTCTGGGATATCCTGTAACTCCGGGTCCCAAAGAAATTAAGGATTTCAGTGGTATTTTGATCTGAGGCCTCCATGGTGGGGTACATATTAATATATCATCTACGTACTGTAGAATGGCCCCCCTTCTTTTAGGTGTATTTCCCTTAGTTCTTTTCCAAGGGCTGGGAGAACAAGTGTGGGCTGTCCCGAAACCCCTGAGGCAATACTCTCTAGGTATATTGTTGCATTTGGCCTCAGTGGGGGTTAGTCCACTCAAAGGCAAACAGATACTGAAATGAGGGATTTACTGGGATGCAAAAGAAGGCATCCTTGAGGTCAAGAACTGTAAACCATTTGGCATCTCCAGGAATCTGGACTAATATAAGGCTAGGCCACAAGGGTGTGTATAGGGATCACTGCATCATTTACTGCTCTAAGGTCTTGTACCATCTGATATTTCCCATTTGGCTTAACAACTGGCAGAATAGGGGTATTGCATGGAGACTGACAGGACAATAAGAGGCCATGTTTTAAGAATTTATCTATGAGGGGTTGCAAACCTTTTTTTGCTTCCAACTTTATGGGGTACTGTATCTTGTTAGGATAAGCGACTTCTGGCTTAAGGCTGATTTTTACAGGTTGGGCATTTATAGCCTTCCCAGGGATTCCTTTGTCCCAAATTGCAGGGTTTACTGTGTGTAGAATAGGGTTGGGAATAGGTCCTTGTTCTTTCAGCTAATTTGTCTTAGTCAGAGTCAAGAAAAGGGGCTGCTTGGGACCTCCTAATCGTAACATGTGGCTCCGAAGGAGCCCAGAATGTCTCTCCCCAGTAGTGGGGTAGGACACTCAGCACAACTAAAATGGTATGTGAGATCAAACGCTGTTCAAATTGACAAGTGGGAGGCCCAGTGAAGAAACGGGTGCGAGTCTTTCTGTCGACACCAGTCACTGTACAGCTTTTGGAGGTGTGAGAGATAAGGACAGAGTAAGTGGCTCCTGCACCAATTAAAAAATTGATTTTCTTACCTGCCATGTCAAGGACTACCCGGGGCTCCTCAATAGAGATAGAAATCTCGCTGGGGGAGCTGCCAGAATCCCTCGGCCACCTCATTCATCCAGCATGGCCATCTCGGGAGTGAGAGCCCCCCTTCCCCTTTGGGAGTGGGGACAGTCCCACTTCCAATGACCTGTTCGTTTGCAGACTGGGCATGGACCAGGGGGTTCTTTTTGGCACTTTTGGGCCCAGTAGCCCAAAAGTAGGCCATTTGACTTACACTCAAAGCATTCCCCCGTGCTGGTTTTACCTCCAGGTGGATGGTTAAACTTCCTTGGCCCCCCTTGGGTTGTCCTGAGATTGCAAGGCATGGCTGACAGCTATGGCCATCAATTTAGCTTAAGCCCTGGCCTGCTTGTGTTCATGTCCAGTTCTCTCTTCCTACTCAGCTTGATATCGATTATTAAATACCCCAAAGGCCATTTCTAGGAGTTGGGGCAACAGGGTTCGTGAGCCTAATTGTTAACTTTTGGAGTTTCTGCCTAATATCGGGGGCAGACTGGCTGATAAAATGTTGTCCCAGCAGGGATTGACCCTCAGGAGTGGATGGATCAATGTTGGTAAATATTCTAAAAGCCTCCACAAGCCAGCAGTCCCTGAAAGAGGGCTGGGTTTTCTTTTTCTTCTTGGGTCACTCCTTTAACCTTTGCATAGTTAACTGGCTTTTTGATACACTTCCTCATCCCTTCTAATACACATTGGATCATGTGCTTCCTGGCTTCTGTTCCCACCCAGAAATTATAATTCCAACAAGGCTCCTGATTTGGGACCGCATCTCCACCCATAACAAAATGTTCAGGTTGGTCCCTGGCAAGCTGGTCAGCATGCCCCTGGGCTGCTGCCTAAATTCTCTGTTTTTCCTTAGGGATACAGAAAGTAGATAGGACTATTTGGACATCCTTCCAATTTAAATCAAAGGTCAGAGTTAGGGCCTGAAACCCTTCAGCACACTTACTAGGGTCTTCAGAAAACAGGTCCAGTCTCTGTTTGCATTGGGCTAAATCAGTTAAAGAGAAGGGCA
This sequence comes from Balaenoptera musculus, assembly GCF_009873245.2. NCBI lineage: Eukaryota > Metazoa > Chordata > Mammalia > Artiodactyla > Balaenopteridae > Balaenoptera > Balaenoptera musculus. The sequence goes on along the minus strand of NC_045789.1, from coordinate 129,136,994 downwards.
CGTGTACTCTGATTGTCCCTTCCTCATTTGCCACTTCCCTAAAAGGGCATACTTCTCCTGATCCTGGGTGATAGGAAGTTCCATTACAAGTTACTCCGGAGGGACTTGTCTCTCCCTCAGGAGGCAATGAAGGGTAAAAAGGGACATAGGGAGGCAGAGTGAGGGATTGGTCAGAGGGATCTGGAGAAGTAGGTGCTTCCAGGGAAGTAGATGGCTCTGGAGAAGGAGGGGAAAGTTGGTTTCGCCCCCTGAAAGTTGGGGAACGTTAAAAGGGGATGATCTAAAATGTCAGGAGTGTTTTCTATTTCCCCAGCCTTTTGATTACAGGAGCCACTTAGAGTGGGGTTTTGGTAAAGGATCATGAAGGCTTGAACACAGGGAACCTCAGTCCATTTTCCCATCTTGTGACAGTAAAGATCCAATTGCAAAATGGCATTGTAATTTAGAGACCCATTTTCAGGCCATTTTTTTCCATCCCCCAACTTACATAAAGGCCAGGCAGTATTACAGTAGAGCTTAAGTTTTTCCATTTTCAGCTCATCTATTTTTTTAAATTTCCAGTTTTTAAGGATACATTCCAGAGGTGTTTCTTCTGGCTTAGAAGAAGATCTTCCCATGTTGAGTAACCTGCAACCAAGAACCCTCCTAGAAATGAAGTCCAGCATCCCAGAGACATTTACTAGGAGGCTTTTGTCAGGAGGGGATTGGAGTGTCCTCCGAATTCCCTTCTTACCTAATGGGATTTTGAGTGTCCTCTACTCTCCCATCGCCTAACCAGACGTCTCTGGTCATCAGTCCCTCACGCGAGGAGTCCCCAGCAGGGGACATATGAACCAGTGCCGGTGCGTTGCCAGGACTCTCCTTGAGGGGGATCTGTTGTCTATAAAGTTTATGTCCTATAACAATGTCCTATAACATTATGCTTTGTTGGGGTGTATTACTTAAGACGGAGCATCTATAAAGCCTAGGATGTGGGCTGCTTGGAAGTGGCCAGCCCAGTAGGTAGTCTGTAACAAGGTATGGGCTGCCAAGGCCTGGAGTGAAGGGGGTCCTAGAGGTGCAAAAAGGAACTCCTGGAGGAATTAGAGTTGGGCACAATGGAAACTGCCACGGGGGTCAGGACCTGAGGGCCTAGAGGTGGGAGTATTCCCACAGGAGATTGTTTTGGACATAGAGTAAGGTGCGAGAATAGACAGAAGAAGAACCCAAAACCCTTTCCCCTATTTGTTTGGTGGCTACGATAAAACTGGGGAGAGCCTGATGATTCCATATGACACTGGCAACAGCGAATTTGGACAATGTTTCCCATGTAATTTAACATACTAAATGAACCCAATTAGTTTAGGATCTCTCCTTGGGATGCTGCAGGGGCCCTTTGAAGCACCCCAAAGTTAGTTGGAGGTCAAAACAACTCTCATCAGAATTTGATATTTGGGAAGTCTGTCAAAAATTTCAAAAGTTTTAAAACACCTGGTCAGATAGAATCATAAGGCGCTGTGAAACAATTATTTCTTGAGCTAAGGTGAAAAAAATTTCAAAAATAAATACAGATCACTTAAAGACACAGAAACTCACACAATCTGATATCAAAAGCAGCATTCCAACAAAATTGTGTTCTGAGAGACAGAAACCAAATCCAGTCTTACATCAGCCTACTGTTAATAAAATCCATCTACCTAATTAAATTTAATCCAAACTTAGAAAACCCTGACCACATACAAAATTCTTTTCTCAGTGTTCCTCTTCTGCAAACCTTCTACAAATTTCTGTAGCCATACTTTGTCCCTTATTCCTTCCATTGGAAATAACCAGCTTTAGGACAAAAACACCCTTTTTCCTTTAACAAAAATATATTTCCATTCCTCATACCTTCTTTTCTGAAAACACACATCCTACTTTCCTTAAGCAACCATGAACTGTCTTTTTCATTAGCAGTCTATAGATTGGTAGAGAACATCTCAAGGTGGCACCAAACAGCTTTAGTTTCCCTCTCACAAGAAGACAAACGTAGGTAAATTTAGACCTGTTTAGCAATTAACATTCCAGTATTTCATCTTACTTGAAATGGCCTGTATACTCAACGAATTCCTATCATTTAACTTAATTTCGTTTCAGTTTACCAAGATTTGGAGGGACGGTTTTAGATGGATGTTTCCAAAACATAATTATTCCTATAGAGGTTACCAAAAAGTTCTTATCCCAGTTACATTTACTTAAAATTTAATCCTATCAGGTTATTTTCCCTGTTGACAAATTTCATAACAGAAACAACATGCACTTCTTGCCTTTCAGTAACCCTAGGTACAATAAAAACACTATACTTAATGTTGATGACTGTAAAGATGGGTCTGTATTAAAACCCACAAGCTTAAACCAGACAAACCAATTTCTACAAAACCAGAGATCTCATAGCTTTCCCACTTGAATTTAAAATGGCCCTTTTTTTTTTTTTTTTTTTTTTCCCTCACTCTGGGGGCTACAGATGAATCAGGTAGTTCTCTGAGAGCCCAGGCAGAATAGTTACATTGCCAGGCAGAGGAGAAAGATGCAACCTCCTCCAGCCCAGGTGGAGTTACACTGCAAAAGCAGAGGAGGGAAAATGCAAGCCCCTGCAGTTCAGGCAGAAAGAATAATTACATGGCAAAGGCGGAAGAGAGAAAAATGCAAGCTCCTTTCTCTTCTTTTTGTTCTCTAAAATCGCACCGAGTAACCCAAGGCTGGAGTGTCAGGCAATGCAGGCTGCGTTTGTATTTCAAGGTTTAAATGCTCCACCATGCCCCCAATTTTGGCCGAGACTTGCAGGAGCAGTTGGACAGACAAAACTACATAAAACAAAGATACCAATGACAAAATCATAAAGACACAAACAAGAAGCTTTCAGGATAAAGGGGACGGGAGTGCAGGTATAAGGGTCAAGGGAGAGGTAAAGGGTGGAAGGACAGAAAGGACTGAAAAAGAGAAAGAAACAGCAGTAAAATAAAGGTGAGAATAATGGGAGGATAAGACTTTCAGCCACTACACGATATGAGGTTTGAACCTCTGCTCTCATGAATTTCCCATCAGGGAGAGTCTGCTGGACCAGGGTCGGCACGGTGTGAGGTGAGCCTCTCCCACCTCTGCTTGTCACCTGTCAAGGTGAGCCACTGCCGGCCAGAGGGAGCAGGTCTCACAAGCTGAGAGGAGTGATGCTGTAGCTGCCCAATGTCCACTCTCTCGGAAGGAGAGGACAGAGAAAGAAGAGGACAGAGACAGAGAGAGATCAAAAGAGGGAAAAGGAAAAGGGGGAGGGGGGAAGCGTTGCCTGAATGAGGGTACTGAGGCCCCCAAGGGCCAAGCAGGCAGACTTACCAAACGCGGTGACGCTGAAACAAGAGGTTCAGGTGGCCGCTCGTCACCCACGGGGAAGCTGCGTTCAGTGGTCCTGTAGGTGCCCGGATCCTCTCCCCGGAATGGGACAACTGCCCCACGTTGGGCGTCATAAATCTGATACCAACCAGGGTTCCTGGCCTTCCCCGATCAATAGAAATTAACTAGAGGCCAGACAAGAAATGCAGGCAAGGCTTTACTGGGGCCCCTGCTGCAGCGGGGGGAGTGAGAAAAGCAGCAGGTTCCCTTGCTCACTCACTCCCTGGGCGAGGAGGGGAGGGAGCTTGTTCCTTATATGGGGTGAGGGTAGGGGTGTGTCCAGGGGTCGGGCCAGAGGCGTGGCTTAGGTGGTTTGTCCGTCCCTTGGGTGGTGGTGTGCGCAGGGGGCATGCTCAGTATCCTGCTTTTGCTCCCAACACCCTGTTTTTGCTCCTGGTTCTTCAAAAGTGGCGGTTGGGTTTTTTGGTCTCTTTGTATCTTTTGCGTCCAGAATTTGCCCTAACTGCACATGCGCGCAATTATTTTTAGTCCCATATAGTTTCTTTGTATTTTGTTGCTCAAGGAGAGGTGTGTCCAGGTGCAAGCATTGCAGCACGGCAGCAAAGGGTCCCAGGTCCCAACCTGTCTCAGAAGGAGGCATCAAACGTTTTTTTCATAATTGGTTGGGGAAGGACAGTCATAACTTAGGACTACACCATGTTGAGATGACTATAAAAAAATTACAAAGGATCTGGTTTCAGTAGAACACTGATAAGCAGCAGAAATGTATATTTTGATTATTTTTTTATTTTTAAACTTAACATCTGTGTACTTTTTAAGCACCGCTATTGATGTCCTTAAGAATTAAACAGTAGTCTATTCTCTGACACTGTCTTTTATTATAAGAGAAAGTAGAAATTGAATTGGATTCAAAAATAAAAGCCAGTGTAAAACTTACTTTCAAAAATAAAGCTTTTGATTTAAGTCTAGAATATTACTGATTATTTAATATCATGATACTGGAATAAATTGAAATGGAGAGTGAGAAGGGGAAAATTTGCATGCTGTTCATAACGAAAAAAAGTAAAATAGTAAAAACAGGCTGAATGAATTATGGTCGCTGTTGTGATGGGACATAACATTCAGTCTGTAATGGAGCACATAGATAATAGGACAGTGCACTTAAATAAAAGCTTTTTGCTCAAAACTGAATATGACATAATTGCTGTTTCAGTAAAAAAAAGACTGACCTTGATTTCTGGATGTGTTTATCTAAAATATTATCTGAAATATGGGTGGTAATTCAGTAAAAGAAAGATGATTTAGATCTTTAAGGAAATGTATACATATATATAAAACAGAAAAACAGTTCATGGAAAAATAAATGTCTACATTTGAATAAATTTAGTCCATATCATATTCTGTTGTGCTCTTGGTCAATTATCAGAGTCTAATTTGTGAGTAAAATTATTATTGAAAACCTTAGACATATTTTAGTTAGGATTTTCAGAGTGTCTGTGGTTTCCTATCACCCACATACTAGTTTTATGTCTAGCAAATTATTTTTATCAGCTCAATGCAATACAATCAATCTCTGGTAAATTGAGCCTTTTGAATAAGATAATCAACTGTGCATTATAAATCACAATATCTCTAGATAGTTAGGGATCTATATTTACCCTAAAAGACTGACTGATCTCAATGCCCTTTTAGGAATATATACAATTAGAGATAAAAAGTAAGATAATTATAAAATCTCTGTACAGCTAGACTCTACGAATGAAATCTTTCATAGAAATAAATAAATCTATATATATACATTATATTTTAAAGATTGTTTACTCTGGGTATTAGAGTATATCCTTATATGTTTTCAGAAAAAAAATCCAACTTAAAATTAAATCTACAAAAAGTAATTAGAAAGTTTAAATTTCCATACTGTTTTAAAAATAAATATAAAAATATGTAATGCCAGTATTTTCCCTGTTTTCTAATTCTAAAGAAATACATTCATTTATTAATTCACTTAACATATTTAGGAGCCTGACCTATCTCCCAGGCTCTTTGTTAAAAGCTAGGGATAGAGAGAGAGAGATTTAATTTAGTACCTACTGGGAAGTTCAGAGAAGAAAATCAAGAATTATAGCACAGTATATTAGTACAAAAATTCAATGTATCCATAGAATGCTATAGAAGCCTGGTGCAGGGTACACCTTCAGTCTGAAGAAGTAAGGACTCAACCTAATAGAACAAGTACGTTTTAGACCAAGCGGGAAGAAAGTGATTTCCAGACTTGCAAAGCCAAGAAAACATAAAATAGTCTAAGTAATGAGTTAAGTAACTAAAGTAGCCAGACAAGGTAAATTATATAGAAGGAGTATGGGTTAGTTAAGGCGTAGCTCAAAGTCACATGTGCCATACTAAGATTCAACATACAATGAATAGCTACTAAAAGATTTTGAACTCAATAAAATATGCATGATTAATTTTTATTAAAAGTGCACTTTGAAAAGAGCGTGGATGATGAATTTAAGAGGACAAATGAGAAATTCTGGAGAGAGAGAGGAGAATGAGAGAGACAGAGAGAGAAACTTTAAGAGTCTGTATTATTTACCTATGTGAGAAAGCGAACTGAAGCTATAAAGTGGAGAGTGGAAACTAATGAATTAGAAAATATATGCCAAAGAATGTATAGAATAATAAAAATTTAATTTTTAAAGCACCATGAAAATTGATAAAAGAAATACATTTAGTAAAGTAAGAAAAGAGGGATTGAACACAGACCAATATCCTGAGTAAAAAGGAGGTCATCATTACAGATGCTTTATACAGTAAAAAGATTATAATACAACATTTCTGCTGATAAACTTCACATTTTTGATGAATTGGACATATTTATCAAATCCTGGACAAAAGAATTTATCACAACTGACAGAGGAAATATAGGAAATTTGAGTATCCTATAACTACCAAAGAAATTTAAATTAAAGTTAAAATTCACTCTCCCCACAAAGAAAATTTCATAATGAAGTTCAAATGGTATCACTGGAGCTAATGTCCTTCCCTAAAATGTTAAGAAAGAAAAAATCTTATAATGTCAGATTATAATGTAATCTTATATGGCCATCCAGAAATAAATAAATAAATAAATAGAAATATTTCTTAAAATGTTTTAGGTGGAAAATATAGCATAGATACTAAATGTGAAAAAAAGCACAAAATAACATTTAAGACCATGAATATTAATGCAAAATCCTTAATAATATGGTAGCAAACCAATCTAGTTATATAAAAATAATAATGCATGCTCACAAACTTGGGTTTATTACAGGAATGCATGTTATTTACTATTAAAAATAATATAATTCCATAACTTAGAAGAACAAAGAAGAAAGATCAAAAGGATCATCTCAGCATAAGGAAAGTATTTTATTATATTCAACATCCATTTGATAAAGGAGACCTATAGAAAAACTTACACTAAACAACATATTAATGCCACAAATTTGTGAAAGCTTTGCCTCTGGACTAGCATGGCCACTGTCAACACTTCTACTCAACTTTGATCTGGTAACTGTAGCTAGAGCAATAAGGCAAGAAATATATGTCTACACAGAAAGCCATATCATCAGTGTGAGAAATTAAAGGTCAAAATAAATGAAGTTATTAGGTTGAATTATATAAAATACTATTTTAATAGGTCATAAAATATTTAATATAAGCAGTTTGGTTTTAATACTTGATATTGTTAAAATGTCAAATCTTTCCAAACTTATCTATCAATTGAGTAGAATTCCATAGAAATCCCAATGTTGTTTTCATAGAAATTGACAAGTCAATTTATATATATTTTTGGTAACTAGAAATAGGCAAGGACAATAAAGAGAAATATGAAGCAGAAGAATATTGATGCGCTTATGTTATTAGATGTCAAAACATATTTTAAGTTACTGTAATGGAACATTATGATAACGAAATGAACATGAACAACTAAATCAATGAGTCCAGAAATAAACATAATCCATGTACGAACGCCTGTTTCATGACAACGATGGCATTGCATAGAAATAGAGAAAAGATGGTGCTTTCAATAGTGGTCCTTGGTTGTTTGAGTTTCAACATGGGGAAGAAAGAGAAACTAAACCCCGGCCTTGTATAGTATAAAAAACAAAAACCAATTCCAGCAGCCCATAGATCTGAAAGTGGAAATTAAAATAATAAGACTTCTAGCAGATAACATGTGAAAATATTTTAATAAACCTTGGAGGAGGAAATACTTTTTTAATGAGACAAAATGTAGTTTAACAAAAACAAATTGACCTATACTAAAATGAAAATTTTGATGATTCATAAATGTGAGAAAGGAAAATGTAAGCCTGGAGGAAGAACATAGTTTTAACACATATATCCACCAAAGGACTATATATTGAATATAGAAAGAACTCCTAAATGATAAGAAAAAGACAGAATCCCAAGAAATGATTGACAGATTTGAAATGGTGCTTCACAAATGATATCCAATTGAATATAAAAATATGAAATGGTCCAATTGCATTAGTCATCAGGAGAATGCAAATTGAAACTAGAGATACCAATACCTACTTCCTGAGAATCGTTAAAATTAATAAAATTGTGAATATAAGGTGATATGGAGCAATAACAACCATCATCTTGTGCTCATGTGAATGACAATTGATTAAAAATCTACTTGGGAAACTGGCATTTTCTGTTAAAGGTAATATGATGTTGCAAGTTTACTACTAGGTATACACCACAGACATTTATGAATACGTGCAACCCAAATGTACAAGAATGTGTTTGGCAAAATTATTTGCAATTTCCCCAAATAAAAACAAACAACACATGCATCAATATTATAATACAAGGTGATTTAACACATTCTGAAAATGAAATACTGTAAGCTATATCTTCATATAACTGTATTGTTTTATAAGATCTAAAGATTCTTTTGATGATGAGACATAGCACACTGTCACTGGGACAAATGAAAGGCAGAATATTTTGTTCTTTTCAGTTCTGAATGAGAGCAAGCTTCCAAGCAGGGCCACGTAGGGGCTGCAGTCAGGGTAACAGCAAGCTGTTAGGAGGCAGCAGGTATGTGGCAGGTGGGTGTGCTTAGCTAGGTTTGGTGGAATTCCTGTGGATTGGCTATTTGAATAATTTCTGCAGGCTCCGATACTTTGTAAATGTCCCTGGTTGTCTGGTACCTAGCACTGGGGTGATTAGTGCTGATGCACAGTGGCTCACAGTATGAGAGCCTGATAAGGGAAGTGTTTAAGATAGGGACTTAATCAGCTGCTTATAAAGAGGAACTAACCAATCTCTAGCCAGGGCCTCAAGACGGATCAAGACAGCATGACTTAAAAAACAAACTAAATTACACATATGAATTGCAAAGACAATACTTAGTGAAAAAAGCCAAAGTAAACATTCTTTACAATTTCATTTATATAAAGATAAATTTTAAAAGCAATGATATATCCATTGAGAAGTCAGTTTAATAATTTCCTTGGAGGTCTAGGGAAGAGGCTCAGATTGGGAACGGGTATGAGCTGGAGCTTTGGGAATCTGATAAAGTTCTTTTTCTTATTTGTATAGTTGTTCGCTTTTTCACAGTTTATTTAGCTGTATGTACATTTACACACTTCTTATGTTAGTTTTATTTCAACAGAAAAATTATACATATGTACATATATATAATCTAATACAAATTATACTTTATACAGCCATTCATTTATAAAATCTAAATGGGGTGTTAAAAGTCTGAATTTGACTCAACTAAATACAAATTTTGCCATCAAATAAAGTATAGGAAAATCGAATATGTTCATTTTATAAGTGATTTTTTCAAGAAAGCTGCTAATTTATTATCTCCCAAAAGAGAGAACTTATTATGAGTAATTAGGAAGAGAGCATAACAAAAAGGGCAATCCACAAGAGAGTTTGTTTTTCCCATCAATCTTGTATTGGATAAAAAGCATTAAAGTTTCTTGTGAAATGGCCATGGTAATTATTACAGAAACTAGTACTAGAAGAGAAAATTAGCTAGAAACTAGAAATGGAGAGCAAATGTAAAATAATTAACTGAATAAGTCATAATGCTTGGGAAAAAAACATTTCCATGACACATAACAACTAAATGGCAATAATCATCACTTCGTCTAACAGCTACATTAACAACTAACGTTAATTTAATTTCATCCTGAAGGTGGCTCAGCAAAATTTAAAAAAATTGGTATCAAGTTCTGAGGCTCTAATGTCCAGCATAGTGATTATAGTTAATAATATTGTCCTGTATTCTTAAGATTTGCTAAGAGAGTATATCTTCAGCAATCTCTCCCAGAAAAGGAACGGGGGGCACATATATGAGGTGTTAGCTGCATAACTTGATTGTGGTAATCATTTCACATGTATACATATATCAAATCATCACTTTCTACACTTAAATATATTACAATTTATTTGTCAATTATACCTCAATAAAGCAGAAAAAGAGATTCTGTGAACCAACAAAAAATCGCAGGCATACCTCATTTTATTGTGCTTCACAAATGTTGTTTTGTTGTTTTTCTTTTTACAAATTGAAAGTTTGTGGCAATCCTGCATCAAACAATTCTATCAAGGCTACTTTTCCCACAGCATTTGCTCACCTCATGTCTTTGTCACATTTTGTTAATTCTTGCAATATGTCAGATTTTTAAATTATTATATTTGTTATGGTGATCTGTGATCAGTGATCTTTGATATTACTATTGCAAAAAGATTATGACTCACCGAAGTCTCAGATGATGGTTAGCATTTCGTAGCAGTAAAGAATTTTACATTAAAGTACGTACTTTTTTTTAGACATAAAGCTATTACACATTTAATAGACTACAGTATAGTGTAAACATAACATTTATATGCACTGGCAAACCAAAAAATTCATATGACTGTCTTATTGCAATATTCACTTTATTGTGGTCATCTGGAACCATATCTGCAATATCTCCCAGTATGACCACCCAGGGTAATTCTGTAAAATACAGAGAACTCTGTCTTATGAGGCTTCTTGTGCAGCACTCCTCAAATAACATCCACATAAGAAAACATTATATCCTGTTTGATGGAGGACAGTTCATTCAGCTATGGCTATTGTCCACCATAATCATTAATAGTAATCCTTTACCCTCTCAAAAGCGTCCCTATGTGGACTAAATTATATGACCCACTCAAAAAACAACTAATATCCTACTGGCCTCTTGTGCATCAAATTATTAATCACTTTTTATTTTTTTTTTTTTTTTAATGTGAAATTATTTTAATGTATTTATTTATTTTTATTTTTGGCTGTGTTGGGTCTTCGTTCTGTGCGAAGGCTTTCTCTAGTTTTGGCAAGCAGGGGTCACTCCTCATCGCGGTGCGCGGGCCTCTCACTATCGCAGCCTCTCTTGTTGCGGAGCACAGGCTCCAGACACGCAGGCTCAGTAGTTGTGGCTCACGGGCCCAGCCGCTCCGTGGCATGTGGGATCTTCCCAGACCAGGGCTCGAACCCGTGTCCCCTGCATTGGCAGGCAGACTCTCAACCACTGTGCCACCAGGGAAGCCCTCACTTTTTAATTTTGAAGAGGCTTAAACATTAACTTAATTGGAGTAACAACCCATAAGAATATAACTGATTGGAATCCTTTTGACTTTATGACTTATCAGTATTACCAAAATTTTAAAGCACCATCCACGTCAGCTGATGTACTGAATATAATGATGGTGATTTTTAAATTTATTTTCCACTCATTGAATTTTCAGAGTTTATGCACAGTTAATAACTAATCATTTTTGGCCTGAAATTACATCAAATTATTTACAACTTGGTATTATTCAGCAAAGGAATACACATACATTTGATATTCTTTAGAACTCTTGAAACAAAAATCCATGCTTCTGAAATAATAATTTTGGGAGGCAGTTAGTATATTTCTATATATTCAGAATCTTATTTTTTAGTTTGTTTTTAAAAAGTAACATGTATGTAATAATAAATTATCCAAACAGGTACATGGCTGGATAAATGCAAGTCTGTGAATTTGTAATTTGCCAAATGGTTTGGAACAAATATTAGTTTTAATTCCTAATGTAGATATTATAATTTGCAAAGACATCTTAAAATATAATTTAAAAAGTAATTATTTTCTCATTTACAGAAAAATCATAAAATATTTTAATGTATATATGATTGAATATCTAATTATAGCTTTATATTAGAGAGATAAACTTCCTTTTTTGCAGCTTTGTATTTAGCTGCAATTTTTCAGCAATTTAAATATTTATTAGTTTTAATGTGATAAAATTATTTTATATGGAAGTATTAAAATTTTTTATCTTAATGTGTAAAATGTCTATATAGCATGTAAAAAAAAAAAACCTTGTACTTTAGATATAGTGGGGGGAAAGCCGATACAAATATTTTAAAATTGGAGTGTAGACTAAACTAAAAAAATGCCATTTGATCACATTTGTATACATGCTTTGTCATGTAATTTAATATGCTTCATTCTTATGTCCTTAAATAAAAACTTTGACTATATAGAGATATTTAGGAATAGGCTTTGAATTTCATACACAACAAATTATTGCAATAACCTATTAGGTAGTAACTAAAAATTAAAAGTCATACACTGTATGTATTTCTCTAGGAAAATTCATAATCCTATGATTTATATATAACATTCCAGCAAATTTCTCAAATAAATACAAGCAGTCATGGCTGTGAAAAGGTAAATGTGATGCTCAGCATGGAACCCAGAGAACCAAGATGGTTCTCTTGAGCCAGGGTTTCCAAAGGTCTAGTCTCTAATAAGTGTACCAACAGATTCAGGGCTTTTAGCCTAAACAGAAAATGTCTTTATATTGTTTTCAGTGCAAAAGATAGCCTTATAAGGAAAGGCTTTAAGTCGAGCAAAATATGGAACAGTTTGTATTTTGACTAGTATTTTCTCTCTTTTTTTATTATAACCATTCTAATAGGTATACAGAGGTATCTCATTGTAGTTTTATTTTTCATTTTCTTAACGATTAATGATATTGAGCATCTATTCATGTGCTTATTAGCAATCAATAAATTTTCATAAAATTCTACCTAATTCTACCCATTTCTCTCTCTTCTCACTTTTTGGGATTCCATTTGCAAGTATGTTAGAATATTTGATGTTTTATCACTGGCTTCTGAGGCTCTTTATTTTTTTCTTTAACCTTTTTTTTTTTTCCTTTCTGTTCATCAAATTGGCTAACTTTTATTGATTTATATTCAAGTTTACCAATTATTGTTATAACATCACAAATCTGAAGTAGATTAAAAAATCTGAATCATATTATTAAATTCCATAATTTCACTTTGATTCTTTTAATACCCAACAAATCTCTATTTATTAATTTATTATTGCCATACTTTATTTCTTTAGGCTTTATTTTCTATTTCTTTAAACATGTTTATAATAAGTGAAATAATTCTCTGTAGGAACAGGAATAATTTCTAAGTATGGATCAAAATTTCCTATATATTTCCATATCCCATAATATTTTAAGTTGAAAACTGAGTATTTTGGTAATATATTTTATCTACTCTCAATTCTGGTATCTTCCCCCAAAAACGTTTTCATTGCTTTCTTTTCTTTTTCTTTCTGTCTTTTTGTTTATTGTTTGTTTCTTTTTAGTTCCTTTTTAAACATGATCTTCCTGGACTAAGGCTGCAAATTCTGTTTTCCTTGCAGTGGACAGTTACTGATGTCTCTGCTCAGTTTTATTTAATTTTAAATCATTCTTGCTTTTATATTTAAGGCTAACTTTAATCTGGTTTTTCCTTCTTTCCATATAATTTAGTGATTAGCCAATGACTACACAGAGGTTGTTTTTAAACAGTCTAAGCAATAGTCCTTCCAATTCTTGTCAATAGATCTGTGTTTGCATAGGGGAGCATACTGAATGTTCAAACCATTTTTAAGTCATCACTGGCTATTTCTTCCTTCTGTGTTCTTTAGTGTCTTCTAGGCCCATGTGGATAGCCACAGAGTATACCAGGAGTGTGTCAACAGGTCGGATCCTCTCTCTTCTCCATTGCACAGTGCAGAGCCACAGCCAGAGATATTCTTTCTCTAACCATGACCACAGTCTCAGGTGAAGAGAAGGAGCTTATATCCCTGTTGCCTCTGAGGAGTCCCATACACTGATAATAATGCTGGGTACTGGCAGTGCTCCTTGCTTCAAATCAAATGAGTCCCAAGCTGCCACTCCTCATGGTTTTCCCCACCTGGAAAAAGCCTCCTGCTAACCAAGTATAAGCATGAGTGTAAGGAAAAAAGTGTAAGCAGACCCAGGCCAGTTGCCGTAGATTCCCACTATTCTTACTCATAGTTCAGCAATTTTTCACGTATAAATGCTTATTAATTTGGTTTATCCCTTTGGTCAAATACTAGAACACTAAAATAGTTGCTATTTCATTTTTCTTTTTTTCTAGTTTTATAGCTACTTGCTGGGGAGAGGACTTGTCAGACATCTCACTTGTCCATAGCTGGAAGTTCCACCTCCTTACAAAGACCAAAATAAGATGTGATGTTAAAATTAAAGTTTAGTTTGTAATCTTTTAGTGCTGTCCCACAGTACCCAATTTAGTGGCTGTAGGTATATTTGTGTGAAAAGTTTAATCCATCCATTCTACTTAAATTTTCTATTATATTCCATTTGAGAGCTAAGTACTTTAATTAATGGATATACTATCAAGCCTGGTTACCATATTTGCCTCAGTTATTAAATGGGATAGTTTTTCTCTCCCGGAATCTTCTTAATACAATGTTTCTCCTATCCTAGTATTTTTCCTCCTACTCACTATCCCAAGTTTCTTTCATTATTTAGCCAAACACATATATAACCTACTGATTATGCAGTGTTGCAAGAGTAGCTGAATGAATCACCAACGGGAGTAATTCCTCACTGTTATTTTCATACCTTTACTGGAAATAATTTCCTCCTAGGAGGATTTCTAAAGTACTTCCAGGAACCCAAATAACCTTATGTCTGCAAACCAAACAAACATTTTATAATATTGTCTCATAAGGCTCAATTTGCCTACCTAGAGAATTATTCATAATTTTACTAGCCTGTCCTTTTAGTATTATTGTGCCTTAACTCTCATATTATATTCATTCCTATACAGTTTGCCAGTTTGCAATTCTCAGGTTCCTCATCATCACACCTACTATATTAAGCATGTAAGATAAACAAACAAGACCATGCTAATATATAAAAGAGCACCTTTCCTTTTAAATGACTGATCGTTTGGTATATTTATAAAACAATTAACAGGTTCTAGCATTGAATTCAAAACCTAGGTACGGTAATGCCATAGAAGAAGACAAGGCCAAATCAATATGCAGCCTCATTTATTTTGGAATGTTTATATCCTATTTGATAGGAGAGAGAAGGGTGAAAGACTAAAGCAGTAAATTAGACTGCTCAAATACTATTTACCAAGATTTTACTGAGACGAAGGAACTCAGGATCAGACATATGCTCACTTCTCTTCCTGAAGCTCTAGTAAATTTTTTTTCTAATTTAGTGGCATGGGGTCTATAAATAGCATTTCCAAAATTTTTCAGTGTGATATGCATATTTTAGTAAACTCCCTTACTCTTCCAGACTACTGGGATAGGCATGCAAATAATTACAGGGGTTGCACTCATAAAGTTTACAGCATTTTCCTTCCAGTGGAAAGATATATAAAAACACCCAGTAGGATCCATAACCTCTATTCCACAGTTACTAACAGGCACTTCAAAACACAAGCAGGACTTCCCTGGCGGTCCAGTGGTTAAGACTTCGCCTTCCAATGCAGGGGATGCCGGTTTGATCCCTGGTGGGGGAGCTAAGATCCCACATGCCTTGCGGCCAAAAACCAAAACATAAAACAGAAGCAATATTGTAGCAAATTCAATAAAGGCTTTACAAAAAATAAAAATAAATAAAATAAAAAAACACACAAGCAAACAAGCAAAGGGTGGAATAGCTTCAAAGTCACCAGTTATGGTGTCAAGGCACAGTCATGTCCCTTGTTCTTTGCTAAAAGGTTGTTTTTCTTTTAAGATTTTCTAGCCTATAACTACAAATGAGAGTACAAAACAATTATATAACCTCAACTTGAATCATTTCACTTTCAAATGAGAACTGGATTCTAAAGAGACTGATGAAACACTTGCAAAGGAACCATGGAATATTAAATGCAGTGACTACCGCCAGTGTGATTAAGAATTGTGTTATTTTTACAGCTATAAAGTATTTTAATTTCCCTGTAAGTAGGTGGATGGAGCAATTTTATATGCCACAAACATCTTTCTTTTCCATATAATAATAGATGAACCTTGATGATATTATAACTTATACCTAGTGAAGATTTATTCTGAAATTCCTCCTAAATAATCCTTATAAGAGGAGTGCTAACACTAATAGCAATAGCAAGCGTTTATAGAGCATTGAAACAATCTTGGTACTATTGTAAGTACTTTATATATGTATTAAGCATAGTGATGTCATTTAAAATCATTTCTTAATTTTAAAAATGTAACTATTTTAAAGGATAAAAATAAAGAGGACAAATTCTAAGGTTCAGGTTGTATATTACTATAATACTTTGTAGTATTAAATCATTGGTTATAATATAAAAATCTACTTTTCATAATCTTTGATATTGAATTCTGAAAGAATATTTGTTTTCTCTTCAGTATGTATTATTTTGTCAACCACAGCTTTATAAATGTTTCATCACATAGATCACAATTAATAGCAAACAAATAATCTGTTTTGTGTTATATTTGATTCCAGGAGAGACACAGACAGAATGACAAAAAAATCTAATAAAATATGTATCTTTTGCACACGAAAATATTTTAACCAAATCACATTTTTAAGAAGTTATGCAGAAATAGTCTGAAATAATGTGCTATTGAAGTGTAAAATATCAGACTATTTCTATTAAGCCTCTAATAGGCTACTTATAAATCACTGTGTCTCTTTAAGGCTTACAAATTCAAGAAACCCACAGAAACAATGAATTTCAAAGAAAACTAAAAGAGTAGAAATAATTCCCTAAGGAAGAGCTTTTTTCACAAGGAAAACAAAAATAGTTAACAACTAACTTCATAAATGTTAGCACATATAATGGCACAGAAAAAGAAATCTATCCTATCTCTATTTCTGTGTCAGACTCAAAGTCAACATCTTCCCATATAACCTGAGAATTTCACAAGAAATTATTCCCTATTAGTGAAAGCTATTACATATTAGATTGTCTTGTTATTTACTGCTTATGGTGAGTGGTGCCCTAGCTTGACAGTTGTGAAAGAATATGAAAAATCTGGAGAAAGTCCTTGATTTCATGTAGTCTACAATTAAGACATGTCAGAGAAAATATCCCATAAACTGTACTATTTTTGGATGATATCGTCAATAAATAATTTAACACTTGGGAGTAAAGAAAACAACAAATTTTCCAAGTCACAGCAGTATTATAACCATTTAAGAGAACCACTTAATCACAAGAATGTATAATTGCAGTGTCTGACTGAACAAGAGGAGAGACATTCTGAATAATACATTAGAAGGTAACATGCTATTTAAAACTCCCATCTCATCATATGTTAGCATAACTTTAACCTATTGTTCTTTAAAGCTGCAAAACTATTTTTAAACTTAGATTTTCCTAAGCAGGAGAAATTGTACTGCTCCTTTAAAATATATATCTCAGCGACTACATCAAAACTAAAATGCTTTTTACAATTAAGGAAATTGTCAACAAAACGAAAAGGCAAACTACTGAATGGGAGCAGATACTTGCAAATATCCAGTGAGGGGTTAATATCCAAATTATATAAAGAATCATACAACTCAATATCAGAAAAACAATCTGGTTAAAAAATGGGCAGCAAACCTGAACAGACATTTCTCCTAAGAAGACATACAAATGACCAACAGATGCATGAAAAGGTGTTCAATATCACTAATCATCAAGGAAATGCAAATCAAAACCACAATGAGATATCACCTCATACCTGTCACAATGGTTATCATCAAAAAGACAAGAAATTACACGTGTTAGAGAGGGCGTGGAGAAAAGTGGACCCTCGTGCACTGTTGGGGGGAATGCAAATTGGTGCAGACACTATGGAAAACAGTATGGAGATTCCTCAAAAAATTAAAAATAGAACTAACACACAATCAATCAGTTCCACTTCTTGGAAATAAAAACATTAATTTGAAAAGATAGGTGTACCCCTAAATTTACTGCAGCATTATTTACAATAGCCAAGAACAACTTAGCGACCTAAATGTTCATTGATAGAGGAATGGTTAATGACACTGTGGTATGCACATTCAAAGGAATATTACTCAGCCATAGTACAATAAAATCTTGACCTTTGTGACAACATGGGTGGGCCCAGAGGATATTATGCTAAGAAAAATAAGTCAGACAGAGAAAGACAAATACTGTACGATCTCATTGATATGTTGAATCTAAAAAACAAAACAAACAAAACAAAGCAGAAAAAGACTTATAGATTCAGAGAGCAAACTGGTTTGCTGGTTTCCAGAGGGGAGGAGTTAAGGGGTTGTCTTGATAATGTATTTTTTTTGTGCTGGTGGAAATAAATGAAGATCACCCAAATGAGAATAAGCAAAGGCTGTATATTCATAGAGTTTGCAAGAGAGTCAACCACCATCACTTTCATTTGACAAAAAACTCAAAGGCAGACGGGATTGTGAAAACTCTACAGTAGAAAAAAGGGAAAGCTTCAAGTGTGCCCTGATTGGAAGTTGTTGGCATGGAAAAGCTGGAGCTGGGCTAACTAGAAGCAGGTCATCCAATGTGGTTAGTTAGTGCAATATATAGTCTTTCTCTGGTTGGTCCTGAGTTGGAAGCAGAGAGGAAGGGAAGAGGAGGACAAAACTAAGAGAAACTGGCAGTTATTGACCAAGTACAGATTCTCTGGGGCTGATTGCTGCATACATAGGTAGTGGTTTGGCTTTCTGGACTGGCTGCTGTGAAGGTTGTGGTCAGAGTTTATATATATATATGTGTGTGTGTATATATGGTCTGGTCATTGCCATTTGTATGTATGGTCTGGTCATTGCCATTCTCAAATCTTGATGCTTTTTTAAAAATTTTTCTGCATTTTAAAACATATGTGCATTTTAAAACACCTAATTTGGGGTATGATGTTAACTGTGTCTGAAAAGAAAAAATGATATAACATATATTATACGTACATATAACACAAATGTCAGAGGCAATCAAATATCCTAAGTCTACTGTTACCCTGCACCACCCATACTGTCTCTGTATTTTTTGTCCTTGAGGACAGTTCTTCTGTACTCCAGTTCAAGCATGACACATTGGTCCTCTGTGAGCAAAGCTTCCATTTTCTCTGCCTGCCTTCATCCCCTATAGTACTTTTACTCACTTCCAGGGAAAATGGCAGACAATTTTTCAGTGCTTTATGCCTTTGATGCCAGGATCAACCATGTGAATTGCTTTGGCCATGAGAACAAGGTGAAAGTGACAGTGTGCAAATTCCTAGCTTAGGCTGAAAATGCAAATAATTTGGGTGATTTTGCGTGGCATTCTGTGATACTACAGTTGCCATGAGAAGGACTTGCCTATGGTAACCTGCTGGTTCCAGGAGTTAGAGAACGTTTGAGAAAACAGCCAAAATGCAGACACATGAGTAAGTCCAACAAAGGTTAGCTAAAACCAGCCTAGATCAGCCAAGCCCCCAGATACTGTATGCTAGTATGTTTTAGATGTATTTTTACAAAGCAAAGGTGTATATACAGATTGATCACTGCACTGAAGCTATCTGAGTTTATATCAATTTAGGAAAATAAAGTTCCCTGGATTTCTCAGTGCTACTGTAAAAAGTCTTAGTCTTATAACAAATATAATAATAATGAAAAAGTTTGAAATATTGCAAGACAACGAAATGTAACACAGAGACATGAAGTGAGCAAATGCTGTTGGAAAAATGGCACCAATAGACTTGCTAGATGCAGGGTTGCCACAGACCTTCAGTTTGTAAAAAACATGACATCTGCAATAAAGCAAAGTGCCATCAATAAGATACGCCTGTATACAAAGTGAGATTATGACATGATGAAGGGGTTTTTTATATTCGATTCATGGAATTAGCACTAATTCCATGTGCTAATGGAATCTTCTTGATAAATAAAATTAAAGTTTCTGATTATGGGTGTTACAGAGACAATTAATATATTCTGAGAAAGGAATAACCAGATAGGTATTGAATTTTCTAGTAAGGGACCTAATAACATATAGAGTACATCACTAATAAACCCCAAAAGATGTTGATTCTCTGATTAATGATTCCAGTGATTAAATTTTCTCTCTCTCCCTCTCTCCTGCTCTGCTTCTCTACGTTCTCTCCTCATTTTTTTCAAGATGATAAAGATACTTGAGAAAATTTATAGTAAATATAAACCCCAGGGCTCACATACATTAAAATACCTAGTTACATACCCTTGTTTACTATAGATAGATGACTTGACTCTTACTTGATGTCCAGATTTAATCCCAGCATATTAATTTGTTTCAGTTTTTAGTATTAAAATTATGTCATTATTCTAAGTCACTTATCACAGAAATCATGAGGCAGTTCTTAGTTTGTAAAGAGCTCCTTAAATTTCAGTATTTATATAGCTTGATAACATTAAAATTCACATTCTCAATGTTGTAGATATAAAAAAATCAAATGGAAAATACATATTTGTCAGGTGTGATCACTGTTTATTGCAATGATTCAAAGTCCATAGACGATAACTCAAAATGCACTTCCTAATTATGTGGTGCTAAAATTATAACTATATACAAGCTTTTGTTGTTCACTCAATTTTTCTACGCACTGATCAGCTACCTTGATTTTGTTTTCTGTGTTACAGCCTCAAGTATAATTGCAGAGGAGTGTGCCCATCTAAAACTATAAAGACATTCTTAAGTGAGGTTAGGAAGTCTCAGTACTGCAGAGTCAAAAGTGCATAATAAAAAAACAGTGGATGAAAACTTTTGTTTGAAAAAATAAAATCTGCTACAAGTCTGTTGACTTGTTTAGGAGGTCGAAAGTGTAAATCACACTTAAAGAATAAAAGACTAGTCATCACTATGCACACTAACATTTTTCCTCTTGGATCTTAAATAATTTGAGAAATATATTGAATGTCATTTGCATCCTATTTAAGAAGAAAAACCTACTGCTGCTTTCAACCAATATTTTGGTGTATGATTTGTTTTTCTCTCTTCCCTATTTTTCTCACTTTAAATTTCTATTAACTTTAATTGATTTTACCTTATTTGCAAGTTTATTTGGAAAGTAGTAAAAGGAATACTAGCTTAGTAAATAGACGTTTCACAGTTATAGCATTAGTGTGTGTTTTGAAAGAGATTACTAAGTAATTCTTTCTTTTCTATTTAAACAAAATGGTCTAACATATTTCCAGGTGTCTTTGAACTATTGGCCTATTCATATCTCCATGTTTAATCTATTAAAAAAAATCTACTTCACAAAATTCAGATTAAATTCTCCAAAACAGGGGAGTTTTAAAATACCTTAAAAAGTAGAAATTGTTCTTTTTACTGTAATTATATAAGTCTACTCTTTAAGTTCAGATTCTTAAACCAGTATATGGTCTATAATCTAGTCTGCAGGTCGCATTCAACACTCATTCATTCAACATATCTTGAGTGTAGCATATATGTCAGGGACCATACTAAGATAGAAATACAGATAAAAATACACTGATTATAAATTAACTTATATCAATCAAAAGGGTTTTTATATTAAAATTAACTCTCTAGTGTAAACTTCCTGCTACTGAAGTAATCATTAATTTAATGGTCGGTTTACAACAAACTACAATATTTATTTTGAAATTATGTTAAAAAAATATTGCAGGTGAAATCCTTTTTGCAAAAGTAAATGTATCTGAATGTATTTTAAAATTACATTTTTGGGAATTCCCTGTCAGTCCAGTGGTTAAGACTTGGTGCTTTCAGTGCTGTGGGCCCAGGTTCGATCCCTGGTCGGGGAACAAAAATCCTGCAAGGCACGTGGTGCAACCAAAACAAACAAACAAAAAAACAAAAGAAAAAAAATTACTTTTTTGATACATTCAGAACAATTATAAATCAAATTACTGAATCTATTGAGAAAAAATTTCAGAAAACATAACAATTCTGGCATAGAAATTGTGTGAAATTTTGACTTTGATTTTCAAGTAACTTAATTGCTAGGTTAAATGTGTCAATAACCCTTTCCTTATTATGTGCTGAAATGAGGTGGTCAAGACTAAAATAAGTTATTTTACTTAAAACTCTTCTTTTTGCTGATATCATAGAAACTTATTGAGGTAACCTGTATCTTGAATATTTATTAAATACTCCAGTAATCTCTACTACTTAATAATGAGAAGAGGCACTGCTGAAACATCATTATGAGATTACACAATATATGTGGAGGTTTCCAATTTTTCCCCAGAAGTGGACTTACATTGTTCATAAATTGTTTAAAATTTAGATTAGGAGACAGTGGTGAGATAACAGTCCAGAAATTTCATTTATTCATCAATGTAGCTTGGGGAAACACCTTCACTAGAAGCTCCAAATGATTATTAGACAGAGTACATTGCCTGGCTCAAATCTTAACCTTCTACCTTACCATTTTCCTCAGTTTCTTGTACTACATAGATTATATCGCTTCTAAGTCTTCTCATATTCTGTTATTGATATTCAAAACACTTTCCCACCTTCTGGAATAGAAGTTAATCTATATAAAATCTTTCCTAAATTAAACTTTGTTGTTATAATATTTCCAATACCCCTTATCCAAAATTTTGAATTCTAAAATTTTCTGAAAAACAAGACCTTTTTTTTTTTCTTTTTTCCTAGTACATCAGGCAGGGAGGGAAATGTCCTTTCCTGAATCTAATTTGGTGGCAAAATGTAATCAGAAGGGTTGTGAGGCTATCAATAATCTTTAGTTCATAGTTTTAATGTGAACATGTATGCTTTACTAAAAAGCAGTTTGTTTACGGGGCGTTACCCACAATGCCCTGGAGATGCTAGGTAGCAGACTTCAAAAGGACCACCGATATACTGATCAATATGTATGAAGAGAGAATGATATATTCACCAGATAACTAAAGGAGGTAGGGATATTTATATCACAATTGAGAAAAGGATAATAACTTCAGATACAGAAGCAATGGAAACATGTAGTCTAGAATTAACTACAGAGGATAGACATCTTATTGGAGAATGAGTATTCATAAACACTCATTTTCTTAAATCTTATTATGCTAATACATTCTTTATTCTTAATTTTTGAAGTTTGAATATGTCTTCAAAAGGAAGAATAGATATTTTGCCTAGACTTGAACCAAAAGCGTTGGTGTCACATTTATGTTCCTTTACGCATCTTAATGAGTTGAAAGAAAATTTAAAAGTTAAAATAAATATTCAGAATTTTAATCCTCTGGGTGTCTCCTTGCCATTTTTATGCGCATGTGTATATATCTCTTTCTGTGTGTATAACTTTAAGAATACATATGTATGTGTATATATATACTTTATATATTTACATATTTTTGAATATATGACAAATATGTTAGAAATGTGTGCATAGAGAAAACAATTTAAATGCAACAAGAGTTATTACTTAGTCACTATAATTAAACTATAAAGTATAATTTATTTCACAGCCTGTCAATGTTTAGGGCTGATATTTATAAATGTTCTTTAACGCAAAAAGGGGAATAATACCCTTACATCATGTATTGGTAAACATCTTTTTTCTGCTGCAGCTTATATGTAACATTAAGTGCACTGAAGTTTTAATTAATTTTAAGCTTTGTGACCATAGTGTGCAACTTCCTTTAACAGAAATTGTTTCTGAGTTATTTTATATGATTGAATTTTAAAGAAAAACAACTCATTAAGAAACTCCTATTAAATGATGTCCTTGCACTAATTAGGTAAGAATAAAAATTGATATCAATGTATTTTGATAGTTGGGATCATATCTGTTACATAAAATTACATAGCCTAAGCAGTAAGATTTAATAAATGTATTTTTAATATATTGCTTCATTTTTCAAACATGTAGAAGTATGAACTAATTGAATCAAGTTGAAAAAAACAGAGGTTGAAGAAGAAAATGTGTTTAACTTTTAATATTTGGATAATCTGAGTGAATGGTATGTCAAAATTTTTTGTAGTATATTTGCTACTTTCCTCTAAGTCTGAAATTATATAAAATTGGATAGATAGATGATAGAGAGAGAGAGAGAGATGTTTATTTTCTGCTGAATTCCACCCTTAGTGGCTAGCCTTCTTATGTATTTGGTAAACTTGCTTTATGAAGTAATATTTCAGTCTTATTTATGGAACCCCTGCATGCCCATTTTGTGTATGATTTCTTCATAGAGAATTTGTCAGTTTCTTCTGCTGCTGAGACTGTTGGCGGGTGGGAAGGTTCTTGCTTTTGCTCTAGGTTAGGGTTAATCAGAGGCCCCACCTAGGGCTACTCAAGTGTCTGCCCACTTCTTGGCTCATGCTCAGATTTTTATTGCTTGTGTTTGTTTGTTTGTTGATCTGGGGGTGGGGGAGGAAAGTTCACTGACAGTCTCTTTCACTGAGACCAGCAACCTGTCAGAGCATGTCCTGTAAAGAGACGCGTCTTGGAGGAGGCGAGTCCCTCAGATCTCTTACTCACCTGTGATTCTGGAAGCAGAAGAATCATATTTATCAAGTGAATTTTGTTTATTCTATCAATAGGAAAGACAAGTTTAAAAGTTTGGTAACAGTCAATTTAACTAATGTCTTGGCAAAACAGGCTTTCTAATACGCTATTTCTTGTAATGTAAAGTTAGAAAGACATTGGAGGGAAAATGTTGGCAATGTATCAATATTCAGAATTCATATTATACCACATAGACTTTATTCTTAAATTTAATTATTCATTTTTAGAATTTATTAAAATTTATGTATTAAAATCTATCACTAAAAAAGTAAAATTATTTAATACTAAGTAGTTAAGATGAGGTCATTAGGATGGACCTCATCCAATAACTGCTGTCCTATAAAGGGGGAACGTGGACACAAAGACACACACACAGGGAGGGTGCCACACGAAGATCACGGCAGAGATTGAGATGATGCTTCTACAAACCAAGGAATGCTAACGATTGCCAACAAACCACCAAAAGTTAGGTGAGAAGCATGGAACAGATTATCTCTCACATCCCTCGGAAGGAACCAGGCCTGCCAATGCCTTGATTCTGGACTTCTGGCCTTCCGAACTGTGAAACAGTAAATTTCTGTTGAGCCATTTAGTTTGTGATACTTTGTTTTAGTATCCCTAGAAAAGTAATATCCTAGGAATTAAGGAAACATCAGTGTTCAATAGTTATTTTAATGGAATATTTTTTTTTTTTTGGCTTGGAGGTAGCCTAATGTACTAGATGATTATTACTTGTTTATTTCTGATAAAATATTAATTATGTCACGTCTTTTTGGAAAGTCTAATAGACTATTTTTCATTTTTTTAACATGTGAAGTAGCCCAAATAAGATATATTCATATGTATATTTTCCATAGTGGGTTTCAAATTTTTTTAATTTATCTGATCAGATCCATTATGTTAATGAAGTATAGTTAATTATAAATGCTATTAAAGCTTCATTTTATAAAAATAGACAATTATAATTATGAAATGCATGCACCGTTTTATCTGATTGACAGCACTGAAGAAGTTTCACTGTGTAGATTATGTTAAAAGCATTTCACATACTTTCTGTACCTCATAAATTACTTATATTTCTGAAGAATTATTTGCACAGATACTTAGGCAATATGGGGATATCAGCTCTTCTGAACTTTGGAAGTAAATTCGCCTATATGTCACTTTGTCTTGTAGAAAGCATATGAAGAAGAATTTGAAAGATTTTCCATGCAACTGGATAACACAAATTTTGCCAAAAAGTAGCAAAAAAGTTTTTCTCTTTAAGTTCTTGGAAAGGCAGCTTTTAGGAGTACATTATTTCACCATTACTTGAAAAAAGTTAACTAACTGTGTTCTTCATAGAATAGAACAAAGCGAAAAAGATTGTGATAATCTGAGGTATTAAATAGTTACTTCCTAATGGAATGAGCCTTTGAATTTTTTTTTTTTTAACTAGCTGAGTGTATAGAAGACTCAATGGGAATATTTCTATGAGCTCTAACAATGTCTATCAGAGTAGGATATGTGACCAGATGATAGTACTATGGGAGGAAAACTAACATTTATTCATATACATTTTATCTAAAATAATAAATGATGCCTACTATGAAATCTTTACTAATATTTCATATG
Source organism: Balaenoptera musculus (assembly GCF_009873245.2). Taxonomy (NCBI): domain Eukaryota; kingdom Metazoa; phylum Chordata; class Mammalia; order Artiodactyla; family Balaenopteridae; genus Balaenoptera; species Balaenoptera musculus. The sequence goes on along the minus strand of NC_045789.1, from coordinate 129,111,186 downwards.
TGGATTGGCTCTGGAGTCCTCAGTAGGTCTTCCAGTCAGACAGGCATGTATCACATACACAGGCAAAATTTTGTAAGGGAAGCATGGCAGATTACCCAAAAAACAAGAGGGTACCAAAAAGCATCCTTATATTTTACTCGTGTAGTATGTGATGAAATAATATAATTTTTATGCAGCAGATAAGTTTTACTAATAACTTATCTTTAAAAAAAATTGGCTTAAAAAGAGTCTGCAAAGAATTCTGAGAAAGAAAATACTGGTAATACTAGAATTAATAAGCAAACACTCTCACCCACCTCCCCACAAAAAAGCAAAACATATTTTCCTCTAATTTGCATGTGCTTTTCTCAGTAATGGTATCATATAAAGACAATGGTATATTTAACCACATTTGATTGAAAAATCATCTGAAAAACTGAAAAACTCAAAATGATGATTTAAAGTATGATTTTTTTTGTCTACTAACACTAAAGATAAACATCTTACATTGTGCATTGAAATATTATTTGATAATAATAAATATAAGGCCCTTACAAAATAACATTGTTTTAGAAAAATGTGTAAAAATATGTGCAACCCTTAGAAACTCAGTTTTGCAAAGATATAATATAATTGAAAATAATGGCCCAATTTAATATTGAAATCATTAGTGACATTGAGTTCAAATCCATGCAGTGGACATCAAAATTCATGGTGTATCCTTGAAAATTTAAAATATCCTACCATGCCCGTGTGAACTTTCTGTGCTGCCTAGGGTATTTTCATACACTCTTTGGACACATTAGCTCTGCATTATCAAGCTCTCATATCTCTGTGTTTCTACAAAGACATTGTTTTTTAAATTTTTATTGAAGTATTGTTGATTTACAATTGTTGTGTTAGTCTCAGGTGTACAGTGAAGATTCACTTATACACGTATTTTTTTTTCAGATTCTTTTTCATTGTAGATTACTACAAAATATTGAGTTTAGTTCCCTGTGCTATACAGTAGGTCCTTGTTGGTTGTCTACTTTATATATACTAGTGTGTATCTGTTAATTTCAAACTCCTAATTTATCCCTCCCCCCTTTTCCCCTTTGGTAACCGTAAGTTTGTTTTCTACATCTGTGAGTCTATTTCTCTTTTGTAAATAAGTTCATTTGTATCATTTTTTAGCTATTATATAAAGAGATATTATAATAGCTATTTTTCAATGAGTATCTACTATATAATGACTCTTTAGTACATTTATTTGAATCTCACACCAACAGTGCAGGATAGGAACTATCATCCCTATCAAGGACCCAAGATATCAAGGGTCCAGTGTTGTACAACTAGTTATTACAGGATCTGGGTATTTGAAACAAAGAATATTTGACCTTATTTTTCCTGTTATACTGGATCACCTTTCAGTAACACAGGGCTTCTCCAAGAGCAGTATGAGAATCCATAAGCAAGAAGTGCTAATTATCGATATAATTCTTAACCAGTAATAAGTGACTCATTAAAGCCCACACTTGAAAAATATTAAATTTCTGGCTAAGACTGTTGTGTGTAGAGCTACCAGTTCCTCACCACCATACCAATATGACATCCCTAAAGGAAATAAGTGCCAAGTTCCAGTGTCTACCTAGAGTCTTGACGACAGTATAGAGAAGAGGTAGGTACCTTTTCATGATATTCTTCAACAAACTAAGAAAATAATTTTTCTCTAGAAAGCCTTCTACTTTTAGAAATATTTGAAAAGACCCTGTGGCAAAATAAATGACTTTCTGAAAGATCTGCTTACCATATTGCTACATAAGGAGATGAGCACTTTACAGAGAGACTGCACTGATTACAGTAAGAATAGTGCCATTTTTATAGTACTTTGCTCAACACTCAATGCCTACCATGAAAATAATAAACTTAACTGTTATTTTATAGGCAGATTGACTCTGGAGCCCTCAGAAAGTCTTCCTATCAGATAGGCATGTATCACAAAGCAAGACGAGGTTTACTAAGGGAAACAAGGCAGAACAGCCAAAATGTAAAAGAAGGTACCCCAAACATCCTCATATCTTTATATCTATGTCATGAAGTAAACTTGCATTGTATTATTCTAAACACACACAAAGAAAATGATCTAGGTCATATATGAAGCAAATAAACTCAGGACTCAGTAGACTCAGGACTCAAAGCCATGGTTTCACACTAAACTGCAAGACATTACCATGCCACTGCTCCCATTCTGGCATTTTAACAGCTGCTTTAGTAAATAGATTGTTTTCTGAGTAGATTTTATATTGATTTTCATTGAATAAATTATATATAAGATGGCATAAATATTTTAATTTCTTTATGTACTTTAGGATAATCTCGGACACAAATATTTATATTCAAATGCATTCTTAACACAGTCTATTTCTTCTCTTACTGCATGTAGGGGGTTGCTAGTAAGACATGCCAAGTTTGTTACGTAAAAAGAAAAAAAGTGTTTCAGTATTTTAATGATCTGCAGACATAATCCAGATATGTATACATAGCCTAGGCCTGTACATATAACTGATTAAGGGGTTACGTTAGCCCAGTCGGTAAAAAAAAAGAATCAGTCATATTTGTATCCAGGTAGAGAATGCTGTATAACTTTACAGCCATAGAATGCTTGATTAGCCCCTCTTTATCCCACTCTCTAGTTGGTCACTTATTTAATCTGTTTTATTCACCAACTCTTGTCCAGAAACAACTCTTTTAAAGGTCTTCAATAACTTTCTAACACTAAATTAATGAGATTTATTTAGCCTTTGACACCATTGACATAGTTCCAATTTTAGATTAGCCATTAGCCACTCCATAAATTTATTTTTTAACTTCTAACCTCAGACCCCAGCAACAAAAACTATGAGTCGTAACCTTCTTTCTTAAATGTTTTCCACAGGAATAATGAATATTTAGCCTATTTACATGTATATTTGTCTACTTTTATCTATTAGCTGTAAGCCCTTTGAGGCTAGAGAATCTTATTTTTCTTTACAACCTGAAACATGGTTATAATGCAATAAATATATGCTGAGCTAATTAGCTAACTGAGAAAATAATGAAATGTCTTTAGATTTTGACATTATTGTTCACATCTCCTCATAATTCTGCCCTTCATTTATCCCATGACACCTCTTTCTTTTGACTCAGTACCTAGAATATTTATTATTCCTTTCATGAACCCGTTGTCTTTTTCCATTCTGTTGACCATGTTCTCTTTAAAATTTTTGGTTTTCTCTTCTTCGTTGTGTAGACTCTTCTCCATAGTATTCTTATTCTTATTTTTCTACAGATTCTTTCCACATTAATTTAATATGCACAGGAGATGTTCTGGATCAGAAATGGATTTACTATTAATGACTTCACAGTAGAGAATTGTGTTGTATCCCTTGCCCCAGTGCTTACTTGTGGGTAACACAAAAAGAGCCGTACCAAATACCCCATATGACTTGTCAAGTATTCCATTTGTGAAGAGTAAGGGAAAAAAAAATGTTTTTCCTTTGCTTCTGAAGAGGAAGGAAGCAGGCCTCCTTGAAAACATACAAGGTCTGAGTCATTTATTGGTGTGTAAGTAAAATATCTACAGCAGCCTAATAGTCCAGGTCTCTTGTTTGAGATATAGAGGTATCTCCAAGTTTGGGGACTTTATTCCTTTTCATTTGTAAATACCTAGGTAGCTGGCTCCCTGGTCATCCTGACCCCATAGAGCTTAATTCTGAGACCGAGTCTGAGCTGTATCCATTTGTCTTTCTAAGGGAGGTAAGGGATTTAATTGTCCCTCAGATCATCAAAGTAATTCAGTAGACAAATGGCTACAGATACAATCTCATGTCACATAGGAGTCTCAGGAATCTGGGACTTTTCAGGAGCACTGAGAGATCTAGGAAGGTTTTACTTCTCTATGCTAAGGAATTAAAAATTCAGTAATCTTTCAGTCAAGGATTGCTAGGAAATCACACTATTGATATATTACAAGTGTACTTCAAAATATATCCATAAATATGACATCTTGAATTTTGTAGTAACAGCGAAACTAGAATTATAATTTTCAAAATATAGAGGAGTTAAATTCAGTCTTCTATATTTGGCAGCTATATTGCTAAGTACTAGTCTTCAAGGATGACACAAATTTTATTAGCCTCTAAGACAGTTTAGCAGATCTTCCGACCCCTTATATACCCACTCTTTCTCACCAAATAAGAATCATTCATCTTCGGAAATCCCATAAACTCTACCTCCTTTTTTGTTGTTATTTTTCAAGCATGCTCACCATGTGTGAATTGATTTATCCTTACTCTTGATTTCTGATATTGAGATGCTTCCTGACTTTTTATCATAAGTACACATTCTTCATATGCATACATCCAGTCTTGAATTTTAAAACATAACTAATGAGAGAACTGAACTGCTTCATCATCTTATCTCTTTAATCTTGTTCAATAACATTTTTCACCCTTTCTAACAGCACTCCTATTTTATTCAATATCTTCAAAACTCAAATTAGTAAGAGAAAACTTTGATGTTAGCTTTCTTTTGACAGAAGATCACTGAGCATGATCTTGTCTGAATCCTTCGCACTGCATGCTGAAACACATTTCATTTGCATTTTATTGTTATGTGACCTAAGCAAGTTTTCATGCAAGGATAACAGCCCGAGGGTGGCATTGATCTTTTATTCAGTCTCAGCTTTTTGTTTCTTATTTTATTAATAATATTTTTTAGTCCAGGAATGTCCTTTTGGTTCCATTTTGTTGTCTCTGTTTCTCTCCTGAGATTTGAGAGTCCTTTGTGAGATTTGCATTCTCTGAAACCATGTTCAGTTGAGAATAGTTACAAAAGATGCTTTAAGATGTTGTCTGTTAGTGCCAATATCTTGTTTATTTCAGATCAAAGAGCTCAATTAGAATTTTTGGACAATTAGCTTTTGGACTCAATTAGCATTCTTTGCTCTTGAGAATGTGTCACATTTTTTATTTCTTCATTTTTCAGTTAATTTTGATTGTGTCCTTGATACTGAAAAGGTTAAGTTGTGGGGATTCTGAGTCCTGTTATTTTTTTTTGTCAGCATTTTTTCCTTAATTTTAGCAAGAAATATTTGTCTAAGCTTAAACTGTGGACTGTTTCTTGAGCAGCATCTCTGGTCTCAATTCCCATCCAGTTCCTTCAGCTGGCTGGTTTGAATCTGTTTCACCCATGGTTCAAGGTTCAGTCTGTGTGTGATTTTGGCGAAGGAGGTTTGTGCAACCAATCATGCGTCTCCATAGAAGGTTACTGCTAGTCACAAGGAGCAGATGACACCGTTAATGATTTTAGTGCTTTTCTAGGTATGAAAAGATGCAAGAAATTGGGTTCATAAAATTTTTTCCTGAGAATATCTAACTGTCTACAGGCCTGTTCTGCCAGTTTTTCCCAGAGCACAAAATGCTCATTCCTGGTCTCTGTCCTGAGCTCCTTTCAGGGGGTGTGCAATGTCAGTGACTACAGTAGCTGATGACTTCATTCTTGTAGGACCAGATGGTGAGCTACACTTTTTTAGTTGTCAAGTCAAAATGCGGAAGGGCCTGGTTTGGAAAACCCCTCTTTAGCATTTTTCCTTCTGAAATTCTTCTAATCTTTTCAATGTTCATAGTTACTCAGCCTCTCGTTCCAGTTGTCCAGGAGAGAAAGACTGGTCTTCCCAGTGTGTACCCAGCAGGTACTGTATTCACCACACGGACTGCTCCTGGTTTTAGATTAAGACCCACAGAAACATGCAGGGACTTGTTCACTTCCCCTTCTCTCCTCAAAGTGCACTGCATCCTCCGTCAGACTCTTTCTGCTTCTGTGACTTCTGCATTATCTGCATATTTTTTGGTTTGTTCATTTGTTTTACCATAAATTTCATACCAGTTGATTTTTAGTCCATCATATCAGGAATCAGAATCAGTACCTGTTATTGAGAAACCCAACATATTCATCTTTTTTTCATGGGCAAAATATACTTTGAAATACTTTCATAGCTTTTTTAAAATTTCTGAATTATTGCATTGGACTTAAAATTATAAGTGATGATTGCTTGCAGCTAAGAATGATTATTAAGCAGTATATTTAACTTTGTTGAAACAATATTGTCCGCTCCGAAATACAATATAGTATGTGATCAAGTACTTATATATCTATGAGGAAGCACAGATCTAAGTCTGATACTAGGATAAGCTCATTTTTATTGGAGAGATAATCAACCTTTTACATATTCATTTTCTTCATCTATAAAAGGAAAATAAAATTTTCTATCTAATAGATTCCCATTAAATTAGATAGCATATGTAAATTATGCAGTAAAGTTTCTGAAATAGAACCAATAGTAAAAAAATAAACATTGTTACTCCTTACCCAGTAACTTCCATTCACTTCCAGGGAGCATAGTACTTTTAAAATATATATATGGGTTTAGTAAATAACTACCCCTGCAGCTACTGTACATATCACAAAAACAAAACAAAGCAAAACCTGTTGAATTTAAGCCAGTCTACATGTGAGAAATAAGGGGAGTATTAATTTTCACATACCCATTGTATATTTTGTATATGTAGTATGCACACATTGCCAAAAATCAAAATATTATCAATTTGAAATGGTATATAAATAGATAGGGCCAATCAAAACAAAGAGGATTATTTAAGTCTATTTTCTAACCTGTGATATATTTATGTTAGATTTAACGGTCATTTTTTTGGAGGGAGGTAAGCTGATGAGAAAGAGATAGAATTAGTGGGAAGTGGCTTGAGGAATTTATATAATTTGGGAGCTTATATATTTTCATACACATTGTTTTCATTACCTTCTCTCTGACCCGCAATGGTGAAACCTTTCTATTTACTTGACATTTATCTGTTGGAAGAGGAGAGAAGATCTCCTCTCCTCTAGTAACAACATCTTCTTGAAAACAAACAAAAAAGTAAGCACATAATTTTCAACTTGACTAGAAAGATGTAAAATGCATTCGAAGTATCGCAGATTTTATGATTTCTTTAAAAAATGAGGATGAGGAGAGGATTGTATGTAAGGATCACTACTAAAAACTCTAGCTAATAGCTCTGTACAAATTCAGGGCCAATTAAGTATCACATCCTAAATACAAGGAAAATAATCTATTTCTCTTATCAGGAATCCCTTAAGTGATAAAAAGGCTTTTCTGATGATAAAATGAAGTGTTTTGACAGGATGAGTTCAAGGACTCCTTTTAATCTACAAGGTCTGCTATTTGTTCTAACCCTAAATATATCATCAGTGTTGCCATCACCAGTCACAATATCTGATATATAGTTGGTGCTCAGTCAATATTTATTAAAAGAATGATAAACAGATATATACATATGTGTATTTTTCTGTTTCAGATTTTAAAATATCAAGGTGAGAAAAATCATGTGACGATCTTATTCAAAAACATTACCTTTAAAATAAGGTAGAGTCAAATTTAACCAGAATGTGCTGTAACAAATTTAGAGAGGTGAAAAAACCCAGAAAATATGAAAATAGAGATTTGCAAAATAATTTAAGGTTTCCTCCAACTCAGTGATCTCAATAGTATTTCATTTTTAATAGATATTTCCACAAGTCCTGATTGCTAGTAGCACATAACCCGTGATTTCCAGAAAATACAAGAAAGCTTTCAATTCTTTATACTCTTGCCATGTAGAACACTGACTCCAGGGTACTACTGGCCCAGAATGGGCAAGATTGAGGTCAGGGGTGAGGTTGCATAAAGGTAATTGCTGTTTGAGTAAAAAGGTTTTGTGGTATTCTGTAATTCATGAGTCAACAAGTCTCTCTTCCTACCCCACCATCAAACTAGGCACACATAGTTTGTGTTAAGAGAGACTCCATTATTAGAGAAAAATGTAAATATATATTCAAAGCCAGAAACTCTAAGCAAGATGATAGATGAAGCGTTAGTGACAGCTTTTGCTTCGGAGTAAATGGTTCACTTGATATCATGTGCTTACACATTTTTCACATGAAAAGTTTTGCCAAATGAATAGTTTTTGCGTTAATATATTGCGTCCACATTTGCAACCTGCTCTTTAACAAAATGCATTAACAGCAGGGCTCAAAAATGAATAGAGTTTGCGATGGCAATACCAACTCCCTGTTTTCTTCTAAATCCTTTATGAGAGCCAAGAGGAAATGTGGTCAGCCTTAAAAATAATTTTGTGGAGAAGAAAGCATAGAGCTTCAAATAATAGGAGAAGTGATGGTTGTAAAATCTGGGGAAAACTGGGATAGTTAAATTTTTGTATCTATGATTTGATATCAGTGGACATTTTGTATAATTGGGAATAAAAGAAAATTAAATGTTTTGGCATAATAAGAAAAATATCTTCTGAGAAAAGTATGCACAGGCATGAATACATAGTTCTTAGGCTCTGCCTTAGTTAAGTTTCAGAGAATGCTGTTTTGGCTTTGTTTGTTTGTTTTTATTAGAATTAAGTTGTGCTGTGAGAGCACAGCTATTCAGAGAGAAAGAAAAAACATAGTTGGTCAACTAATGTGAAGGAGCTAGTATATGACAAAGAAATCTAAACCTAAACTGAGAAGACAGCAGATATTATTCTTTTTTAGAAAATATAATATCCATCAATAGAGGACAATTATTATTACTGATAAAGAAGTGATGACATTTTCTTCCTTTCCTCTACACCTTTTTCTTCTTGTTCTTGTACCTGTATTTTTATGTATAGGACTATTTTTCTATATGAGGGACCTTGTACCTGTACCTTTTTATCACAGCAATGCTTGCTCACATCTACTTAAACTAACTGATTAGTTTTCCAAAAGATTCATTTATCACAACAGTAAAGGCAAAGGGTAACCTATGGACTGACTCACATAATTTGTTTACCAAGACTGCGATTGGTATAGAGAGAAATAAACGTAAGGAGCTTCTTTTGAATATATTGAATATTTAAAAGATGGAAAAGCTGAAAATGCAGAGGAAGCATTAAAAAAAAAAAAAAAGACCATTAAGTTAAATAGTGTCTCATTTATCAGCCCATACCTACTAGCTTCTCCTTCCTACAAGGATAATTTTCTATGCTTAATTTCTAAGTAATGTGTTTGTCGGACCATTTAAATATGCCTATATCTCACAGCAATGATGAAGAACAGTAAAAACAAAAACAAACAAAAAAACAAAAAAACAACCCCTTTGTTAAACACTTTGGAAAAGTCTATAAGAGCATGAAAGCTACCATGACAAAAAGGAAATATCCAATATCACCGAAGTATTGGCCTTCCAAAGACATTCATATCTCCCTCCCTTCTGCATTCATTAATCTCCTTCATATTACCATGCAATGGGCAAGAAGGAAGCAATGAAATTTATTTTTCCTTTTATTAAAAATTCACTTTTGTATCTCCTGGAGAAACTAATATAGACATTTGCACACAATAGATTCTCAATAAGTATTATAAAATTCAACAAAATTAAATTGTATTGACTTTGTAGGTTATATGCATCTTACTTTTATTCAAGCATTTATTTTTCAAAAACATAAAATGTTAAAGTGAAGACACTTTAAAACTTGATCATTTTAATGAAATAAGCATTACAGATTGTCAAATAATTGAGCCAGCTTGCAGAAGATTTTGTGTTTGATAGTGAGAAGAAGGGGTACTGTGTGGAAACCCTTAACAATTATAAATGTCAAAGATAAATGTAATATAATTCAATGTTCTATAATCTATCCAAGACTGTACCCAAATTATTGTTATTCTTTAATATAATTTTGATTATGTATTGTTAAATGGCCATATATGAACTGATTTATCTTAGTCCTATTGATTCATATAGCCATTGAACTAATGCAAGCAAAACAGAATTGCACTGAATAAAATCACACCTACAAAATTATTGCTGTTTAAATAACTCAGATATTTAGTGACTATATCTCAAACTCACATTGCAAAACATAGAGATAAATTTCTATACAAAATTGACCTTGATATACCACAAACATTAGATACACTTGATAAGTAATTTTTCCTGATGTATTCATGTGGCTTCGAGGAGACATTGATTGATTGATTGTTGATTGATTTCATTGTTAGTCCCTTTTCATTACTGTACTCCCATATCAAAATGGTGGCCTGTCTCAGATCTCAGAATTTGGCTCCTTTTTCCTCCGTCTTCACATGTTCCCTGAGAGATCTCTTCCCAGCTATGTGACCTCTGGTTCTAGTGTATCCAAATTTACATGTTCATACTTCTTCCATGCCCAGATTGGTTTATCCAATTACCTACTAAAATTGGGTATGCTTATAGGCATCTCAAACTCAACATGTTCATCAACGATCTTCTAAAATTTCCCCCAATATCTCCTTTACCTGAGTCTCCCCTTATCTCCGTCGATGGCAACACCATCCTTCCAGTTGCTCAAGACAAAAAAAAAAAAAAAAAATCAGAGACAATCATGATTTTTCTTTTTCTCTCACAGACCATAACACATATCCAGTTCACACTGAAATCCACAAGCTTCACTTCAAAACATATCCAGGCTTTCATTACTTTCCCTGCTTCAACCGCCTCACCGAACCCTCATCACCATCATCTTTTACCTGTATTATTGTCGACACTTCCAACTGACCTCCTTGTTTTCACCTTTGCTACTTCAGGTTTATTCTCAACATAGTAAGGTGTTATTTAACATGAGTTAGGTTATGTCTCTCATCTCAGAACTCCCCCACCAATCACCAGTTCAATCAAAGCCTAGAAGGCCCTAAATTATCTTCCCTCTCTTCACATAACTACTGACAAAAACTGCCCCCCACCCCATCTCCTGGCTTTATCTCTTACTACTCTCCCCCTCACAGGTTTCCTTCCTGCTGCTTATATTTTTATTGAATGGATAAATAAGATCATCTCCCATGGTTGATCCAGAGAAATAAATTATACCAGTAAGCAAATATTATTTTATTTTTACATACTCAGTTTGTGTGGCATTATCTTCACTGAAGAATTTTATAAAAGGCATAGAGATTATTCTTAATTATGTAAAATATAAAGAAAAAATTTTTAAGTTTTACTTTCTCATAATAATTTTTTTAAACCTGTTATTAAAAAATACATGAGTTATTATAAATAAATTCCATGATTAGATTGCACAGCTATACAGTTTAAAACATAAAAGATGATTAGTTTTTCTAAAATAGTTTGAGAGGTGTCACTAAGCATAAATTAGACAATCTTAATTTTCAAAGAAAGGTACAGTATTCTGAATTTCCTTGAAATTGCAGTCAAGCAAATTTAGCCATGTGTTAATGATGTATCTTTAGCATCAGTTGTCAGTAAATCATTCTTCCAAGTTGAGAGTGGAAACATATGCTGCTTCTTATCACAGCAAGGTTCTAACTTACTTCACTGCAGGGCTAGAACTGTTATAACCCACTAGAATTACCAGGCATATTTCATGTGAATGCACAGTAAAGACCACACTACACTATACAGTGAAGTAAAAGAAAATGTTCTTTGGAAGCAGTCCAACATGCTGAGACTTGCCTATGATTTCCATATTAAACAGTACTGATGAGTTTGAAGAGATGAAATAGAAAATATATTCAAAGAAGATAAAGTAAAGGGCCACTACTCAGACAGAAGTAATTATGTAACTATTTAAAAAATTGTATTTTTGCAAAGTTTGTCTTGAATCAATGTAAAGCCCTTTTAAAATTTCAAATGCATGAAATAGGGTAGAAATAAGAAAAGAGACAAATTTTTGAATGTCTCTATTTGAGATTTGGAAAATAAGGATAACATTTAAATCAACTCATAGCTTTGAGATATTTTTGAAATGTTAGATTTTGATTCTAACTGGGAATTTTACAAAGCAGCTATCTTAATTCTAAACTTACATCTATTTAAGAATACTCTGTTTTCAGCACTGTGCTATCTGGATTATGATTCCGTGGAACTAGTTTTTTTCTTTTCACTCCTTAAAATTACTGTTATAAATTTCACATAGATATTAATATCTCATGTATATAGTAATGAGTAGCACTGTACGGAAAGCAGCTCTGGTAAGGACTCTAGTATAGTCTTGAAAATGTGTTTTCTTACCCATTTAGAAGGACCAATTCAGAAACCAAACATAATGGAGTTTAAGGAAAATAACATTAAAATTAAAGGGAATATATGTTACAATACTTAAATACTACCTTGAAGTAACAGATCTCAACAAATTAAAGCTTTTTTAGACATAGAAAATTTTTGCAAGAATCACTTCCAACCGTGTAATACATAGCCTCAGAAGTTTGTAGCTACATAGGGAAATAAAGTTTATGGCGATGTTTCTCCAATTTTTTTTTTCCAAAGGGCCCACATTTCTACGTTTCATTGCTTAGACATTTAGACAATCATAACCTTTGAATGTGACAAAATAAAAATGAAATGATTTTAACTTATACAGAATAGTATGTTCTCGACACAGCCAAATATTTAAGTAATTTCAGAGTTAATTCACTTCTAAGAGGTATATGTGGTAGAGAAAAAAAATTAGGAATACGATAACACAGGGTCTTATCCATATATAATATAATTCCTGTTTCTTCAAGACAAAGTTTGCTTAAAAAATGTCTTACCAATATTTACTGTAAAAGCCTAGAATAACTTTTTTTCTTCTGGTTTTATTGAGATAGACTCAACACACAGCACTGTGTAAGTTTAGGGTGTACAGAATAACAATTTGACTTGACTCACATATGCCATGAAATGATTATCACAGTAAGTTTACTTAATATCCATCATCATGTGTGTCTATCTCTCTCCATCAGTCTATCTACCTCTCTATCTGTCTATCTATCTATCTATCTGTCTGACTATCTGCCTAACTGTTTATCTATCTGTCTGATTATCTATCTATCTATCTATCTATCTATCTACCTATTTGCCTGTCTATCTATCTATCTGTCTGACTGTATCTGTCTGTCTATCCATCTGTCTGTCTATCTATCTGTCTGTCTGTCTACCTATCTATCTGTCTATCTGTCAGTCTGTCTATCTACCTATCTGTCTATCTATCTATCTCTATCTATCTATCTATCTATCTATCTATCTATCTATCTATCTACCTATCTATCTGTCTATCTCTGTCTACCTTTCTATCTCCCCTTGTGATGAAAACTCAGGATTTACACTCTTAATGACATATATACACATATATATGTTATAAGCTGGTGGTGAACTCTAGTTATCATGTTGTAAATTATATTCTCAGTACTTATTTATCTTATAACTTGAGGTTGTGCCTTTTGACTATGTTCATCCATTTCTCCCTATCCCACCCTTGCCTCTGGCAACCACAATCTAATCTCTTTTCCTCTGAGTTTGTTTTTGTTTTGTTTTGTTTTGTTTTAGGTTGCACATCTAAGTGAGATCATATAGTATTTGTGTTTGTCTGACTTTTTTCACTTAGCATAGTGCCCTCAAGGACCATCCATGTTGTCACAAGTAGCAGGATTAAATCATTTGTATGGCTGAAAAATATCTCTCTCTCTGTCATCTACAACTTTTTTGTTCATTTGTCCATCAATGGCAACTTAGGTTGTTTCTATGTCTTGGCTATTGTAAATAATGCTGCTATGAACTATGAATATGGGGTGCAGATGTCTCTTCCATATAGTGTTTTCTTTCCTTCAAATATATTCCCAGAAGTGGAATTGCTGGATTATATGGTAGTTCTATTTTTAATTTTTTGAGAAACCTCCATACTATTTTCCATAGTGACTGGACCAGTTTACATTCCAACCAACAGTGTACAGGGTTAACTTTTTTTCCACATCCTTTCCAGCATTTTTTATCTCTTCTCTTTTTGATAATAGACATTCTAACATGTATGAGTTGATATATCATTGTGGTTTTGATTTCAATTTTCCTGATGATTAGTGATGTTAAGCACTTTTTCATGTATCTGTTGGCCATTAGTATGTTAATTTTATGTGACGACTTAACTGGACCAAGGACTTAACTGGACTAATGCCCAAATAGTTGGTAAAATATTATTTCTGGTGTGTCTGTGAGAGCGTTTCCAGAAGAGATTGGCATTTGAATTGGTAGACTGAGTTAAGATCACCCTCACCAATAAGGTTGGGCATTGTCTAATCAGTTGAGGGCCTGAATAAAACCAAAAGGTAGAAGAAGAGCAAATATGTTCTTTGCTTGAGCTGGGACATCCTTCTTCTGCCCTCAAACATTGACACTTCTTGTTCTCAATCTTCAGATTCACAGTGAATTACACCACAGCTTTCCTGGTTCTCCAGCTTGCAGATGGCAGTTTGTAGGACTTTTTGGTTTTCATTATCACATTAACCTATTTGTATAATACATAGATAAGTAAGTAAATACATAGATACACACAGAGATAGATAGATATTCCCATTGGTTCTGTTTCTCTTGAGAACAGTGGCTAATACATACATTAACCTCTATGTTCTTATACCTTGTTTCAATTTATAGCCTTTAGAGTAGAGATCATCACTTTTTCTATCTCTACCCACAAATTAAGAATAAAATGTAAATATTGGGACAATGTCTAATGCTATTTTAGTGCCTCTCAAACCTCCCCATTTCTCTCCCCTAATATACTTGAAGGGACAAATTGAATGCTCAGAAAATGTTTCCTGACCAATTGAATGAGTAAGCATATGGAGAAATGAAAAAGCATAGGCTTTGTCTCACAAGGCAAAACATCTGTAAAGAAATATTTTGTGATGGTTAATTTTATGTGTCTACTTGGTTAGGCTGGTCCCCAGCTGTTTAGTCAAACACTAGTCTAGATGTTATCTTGGACAACATTTGTTGCTATGTATTTTGTAAATGTAATTAACATTTACAATCAGGTGACTTTAAGTAAAACAGGTACCTTGCATAATATGGATACACCTGATCCAATCAGTGAAGGGCTTAAGAGCAAAAACTGAAGTTTCACAGAGAAGGTTTCCACGCTGTTGTCTTGTCCTATGGATTTCAAACTTGCCAAACTACAACTATGTAAGACAATTCCTTAGAATAAATCACATATATACTTTTAGATATATTCTGTTATCCCATTGATTCTGTTTCTCTGGCGAACCCTGACTGATATAGATTTAATTTACGTCTATGTCAAATCTTATTTTGTCATTTTATTGATTGCTTACAGTATTATAATTGAAATAAAGTTGAGTAATATGATGTTTAAATTAAATGCTATGTGAAATTTAAAAATCAAGACAGATAAAACTATGAAATTACGTTAGAATCATCTGTTTCTAAATGCTGTTTTAAATTGAGTTAAATCATGTTTTGATAATCTTATGTAACTATTTGTCTTTTATACAAACCCTATTTATATCCAAACAATAATTTGATCAGACTTAATGTGATTCACTCTCAGTATAGCAGATCCATAAAAACTTAATCTTGTTTGGAAAAATTTTGAATAAACAATTTTGTTTATCTGACGTGGGCTTCGTATTATTTAACGAGTATATAACCTAGAGAAAACTCACTTATATCTTCTTTGTAGTCATTTGCAGAGAATACATTAATTAATTCATACATAATTATATATGATTGTTTTACTGCTTATAAAGTTTTTCTTTCAATTGATGGATTGAGCAAAAAAAGTAAGTATTGTTATTTTTGTTTTAGTAAAATAATATTTAAGAATAACATGGTGCATGATAATTTGACCCATTGAAAAGTAGATTTTTAGAAGTCATGGTGAACATTTTTATAGGGCAGCAAGGAAACATGCTCTATTATTTAGGTAAAATAATCGAGTACCAACTCCAGTGTGTGTGTTGGGGGGAGGGGTTCCCCCCAGCACCAAGCCATTCTCTGACATCAGCTGAGTATCCTATAATTAAACTCAATTCTGACACTATCTACATGGAGCTAGCGTCAGATCCCACAAATTAAGGGCTCAGTCCTATAAGACTGCCCTCCCCCACCAACTTCAGATGCCAACTGCAAGTCCGGATTGTCACCTAGGCTTCTGATCATCCAACTATAGAGTACAAGTTCCAACAAAGCACTCCTCAGGTTTGATTAATTAGCTAGAGTGTCTTACAGAACTCAGAGAAACTTACTAGATTACTGGTGTATAATAAAAGAACATAACTCAGGAACAGCCAGATGGAAGAGGTGCATTAGGCAAGGTGTGGGGAAGGGGCCAGGAGCTTCCATGCCCTCTCCTAGCATGCCAGCTCTCCCCAAACATCCACGTGTTCCCCAGCCTGGAAGCTCTCTGAACCTTGTGCTACTGAGATATTATGGAGGCTTCCTTACATAGTCACAGTTGGTTAAATCATTGCCACTGGGATTGATTTCAACCTTCAGCCTCTTCCTGGAGGTGAGGAGGTGGGACTAAAATTCCAACACTCTAATCACATGGTTGGTTCCCCTGGCAAACAGCCCCCATCTTTAGGTGTAATCCAAAAGTCACCTGATTAAACTCGACTGATATGTGATTGAAGTGGTTTGTTATGAATATTAAAATACCTTTTTTGCTCTTATCCCTTAGGGAATTCCAAGGGTTTTAGAATGTCTGCACCAGAAGCCAAATGAAGACCAAATATTAATTATTATAAACCATAATGCCACATTAAGATTTATGAAATTAGATGCTATCTAGTAAACATATCAATAGGTTGAAACATTTGGAGCAAATAAGCCAAATTAAAATTTCATTAAATTTTATTTTATATTATTTATTTATTTTTTTTTTAATTAATTAATTTATTTATTTATTTTTGGCTGTGTTGGGTCTTCGTTTCCGTGCGAGGGTTTTCTCCAGTTGCGGCAAGTGGGGGCCACTCTTCATCGCGGTGCACGGGCCTCTCACTATCGTGGCCTCTCTTGTTGCGGAGCACAGGCTCCAGATTTGCAGGCTCAGTAGTTGTGGCTCACGGGCCTAGTTGCTCCGCGGCATGTGGGATCTTCCCAGACCAGGGCTTGAACCCGTGTCCGCTGCATTAGCAGGCAGATTCTCTACCACTGCGCCAACAGGGAAGCCCCCAAATTTTATTTTTTAATATTCGAAGACATTCTACACACTTGTTAAAACTAGCAAATGGAAAAAAAAATAAGATGTATAAACTTCTGATGTGTGATTTTGATATTTCCTTGACATTCATTACAAACAGGCAGCATATTATATACTACAAATTGACATTCACTAGAAAAATAAAGATTGAGCATTTCCATTACTGATTTGTTTGTTTATACTTAATTTTTCAGTTGAAATATCCTGATTTTTTTTATCTTTTAAAAACTCCATTTTTCCTGGAGCTTGTGAACTGCACATATTTAAACCTCTTAAAATATGGATGTGAGCAATTTCACTCCATTAACATTTAAATATGAGTTGTGTATGGCAATTACAGCAGTATCTAACTGAAATTAGAAAACTGCAGATTATCATAGGGAGAAGATGAAACATCAAATAAGTTGTAGTACCAAATGAAGCCTGAAAGATACTAATTTCATCATACTGTATACTAAATGATATCTGTACATCCTAGAAAAGCAAATAAATCCATCCATGTAGAGAAGATAGGACTAAAAATCAAGAGTATAATAGCAATCAATCATCATATGAACATGACAATAATAATATGTATCAGTTATACAGTACTGTAAATGACTAATGTTCTCCAGATAATGCCAATCGAATAAAGGTATAAATTAACTGTCAAACCTTTTGAAATTTGAAAACCTTTTCATATACTTGCCAGTTAAACTGAGAAGTTTATTAGGCTTTGATTCTCTACGTACACAAAGTATATTTCAAAATCCTGTAATTTTGATTTTGAGTGACTAGAAAACAATTATCATAACAAAAAGCAATGGACAGATCAAACAGATCACAGTGAAATAATTTTCTTGGAGGTGAAAATAAGTTTTCTTTTAGACATACAGAATTAAAAGAAATAGTGGGAAAAAAAATTATTAGAGATAACCTAAAGAGTCAGGTAGATGGAAATCAAAATATTATTTTTTATATTAGCAAAGCTTTTTAGGAGAAAGCCACAAATGTGTGAATAAATGTGCTCAATTATTGCACCCTAAAATTAGACATACTAGCTCACCCAGGGAAGAATGAAGTTAAAGCAGCAGAACTGCGATCCATTTCTGTCCTGATTATGAGGGTGATATCCCCAGGGGAAAGAGAGCCGCTGACCCAGTCTAATCCTGTTGCTAATTGGATCACCCAGTAAATAGACTAGTGAAACTTGCTAGGCAGAATTTTTTATCTCTGGAAATCTCATAGCATGATGTCCAAGGTTCAGTATTATTAACAGAACACAAACCACAATCTGTGGATTTATGGCACGACACTCTGGAAATTGCAATGCAAGCAACGTAACATTCTTTTTATAAAATGGAGGTGTTAGATAAAGCTAAATGACCTCCATGACATGAGATGACACACAGACCTTACTTAGAATCTAAACTATTACTAAACTATTACTCTGGAACAGAGAACCTGAGTCTGTTGTGGGAACGAAGTACCTTGAGAAGTAGACAGGGTGTCCCGGTCCTCTCTTTGCTTCACTTAGGCTACTGCATTGCTTGTGTTCTTGAAATTATTGGTAAAACTTGACGCTGGCAAGATCTGTGATTGAGCTGATTTGACAGTCTAATGGGTGGTGGTATCTCTGATTTACACCATGAGCAGGATTGTCTTTCAGCCAGGATGTAGCCGCTTACCCGTCTTTGGTAGGAAGGGCCAAAATTTTTGAGGCAAATTATCAGAAACAAGTGTTACCAATGATTTTTTGAGTAAATTGAATTAGATCCAAGGGGATTGGCTAAATGAATGATAGGGAGTACATGGAGGAAGACATGCTCAAAAATATTCTATTCCTCGTCTATTTCTAGCTGCTTTGGAAAAATTCAGACCTTTGAGAGAGGACAATATTGTAGAAGTAAGTAAAAGTTGTTAATTTTTTTTTTAAATCAATGTATGGCCTACTTATGCAATTTTGATTACCTGGAGAGATGCCCAATTTCCTCACAAAAATAACTCAGTTAGGTCTTCAATTACCTAAAAGGCTGTATGTAGGTAATTGGAGAGCTAGATCAGATGACTACTAAATCCCAAGGATATTGTGTTAAAAAACTCAAACATTTTTCAGAGAAATACTAACAGAAGTCTAACAGAAGATGATTCGTTAATGGCATACTCTTAGAATTAAAATTGGGAGACATGTTGCTAATTTTAGATGCCACTAAAGAGAAAGGATGATTTAAACCCTCAATATTTATTAATCTTAGTTTTGGAAATTAAAAATATCTGTTTTTCATTTTATTACTATTTATGCACTTATGATAAGTCTGTTACATAGAATACTTGTAATATTGAACTGGTCATGGCCCAGCTGCACTCTTCAGTTAACATAGGAGAAGAGGTGAGTTGGATGTCCAGATCACCCTCTACTCAAAAAAGCAGAGAACCTGAAAAAATATTTTTATATATTTATATTACATTTATATTACACACAACACATACCACACTCACACAAATATATCGAAGTTAAAAGTCTGAAAACCTTTTGCATAAGGAACTGAAAGTTTCTTTGTCATGTTAAAAATGTTTTTTATTTTAAAGCTATAGTGAAGCAAGTGTTTAAAAAAAGTCCTTCAATACTGCATTCTTAAATGTTTTTCTAAAATACTATAAAAGCAACTGACTTTACAAGACTATCGATAATCTAAAAATAGTAAATGTGTTTTCTCAGTGGTTGCAGGATTTTCTATTATTTTTGCCTAAAAGATTAATGAGTATAATAAAAATAAAACTTAACAATTCTACTCCATGTGGATATTTTGAATGTAGAGACTTGTCTACATGAAAAAAATTTACTGTCTCAATTTCTTTGAGACGTTAATTTTTGTTTTAATATTGTTTGGCTTCAGTCCATGTAAACATACAGTATTTATCATCAGGCTTCATGGGAAGAAAAATGAAAATTTAAAGTTCTAGCTTTGATTTTGTTGACAGCTGATTTAATGTTGTCTCTATAAAGCAAATTGACTTTATTTGGGAAATGGCTTTAAAATATATGCATGAATCTCACTGTTTTGCCATTCATTTAAAATGTGAAAATAATTGTTTCTTTTAAGATTACAAAAGAAAAACATGCTCACTTAAAAAGATTCAGATGGTGATTTTAATATGATAGGAAAGTATAAATTTCCTAATATCCTAATTCCTAGTCATAAGTGCTGTAAAAATTTAACATATATTCTGCAATATTTTGCAACACAGCTACACATATACATGCACACACAAAAACACACATATACTGAAATCATATAAATTTTCTCTTAGGATATTCTCCCCTGAGAAAAATTTTATGTAACTATGGTGTTGACTATGATGATTATGAATGTTTTTATTATTGCTATTTGACAGTATATTTTCATATAGCTTGTATATCTATTTGATCCAAGTATAATAAATTGAGTTTTTAAAAACAGTTACTTTCTAATTCTATCATTTTTATTGTATTTTACTGTATTACGATAATAATTTTTGAAATTTTTTTTTTAGTCTGAAGACAAAACCTTGTTTTCTGCCTAATTCTTTCAAACTCTATTTCCTTCTAGAACTTTCTAATGCAAATTAATATCTGGACAGTTTTATTATTATTGTTATTAGTTCCCACCATTGTAGACGCGTATAGAATTTGGTCTTTCTTTTTGTTAGAGAATTTCCTTAATCTTGATCTTAAATAAATTTATCAGATTTCAACCAGGCTTTCATGGTTTTACATTTTTATCAATTTTCCCTGCTAGATGATGAATCCCTTAGATATTACATGTAACCTCTAAGATCTGTATTACAGATTCCAAACTTCTTTTATACATCTGAAACATTTTTTCTTTTATTAATTTTTTTCATTTCATCATGCTTAAATATTCATGTTTAAATTATTGTATGATATCCAATTACATCATATTTTATATGATTATTTACAATTCTTTTTAGTTTTCCCCTTCTGGGTCATTTCTCTTCAAATCTCTTCATCATTTGATTGTTTTGATCATTCTGCAAAAATATATTGAATGCTTAGGATATGCTAGGATTCACAAAGTTGTTTCTGTAGAAAAAAGCTACTGTATTCATATTATTATAAACTTTACAGTCCAAATGTGAGATAGGTATCATATAAATAAATATTTATATTTTAAAGAGTATATTATTTCATATTTTGACAGTTCTTCTGAAGAAAAATTGTTCAAGCAAAATTACTATATGTTAAAATTAATATTTAGATTGAGGAATCAAAAAATAGCCTGCCTGAGAAAATGACATTTACAGAATTGAAAGATAAATAGGAGTTGGGTAGACATTGAGTAGTGAAGACAGCATTTCAAGAAGAGGGAGTGTCATGTGAGAAGAGGTTGGAAAAGATTATTATATGGTCCAAATATTTGAAAAATGCTACAGTAATTGAAGTAAATTGAGAGTTTCAGGTTGGGGAAGTTGTTTTGTTCATGCTGCAAAAATATACTGCTTATTTACACTGTGCAGGCCTTTGTAATGAATGCTAGCATTACAATTTGCTAGATAACACTCTGAACTCTTCACACATTTATTCTTTTTTTTTTAACATCTTTATTGGAGTGTAATTACTTTACATTGTTGTGTTAGTTTCTGCTTTATAACAAAGTGAATCAGCTATACGTATACTTATATCCCCATATCCCCTCCCTCTTGTGTCACCCACCCACCCTCCCTATCCCACCCCTTTAGATGGTCACAAAGCACCGAGCTGATCTCCCTGTGCTATAGAGCTGCTTCCCACTACTATCTATTTTACATCTGGTAGCGTATATATGTCAATGCTACTCTTTCACTTCGTCCCAGCTTACCCTTCCCCCTCCCCATGTCCTCAAGTCCATTCTCTATGTCTGCATCTTTATTCCTGTCCTGCCCCTAGGTTCTTCAGAGCCATTTTTTCTTTTTCAGATTCCATACATATGTGTTAGCATATGGTATTTGTTTTTCTCATTCTGACTTACTTCACTCTGTATGACAGACTCTAGGTCCATTTATCTCACTACAAATAACTCAGTTTCATTTCTTTTTATGGCTGAGTAATATTCCATTGTATATATGTGTTACATCTTCTTTATCCATTCATCTGTTGATGGACACTTAGGTTGCTTCCATGTCCTGGCTATTGTACATAGAGCTGCAATGAACATTGTGGTACATGACTCTTTTTGAATTATGGATTTCTCAGGGTATATGCCCAGTAGTGGGATTGCTGGGTCGTATGGTATTTCTATTTTTAGTTTTTTAAGGAACCTCCATACCGTTCTCCATAGTGGCTGTAACAATTTACATTCCCACCAGCAGTGCAAGAGGGTTCCCTTTTCTCCACAACCTCTCCAGCATTTGTTTGTAGATTTTCTGATGATGCCCATTCTAATTGGTGTGAGGTGATACCTCATTGTAGTTTTGATTTGCATTTCTCTAATTTCTCTAATGATTAGTGATGTTGAGCATCCTTTCATGTGTTTGTTGGCAATCTGTATATCTTCTTTGAAGAAATGTCTGTTTAGGTCTTCTGCCCATTTTTGGATTGGCTTGTTTGTTTTTTTGATATTGAGCTGCATGAGCTGCTTCACACATTTTTTTCTTTAATCTTCAAATAATCTTAAAGCATAGGTACTATAAAAATTAATCATCACAAACCTCAATTATAATAGACTTGAGAGGTCAGAAAGGGGAGCTTTCATACCACATGATGATAGCAAACCCCAAGAGGAAGAAGAAAGAAAGACTTCCTCTTCTTGCCGGGCAACAGCTCAGCCAGTGAGAAACTGTCAGTCAGCCAATGAAAAGCCATTATACTTAGAAGTCTCAATTCCTCCAATTGACTCTTTGTTTACCATAGCCCTCCCAACTTTCTTTTCCCCACTGTATCTCCTCTCCTTTTTGAGCTGGATTTGCACATGGCTTATCATGGTTGCAGACTGTGAAGCGCAATTCTTTGTTATCCCAAATAAACCCATTTTTTCCTGGAGAAAAAACTGGCAGTCTTTTTGTTTAAAATGAACATTTATTTAACAAATGAGAAAACTTAATCATTGAGCAGTTGAGTGATGTGTTGAAGACCACACAACTGAGAGGGGTGCTGAAGATAGGTTTCAAAGCTTTCCATCTTCTATCCGGTCTGTTCTCTTTATTCAGTGTACTATACTGCTAGTCAAAGATTTTGTATTTAATCTATGGATAATAGAAAGACATGAAAAGACAAAGTATGGAGTAATAAAATAACTTTGTTCTTCAACATCACGCACGGCTGCTTGTGCTGAATGAAGTGGGAATTTACAAGACTAAAAGTGAGGCGATACGTTAGTAAGCTATTGTTGTAGTTAAGGTCAAAAGTAACGTTGGCTATGTTTAGGGTAATGCCGGTGTGTGGCTGAACCACACTGACTCCATTTGTTCAGCTCCATCTTTGGCCCACAGCCCTACCCCCTCCCCTTTCGACCTGACTGAACTTTAGCCTACTCACAAGGAACGTGCCCAAGCCAGATAAATTCCCTATCAACTTTTACCTTGCCTTCACCTGATACGAAAACTGAAAGGATGCCTTTTGCTGACACAGATGGTCAGTGATCATGAGACTCCCGTGGGGAGGAAAAAAATCTGGTTCCCATCAGTGTGGACGTGATTCCTTCTCCCTGGTAGTCAGATTCTGTTTTTAGCTTTGGTCCTTTTATTTTTATTTTTTATTTTATTTATAAATTTATTTTTTTAATTTTTGGCTATGTTGGGTCTTCGTTGCTGCTCGGAGGCTTTTTCTAGTTGCTGCGAGCAGGGGCTACTCTTCATGGCAGTGTGCGGGCTTCTCATTGCAGTGGCTTCTCTTGTTACGGAGCACGGGCACAGGCTCTAGGTGCGGGCACAGGCTCTAGGTGCATGGGCTTCAGCAGTTGTGGTGCACGGGCTTAGTTGCTCCACAGCACATGGGATCTTCCCGCACCAGGGATCGAACCGTGTCCCCTGCATTGGCAGGCGGATTCTTAACCACTGCGCCAGCAGAGCAGTCCCTAGCTTTGGTCCTTTTTAATCTCCCTGTCCCCCTTTGTGTGGTGCGGAGCGCAGCTGTGATGCCTCTGGATCCTCGGTATGCCGCATCCTTCCTGCCTTTACGTAAATTACTTACAATAAACTTCATAGCTGCACTTTATGGAGTTACCGGCTTCATTTTTCGGATGTAAAGTTCCTTATTGGCCTGGAGGATGTTATTCATCTCTCAGCCTCGCAACAGCCAGTTTTGATTGGAAAAAATGGTTGGATCAAATGTATACTAGAGAATGCATTGAAGGATTTGTCTTAACCTGAAAATGGGTAGTGCCAAAAAAGTGGGGGCAGAGGGGAAAGGGCCATTTTACTAAAATGGAGAGAAGGGGAAACAGTACATAGTGGGAAAGAAACAAAAGGTCAGTTACGAAAATGTTAACTTGGAGATGCTCAAATTACCCAAATATTTACTGTTACAAAAACTCAGCGTTCAGAAACTCTATTTATTAAGATGGAAATGGGTAAAATCAGGTATAGCGAGCCATGGTACTTTTAAGTGTGAAATAGTATGTAGAAATGTGGGTTCTAGGTATGCTCTTGATACAAGAATCTCATTCCTTCCTTCTTGGCTTCCTTAGGGACAGAGCTGTCTGTCTGTCTACCTATCTATCTATCTATCTATCTATCTATCTATCTATCTATCCTATTTTCACACATACACTTCTTAAAATATAATACTTTATTATATTAGTAATATATATACATATATACAGACATGACAAAAGTATAGCTATTTTTATATCTCTACCTCTATCTGTAGCTTTTTGAATATCTATATACTAAAAAACATAATTTTTTTCTGATACTGATTCTGATTGAATACCCAGGATTCAAACTAACTTTCCCCCTTTTGATATATGTTTACAGTGTTTTTTTTTAATTGTCTTTGGCCTGTTTGCATGTAGTAAAAATACTGCATTCCATATTTAGTAGGTTTTTTTGTTGTTGCTTGTTTTGTTTTTACCTTTAGTGTGTTATGTTAATCACTTGGGATACACAGAGGTTCATTATTTCTGTTTGTATTCTTTGTTGATTTGATTTTTGAATATGTAAAGCATTTAACAGAGTTTTAGAAGGGAGAGCTATAAGGAAAGTTATGTTGAGAGAAGTATCCCACCCCATTTTTTTCTATCCCATTCTAACCCCCATTCTTTTCATTCTATTTCCAATTTCTCTATATAATCATTCTCATTAATTTCTCTCTTATTTCAGGACTGACAAAGACAAAGAACAAAGTAAGCTGGAAATCTATTATGTCAGAAAGTAATATAGTCCATAGAATAAAATGAGAATTCATAAATTCCTACTGGCTTAAACAAACAAACAAACACATAAAGAAAAAAAATCTTTTCTTCTATGTAGAGTATAATTCTAATGAATAAAGAAGAAGAAATGATGGAAGAAAAAAATCACAATTTGGCAACTATAAAAATAATAATTTAAATATTAAAAATTTAATAGATGAAACTAGTGAGTGAAAGCTTGATGAGAAACAGGATGTTTTGTCACTTACAAAATATCCTTCATGCAATACTTATTAATTACTCCAGGCAAAATCTTTTTTGATCTGTAAATTGTCATAGTATTGTATTAATGTTTATTTCCTACGTTTGAAAATTGTACTGTAATATTTCTTAGGAAATATACTTGGAATAAAGTAAAAGGACATCATGCCTGCAACTTTCACACAAACAATCAGAAGAAAAATCAATCTACCTATACAATCAGAAGAAAAATCAATCTATCTATACAATCAGAAGATAAATCAATCTATCTATACAAGCAGAAGAAAAATCAATCTATCTATACAATTAGAAGATAAATCAATCTATCTATACAAGCAGAAGAAAAATCAATCTATCTATACAATTAGAAGATAAATCAATCTATCTATACAATCAGAAGAAAAATCAATCTATCTATACAAGCAGAAGATAAATCAATCTATCTATACAAGCAGAAGAAAAATCAATCTATCTATACAAGCAGAAGAAAAATCAATCTATCTATACAATTAGAAGAAAAATCAATCTATCTATACAAGCAGAAGAAAAATCAATCTATCTAACCCCTTGAACAATGTGGGTGTTAGGGGTTCCATCCCTCACAGTTAAAAAGCCATGTATAACTTTATAGCTGGCCCTCTGTATCCACGTTTTAGCATCCACGGATTCAACCAATCACAGATCATGTAGTACTATAATATGCCTTTATTGAAGAATAAAATAATCTATGTATAACTGAACCTTCACAGTCAAACCTGTGTGGTTCAAGGGTCAATTGTATATATTTATAGGTATAGGTATAGATATATCTGCATATACACACACACATACACAGACAGAGACAGAGGGCAAATGTAAAATATTAACATTTTGGAGATATGAGTGAAGGATGTACAAGACTTTTTTTGTTCCCTTTCCACACTGGAAGTCTGGAATTATTTTAAAGGAAATTATTTTAAAGGAAAAGATAGTAAAAAAAAAAAAAAAAATCAGCAGCTGGGAGTGTACAGAGTGAATCTAGAACTTAAGAATGAGTCATAAGTCTCAGTATAAAATCCAATATTTAAAACATAATAAATAAATAAATGAATTAACTAAGAGAAGCATGTAATTCTGAAATTTGCAGCTTCTAATTATGTATAATTTATGCAGTGGATTTATTTAGCTCTTTGAATTTGTCTTCAGCCCTCAAGCTTTCTTTTCATCACAATGTGGTGGTTTGTGTGTGTGTGTGTGTGTGTGTGTGTGATTTCATCATTTGTGCCTTATTTTTCAGAGTCATGTATACTTAATTTTTTGTTCTATGGAAATATATCAACTTTCTTTAATTCCTTGGGTAAAAATTCAGATGTACACCTCCATATAACTTGCATATATCTCTTGCTTTTCTCTTTTTATATTGAATAATTAAAGGTTTGATTTTATCTCTATTCTCATCTCCAAATAGAGATAGATTTATCTCAAATCATTTTTGTCAAAATAAATGAACTACCTTAGCAACAATATCATCAACAATAATTAGACAATAGGATGAATAGCATCTCTTTTTCCTTGTTCACTAAACTCTATTTGATTTTTCACATAGAAATTAAGCTACAGTTCTGTGCATTATACATTTATTTTATCACGTATTTTATTTAGTTAACTGATGATGGTAAGGGTTAAGAAAGAGACAATGGGCTCAAAATGGAGTCACTTGTACTAATTGCAGGTCACCAAACCACGATAATACCTACACTAATTGCAGTTTCAGCCTTTCCCAGGAATGTAATCTCAACTAGTCAATCTG
The DNA here is from genome assembly GCF_009873245.2 of Balaenoptera musculus. Classification (NCBI taxonomy): domain Eukaryota; kingdom Metazoa; phylum Chordata; class Mammalia; order Artiodactyla; family Balaenopteridae; genus Balaenoptera; species Balaenoptera musculus. Next base: position 129,083,770 of record NC_045789.1, on the reverse strand, counting down.
GAATTTTCTGGTCAGCCCTAGTGAGGTCCTAATAGACCCCTTTCATCCCCCAAAGGAAGGTGGCCTTGCCTGAAATAACTGTTTCTTTTGTTTATGACTTCCCTGTCCCTCCCCATTTTACCTTTAAAAACCTTTCCTTTTCTGCAGCTCTTTGGAGCTCCTTTCTATCTGCTAGCTGAGATGCTGCCTGATTCATGAATCATTGAATAAAGCCAATTAGATCCTCAGATTTGCTCAGCTGAATTTTGTTTTTTAACATACAAAAGCAGGATATTTTCATTTAATAAGTGATCTTTAACTCTGTTTTCTCGTCATAAATATTAGCACCAAAAGTTACTCTACCTAGTTAGAGAAGACACTGTTAACATGGTGTGTGAGCAGTGAATATTCAGGATTTTTGGTTTGTTTGTTCTTTGTTCTTTTGCACATCAAGTGAAGATAATTTGCAATAAAGATATTCATTGACTCTCACAAACTGCTTTGTGAACTGAGGGTATTCACTTTAACTTAGTATTTTATTGCTGTTGTTGTTCTTTGTAGGACATGCTCTTAAGGTTTGAGATTCTGTCTGTGTTATGTGTGTGTGTGTGTGTTAGGTCATAGATAACTTTTAAAAATAAAATAACATGGCAGAGTTATGAACTTTCTATTTTATTCTCAGTGCAATAATCCCTGCAGAACTTGGTCTATGGTAAAGACAAAGTCTCTGAATGCAATGGGGTGGAGTATCCTATGTCTCCTGCAATTTCCTCAGACCTCCAGACACTCTTCTGTTTTTGAAATTAAGCAATTAATTTTTCAGAATCTCATCTACATTTTTTTCTTTAACACTGAATTCTTATTTCATGAAAGGAATTATATGGTGACTCTGTTCATTTTACTCCACTTGCAAATTAGATGTTAATTGGAGGATGTCTCAGAATATTTTCTAGTTATTTTCTATAGCATTGAATTTATAACATGTTCTGTAACATTTAATAAGAGAAGCTGAATATTTATGGTAAGTATGGTCTTGATTTTATATAAACTTCAATATATGGCAGAGAATCCTTGGGGCTTAGTTTGCATCTATTATATATTTTGAGATTCATGAAGTTCCCCCACCAGTTTTTATTCTCTTTGCTCATTTTGCTCTTGTCAGTGTTTAGAGATTTTTTTCTCTTAATCTATAGTTACCCTATCATTTTCATCATGAGTATTAACCTTGAAATATTCCAATTGTAATATATTTTAAACTATATATTGTGCATGCATATATATCAACTAATAATTTTATCTTAAAATGAGTCATTGTTCCAATTGTTGTCTCTGTTTTACTGATTAATCAGGACAATGGCATAGGATTTTTAATCTTTTAAAATATTCAAATCATAAAGCTCTTGAAAATGCACACAGAAATGGAAATTGTGTTCTTTATGTTAATATGTATGTGCTTCTAGTGAGTTTTAATGAATGCATAAAGGTCATTTCAGTTGATTGTTGATTTGGTAGTTTTTTTTTCCCCCCCACAAAGGACTTGAAAGAAATGTATTCAAATAGACTAGATTCTTATACAATCAAAATAACCTAATAGTGAATATTATGATATTAAAATATTATTTTTCATAATTTGAGAACAAGTATATTGCCATAAAGTCACATCTCTGAAATTATAAGCGAATTGAATGATACGATTTGATATAAATGAATTTGAATTACATATGCGTTAGAGAGAATTTTTTCACTGTTCAAATGGCAAACCATAAACAGAATGAAATACCAGAGAAATTTAATCATTCTCATCTGATCATAAATAATTATATCAAATCTTTTTTTTAGGGAACAAAACAAATGCTTATGCATCTCTAGTATTTACCATAAATCATGAGATTGATTCTTATAAACCAGTGCATTTTCAATTTGCATATGCTATGATGTATAAGAATTACTATTATATTTTTCCAAATTTTAGTTTTATTAAGATAATTTATTCAAGTAACTTCTAATTAAAAATTCAGTAATTCAATAAAATATGCACTTACTGACTAAAATTGATAGTATATTGTATGCATACAAAAATACTGTTGACCTCAAGGAGCATATGTACTTGAGGAGAGGCAGCATCTGCACAGATAATAAAAATGTGTTCTATAGTGTAATAAAAATCATATGAACAAACATTAATAGGAATTCAATTATATAATTTTATTTATTGGACAAAGGAGGCACTTGTGCTACAATATGAGTAACTGTGATTCTTCTAAATTCTAAATGGCTGTCTGAATCATGTCACACTAATTGTTATGTCACTTTTATCTTTGAGATATTTCTGAGTAGCCTTGTTGCCTTTACCATTCAAAACAAGTCTGGGCTGCATACCAACAGGGTTTCAAAGGTATTCAAGAAATTAGAGGGACTTCCCTGGTGGCGCAGTGGTTAAGAATCTGCCTGCCAATGCAGGGGACACAGCTTTGATCCCTGGTCCTGGAAGATCCCATGTGCCACGGAGCAACTAAGCCCGCGCGCCACAACTACTGAGCCCGTGTGCCACAACTACTGAAGCCCACGTGCCTAGAGCCTATGCTCCACAACAAGAGAAGCCACCGCAATGAGAAGCCCGTGCCCCGCAACAAAGAGTAGCCCCCGCTCGCCGCAACTAGAGAAAGCCCACGCGCAGCAATAAAGACCCAGTGCAGCCAAAAATAAAAATAAATAAAAAATAAATTAAATAAAATAAGAAATTAGAGGTGTGAGAAATTAGAAATATAATAAAAGAACATTTAAAAAAAACTTGCCATAACATTATTGCCAAACTTTCCCTGAACTCCCAATATAATGGATTTTTCTCATTACACTGGATTATTAGTTTATATAGCGACTTCAAATGCTACAAATCTCTGAGTTGTTTTTATATCATTGGAAACATAATAGTTATTCAGAGCAGTTTAGAAATAATCAATGTTGCACCCTGTGACAGTCCTGTTCACATTTACAAATTTAGATTTGCCATCTCAAAAGTGAAATATCGCATTTATTTCCTCTAAAAAATTCACTTTGTCTTTAAATATGATACCACTGAATGAATGGCAACATTTTCCTATGGTCTTCTGGTGAAATATACTAAACATGACCACTATGTTATCATTTACTGTCTAAAATATTAAAACCAATAACAAAAATATTAAAAAGAAATAAAATGTATGCATTGAAACATATAATGCAAATAGCCAGCTTTCTGAATTTTTTCATAAGATTTTACAAACATTCTTTTATTTATTCTTCTCAGGTTTAGGAAAAATTCATAATCTTTGATCCTGTTCTCTTAGAAATAGGCTCTGAGATAGAGACTTGCTTGTAGGAAGTTTATTGGTGTGTGTGTCTGGAAACAGCCCTTGTGAAGAAGTAAAGAAATCTGAATTGGGCATAAGGAGATGTTGAACAGCAATGAAGTTGCCAAAACAAAAACAAAACCAAAAACCCTCAGTCTATCCAGTGCAGAACTCTGGAACTAGGATGGCGCTTCTGAATTGTCTGTAATCGTGTCATGGAGAATAACATTTGTATCATTCAACTGGATGAGTGCCCACCATGGGGAAGGGCAAAACTTGGATGAGAAAACTCTGGCTTAAAGAAATGCATGAGAAGTTACACAGTCACAAGCAGTTACCATCTGGGGCAATGCGTACCTTGGTCTTAAAGTTAGGATCTTGACAGCTGACCATACTATACCTAGATTCATCTACTTTCTAATCAGAATTTAAAAATCCAATTTTTGATCTCCTTTTAAATTGTATCATTCTAAGTATTAAAACGTCTTACGTTAAACGTAAGAAAACAATGTGACTTGTTGATATTTGCCTTAACAATTTTCTTTCAACTTTGAAACAGGTTCAGAATTAGAGCCATAAAGGAGGTAAAAAGCAAAGACAGAGCAGGAATTCTGTGCAAGACTGGTCTGTTTAGGTCCCATTCCTCAGTTCTTATATCTCCAGTATCAGAGGTTTTGGTATGTAACACCCCATCTCAAGGATGCCAAACAAGGTAGACTTTCATGTCTATGATTTGTGGGCAAAAGCTGCTATCTCAATTTCCAACATTGGGTCTGAATAGATCTATTATAAACCTTAGAATGAAAGAAGTACTCATTCCACAACCGCCCACTGGTGCAGATGACATTATTCTTTCTCTTCTGTAAGACTTTGTGCTACCTCTAATATTTTCTTTCGTCATTTATTCTGCTGTTCTTTCAATATAGGGTTCACAATTTCATAAAACTTTTCAACTTTATTGCAACTTGACTGATTTTCTTCCTCCTTGAAAGCATATCTGCATCTTCTTTCACCATTCCTCTTTGCCTCGGAAGAGTCACCATTACTTTTCTCAAGGACTAAGGCAGTCATCCTTCCTTTCCATGCTCTCCTCTGCTGTGTTCCCTTCTATTTTGCTTCAGCAATTTTACCTGCTGTTTTACATCTCAAATAGATCGACCAGATACCATCTTTCCCTTTATATACCATCACGATTAAGTCTCCTTCATCCTACTACATGTTTTTAAAGTCATTTCTTAAGCTGTCATCTTTTCAGGATACTGTTCCTTTAACGTTCTTACTTTGACTGTCAAATTCCCAGAAAATATAATTTTCACTTGATACTTATTTTAACCCACCAAATAACTCTTCTACTTAATGCAATTATACATGATAAATTGTATTTCATTTCCTTAAAACTACTATTTCAAGTTTAGTCAAAGGATCAATCCAATGGTCTCTTTACCCAGACACTATTTGAAAGCTCTATTTGAAAACTTTTCCAGGGATGAGATACTCATTACATCAAGAAGAAGCCCCATTTCACCATTTATTAAGGCACAATATGCTTTTCTCTGAGGCATATTGCCTTTCTCTGAGCATGAGTTACAATGCTCTGTGGAGATATATAAACCACAATTACTCCTTTGCCTCCTGTCCTTGATAAAGGATCACTCTCTTATGCCATCTTGATTATTTAAAACAATATAAGCACCTTAAATAATTTTAGTGATTTTATGAGTCCATCTCTTTCTAGGATTCTTCTATGAATCTACTCTACTGATTGTGTCGATTCAGTTTGAAGCATTGTACTAGACCAGAGTGTCTCAATCTTGGCACTATTAACATTTTAGGTTGCATAATTCTTTTTTATGGGTGTCTGTCCTGGGTATAGCAGGATGTTTAGGCAGCATTTTTGGCCTCTACCGACTAGATGACAGTAGCATCCTGTCTCCAACCAAGTTGTGAAACCCAAAAATGTCTCCAGATATTGCAGTATTTCCTCCCGGGAGCGAAATGTCCCTCTCTTAAGAACCACTATATAGACAAGTAAAGAGAGGCTATAGAAGTCAGAGAAGGATTTATATACAATAATATTAACAATTTTTAGGACATTTGCTATATGCCAATTACTATTGTAATACATTTATAATTTAACTGCCTTTATTTAATCTTTACACACACACACACACAAAAACACTATTAGGTAAATACTATGAAAATCCACATTTCACACATGAGGAAACTGAGGTGCAGAATGAGTATTTAACTTACTTAATATGTCATAGCTTATAAGGGGTAGACCCTGGTTTTAAACCCATTTTGTCAGACCTCAGCACTCATGCTGTTAACCAACATAACAACTTGCCTCTAACCCAAATCCCACATAAAGGCCAAAAAGAAAGAGAACCTAAAAAAGAATATATAGGATTGCTAGAAGGACAGACTTTTTAAAACTTGAAGGCAATTTAAAGTAAAACAAGAAAGAGGACAAGAGAGAGAAAGAGATGATAAAATATTTGGTTAAAAGGATAAGAAGTAAAAGAGGCATAGATACACATCTTTAAGGAGTTAGAGAAGGAAGGGGAGAAAATTGGGCCATATCCACATAAACATCGAAGTTAAAGCTACAGTGTAAGAGGGTAATTTTTCTACTTTTTAAAAAATTTTAGTTGTCTTTATTACAAATCCATTATTTCTGATCAATAATTTTCTCAAGAATACTGGTTTTTTGTGAACACAGATTGGAATTAGTGGTACAGAGAATGATAAGGGAACCACAGAATTATGTAGCTATATTTACAAATAGGAATCTAGCGAATGTTAATGTGTAAAGCATATATTTTTTATTGTGTCATGGAGTTATGTTTTGCATAATTTTACTAATGTTATAAGTAAATTAGGTTCTCATGAACATAAACTGGAAAGAAACATTATTGTTTGGGGTTATACTAAGTTTACAGTATTTTTTATTGTAAGAATTATCACAAGTTCGTAGCTGCAAGATGCAAGAAAAAAAATATACTAAGAGATCAGCAGTAGAACATCGTACAGAAAGGTCCCACAGTCCAATTCCCAGAGAATACAACAAGCAGCAGTGGCAATATGCAACCAGTCAGATGGAGAAGGCAACAATGTGCTAGGATGAAGTAAGGTCTTAGAAAGACTCAGCTGATTGCACTAGACAAAGTACTCGTAAGTCTGTGTACAGTTGTTCAAAGTGTCGAGAATATTTTAAATTGGTTTTAGAAGGAGAATAAAGGTAAATTCTGGCTCCGCTAAACCAGATGAAAGCTCACATCAGGCTGTCCCGTCCAGTGCAAGCACTACACAATTGCTGAGGATGGTGACACACCTAACCAAGGGAGAAAAGATTTGCAGATGGACTTAAAAATAATAGAAAGCGTCGCTCTGCTGCTCATTCCAGGGTAGAGTACAATAGTTAAAATAAGAACTGTCTTTCAAAGCCATGTCACAGTTTTATGCACCCAAATACTAATCTTCCAAGGTATGAATGATCATGTTTTATAAATATCCTTGTTCTTTTCTCAAAACACAGGCTACTGTATATTTCACTAGTAAGGAAAAAAACCGTCAAGAATCCCACTAAAATTTTTTAAAACTCTCTTTTGACCATCTAAATATTTTTTGTGTGTCCTTCATATAGTATCAGTGGGGACAGTGGTTTCTGGGATTATATGAAGAAAAGTGAGGAAAACAAAGCTTGAAATATTGATGCTAGCTCTTGAAATGATTGAGAATAGTTTACTGTTAAATATCATTGAGGTCATAGTTGGTAGCAAAGACCAAAATGGGTGATTTAGCTTATTTACGATAGTTGCTACCTATTTATAATAAGATATAAAGATTTTAATGAATTAGACACCTCAACATTAAACACTTACAGCCATATAAAAGTAAGTCTTGGTATACGATTTCTGTATTATTATACTCATATTAACATAATGACAAAAAATTATAGTTTGCAAGTATAAAATACTAATTATATTTTGAAAAAAGCTAAACTTGATGTGTTCTAACAAATGCCTAAGAACATAGTTCTTTAAACTAACTAAATATATATTTGTCATTGCCATAATCTCAGTGTACTTAATTTGAAAAATGTGCCATATCTTAGGGCTTCGTTTCCAAATTGTGGTGATATTTTGATTCAAAATTTTCTCCTTCCCTGTTTATTACAAGGTAGTTTTTAACAGATGACCTCTGGAAAGTTTTACAAAAACAATTTCAGTATACAATTTTCAATTGACCTCCAGGAATACATTCTCAAATGGAATTTGAGATTAGATTGTAGATTCTGTCACATAGCCAGGTGAATTATATGTGAAAAAAAATGCCTCTGTGTGCCTATAAAATATGCATTTGTATCTGTAAATGGATTGTCAAGAGAATTTTACCCATTACCATTTTCTGATACTTTTTTTTTTAAGAATTAAGTCCAGATGCTTTATTTATTGATTTATTTTTGGCCGCATGGCATGTGGGATCTTAGTTCCCCAACCAGGGATCAAACCCACGCTCCTTGCAGTGGAAGCACGGAGTCTTAACCACTGGACCGCCAGGGAAGTCCCTCTGTGATTTTAACAAGAAAAAATATATGTAAAAGATAAAGACAATGTCAGTTCAAGTTGGGTCAACTTTTTCAGCCAATGCAAAAACCTAGGGTATAATTTAACCCTACATTGTATGAATTTTTCTTCTTCTTTTTTTATTTGGAAGATATGATTCCACATCACATTTTTCTGTATTCCAGAAACTCAATTAAAAAATATATTCACATCTTCAAATTTCCTCCTTTTTTGAGACCATTTCAATTGCAAAGTTTACAAAGTAACAGGTTGGATTAGAATTTGATGTTTGTCTTTCTTCTTCAGCATGACCTTTAAAATATCCTCTAAAAGGAAAGGAAGAACTCTTCCCCCCAAAATGGGTTGCCTTGTCTTATATGACCACAAAGCAAAATCACTGTCACTGGTGAATTTAGAAGTTGTTCATTGATATCGCATTGAGAAGAGCCTATTGGTTTCTAAACACATTTCTATAGCTGTTTAAAGAGTCCTCATATGTCAGCAGAAACATGAAACCACTGTGACTTCTGAAAATATTGATAGTCTATGTTCTCAGTATGGAGCAAAGGAGAAACATTTTTTTAAAAAATCAGAACCAACATATATACTAAACTTTCAGTCAAGCAAAAATCATTTTTCAAGATCTTCTCATTCTAGAATGTAAGTTCACAACAGCAGGGAAGGTATACCTTGTTCACTGCCGTATCTTCAGATTCTGGAAGATGTGCCTGTCAAATGCTAAAAACACAAAAAACATATGTTGCTTTATTTGTGTGTTTATTTATAAAAACTAAGCTAAGCCACCAAATTAAAAGGTCTCTAAGGAAATTATCTTAAACACAGAAACAGCATAGGGATTAGTAAATAACTTTACCAGTGATATAATTGGAGTATTTTATAATTTTGTGGACTTATTTCTCAAAACTTAAATCCAGTTGCATGAGAAGAAGAAAGATAAAATGACCACTGGTTTTGAAGAAGGAAAACATGTAACAAATAAGAAAATACAAACTTCAAATCCAGCCCTGCACTTGCCAGTTTAAATCACTTCATTAATCGTCCCCTTTGAATGTATAACAGCTTTTAAGTTATTAAAAATATTTTGGGGAGATGTTACTCCTCCATCCTTTCTTCAGGCTTCTCCCCAACTTCCTCTTTTTATTCACATAACACAATCCAGCCATTTTAACATTCATCCTATTCCTTGTCTAAGCATGGGGTTCTCTCTTGCCAGGATACTCTGTTGCCTACTCCTGTCTAATTTGCATATATATATACTTTTGCTGGGCTTGAAACCTCCAAACTTGGTTTAAGACCTCCTCTAAGTGTGGCCCCCAGCCACCACTGTCCTATCATTTATTCACCATATTAAAATTACCTGGTTAGTCATGTATTTTCTGACCTTGACTACAAACTCCAGGAATATATATTTCATGGGAATGTCTCTTGGAAATATCCGGTGCCTAGTTGGTTTTTGGTACATAGCAGGTGTTCTGTAACTTTTTATGTAATCCTTTCATTAATGTATATATAATTAAAGAATTGAACAAATTCCAAGCAAATGATTGCTTTGCTGAACTGTTGCTCTTATAGTGAAAAGAATGATCTTATATTTTCATTTATCACCTTGCATATACTACATAATCACATACAATATGCTTCAAAACCACATATTTTTAGACAAGGGTGAGGGATCAACATCTGTATGATAAACTCCTTTATAGAAGGGGTTTTGGACAATTTTAGTAGCAAACTTACCCAACAAATGTAATAATTGGAATGAACGATATAAGGCAGGGGTCCCCACCCCCCCAGGCCGCGGACCGGTACCCATCTGCGGCCTGTTAGGAACCAGACCACACAGCAGGAGGTGAGTGGCGGTCGAGCGAGCAAATCTTCAGTTCCCCATCGCTCCCCATCCCTCCCCCATCGCTCGCATTATCACCTGAACTATCCCCCCCACCCCCCGTACGTGGAAAAATTGTCTTCATGAAACTGGTCCCTGGTGCCAAAAAGGTTGGGGACTGATGATATAAGGTGTTTATTTCAACCTTACAAATATTTTTAAGTAATGAAAAATATATTTCCTCAATCCTATTTCAAACAATGCTATCCTCCTGTTTTGAATGCGTTTTTTGAAGGGACTATATTCATGTTACGTAAAGAAGTGATTTGTGTCTGCAATATATTTCTCAGTAACTCAACTCTTCCAGAAAGCTTTTGGAAGATGGAACATATCAAGTTAATAAAATCAGCTTTATTTGCGGTATAATGTACAGAAGATAAATGCACCCAATTTCATATACTGTTCAATGAGTTTTAACGAATGGATACACTTAAACACCGGTATACTAAAGGTTTAATATATTTTCATCACCACGTCTATTGTGCCCCTCCTTGGTTGATCCTACTCTTCAGACAAATACAGATTTACATTCTATTTACTATCAGTTAAATTACTATTCGAGTTTCATATAAATGGAATCACAAAATATGTATTATTTGTGTAGCATTTTTCATTCAGCATGTTGCTTTTGAGATTCATATTTGTAGTTCTGTTTATCGGTATATTCCTTTATACTGCAAAGTGGCATTCCATTGTTTATCCATTTCCCAGATGAGAGGCATGTGGGTCATAGCCAATCTGGGACTATTATGAAAAAGCTGCTAAAAATATTTATATCTCTATGTAGACATTCCTGTTTATTGTTTATTTGAGTAAATACCTAGGAATAAAATTGCTGGGCTATATGGTAAAGAGAAACTAACAGTTTACTGAAATGATTGTATTATCTATATTCCTCGGTATCCTGGCCAGCACTTGGTGCTGCGAGGCCTTTATAACACAGCTATTCTGATTGCTATGTCAGAGGCATCTCAGTGTGCTCTCAGGTGCGTGCCCCTGATTAACAGTAGTGTTAAGCAACTTTTCATGGGATTTTTGGCCATTTGAATATCTTCTTTTGTGAAGTACTGCTCAAATATTTTTCCCACTTAAAAATTTTGATTGTCTTGTCTTCTTTGTGAGTTGTAAAAGCTCTTCACACATTCTGGATAAAGTTTTTCTTCACACTCGTGTATAATAAGTCTTTTTTCTCTTTTCATTTTCTTAATGGTGTTTTTAGGGGAGCAGACATTTAATTTTCATATAAAGTCCAATTAACTAGTTGTTTATGGTTTATGCATTTTGTGTCTTATTTAAGAACTACCCCAAGGTCACAAATGTTTTCTCACCTCTTCGTGTCTGGAAGAGTTTTTATATTGATTTCTATGACCCATTGTAAGGTGATGTTCATGTGTGGTGTACGTTAAAGTGTAGGGCTCAGAACAGGCCTCCACAAGATCTGCTAATTTGGCATGAGGGTTATTTTGAGCTAAAGGCAATGGAGACCCTGTGGGCTCAAGAGAAATGACTGTTCCTCCTTTAAATACCTAGAAGAATTTAAACTAGGGATTTTTTTTTAGAAAAAGTGTTATTACCAGAGATAAATTTTATCTAAGTGGCCCCATCTATATGGCAGGGCAAACATCTAATTACCAAATATCTGCTCTTCTTATTGTCCTGTGAATGACCCCCCCTGCCCAGAGGACCCTAGAAGGATAGAGGAAAGTTTTCTTCCTTTTTAACAAGGGTCAAGATTCACTGTTTGTTTTTCTTAATTTCTTCATTGAATAACCTTGGAACATTTGTCAAATTCAATTATGTATATTTGTTTGAGTTTCATTCTGGACTATTTTCTTCCACTAATCCATGTGTCTATGCTTATATCTATAGTACATTGTCTTGATTATTGTAGTTTTAGGGTAAATATTGATATTAGGTAGTAAAAGTTATTATATCTTGTTATTATTTTGGCTGTTCTAAGACCTTTGAATTCCTATGTATATTTTAGAATCAGATTATCAATTTCTACCAAAAAAGTCTGTTCAAATTTTGACTGAGCTTGACTTATAGTCATATTAATTTGGAGAAAACTGGTACCTTAAAAATACTGAGTCTTCCAATCAGTTAACCTGGTTTATTTCTGTATTTATTTTGGTCATTTAATTTCAGTTTTTTCTGCAATTTGGGAGGGGTGGGGATTTCTAAGAGTAACACACAGACACACAAACACACACACACTTATTGAGCTTTTAATGCTGCCTTTTTTTCTATTTTAAATAGCAATGTTTCTTTTAATTTCAATTTCTAACTTTTTTACTAGTGTATAAAGTTACAATTGATTTTGAATCTTGGCCCTGTATCCTGTACCATTGTTAAAGTCACATATTACTTTTAGTAGAATTTTCTATTTGGACATTCAATGCGTACATGACCATGTTGCCTGTGAACAAGACAAATTTGCATCTGTTCAGTATGTAGGATTTTATTATTTGCCTTGCCATTTTGCATAATATAGAATCTCCTGTATGCCGTTGAATAGAATTAGTCAAAACAGCTTGTGCATTTCCTGATTTTAAGAGAAAAGAAAACAGTTAAAAAATTAGTCTTTAATAAGTACAATGTTATTTATAATTTTTAATAGATGCCTTGTATCAGGATGAGAAAGTTACTTTCTATATCAAATTTTTTGAGAGTTTTTCTTTTCTTTATTATTAGAAATGGTTTGTATATTTCATTAAATTATTTTTCTCCAGGTAGTACAGTGATTTTAAAATGTAAGTCTATGTTTTTTCTATCATCATAGTGAGTTACATTTATTTTCAAATGTTGATCCAACATTGCATTTTTTGCATTCCACTTGGTCTTGGTGCATTTACCTTTTAACATTTTCTTAGAGATTTGATTTGCTAGTATTTACTAAGGATTATTTCATCTATATTGAGGAGGGATATTGGTTTATAGTTTTGTCTTCTTACGATGTTTTTCTCTCGTTTTAATGTCAGGGTAAAGGCTTCATAAAACAAGGTGTTCCATTAAAGAATGTTCCCTCCATTCTATATTATAATGGAGTTTTACAGAACTGAAATTATTTATTTCAGTGAACAGTTTAGACCTAGAATTTTCTTTGTGTGAAGGAGTTTTTTTTTTTTTTTTAACAGTTCAGATTAAAGTCGATATAAGGATATGGAGATTTTAATATTTTGTGAATCGGTTTTGATGACTTGTGCCTTCCAAGGAATTCATCCATTTCATCCAAATTATCAAATTTATATACATAAAATGACTCAACATTCTCTTACTTCTTTTTAATCTTTTTAAGATTGTTACATATTTATCCAGATCAAGAAGCTGAGGTGGGGTCTGGCATTTCAGGGTATTTATTAGAAGTGAACATCTATGGAAGGAAAGGGAGAAGGGAATCAGGATTGAAAAGGGAGAAGTTGGATTGTCATCTCTATTCTGAGGTGGATGTTCTTTGGTGGGAATCAACGTGTGGTTCAAAGATCTTCACACTTTATTCCAAATTCCATACATCTATCCACTTGCCTCTACTTGGGATCTTCTTGTCCCCCATATTTCATTTTTCAGTTTCTGGGCCCCTGACCATCCAACCAAACCATTTAACTCAGCTCGTGAATCCACATATCTTCTAATCTTGGTTCACTTCCTGTTCCACGTAAAATGGATGACTAGATGTACCACAGGAAGCTTCACCCCTGAGGAGATTGTCCTACCCTGTACTTTTCAAAGACACTGCCTGGTGGTGTCCGGGTACGGCTGCTTACACCTTCAGTCTGCATCCACAGACTTGCCTACCTTTCTGTAAACCAAGCCTAGGGTTTTTTCTTCTCTATCAGCTGTCGGAAACAACGAACCATCTGGTCATTGTGGGAGAAACAGCCATCCGTGAGCTGTTGCCTTCTTAGAGGTTGCCCAATTAGTGCCCGCAGTCCGGAACATTCTCCCATATCAGCAGTCCCCAACCTTTTTGGCACCAGGGACTGGTTTCATGGAAGACAATTCTTCCATGGACGGTGGGGAGAGATGGGATGGTTCAGGCAGTAATGCGAGTGATGGGGAGCGGCCGATGAAGCTTTGCTCACTGGCCAGCCCACCGCTCACCTCCTGCTGTGTGGCCTGGTTCCTAACAGGCCGCGGACCAGTACCGGTCCACTTACCGGGGGTTGGCGAACCCTGTCCTATATGGAAGCCAGTGCAGAGCTGTAACTTGGCCCCAAATTCTTCTTCCTTACTAGAAAAAAACTTTTCTTCGGTCCTGGGTACTCAGTGAACTTTCTTGTATTACTTGAGCACATGTGTCATATGGTAGCTGGTCAGCCCCACAAGTATATCTACCCAGCAAACCCCCATCCACAGCCAGGAAACAGGGTCTCTGCCTGCAGCACCAGAGGGGTGCGCACAGTCCATCACCTTCATCAGCTATTGAGAGAGACCTGCTGGCCAGGGAAACTGGTGCACATTATAGATGCTCATCTTGCTGCGTCTTCTCCTTTCTGTGAGTAAGACCATTATTCTCACCAGTGCCTTGTGTATTGAGTCCTTCTTGGTGACTCCGAACCCATACAGATGCAGTGGGTGCAGATTTATAGACTCCTAATTCTGGTGGTTGGTATTGTTATGATCTTTGCTATTCTCCACCCAGTGGGAAGTGTTTTCCTGCTCCATAGGCATGGATGTGAGGGAGGATTTGGGTGCTACTGAAACATTAGTGATGGCAAAGTTTCAGGGAATCAAGCTCATGCACCTTGATTTGTCACCTGCTGGTTATAGATGTGCAATGGCCAGCATGCTATGGATTTCTTCTGAGTCTGCCTGATGTTATGATTTGAGGCCAGGGCAGAATCCAGTTTGTGATTGTCATTTCCAGATACATAGTCACTTGATGTCCAGGTTTAAGTGCTTAATGTCTTCCAGATCATGCTGGGAGTTGTTTTTCAAGTAGTATTTAATTCTGTGCTACAGATGGTCTGGATGTACTTCAGATCCTCAAAAGCCAATGTTTTGATTCTCCTCCCGGGGCTTGCCATAACCTACATGCAGCAGTTTTTCCAGTTACTGATACCTCTAATAGTAAAGTCTACTGAGTCAATATTTCCAAAGGGACAGAGCTGCTTATATCACAGACGGAGCACTTTCCTGCTTCAGAACCCACTGGATAATGTATTCTATTGGGCTTATAATCTGGAGTGTGTCCAAGTGTGCAATAAGTATGTCCAAGTGTTCAATAAATTGCCTCTGGAACTCAAAAGGCCCAGCAGGTATTATGCTTTCTTCTTCATAGTGAGAGCGCAAGATTCAATCAATTTTGCCCCCATCCGGGGTGATATCAATCCACCAAAAATATGCTTTACAAGATTAATAGTGTCAACTCTAAAGATTAAGAAACTGATAATTTGGCCAAAAAACTTCTGATGTCACTTTATACTTACAGTTAAGATTAAAATACACCTAAATGTATCTTACAAAATATTATCTTTCATAAATATAAAATTATTTTACTTATACTTTTCTTATGTTTTTATTTATGCAATAATATTTGACCCTATATGTTATGAGAAATAAATGGATATTATTTTGAAAGGGCAAACTATTTTCTGATAGGCTACTTTTTAAGATAGTTGTTGACTCATGGATTTAAAATGCCTGTCGATGATACAATATATAAATTTTTGAATATATTTTGTTAAATATAATCTGATACGATTAATAGTTTTGAGTAAACAGATATTAAAATTAGAGCTTTAAAATATAAATGAACAGATTTCACATATGGTAAAGACCCCAAATGGTTTTATATAAATTAAACTTAGCGTGAAAAGCTTCCGGATTTGATAGCTGACTTCTCCAATCAGAAGTTAGTTGAGAAAGAGGCTATCTCAGCTCTGGTGGAGTGGTGTTGCTGCCCATTGCCTTGCCCAGTGCCAGCTGCACTCTACGTACTTCTAGGGAAACAAATGGAGATCATTCTTTCCCATCAGTGTGCTAAACAATGTATCAGACGTAGTGCAATTGGCATTGGACACCATCACTTAAAAAAAAATCATAACTCCCTGAGCAAGTTCCTCCCTGCCAGAGCAACTGCAGACTTCGTTTTTGAAATAATTATAGCATTGTGTGGTCCAATGAACAAGCAACCAGAAAACATTTTCCAAAATCTTGCTTCAGGTCAGTTTTCCTTAAGATAGGAAAGAAAACAACACATAAATATCCGATAGGATTTTTGCTGTACAAAAGTAACCATTGATTTAGAAGAGCCACGCTACGCTATTTAAGCAGAAACCTACTTTATTCTTTGTACTCATTATCTATTCAAACTCACTGCTTATTCTAGGATATTTAAAAGTTTTTAGCCTTCTCGAGTCACTAGAACCCATTACAGATAGATAGTTATTTATTATATAAAATGTCCAATCATATGCAATTTTCCCAAATCATTTAAAATAAAATCTTGCTTACTACCAGCAGGTGGCTTACACTGGGACATGGGGAGATAGTCGTCTTCATCACTACCCCTTCCCTATCTTTCTAGCTGTGCATCCTAACAACCGTGAATACCTTCCTCACTCCTTAGGCAAGTATTCCATAGGAAGAAAAAAAAAAAAACTATTAGTAAATTTGCGAAATGTGGCATAAAATATTCCCCTTTTGAAAATTATTGATGAGTCTTCTAACAAGAGCATGGAGAAATGTTAATTTCATTTAACTATGCGCATTTCCATCCCTTTTAAGATATATCCAATGGTCAACATCTTATGGGAAAAATACCGCTCTGCTGTGAGTTTGACTTCTCTGTGTTTCTTTATAAATTTTTCCAGTCACATTCAGTGACAGACAGATCTTTCTATAATTGTTCTTGCACTAATTATCTATACTTGTAGATAATTGATTCCTGTTTAATTAGGAATCAATTTACTACAATATTGCATTGTTCTTTAATGGGCTTTTATTTTCTTTATTGCTCTTCAACTACTGGCCTATATACTTCTTTAAAAAGAGTTTCACTCAAAGAAATTGTCTCAAATTATTTCATAATTTCTTTATTTCCTCTAATTTGCTTTTTTCTCACCATTTGTTTGTTTGAGTTTTTAATTTTTCTTGTTACAAGCTATTTCTGACAAATGTTATATTTCTTGGTATCTGTCTATGATTAGGAATGGGGGATTGGGGACTTCCCTGGTGATCCAGGGGTTAAGACTCTGCGCTTCCACTGCAGGGGGCGCGGGTTTGATCCCTGGTCCGGCAACTAAGATCCCGCATGCCATGCAGAGTGGCCAGAAAAAAAAAAAAAAGAATGAGGGACTGATATATATATATACACACGCACACATATATATGTGTATATATATGCATATATATCAAAACTCAAAAGGTATGTATTGGACTTGTTGACTTTGAGTTTTCCTGGAGTGATTTCAATGGATTGCTTTGGGGTTACACCAAGAGGCCAGTATCTGTTTGCTCTTGAATTTTTCAGAAGAGTCTTCTAGCATCCTTCTCAAAGTGTTCTGGAGAGTAGATAGAGGAAGACTGTTCAGGTTTCTACATTCATAACATTAATTCACATCTTCTCCCAATTTTTAGTAAATTACTCATGCCTTCAACTCTTGACATTTCACTGGTTCAAACACTGTCCATTTTACCCTCTCTAGAGAATAACTCTCCAGATCTCTTTCTAGGTGGAAGAAAGATACCTGTCCAATGGTTTAGATTTAGAGAGGGAATCTAGGTATATAACCACTTCTCATGTTTTCATCCAGTCTTCCTTATTTTACCTTTATTCCTTTTACTTTGCATTGAAGCAGAACATGGTACACCCAGTTTGGGGGAATTTTTAAGAATTCCATCATTAGAACTTGTTTCTCTATTGATGTATTATATCCAAGTTTCTTGAGTTTGGAAGTCAGATACCAGACTCTCATATAATTTCATGGTAAAAAAAAAATTCCTACAGTTTTCATGGATTTAGTGGGTATTTTGGAATATAAAATTAGATGCATTATTTAATCTGATAATTTCCCAGGGGATCAGAATGTAATATTTTAATATGCAAATATGTCATCCTCTATATAGCCAGTCCCATAGTATTGGACATTTTATTGTTATTATTATTAAAAATTGTACAAACATTTCTGTATGCATGTTTTGTCCTTCCTAGAATTAATTCCCTAAAAAAAGATTACTGTGCTAAATATCATGATTATTTTAAAGATTGTTAATACATATCATCAGATGGCTTTCCAAATAATTTAACCAATTAACATTTTTCCCTATAAATGTTAGTACAGAATCCGTTAGCCCTATTCAATTATTTTTTCAATACATGTAAAGGATTGTGCTGTCTGACCTGCTGTTAAGTTAGGCATAAACATGTGACTTACTTTGACCCAGTTAAATGTATGTTTAAATGCCTTGCAGTAATTCTAGACTGTATCTTTGAGACCCAGTGTGTAATCCAGCATACTCTCTTTGTATTATCTAGGTGATTGTGAAAGCAGTTGTCAAATTAGAGCTCCCACTGGCCTTGAGCATGACTAGAATTCAATTAGCAAAGAGCCCTGCTAATGTAGTGTAAATGGAAAATAATCATTAATTAATTTGTTGAGATTGTTTTCTATAGCGACAAAACCTAGCCTATCCTGACTGATTCAGTATGAATATGTGTTTTCCAAAAATTTGCCTAGAATTTAGTCTTATTTTATAGTTTCTTAAAATCATCAAGACATTAAAATTGCCACAGTAACTTTTTAATAAAAAATACTATATAACAGATATAGGCCATGTTTGATTTCAGGTTCCAATATAGCCTTTAAAAAGTATGCATATACTATTTCTCAGTAAAGCATAACTGCTATTTGGATGTTAAATATTTCCTGCCATTGTATGTTTTATCTACAAAATATAGCATTACACGAATTTTTGAGAGAATGTGACATTCAAAAGCATTGTAGTTTGTAAAAACTTCTTCTAAAACAATGTTAACATAAGGTTAATGATGAAAGAACTGATTGTTCTTTTGTCAATAGTCAATCTTCAAAACAAGATATCTTAGAAAAATTCAACAATGCTCATATATAAACTGTATTTTTATCTTCCATTGGAAAAAGAGGGGCCACTAAGACGTAAGAAGAAAACTAGGTTAGGATAATACAGATGGAAGGTGATCCCTTTAACATCGGACACTTTCTCCTTTCTACCACTTGGACATTAGGTGTGATCACAGGAGCTGCCATAGCCATTTTGTGACCATGAAGAATACACAGGATTACAGAAACATAATAAGGAGTGTGGAGCAAGAGAGATAAAGATAGCATAGGGCTCTCATGTACCAGAAGTTCTTATGGTAATCCTGGACATCTCACATTCAGTATACTTTTGAGAAAGCTAAAAGATAACCTCTACATTTTAAGTCACTATTTTATTTTTGTCTTTTTGTTATATGTAGCCAAAATTAATCCAAGTTGATGTACATATTTATTCATAATAAAAAACATGTTTTAAAGTAATCTTTTTAATTAAAATTTCTGTAGTATAATTGAACTTATGTTTACGCATTTTTTATTCTCTTGTGAATCATGAGCAAATCACTTGTGTGTGTATATATATATACATATACACATACACATATATGTCACATTCTGTTAATTTCTAGATATATCAATTATAAATATTTTAATATTTATTTTTTCCATTAATTCTTTTTTTTTAAGATTTTTTTTTTTTGATGTGGACCATTTTTAAAGTCTTTATTGAATTTGTTACAATATTCCTTCTGTTTTATGTTTTGGTTTTTTGGCCACGAGGCCTGTGGAATCTTAGCTCCCAGACCAGGGATCGAACCTGCACCCCCTGAATTGGAAGGTGAAGTCTTAACCACTGGACCACCAGGGAATTTCCTCCATTAATTCTTTTATCAGGCTTAATTTCTTCCACCTGTTGAGTTTCTGTCATCTTATTTTCTAATACTTAGTGATTCTTGAATGTGTGGTCAGCTTTGAAGCTGAATTCATTCGTCTGCTCTTCTGTCCTGTTTGTTATCCTAATTGGGCATGCAAGAGGCATGCGAGTTTAAGAGGGATACTGTTTTAGTTTTCTACTGCTGCTGTAACAAATGACTATAAATTTAACAGTGGTAAATAGCATAAATTTATTATCTCACAAATCTGTAAGTCTGAAATCCAGTGGGCTTGGGAGGTTTCTTTGCTCTGAGTCTCACAAATCAATGTGTAAGCAGTTCTGTGTTTTTTTCTGAAAGTCTAGGGGAGAATCTATTTTAAGCCCCTTCAGGTTATTGCCAGAATTCAGTACCAATCTGTTGTAAGATTGAGGTCCCTAATATTTTGCTGGCTGTTGGCCAAGGGACATTCTCAGCTTCTAGATACCACTTGCATTCTATGGCTTATAGAACTCTTTCTCCATCTTCAAAGTAGACAATGGTGGATCAAGCTCACCCACACAATGAATGTCTTTGACCCCTACTTCTGCTTCATCTCTCCTGTCTCTTCTGCAGCTGCATCTCTGAATAACTCTTCCACCTTTCTCTTCCCTTTTAAAGGTCCATGTGATTACATTGGGCTCACCCGGATATTACAGGATAATTTCCCTATTTTAAGATCAAGTGATTAGTAATCTTACCTCCATCTACAAAGTCCATTCGCACCACAGTACATTAATGTTTGATTGAATAACCAGGCTAGAGGAATCTTGGGGGACATCATTATAATTCTGCCTATGACATACTATCCACTTATCGTTTGAAGGAGCCTCAGCAGCTGCCCTTCTGATTATAGTGCTTCTCTTTGCTCTATGATCTGACACATGGGGCACTGCTCTTACTCCCAGACCAAAGCTCTCCCTTTCTTGGCACACTTCCTGGAGGCAGATCCCTGCAAGTTGCTCTCTGACTCAGAGTGGATGGATGCATAAACCTTTTGGCTGCTCCTGCCCCTGCACATCAATTAATCATCCTAAATTGCCCCTGGGATCATCACCTGCTACTCACTCCACCAACTTAAGCATGTTATAGGTCAGTGCTTCTTCTCTTAAGCTGCAATTTTTATTTCAAATATGAGTCAACCTGGTTTACTTGCATAGTGGATTGCTCATGAATTTTTGATCCTCCATCAATCTCTTTTCTCATTTCTGGTGTGGCTGTAATTATATATGTATGTTTTCTATAAGTTCCAAAATTTGGTGTACGGTTGGATATAGCAGTAGGTACTACATATGCCATCTAGAAATTGAAGTTCAATCTATAAATAGCTAATAAAAATTGTTATATTATGAATTATGGAAATCTCCCTCCTTATATATTTTAAAATAATGTGTGTATGCATACAGGCATACATTCATAAGCAACATTTCCTAGTTTTATAGTACCTTAAAATAACAAACAAGCATTTATTTCATGAAATATGTCATGATTGCCACCTTATGTTTTTTTGTTTTTTCAATGAATAATTTTTATTGACCTAGGTAGTTGAATTTCAACTGATTTCCTTTCCATTGTTGCCACCTTATGTTTTAAGTTATCTTTTTATTTGTGTTTTATAGAGAGTGGTGATTAGCTCTAATTGCCATTTTACAAGACTGATATTCATTTACAAAACCCCAATCATTCATTCAGTGTTTGTGTACATATATATATATATATATATCTTCATTTTTAGATAAAGTATAAATAGAAGTTGTAATATTTTGTTCCTGCAGTTTAGCAGATTTTTATAAATGCATGCGGATTTGAGTCTAAACTGGTTTAGGAAAATTTGGCCATGAAATAGAGTCATTGCTATTCATTCTCTGCTTTCAGTCCAACCTAGGTCAATGAAGACATCTGGTGTTTAACGTTTGGCAGCTGCTCAATAGGCTATGATATATGAAATAGTTTGGTGGTCTGACTTCACTTTTCAATGAATCATTGTCAGGTAGTGATTAGCAGCCTATGAGGAACTTGGCAAACAGTAAAGGATGTTCCATATTGGAATTCTTTTCTATCTATACACACTCTGTTTTTCATATCAGCAGTAAAGTTTATTGGCAGGAAACTCCGTCTGTGTCACCCTTTCCTACCGTTCAATAAATTAAAGACTTTAACTGCCAGTGCAGATTATATATCTCAAGAGGATCACGTATTTGAAGTATAAAAAAACTAATTATATAGTGCTAAGAATATGTAAAATTACAGTAGATGTTTTAGAAGTGATTAATAATGGCACTTCTCTATTTTCATAAAGAAGAAAAATATTTTCCTAGCTTAAACACTTACAATAATTAAGCATTAAGTAAATATTTATTGATTGGTTGTTAACTACTTTCACTGGATTCAAATAATTTTCTAGTTTAATAAAAATAATTATACCAGTTGTGCATATGGTCAGAACTTTAGTACTACAGTGGAACACTTAGAATGCGTCCTCTTCCCCCAGCTTTATTGAGATACAATTGACATATAACATTGTTTAAGTCAAAGGTGTACAAAGGGATGATTTGATACACTTATGTATTGCAAAATGATTACAAAAATAAAGTTAGTTAATACCTCATCGTCTCATAATTACTATTTGTGTGTGTGTGTGGTGAGAACATTTAAAATCTACTGTCATAGCAACTTTTCCATGAGTTTGGCTTTTTAAAAATTCCACATATAAGTGATCATACAGTATCTGTCTCTGTCTGACTTATTTCACTTAGCATAATGTCCTCAAGGTCCATCCCTGTTGTTGCAAATGGCAGGATTTCCTACCTTTTTATGGCTGAATAATATTCCATTGTATATACATATATATCATATTTTCTTTATTCATCTGTTGATGGTCACTTAGATAGCTTCCATGTCTTGACTATTGTGAATAAGGTTGCTGTGTACATGGTGATGCAGAATAAAGATGATTGCAAATATACAGACAGGAAAGTATACTCGATACAACTGGAAATCTTGGTTCAAAGCATATCTTTGAAAAATTGTGCTTGATCTTGAGCAAGCTAACTATATTATTTTTGAGTTTGAGTTTTCTTACTTTTTAAAAGAATTTATTAACTAAAAAGCTGTATTATCATAAATACTTCAGTGAAATAATATTTTATGGTATCTGGTACATAAATACTTAAATGCCTTTGTTCAGCAAATAATTGGTAACTGTTTACTACCATTGCAAGCCAGTTATTTTGTTCTGTTCTTTTGATCCAATAAATGAAGTATTGTGCATTTTCTCTCAGAAGCCTACAGTCATGAACATGGTCCCTGTAGTGGAAAATATTCTTTGCCAAGTATTTTGTAAGAATTTTTCTTATGACACGGGTGCAGAATATTAAACTTTCTATCTACATTTTGATACCCAGATTAACTCCTATTTGATCTATATGTTATGTGATCACCTCTAACATGCAATATACTAGTGATCCTAAGAAAGTTGTGAGTATTTAATGTATAAATTCATAAACAAACTCATTATGCTGTAGAATATTGTAAGATAATACATTTTTTGTAAACTTGATTAAATGAATTCAAATTTATATTATTTTTTTCATTATATTTATGGTAACACTCACAAAATGACAAAATATATTTGCAAAGAAAAATCCATATAAAGACAATAGTAAGTCAAGCAGAAGTGTACATAAGAAAGGGGTAAAGTTGACTTTTTCTAATAAAAGTACATAATTTAAGAAGATAAAAATAGCAAAAGTCTAACAGAATTGAAAAAAAATTTAAAGTTTAGAATTATAATGGACTATTAAAAACTGATCTTCATACAGTTTTATATTATTAATGATGTAAACATGCCCTAAGTCCCAATGTGGCTCGAGATAATAGATAGTGATTAAGCGTCATTATTAGCAAGACACTTAAAAATTGTGTCCAACATATGAAGAGTAAATTCTATAATTACGATACTTTTCAACAAGTCAGTCTATGTTTAACACAATTTTCTGTAAAAATACCCTTAATGGTAAGATGGTTCTTCTGAAATTTCTTATTTAAAAGTGAAATTCTAATACGCCATACCATCAAAGTAACATTTGTTCTTCTTGCAATGGTAAAGTAGCTCAAATAAAACCTACAAAACAATGTGGGATTGAGATAGAGTTAATTCCGTTGTCAGAAATGTTGTCAGAGGATGCTTGGAAAACATTGCTGAAGATCTGAAAACAAACATGCTTTATAACATATTTCAAAGTTCGGGAAGATTGCTGTAAAATCGTATGAAAGTATGCAGGTTTCTACTATGTCTTATATTGTGGTTTTCGCAATATTCTGTGTCAAAAATGAAATGTAAGAAAAAGTACTACTTTTTGAACCAGTGAAGAAAGATATACTAGCCAGATATAATGAAATTAATACCTTTTAAAAAACATGTTTTATATTAAGAAAAACGACATACTTTTAACCACAAAAGGAATAGCCATTTTGCTGGTCTTTAAAAATTCTGAAAAAAGGTCACAGGGTTTTAGCTGAACTGTTAAAATAAACTGATTGATTCTTTAAAAAGAACTGATGTACTGCCCACCACCTTTCAAGGAACTGGAAGCCTGGGGTACAGCAGTAGACAAAGTAGACAGACTTACACCAGGTAGGGGAGACAGAAAATATGCCATTAAATAAACAACATATGGAGTATGTCAGAGATTAATGAGTGCCATAGAATAAAAGTAAGCAAGAACAAGGGATAGCACTAGTGGGGGTGAGGACAGATGTATACTCTTTCTTAAATAGTGATATATATATATATATATATATATATATTTCTTTTTTTTTTTTTAGAATGTGACACTTGAACAAAGACCCAAAAGAAGTGAAAGAACTAATCCCGCGTACATGACTGTTTTCCAGGAAAAGGGAACACCAAGTTCAAAGGCTGAGGCCGTGTTCTGTGCAGGGCATGTTTGAGTAATGGCACGAAGCCAGTGTAGCCTTAGAAAATCTGCTGGGGAAAGAGATACCATGGGAGGGACTCTAGGGGTAAGAATGTGTAGTGCCTTTAGACCCTTCTACAAACTTTGATTTTATTTTGAGTGGTACAGTCTTTTGAAGGGTTTTTTTCTCTTGAACAGAAGAGAAGCATCACCCGACTCAGTTTTTCAAGGGCTCTGTCGGTATGGTGATACGGTGTTGAGAATAGACTTCAGGAGGAAAGGATGGGGAGTAAGGAGACTCAGGAGTAATCTACACAGGACATAAAGCCAGCTTGGCCCACAGCAGTAGTGGCAAAAATGGTAAGATTCTAGATTACAAATATGTTTTGGAAGAATTTTCTTACAGATTGTGGCTTATTAGACAGTAAAAGGAGTCAAGAATGAATCCTTTTGGTTTTTGGGGTTTTTTTTTGAAGAATAAGTTAGATAATCTACAGTAGCAAACAAACACCCAAATTGTTATAACTGTGATGTGGTTAATTTTAAAAAGGAAAATTTTCAGCATATAGTGTATTCTCTACTTTTTTATGAAATGTGAAGTTTATGTTATGGAAAACATTTTAAGAGAGGAGATATAATGTGAAGTTAAATTATACATTTATTACGTACTGCTTTTGCACAAAGACAATAGATCCAAATTTACTAACTTCTGAAAATATGTCAGTGATTTGTATACTACCCATGGTTAATTTTGAAAAAAAAAATCGTACATTTAACCTGTTTCTTCAAAGTGAAATGATGTTTTTACAATTAATGAAAAAGGTAACTGCTTTTGTCAAGTTCTCCTCATCCTATGGAAAACACCTTTTGAACATTAATATTTGGAATATTTCCATTGTTATGTAATTTTGCTGTTGGAACCAATGTTACTATATCACCTATTAAAACTCTTCCCACATTAAAAAAAAGGAAACAATTTCCTAACATACACGTATACATATAGGTATATAAATGTGCATATATATATGTATGTATGGAATACATTCTTTTTGGTGTACAGGCACAAATGATTAATATTTGAGAATATAAAAATGTACTTGCTGAATTAGAAAAAAAATCACCCAAATTGTTTGATAAAATTGGAAAATAAAAATCATGTTTTGTTTTGTTTTTAAAACAGAGGCAAGGACATACCTTTTAAATTTGGGGATATATATATACATATATATATATATATATATATATGTATATATATATCTTGGTGAAGCACCTTTTTTAGCTATGATAGGCACTAAAATGAAATACCAAAATATGGTGCTCTACTTCTACTTTACATGAAGATAAGAATCGGGTATGCCCTGTAGCTTGTACACTTCATCTGTCTTTGTCTGTATGGTTGCCAAGATTTCCAAGCCAGTGTTACTGATAAATTCTTAAGACTTTTTAGTTTTGCTCACATTTCTTAATGCTCATTTACATAACAGATCGTAGAGAACAGGCACTGACATTAATATTAGTAATAGTAATAATAATAGCAGTGAGATAGCACACATTGTGTGCCGCTATGTGCCAATCCCTTTTTCAATAGTTTTGTACCTATTGACTCACTTATTTCTATAACTCAACACTACAACAAGTGAAGTAATTGTTATCCTATTTTATAGACGAAGAGACTGAAACACAGAGAAATTAAGTTACTTGACTAAAGTCACACTGCACTAAGGAGGGAGAGCCAGTATTTGAATTCGGATACACTTTTGTTAAGGGTAGATTTGTGCGTGTGTGTATTTCACTTTGCAAAAATCCACATGAAACCTCTGCATTTTCATGCTTCCCATAGTCCGTTAAATATCCCTGAGACAAATATTTCTTTTCAATGCATCTTTGTTAAGTTCTAATAATTTTCTTTAAGTTTGTTGCTTGCATACTTTAAATTCTCGAGACCTGTTCAATTTCCACTTGAAATTTTGTTGAAGTGTAACCATAGCCTTGAGGCATTCCTTTTTTTCCGTATTGTTTCCAAGTTTAACTACTCTGGAAGTACCAATGTTGGCTTTGAGATGTGCTTCTGTGGTGTTAATGACTGGTGTAATTGTTTTTTAAAGAAACATCGCTGCTTGGAATAATTGCAAAGGGTAACTTAGAGATAGAATTTGCAGAATGAGAAGGGTGGTGAATGGCAATTATGCACAAACTCATTTCCCAATACCTCAAGCTTTGATCTAGTATTAGTCTGGAAGCGCACAGTCCTGATGGATATTTTTAGTAGAGGGTAAGGATTCCTTCAGTGACTTATTGGGAAGTAGGTAATATGCCTTTAGTCTTTTAGCTACATCCAGTTATTCAGTTAAAATAATGGCATTCTGTGTTTTATCTATAATGTAACAAAAATGCATACACTTACAAATTACTAAATTTTATTCTTAAAAGAATCAGAGTCTATCCACATCCAAAGGTAATCTAAACCCTTGACAGTAGAGCTGTAGTTCTTTTCTCTGTGATTCCCAAGAAAATCATTACAATAAGATTAACTTACATTGAAGTGCAAGTTTCTATTAAGAAATGAAAATGTCTTCTTGTTTCCAAGAGTATTCCCTTTTTATTTTCTGAGCTATATAAATCTGGCTAGGAGGACGAGATTCATTAATAATATTTTGATTGTGTTGTAACGCATCATGTTTGTGCAGGTCCAGGTGTCTCTTGCAAAAAGTAATGTCCCAGGAATTGTGTCTAGATGACAACCAGACACTGTATTAATATAACAATATAATCAACTTATAAATATATGTTTCCCTAAATTCTAACACAAGTATGGCTAGCTCCATTATAGCATTGTTTTAACAGATTCTTAAAGTAGTATATAGTGAGAATGTTTTTTTCATGAGCAAGGCAATGGCAATAATGACTTCTGACATCACAATACTGTTATATGGATTAATGGCTTTGAGTACATTTGTTTCTGTTATATTGTTAATGAACTCAAGGTTGCAGGACCCTATTTTATAATCATATTCTGTACTTCTTTTCAGTCCTGTAATTTTTCTAATATTATGAAAATATATATATTTAATAAATACCCAAATAGTACAAATGTATCTTCTGTGTCTACTATGGGAAAAAAAATCCCCATAGATATAATAACTGTTTCTTCAAAATAAATGCACAGCCTTCCAAGTATTATGATGCACAATATTTGAATAATTTCTTATTCCCTGTTTGTTATTAAATGCTATTCTGGAATAAATCTTATATATATATCTTTATACACCTCTGTAAGTATATTTATACAATAAAATGTTAGAAAGTTTCTAAAACTAAAAGTTTTTCACATTTTAATATTTGCCTATATGGCCAGATCACCCTCCAAATTTTTCATCAATTCATAACCATATAGGGGAAAATATTACATTTACTGATATTTTAGTTTTTCCTATAATGAGTGTATAGCACATTTTCATATATTTCATGTATATTTTTCTATAATAAGTGCATAAGCTATTTGTATTTCTGACTGCTCATACCCTTTGCCTTTTTTTTCTCTATTTGCTTTCTTGGATTTTCCTTTTAGTTTTTAGAACATGTATTAATTAAGACAATTATCCTTGTTTGTGATAATATAATCTTTAAAAATATATCATCTCTTTTTAACTTTGTGTAAGGCATAGCAATATTTATTGCTGTGTATTCGTGAATTTGTGGCTGCCCTCGTAATATTTTCCTCACTTCCTATCTTTTAATTAAAATCTCACACTTTCCAATAATGAGCTTCCTTTTATATTTAAATTTAGTAGAAAATCAACTGTCCATCTCCCAACAAAATGGCTAGTGTTTTATATGTACAAAAATATATTGACTGTTTTATTTTATATTAATTTATTGTAAATGTTAGCACCTATTTCTATATGTTCTATCATATTACATTGATTTGTTAACGAATTCTTATGTCCAAACCATTTTAATTATTCTAAATCCATAATATATTTCAGTGTCTTGTAATATGACTAATTCATCCTTCATCTTCTTTTCAGAAATTCCTGTCTACTCTTGAATGCTTAATTTCTATATGAATATTCATTCTTCATAACTATAAATGCATATTCTGTAAAATAAGCAATACATTTCTACAATCACATCTTTTTTCTGGTTAAGATAACCTTCCATTTAACATTTTATATTCAACATTTAGTGAAAAAGCAGGAGAGAAAAAAAAGATGTAGTCAAGTTTACTATATTTGATTTTTTTTCCTAAGTAAGATACGTTTCTTTTTTTCACCTCTTCAAGACTAGTTTTATACTTCTCAGAAGACGTATCGTGTATTTTTCTAGGTCAGACCACTCCTTTGTATATTTCACTTTTTCTCCATATTTTGTCTTGTAAGTGGCCAAAGGAGCCAGAACCTTCATCGCTGGTCCCAGGTAATTAGGGCACATTTACTAGGCTCGACCTGAAACTTTGAAACGTGGAGCAACAAAAGGAATACTGCTAAGATGCTTGAAAAGGAATGACTTCAGAGTTGATGCCCGGCATGTTGGCTGGCATCGTGTAGCAGGGGCGGTGTCCTGAAGCAGTGTTGTCTGCTTCTTGACCCTCCAAAGTCACTGTAGTTCCTGTCTATTAACCAGGATTGGCAGTTCAGTCTCCTGTCAATACACTTATCACAATAACCTCTCTTTTTTTACTTGTGAGGGTCAATAACTGTTCCTGCAACAAACAATCTATCTATGCGCTGGAGATTCTTCTAGGCCTTGGGGATAGATAAGGGAAAGGGAATAATGAATGGTGTCTTCTTTTAGGTAGATCAGTCAAAAAACATTACTTTCTGGGAGCCTATATTTTATCAGAGACCTGAAAGAAGTGATTTAACCCTGACACATATGGAAGAAAGCTATCTGGCCAACTGAGAGGTAAGCTTTTTGCAGGATCGGGTGCAGGACTTCAGATTATAATGTGGAATTTGAACCAGAAATAATATATGGAGCTGTTACTCCCATGAAGAAAATACTGTTGCCTATTA
This sequence comes from Balaenoptera musculus, assembly GCF_009873245.2. Taxonomy (NCBI): domain Eukaryota; kingdom Metazoa; phylum Chordata; class Mammalia; order Artiodactyla; family Balaenopteridae; genus Balaenoptera; species Balaenoptera musculus. Next base: position 129,054,123 of record NC_045789.1, on the reverse strand, counting down.
ACCAAGTGGTAGAAGTAGAATGGCACCTTTCATAATGAATATTTGGATTGTCAAGGAAAACAATGTTTTTATCAGTGTAATTCTAGGCTCTACAGGTTTAGGATTCTTTCAATTTAAGAAAAGTAATGGTTCCAGAAAATTATAAGCTGGATCTGCTACCAGGCCACTTAAGGCTCTTTATTATAATTGGTGAACAGGCAAAAATGAGATGTGTATATAGGTGGATATGAGTGTTCTGGATAATCAAGTAGACAAAGCTGAGTACTACATGGTAGCCCTCCTATTATCAATATGTCCAATGACAAATATTAATGCAACACGAGGGCATCCCAAAGAGGCATCACCACCATGAACACACATCCTCAGAAATGAAGGTGTGGCTTACCCCAATGAAGAAAGTCCTCTTAACAGCCTATCAACAGAGTTGCAGGCTAAATGAATAGGTAGTGAAAAAGGACAATCATAAACATAAATTATTCCATTTACCATTTGCAGAAAAATAGATTTTACTTAGTGTGCTTCTACCTTTCTTTCCTCCTTATCCCCTCTGCCTGACAATTGTTTATTGAAGGTGGTAGTTGGTTAACTTTGCCGCTGGACCATCTGTGGACTGAGAGAGGAGCATAGCAAAATTCGAAGGGGAATAGATGTCCCCCAGAAATAATGGCACTGGGTCATATGCAGTAATGAAGGGATTTAGGGATGTATTCCTATGCGAAAGTAGGGACTCCTTTGTTTACTTAATTGTAAGAAGAAGAGTTGCATTATTTAGGCAGAAAAATTTTTGGAAGTCTAACTATGGAAAGATGAATGAGTGTCAGTGTTAGGAAACCAACAAGATTCTCAGTATGTTTTGGCTCTTTATCGCCCAGCATCCACTTTTTAATTTTTGGAGATGACCAGTCATGTGTAGCCTGGTGGGAGTCATTGTTCTACCTTTCGTTATGGAAGATGAATATCCCAAATATTTCTCTCTCAGTTTCACAGAACATTGAGCACCTGTATCTTGTCCAAACATAAACTGCTGCCTTATATTTTAAACTTAGCGCTAGCAATGCAACCAGAAAAAAAAAAAAAAAAAAGCACAGTGAAAATTTGTTTTTGCAATTGCTGCAGTAAAGGTATTCAGTGGTAACGACGACCTTATCCAAGTGAGGCAGCTGCAGTGTCTAGTGTTGGCCCTGACAGCCCTTTCTGACGATTTACACTAAAGATCCCAGGTGCATTTTATTCTCTGGTCCAGCAGAACAGTTTTAGTGTCTGACTTTTTGTCTAGGCAAAAACGTCCAACCCTAAGTATAATCAGTAAGACCCTGGTATCTGTCCAATAAATTTCCTTTTTGTTTAAGCTAGATAGAATATACTTATCTCCCTTGAAGCCAAGATCCCTGAGTACTCTGGTATTTAAGAAAAAAGACCCTGAATTTGAAGTTATAATTATGTGGTACTGTGTATTATATTTGAATTTATTTCTGGTTTTGTTGTTGTTGTTTGTTTAACTTTTAGGTTCCTATAGTAAAGGGGGATATTATCTTCCGTTAAATGTTCTAACTTAACTCCTAATTTTACGTGTGGCATCTAATTACTTATTCATTTTGTCTATTCCGTCTATTCATTTTGTAACAAGCCACCATAAATAAAAAATTATCTCATGATTTCAAAATTTTAAGCGCATTTTCTTAAGTGTTTTAGGGATATAATATCATCTAAAACAATAATAATTATGCTTCTCTCTTTGTCTACAACTAATTGGATAGTACTTTTAGAGTATTGTTAAATATTAATGTTTATAATGGACAATCTTATATTGTTCTTAAAACCGATGTTTCTGATGAGCCAACATTATGCATGATGCTGGCTTTTACCTTATGATATATATTTTCATTTATATCAAGAAGTAATATTTTCTTTCTGTTTTATTGAGTTTTTATGAGAAGTACATGTTGTATTTTATCAAATGACTTTTTGACCCTTGAGGTGTTCATATTTTTTTTCCCATTGACTTTTCTAACACCATGAATTATAATAAAGATGTTCTGAAAATGAGTTACTATTGAATTCTTGGAATAAATTTCATTTGATTCCATTAATTATTAATCTTGTAGTATGTAGCTGAAATTTATTTGATATTTTATCTCAAAACATATTGTAATCTCAATATGTGAGACCAAAGAGTGGTCTTCATTTTATTGGGTATTACTTTTATGAGTTGCTATCAAACTGACTTTCTATGATCATGAAAAATATAAATGGCATTAAATCCTTGAAAGCATAATTTACTTGTGAATTATTTTGGACATTATGGGGGTGTGTATGTGTATGTGCATATGTTGGTAGAGGGCAGGAAATGGTTGAGGAAAAGCATATGACAGCTTGTTTCCCTTTTCTTGATTCCTCCATATGCTATTATAATTCTCCTCTATGACATCTGGTTTGAATGACCAAAATTATATTTTTCCAGAAAATCATCATTTTAATCTAGATTTTTAAATCCATTTGAATACAACAACTACTCTGTTGTAATATTTTAAATGTCACATATGTATACAATTAACATTTTTCAATTTTTATTATTTTTACAAAGTAGTTTTGTATCAATTTTTCTTAATTTATCTCACTGCACCTGTTTTGTTGATTTCTTTTTAAAAACAGATTTTTTTTCTGTTTTACTATATTTGCTTTTTCTTTTTTTTTCTGCTTTCTTATTTCTTTGATTTTTATAAGTTATTGGAAAATATTCATTAAAGCATTCATTTTATTCCTCCTTGTTTTGCGCTATATGTGTTAAAATTAGTTTTATACTTATTCATTGTATCAGTCAGGGTTCTCCAGAGAAATATATACATTTTATATAATAGACAATTAACAAATTAGCTCATACAGTTATGGAACTGGCAAGTCCAGATTTGCAGGGTGGAGACCCACATAGATGGCTGAAAATCTTGCTCTATAATGCTGTAGTCTGGGGGGACAAAGTCAGAAAGAATTCTATATTAATATCCTATTACATGCATTTTATATGTAAATATTTAATGTATATTAAAGAAGACTGAATACACAAAGAAATTTAAGGTTTTTTATAGTTACATTTATAAATTTATATATTATATTTGACCTTTACATCTTAACTTATCACTTTCTAATATTAATTATTACACCCTCATTATGGGGTGGTAAGAAAATTATCACATTTACAATGCTTTCTATATATTCTTCCTCTAATTCTTCTTCTTGTTAATTATTTTAGTAACTACACATCTAGTAGTGGGTGAATAATTGGTTTGTCAGCATTAAGTATTATGTATTTGAAATCATGCTAACTAAAGATGAGGAAAACTGTGAAATTTCACTTCCTCACCCCTTCTCTCCCCAATTTTTTAACATTAGTAATTTTTGTTATTTCCACCCTGTTTAGGTCCATTTTATTTAAAATATGTTTCATGAAATCAACTATACTTCTCTTTCTATATACATATTTGTGTGTTTGTATATATATATATACACACACACAGAGAGTGAGAGAGATTAATATCTATCTGTATATATATATCTCATGAAATGATTCCCAGATAATAGTGATGTTCAGCCCTATTACTTTCCTAAATATCTTAATTTTTCTCTTGGTTTCTGGACTTGGTCACCATATTTTTTTAAGAAACACAAAAACATGAATTTTAAAAATATTTATCTACTGTTAGCATCACATACTTTGTAGATTTTTTTCTCTGTGACTTCAAAGAAAGAATTTCACTGTCACTGGATCTTCTAACACTGACTTCCCATCCTAATTTCCCCTCACCATAAAACACACTCATGTTCACACCCCCCCACACATACACACTCACACATATGTTCATATGCACACCATTGTAAGAGACTTGATTCTTTTTTCTGATGCCCCTATATATATTTATTCTTGTAATTCAGAATGCCTCACATAAACGTGCATTTTTTTTTTTTTTTTTTTGGCTGCTTTGGGTCTTCGTTGCTGTGTGTGGGCTTCCTCTAGTTGCGGCAAGTGGGGGCTACTCTTCATTGCGGTGCATGGGCTTCTCATTGCGGTGGCTTCTGTTGTTGCGGAGCACGGGCTGTAGGCGCACAGGCTCTAGGCACATGGGCTTCAGTAGTTGCAGCACGCAGGCTCAGTAGTTGTGTCATGCGGGTCCTAGAGGGCGCGGCTTCAGTAGTTATAGCACGTAGGCACAGTAGTTGTGGCTTGCGGGCTCTAGGGCACGTCTTCACTAGTTGTGGCTCACACGCTCTAGAGTGCAGGCTCAGTAGTTGTGGCAAACAGGCTTAGTTGCTCCGCAGCATGTGGGATCTTCCCAGACCAGGGATCGAACCCGTGTCCCCTGCATTGGCAGGCGGATTCTTAACCACTGCACCACCAGGGAAGTCCCTAACCATGTCTTTATGTCAGTTGTTTTGTTATTTTTTTCTCTGTCTACATAAATACAAATTACATGTGTTCAGGACTTTTCTGTCTTTAACAGAACTTTCTGTCTTTGTCAGAACTTTTTTCTAAGAAAAAGTTTTCTCAAAATTCTGTTTCTTACTATGCAATCTGCCCTGACAGTACATCTGTGAGCATGACTCTCAGAATTCGGTATGTGCTCCATCAGGAAACAACAAAGCTCTGCATGTCCCGTGTTTTCTGTTTTGTTTCTGGTTTTGCCTTTGAGTGGTAGTTTATTTAGCTTGCTTTATTTTCCTTCTTCAGCTGACTGTAAGTGGCAGCTGCTCTTCTCCACACTGTCGCCAGCCACGCTGAGAACCTACCTGCTTCTTGTGAAGAGGTTGTATAACATGCTTCCTTATCTGGTTGACCCAAAGGCTTTCCCCAATTTCACCATTGAAAATAAAGGCCAACATTATCAACGTGGAAAAAGTCACATCTGTCCAAAGACCATTAGAAGCTTGTTCCTTTGCTCAGCATCATCTCTTGACTGGATCCTACACCATTAAACTCATCTTGAATAATGATTCAGAGTTGCTGTAAATCCCAATTTCACGTACAGTTATTTTTCTCTGTTTTTTGTTCTTTGTGTTTTCAAAGAAATGCACCAAACAGCTTGTCAATGAGTGCAATTTTGTAATAAGGTAGAAGTTACCATCAGATCTCACTTGATTAAGGTTATTTTTGTAGCAGAACATAGAAATGTTCAGAATGGGAGAAAATTTTTTAAATTAAGCTCAAACATTTTGTAATAAAATATGAATCACCTTTTAAGAAGAGAGACATTCTTTATCTGTAAACATAAGTTCTGTAAGGACCGTGGTTTTATCTATGCTACTCACTGCTCTAGCCTCCAGCACCAAAGTGTAGAAGGACATTTGATAAACTTATGTTAAATGATTTAATGCATTTGTTTTAATTTTTCACATGTAAGTTGGAACCCTTTACTATTTTCAGAAAATAATCATTTAATCATTATGGAGTCTGGAATTCATTGCATAATAATGTCATGATTTCATATGACCTTCGAAGGGAGTTTCTAAAAAAGCTGTACATGTAAATAATCAGAGGGTTCCTAATAGAGATAATACACTGACCCAACATCCACTCTTCACTGGAGTTTTCAGTCCTGTTAGCGCTCTCCTTAAGGCTTTCTTGAAAATGACCAGAGGTTTGTTTTGGAGAGGGTGTTGTGTTCTTCATTTTATTGTCAGTTTTTTTTTTTTTAAATGCTATCTAGTTACTATTTTTACTTTTAATTGGCTTTTAAAATTCATTTTTTATTTTCCCCGTTGGAAAAAAATGATTTGGGGTATACAAAGCCATCAGCTTCCAATAGTATCAGAGTCTGAATTAAGTTTTTGTTTTGTTCATCATACATCTTGCACCAGTAATGCACTACAACAAAATGCACTTGAAAAATCCAGTTCATGTGTCTCTGTTCATCATTGTAATAATTTGGGGGGAGGAATATATATTAACTACTACTTGCAAAGAGGTAGAAATATGTGTATTCAAACAAACAAAAAAAAATTTTCCCCCCCTAGGGGCAGAGTAAAGGCAATTGCCCTCTATTAAAACAAACAAAAAAATATTTTTAATTGAGAGAGAAATGCGTCAGTTTTCTGACCATGCATACAAATTTACCTGCAGGATTAGTTTCCTTTGAGGCCTCTCTCCTTGGCTTGTTGCTGGCCACTTTGTTGCTACCTCTTACACGTGCCACTAGTGTCTCTCTGTTATGTCCTAATCTCCTGTTCTTATAAGTACACCAATCGTACTGTATTAGGACCCCCCCAATGGCCTCATTTTAGCTTAATAACCTTTTTAAAGGCCTTATCTCCAAATACAATTACCTCTGAGGCACTGGGTGTTAGAGCTTCAGCATATGAATTTGGAGGGGTATGCAATTCAGCCCATAACGGTGTATAAGATTATTTTTAGGGAATCTTCTTGAAATCAGCATCTGTGGAAAGGAGGGGAATGAGCAGGATTGGGCAGAGAGAATATGAGTTCTGCATTAAAGGCCTGAATGATAGCCTTGCACCACCCAATGACTGTCTTTGAAACATCTTGCTTCACCCATTGGAGTTGTGTATTGAGTCAAAGTGACCAGGTTTTATGACCTGATTTGATTAGTCTTGAGATATTTTGACCTTAGCAATCGCTGGACCATCTGCAGCTTAGACATTATCTGAAGGGTTAAGAGCTGGATTCTGTCTACTGACAGGACTGCCATCAATTGAGGCAAGAAATCCCACCTTGAAGCAAAATATAAGTGGCGTGTCACCTTGCCCATCACAGTACTTGTTGCACTAGGCTCATTCACATTTAAGTTTAACCAGATTATACTTAAAAGTAAAATTTTCCATGGAAAAATCAAACCTATGAAAATTTTTTTCAAAAATACTTAACATTATTGCTAAATTTATAATATTTTAACTGGTGGGGAGAATGCATAAAACCTCGGGTTATTTCAGGTCATTAAAAAAAATAATGGAGATGTAATTTATTTTTTTAGTCTAGAAAGTTTATTAAAATTGTTTACAGAGGTATCTTTAGTGAGTCAATAGTTTTGGTACTAGAGAGAATCAAAATCAAGATTTAGTTGAAATACCTGATATTTAATCAGGTAATCAGCATAGTTAGAGCTAAAGAATTTTCTGCCAATACACGTTACTGACACATTCTGAAACAGAGCCTCAAATAGCATGAAGAATTGTTTTCATATCCCCTTAAATCATTTCTTATTATCTCTTGGCAGTTCTTGCAAGACCAGTCAGCATTGAGTTCTCAATTCTGAAAGCAGCAGGAACTTTGCTTGGAATTTCCAGCACGTAATTAATGGGTCAGTTATAAACACAAAGCAGACTCCGTTTGTATTATCTAAAGACAGTTTGGAATGGCAGGTGTTTTACTACTTCCTAACATCTGTAATCATTCTTGGCTTGATGCTTTAATGCCTGAAACTACAAATAATGGCAATTCCTGTTGTGAAAATGCCACAGAGACATTAGAAGGCAAGGGCATATTTGCAAAGACAGCAGAAAATAGTGGGAAAAGTCAGTATATTTCTGAATGATTTGCCTGGACTATGGTTTTGTAGCAAGATGAACAAACTGGGAAGTTCTAAAGAGAAATCTATTTTCTTATCCTATAATTAATAGAGAAAAGAATTAAGTTGCCTCTTTCAACGTCAGATTTCTAATGATGTACATTTTGAATTACGGAGGATAAGGCAACATGTTCCTTTTCATTGTAATAAATTGAATGCTCAATAGCGGTGAATTTGATTAGTGTAGTCATGAGTAGATGTGCTGTATACTGTCAGGCCTTCGATTCCTCAGGCTATTCATTCTCTCATATGATTTCTTTAGTTCCTCTCTTTTGAAATTTAATCCATCATTTTCTAAATGACATCTCCATCTCACTTTCTAAAGTACTTTTTAAAAAAATGTACTGTTGGAAGGATTGCTCTATTATATCCCCTTCAAATGCTAATTAAGTAAGATGAACAAAAGTTTATAGACACATGTATAAAAAAGGGTTATTCAGTCAGTAAAATTCAACATTTATTGTCATAATGATTTATATAATGCTTATCTGTAAAATATTTGGTCGCTTTTTCTATATGGTGAAAATTATTACAAACTTAGAGTTGAATTCTTTCAAAGTGAAGAACAGAAGGCATTTGCTTCAGGTCAACATTCATAAACATAAATGTGGAATTTAACAATACTTGATAAATTATTTAATAATGAGTTGTGGACATATTTACTAGGGTTGGCTTAGACCTAATAGTGATAAAGTCACACTGACTTCACAAACATAAAATAAAATAACCAATAAGTTTATAACATAGCAATGCATGGCCCATTAGTTGTGATCATTGTGGGTCAGTTAAGATATAAAAGTAAATATAGAAATTATAATTTGAAAGAGTTTATAAAAAGCACTAAAATATCCTTCCACTTTAAACTCGAGGTAGTAAAATACACCATTTATATAAAAGTGAAAAACGTTCTCCATACCAAGAAGAAACATGCATAGAACTTTGATCCTGATTATGTAAATTATCCTCTACCAACATAACCTCCAAATAAAAACACAAACCCTGTATAAATATGTCCTTACTTGTTCCATTAAAAGTTCTTCTATACCCTATGATGTTTCTCTATGTGTGGAACACTAATTTCCTTTAATGATATCTTGTCTAGAACTTTGAAAAAATCCAAGTCTAATTTGATTCCATTCTATGTACTTCAAAGGTTTAATAAAGAATCATCTCATTTGCTTAATCTTTGCATGAAATTGCAAATGTTGAAAACTATACTATTTTGATTAAATGTTCTACACAGTGTCTTGGGAATTTACGTTCTACTAACTGAGCAAGGATCAGTGAGAGAGAGAAAAATATAACCTTTACTAACATGTAACCAAATGCTCAAAAGTATAGATTTGAGCAATAATAAAGACCTATAGATTCAGGTATATCTTAGGCATTAAACTTGACTGAGGGAATAACTCCCCTTTGGTTTCCCACTTGATTGCTCAAGACACTAATTCTCAGCTCTGAAGATTATCTCACACTCCAGTGGCCATGGTGCCTTAGTATAATCATCTGCTGTGAACTTTTCTGCACTTCACAGATACGCTGTAAGGAATAGAGTAGTCATGAAGAATAAAAACCTCTAAAAGACTACAGCTGGCTTCATCATAATAGCTTCTATTTAGATTTCAAAATAACTCTCAGAAATTTTATTTTAAGTAGAATTCAAAAAGAATGCAGATTTGCAATCTAGGGATTCCTCATCCCTTCCCAACTCTGTTCTTTCAAGATAAGTTCAGTGGTTATTGTACTGTCAGATGTTGTGAGTAAAGATGTCAAGTGCCTTCTTCTTTCTTCAATGTTGACAAATGTAATTTTAATTAAAATGTGATAAAGAGGCTTGAAATTTATATTAGAAAATAACATGCAAATATAATTCCCTACAAAATATTCTAAATTAATGCAGATGAAGATATTCAAACAAATATATCACTATTATTCTCAAATAAATTTATAGTTCACCAATAATCAAAATCTTAAATGGATTTTAAACAAAACCATGTTCTTAAGTATTACTTGATAGGTTTCTAAGCTTAATTCATATCTGTGGGTAATAAAAATAGATGTTTATTTTCACTCTTTCTTGAGCACTTTAATGATTTTAAGCTATGGACCAACTGTTTATATCAGTAAGCGTGGAAATAATGTATACTACCAAATTATACAATTAGAGACATTTCAGGAGAATCAACTGTAGAATTATTAAAAGTGATGAAACAGTGCAGTGATGTGCTATATATGAGCACTTTGTGTATACAGTACATAATTAAAACAACCAAAAAGAAAACAATAATAAGAAAAATATATTTTATTTTATCAATAATACGCATTAATATCTAAGGAATGTGTAAACCAATTGAAGTAAACTTTAAAATTGCACCAAAAGGAATAACAGAATACCTGAATGAATGAAGAGATCTACTGCTTCATTGGAAGGAAGTACTTAATATTGTAATACATGTCCCCCAAATTATATCTAATACCATCCTAATTAAAACTTCCAAATATGTTTCAATGAAACATTAAAAGTTAATTCTAAAATCCATGTGAAATATAAATTCTCAATAATATCTAAGGACATATTTTAAAAGAATACAATGAAAAATGACTTAATCTGTAAGACAAAAATATATTATTAAATCATAAGCATTAAAACATAATGAAATTACTTAATGCATATACAAATATACCTCCGATAAGAAATAGAAAATGCAAAAACAAACTTGTTCATCTTGATTTATCAGGTTTACATTAGTGGAGAAAGAATGCATCAATTTGTAATTCATAAGTTAGATCTCATCCTTTTATTATACACACAAAAATAAATTCAGGTGGATTAACATGCTGATAATTTTTCTACAGAAAAATATAGGTGAAGTTTTCTAATTTTGAGTTAGGGAAAAACTTCTTGAACAAATAACGAAGAGCAAATTTTAAAACTATGCAAACTAGTAGGAGTTTATGGTGACAAATTAAAGGACAAATGATAAACTTTGAGAGGTATCTGAAAAGTATATGATACACAAGAATAACAATCCAAATTATATAAAGAACTCCTATCAAACAAATAGAAGACAAAGTAATGAAAATTTGGCAGAGGATATGAATAACACTCTACAGAAAAATAAAAAGAAGTGGCTAATAAATTTATTAAAAACCTAGTGAATAGCCCTACTAGCATTCAGGGAAATACCCATTAAAACAGTGAGGTATAATTATGTTTCTCAGAAGGTTGGCAACATTCTTAAAGATATAATATTCAGTGTTATATTGGGAAGTGTTGGGAAGATTGCAAAGACATAGGTATTCAAAGAAACTGTAAAAATAAGAATTATTGTTGCCTTTTGGAAGGATCACTTGGAAGTGTCTACCTAATTTTTTCAAGTAAATATTTTTTCTTTAGAAGTTTTAGATTTACAGAAAAGTTGTGAAGATAGTACAGAGTCCCCCTATTCCTTATTCAGTTTACCTTATTACTAACTTGTTATATTAGTACATTTCATCGGTCACAACTAATGAACCAATATCGACATCATTATTAACTAGAGTCTCTACCTTATTCGAAGTTTATTAGTTTTTACCTAAAATGTCTTTTTTTAATTTCTGGGAACCCATATATGATACCACATTACATGTAGTCATCATGTCTCCTTTGGTTTCTCTAGACTGTGACAGTTATTTAAATGTTACTATTTGTGATATTCTTGACAGTTTTGAGAAACACTTGTCAGGTATTTTGTAAAAAGTCTTCAATTGGGGTTTGTCTGCTGTGTTTTATAATTAGACTAGGATTATGGGTCTGGGGAGGACTACAGAGTTAAAGTGCCATTCTCATTCACATTTCTCAGGGGTACATGCTAACAGCATGATTATTGCTATTAATGATGACTTTTATCACCTGGATTAGGTATTTTTGTCAATTTTCTCCACTGGAAAGCTATTCCATTTTTCCCTTTAGTTTTTAGAACAAAGTCATTTTGCACAGTCCACACATAAGGGATGGAAAGTTTTGTTCCTTTTTCTTGAGAGGACAGTATCTATATAAATATTTAGGGTTTGTTTTCTGTGTGAAAGATTTTTCTATTCTACCCTACTTTTTCAATCATTTATTTATGTTAACATTATGTTATTTATATCATTTCTCAAATTCTTCCAATAATAGGAAAGTTTTTCATTTAGGGTCCCATATCCCTTTGACATTCCCTCTTTACTGTAGGTTTTGTTTTTAGTACTTTCTTTTCTCTGGCTCATCTTATATATTCCCTTTCCCAGCGCTAGAATCAGTCATTTCTCCAAGAAATTCTTGTTCCTTTTATTGGAAGATAGTATTAAAAAATAAGACCAGACCACAAGAGCTAGCTGCTAAGGGGGTGTCTTGTATCTAAACCCTCTTTGCTGACAAAGCAAGAAAACATACATTTATATACTAAATCATGTACGTACACATATCCAGAAATATTTTTGGATGTGTACATCTATATGTATCTTAAGTTAAACACAAATTTGTACTTACGTTTTCATCTGCAAGCAAGTACTGCACTGATTATTCTACCTTCCCCCCAACTCGTCAGTAACCTCATGCACCAACAGTGAAAAATCTAGCCTCTTCACATGCCACATATTTCTTAATTATTTAAACCCAGTATATATATGTAATGTTTGAGAATTGCTAACATTATGGGAAACAATTTTATCAACTACAGGATAATGTTTTTCTATAGCTTTTATTTTTTTTTTTTGCCTTTAGTCTTACAATATTAACTCATTTTCAGAATTACTTAATTCATCATCATTTTTTCCCACCCATTTAGCTAGGCTATTTCATATATATGTAATGCAGTCAAATTATTTTCTGAAAGTTTTTATTCCATCCCAAGATATCCTGATTTCCTAAAGGATTTTTATAAAAATTTGTATACCTTGAGGTTCACTCTTTGTGTTGTAAAGTTCTATGGGTTTGACAAATGTATAGGATCATGTACAGTAATCATACCGAATAGCTTAACCACCATAAAACAACACCTTCCACCTCTCCAAAGTCCTAGCAATCACAGATCAACTTACCATCTCTATAGTTTTGCCATTTCAAAATTTTAATGGAATTAGGTATATGTCGTCTCTTCCCTACTGTCATCTTTAATTTACCAATATGCAATCAAGATTTATCACTTTGAACGGGTTGGTAGCTCATTTCTTTTTATAAACAAATAATAGTCTATCGATTGGATGTACCAGTTTGTTTATCCATTCACCTATTGAAGGTCATCTTGTTTCCATCCGTTTTCTGGCAATTATGAATAAAACTGCTATAAGCATTCAAGTGTAAGATTTTGTGTTTGAAAATCAGTTGGATATACCTAGGAGCATAACTATTAGATCCTATGGTAAGACTATACTTAGTTATGAAAGAAAATGGCAACCTGTCTTCTATCTTTCACAATTTACCTCCCCACCATCAATTAATGAAAGTTATCTCAGCTACATGTCTTCACCAGTAATACTGGTGTGGGTTTTTTTTTTTTTTTTTTGGTGGGAAGACGGCTTTTAGGCATTCTAATAGCTATGTAGTGGTATCTCATTATGGTTTTAATTTGCATTTCCCTAATGCCAAATGATGAACATCTATTCATACGTTCATTTGCCATCTGTGTATCCTCTTGGTGAAGTTTCTGTTCAGATAAACTGCCCATTTTTTATTGGCTTGTTTGTTTATGTTTGAGTTTGAAGTGTTTGTATATTTTTGGATACAAGTTCTCTATAAGAAAAAATATTTTTAAATATTTTCTACCAGCTTATGACATGTATTTTATTTTCTTTTTTTTAGTGGGGGTATAGTTGCTTTACAACGTTGTGTTAGTTTCTGCTGTATGGCAAAGTGAATCAGCTATATGTATACATATATCCCTCTTTTTTCGATTTCCTTTCCATTTAGGTCACCACAGAGCATTACGTAGAGTTTCCTGTGCTATACAGCAGGTTCTCATTAGTTATCTATTTTATACGTAGTAGTGTATATATATCAATCCCAATCTCCCAATTCATCCCAACCCCCCTCCGCACCTTGGTGTCCGTACGTTTGTTCTCTACGTCTGTGTCTCTATTTCTGCTTTGCAAATAGGTTCATCTGTACCATTTTTCTAGATTCCACATATATGCGTTAATATGTGATATTTGTTTACTCTCTTAACAGTATCTACATCAGAGCAAAGTTTTAATTTTAATAAATTCCGGCTTAGAAATATTTTTCTCTATAGATTTTCTTGTGGTGTTGTATCTAAAAACTCATCACCAAAGCCAAGGTTGTATAGGCGTTATTCTATTTTCTTTCAGTAGTTTTATAATTTTTCACTTTACATTTAGATCCCTACTATAAGTTAATTTTTGTGTAAGATTGTCAGAATCCTTTTTTGAAAAGACTATCCTTTTTCACTGAGTTTCCTTTGTTCCTTTGTCAAAAATTAGTTGACTATACCTATGTAGGTTATTTCTGGACAATTTTGTTCCATTAATATATGAGTCTATTCTTTCATCAATACCATACTTTCTTGAATGTTGTTGACTTACAGTAAACCTTGAAATTGCATGGTGAGTGTTCCAACTTTGTTCTTCCTCAGTATCATGTTGGTACTTTGTCCTTTGCCTTTTCTTGTAAATTTTCAAGTCAGTTTGTCAATATGTGGAAAATACCTTGCTGGTATTTTGAATGGGATCATATTGAATTTGTACATCAAATTGGACAGAATTGACATTTAACATTTTTGGTTCTTCCAATCTATGAGTACAAAATACTTCACCATTTCTTAATGTATTCATTTCATCAAAGTTTTATAGTTGTTAACATACAGAGTCTGTAAATATTTTGTTACATTTGTATGTAAGCATTTTATTTTTGGTTGTGTTTTTAAATAGTATTGCTTTTCTTTTAATTTAAAATTCTAATTGTTTCTTTCATATGGGAAAATGACTAACTTTTATATATTGAGTTTTTATCCTGTGACCTTGCTATACTCTCTTACTAGATTCAGGATTTTTGGTTTTGGGGTTTTTTTTTTTGTAGATTCTTTGGGGATTTTATGCAGAAAATTGTATCATCTGTGAGTAGTGTTTTAGCTCTTCATTTACACTTTGTATACTTTTTATATCATTTTAAATTTCTTTTGCACTAACTAGATATTCCAGTAAAATGTTGAGTAAGAGTGATAAGAGAGTACATCATTGCCTTGTTCTTGGTCTTAAGCGGAAGGAGTTTCATTTCTTACCATTAAATTTCATGTTAAATGTAAGCTTTTCATATATTTCTTTTATTAGGCTGAGGACATCCACGTCTACTGCTAACTTTTCAAGAGTATTTAACACGAGAGCATGACGAATATTGAGTTTTTCTGCATTATTGATATGAACATATTTTTTTCTTATTCAGTCTGTTGATATGATGAATAGTTTTAATTGTTTTATGAGTGTTGATCCAGCCCTGCATTGATGGAAGGAACACCACTTGACGTTGATGTACTCTCCTTTATACCACTGGATTTATTTTCTAACATTTTGTTAAGAATGTGTTATGTGTGTTTTTATGAGGGTCTTACGTTTTAATCCATTTTAACATTGTGTTTTAGTTGGTGTTTCTAGACAATTTACATTTTAAGTGATTATTGATATAGTTAGATTAATATTTACCTCTTTGTAACTACGTATTTCATATTCATTGTATTTTCCTTTTCTTTCTCCCCCCCTTTCTTCTCATCTGTGATTTACATTGAGTATTTTATACGGTTCCATTTTATCTCCCTCCTTCATTTATGATCCATTCAAGTTTAAATGGCACATTTTTATTGTGAAAAATTATTTTAATATTCATATCATATCATAAAGCCAGTTGTTAAGAGTGGTAAAAAGGCCTCTGTTTTGATCTTCTTTACCGTATACATCAAGGATACTTTTTTTTTTTAACATCTTTATTGGAGTATAATTGCTTTACAATGGTGTGTTAGTTTCTGCTTTATAACAAAGTGAATCAGTTATACATATACATATGTTCCCATATATCTTCCCTCTTGTGTCTCCCTCCCTCCCATCCTCCCTATCCCACCCCTCTAGGTGGTCACAAAGCACCGAGCTGATCTCCCTGTGCTATGCGGCTGCTTCCCACTAGCTATCTATTTTACATTTGGTAGTGTATATATGTCCATGCCACTCTCTCGCCCTGTCACATCTTACCCTCCTCCTCCCCATATCCTCAAGTCCATTCTCTAGTAGGTCTGTGTCTTTATTCCCGTCTTGCCACTAGGTTCTTCATGGCCTTTTTTTTTTTTTCCTTAGATTCCTTATATATATTTGTTAGCATACTGTATTTGTTTTTCTCTTTCTGACTTACTTCACTCTGTGTGACAGACTCTAACTCAATCCACCTCACTACAAATACCTCCATTTCGTTTCTTTTTATGGCTGAGTAATATTCCATTGTATATATGTGCCACATCTTCTTTATCCATTCATCTGTCGATGGAAACTTAGGTTGCTTCCATGTCCTGGCTATTGTAAATAGAGCTGCAATGAACATTTTGGTACATGACTCTTTTTGAATGATGGTTTTCTCAGGGTATATGCCCAGTAGTGGGATTGCTGGGTCATATAGTAGTTCTATTTTTAGTTTTTTAAGGAGCCTCCATACTGTTCTCCATAGTGGCTGTATCAATTTACATTCCCACCAACAGTGCAAGAGCATTCCCTTTTCTCCACACCCTCTCCAGCATTTGTTGTTTCTAGATTTTTTGAAGATGGCCATTCTGACCGGTGTGAGATGATAGCTTATTGTAGTTTTGATTTGCATTTCTCTAATGATTAATGATGTTGAGCATTCTTTCATGTGTCTGTAGGCCATCTGTATATCTTCTTTGGAGAAATGTCTATTTAGGTCTTCTGCCCATTTTTGGATTGGGTTGTTTGTTTTTTTGTTATTGAGCTGCATGAGCTGCTTGTAAATCTTGGATATTAATCCTTTGTCAGTTGCTTCATGTGCAAATATTTTCTCCCATTCTGATGGTTGTCTTTTGGTCTTGTTTATGGTTTCCTTTGCTGTGCAAAAGCTTTTAAGTTTCATTAGGTCCCATTTGTTTATTTGTGTTTTTATTTCCGTTTCTCTAGGAGGTGGGTCAAAAAGGATATTGTTGTGATTTATGTCATAGAGTGTTCTGCCTATGTTTTCCTCTAAGAGTTTGATAGTGTCTGGCCTTACATTTAGGTCTTTAATCCATTTTGAGTTTATTTTTGTGTATGGTGTTAGGGAGTGTTCTAATTTCATACTTTTACATGTAGCTGTCCAGTTTTCCCAGCACCACTTATTGAAGAGGCTGTCTTTTCTCCACTGTATATGCTTGCCTCCTTTATCAAAGATAAGGTGACCACATGTGCGGGGGTTTATCTCTGGGCTTTCTATCCTGTTCCGTTGATGTATGTTTCTGTTTTTGTGCCAGTACCAAGCTGTCTTGATTACTGTAGCTTTGTAATATAGTCTGAAGTCAGGGAGCCTGATTCCTCCAACGCCATTTTTCGTTCTCAAGATTGCTTTGGCTATTCAGGGTCTTTTGTGTTTCCATACAAATTGTGAAATTTTTTGTTCTAGTTCTGTGAAAAATGCCAGTGGTAGTTTGATAGGGATTGCATTGAATCTGTAGATTGCTTTGGGTAGTAGAGTCATTTTCACAATGTTGATTCTTCCAATCCAAGAACATGGTATATCTCTCCATCTATTTGTATCATCTTTAATTTCTTTCATCAGTGTCTTATAATTTTCTGCATACAGGTCTTTTGTCTCCTTAGGAAGGTTTATTCCTACATATTTTACTCTTTTTGTTGCAATGGTACATGGGAGTGTTTTCTTAATTTCACTTTCAGATTTTTCATCATTAGTGTATAGGAATGCAAGAGATTTCTGTGCATTAATTTTGTATCCTGCTACTTTACCAAATTCATTGATTAGCTCTAGTAGTTTTCTGGTAGCATCTTTAGGATTCTCTATGTATAGTATCATTTCATCTGCAAACAGTGACAGCTTTACGTCTTCTTTTCCGATTTGGATTCCTTTTATCTCTTTTTCTTCTCTGATTGCTGTGGCTAACACTTCCAGAACTATGTTGAATAATAGTGGTGAGAGTGGGCAACCTTGCCTTTTTCCTGATCTTCGTGGAAATGGTTTCAGTTTTTCACCATTGAGGACAATGTTGGCTGTGGGTTTGTCATATATGGCCTTTATTATGTTGAGGAAAGTTCCCTCTATGCCTACTTTCTGCAGGGCTTTTATCATAAATGGGTGTTGAATTTTGTCGAAAGCTTTCTCTGCATCTATTGAGATGATCATGTGGTTTTTCTCCTTCAATTTGTTAATATGATGTATCACGTTGATTGATTTGCGTATATTGAAGAATCCTTGCATTCTTGGAATAAACCCCACTTGATCATAATGTATGATCCCTTTAATGTGCTGTTGGATTCTGTTTGCTTGTATTTTGTTGAGGATTTTTGCATCTATGTTCATCAGTGATATTGGCCTGTAGTTTTCTTTCTTTGTGACATCTTTGTCTGGTTTTGGCATCAGGGTGATGGTGGCCTCGTAGAATGAGTTTGGGAGTGTTCCTCCCTCTGCAATATTTTGGAAGAGTTTGAGAAGTGTAGGTGTTAGCTCTTCTCTACATGTTTGATAGAATTCACCTGTGAAGCCATCTGGTCCTGGGCTTTTGTTTGTTGGAAGATTTTTAATCACAGTTTCAATTTCAGTGCTTGTGATTGGTCTGTTCATATTTTCTATTTCTTCCTGGTTCAGTCTCGGAAGCTTGTGCATTTCTAAGAATCTGTCCATTTCTTCCAGGTTGTCCATTTTATTGGCATAGAATTGCTTGTAGTAATCTCTCATGATCGTTTGTATTTCTGCAGTGTCAGTGGTTACTTCTCCTTTTTCATTTCTAATTCTATTGATTTGAGTCTTCTCCCTTTTTCTCTTGATGAGTCTGGCTAATGGTTTATCAATTTTGTTTATCTTCTCAAAGAACCAGCTTTTAGTTTTATTGATCTTTGCTATTGTCTCCTTCATTTCTTTTTCATTTATTTCTGATCTGATTTTTATTTCTTTCCTTCTGCTAGCTTTGGGGTTTTTTTGTTCTTCTTTCTCTAATTGCTTTAGGTGCAAGGTTAGGTTGTTTATTCGAGATGTTTCCTGTTTCTTGATGTAGGTTTGTATCGCTATAAACTTCCCTCTTAGAACTGCTTTTGCTGCATCCCATAGGTTTTGGGTCGTCGTGTCTCCATTGTCATTTGTTTCTAGGTATTTTTTGATTTCCCCTTTGATTTCTTCAGTGATCACTTCATTATTAAGTAGTGTATTGTGTAGCCTCCAATGTTTGTATTTCTTACAGATCTTTTCCTGTAATTGATATCTAGTCTCATAGCGTTGTGGTCGGAAAAGATACTTGATATGATTTCAATTTTCTTAAATTTACCAAGGCTTGATTTGTGACCCAAGATATGATCTATCCTGGAGAATGTTCCATGAGCACTTGAAAAAAATGTGTATTCTGTTCTTTTTGGGTGGAATGTCCTATAAATATCAATTAAGTCCATCTTGTTTAATGTATCATTTAAAGCTTGTGTTTCCTTATTTATTTTCATTTTGGATGATCTGTCCATTGGTGAAAGTGGGGTGTTAAAGTTCCCTACTATGATTGTGTTACTGTCAATTTCCCCTTTTATGGCTGTTAGTATTTGCCTTATGTATTGAGGTGCTCCTATGTTGGGTGCATACATATTTACAATTGTTATACCTTCTTCTTGGATCGATCCCTTGATCACTATATAGTGTCCTTCTTTGTCTCTTGTAATAGTCTTTATTTTAAAGTTTATTTTGTCTCATATGAGAATTGCTACTCCAGCTTTCTTTTGATTTCCATTTGCATGGAATATCTTTTTCCATCCCCTCAATTTCAGTCTGTATGTGTCCCTAGGTCTGAAGTGGGTCTCTTGTAGACAGCATATATACGGGTCTTGTTTTTGTATCCATTCAGCCAGTCTGTGTCTTTTGGTGGGAGCATTTCATCCATTTACATTTAAGGTAATTATCGATATGTATGTTCCTATTCCCATTTTCTTAAATGTTTTGGGTTTGTTATTGTAGGTGTTTTCCTTCTCTTGTGTTTCTTGCCTAGAGAAGTTCCTTTAGCATTTGTTGTAAAGCTGGTTTGGTGGTGCTGAACTCTCAGCTTTTGCTTGTCTGTAAAGGTTTTAATTTCTCCATCAAATCTGAATGAGATCCTTGCTGGGTAGAGTAATCTTGGTTGTAGGTTTTTCTCCTTCATCACTTTAAGTATATCCTGCCACTCCCTTCTGGCTTGCAGAGTTTCTGCTGAAAGATCAGATGTTAACCTTATGGAGATTCCCTTGTGTGTTATTTGTTTTTTTCCCTTGCTGCTTTTAATATGTTTTCTTTATATTTAATTTTTGATAGTTTGATTAATATGTGTCTTCGCATGTTTCTCCTTGGATTTATCCTGTATGGGACTCTCTGTGCTTCCAGGACTTGATTAACTCTTTCCTTTCCCATATTAGGGAAGTTTTCAACTATAATCTCTTCAAATATTTTCTCAGTCCCTTTCTTTTTCTCTTCTTCTTCTGGGACCCCTATAATTCGAATGTTGGTGCATTTAATGTTGTCCCAGAGGTCTCTGAGACTGTCCTCAGTTCTTTTCATTCTTTTTCTTTATTCTGCTCTGCAGTAGTTATTTCCACTATTTTATCTTCCAGGTCACTTACCCATTCTTCTGCCTCAGTTATTCTGCTATTGATCCCTTCTAGAGAATTTTTAATTTCATTTATTGTGTTTTTCATCGTTGCTTGGTTCCTCTTTAGTTCTTCTACATCCTTGTTAAATGTTTCTTGCATTTTGTCTATTCTATTTCCAAGATTTTGGATCATCTTTACTATCATTATTCTGAATTCTTTTTCAGGTAGACTGCCTATTTCCTCTTCATTTGTTAGGTCTGGTGTGTTTTGACCCTGCTCCTTCATCTGCTGTGTGTTTTTCTGTCTTCTCATTTTGCTTATCTTACTGTGTTTGGGGTCTCCTTTTCACAGGCTGCAGGTTTGTAGTTCCCGTTGTTTTTGGTATCTGTCCCCAGTGGGTAAGGTTGGTTCAGTGGGTTGTGTAGGCTTCCTGGTGGAGGGGACTAGTGCCTGTGTTCTGGTGGATGAGGCTGGATCTTGTCTTTCTGGTGGGCACATCCACGTCTGGTGGTGTGTTTTGGGGTGTCTGTGGCCTTATTATGATTGTAGGCAGCTTCTGTGCTACTGGATGGGGCTGTGTTCCTGTCTTGCTAGTTGTTTGGCATAGGGTGTCCAGCACTGTAGCTTGCTGGTAGTTGAGTGAAGCTGGGTCTTGTTGTTGAGATGGAGATCTCTGAGAGATTTTTGCCGTTTGGTATTACGTGGAGCTGGGAGGTCTCTTGTGGACCAGTGTCCTGAAGTTGGCTCTCCCACCTCAGAGGCATAGCCCTGATGCCTGGCTGGAGCACCAAGAACCTTTCATCCACATGGTTCAGAATAAAAGGGAGAAAAAATAGAAAGAAAGAAAGAGTATAAAATAAAATAAATAAAATAAAATAAAGCTATTATAATAAAAAATAAGAAAAAATTATTAATAAAAAATTTATTAAGAAAAAAATTTTTTTTAATTTTTTAAAATAAATTAATTTTTTATAATAAAAGAAAAAAATTATTAAGAAAAATATTTATTAAGAAAAAAATTTTTAATTTTTTAAAATAAAAAATAAGAAAAAAATTATTAAGAAAAAATTTTTTTTAATTTTTTAAAATAAAAAGTAAGGAAAAAATTATTACGAAAAAATTTATTAAGAAAATAAATTTTTTAAGTAAAAAAAAAAAAAAAAAGAAAAAATAACGGATGGACCAAACCCTAGGACAAATGGTGAAAGCAAAGCTATACAGACAAAATCTCACCCAGAAGCATACACATATACACTCACAAAAAAAAGGAAAAGGGGAAAAATTGATATATCCTGCTCCCAAAGTCCACCTCCTGAATTTGGGATGATTCGTTGTCTATTCAGGTATTCAACAGATGCAGGCACATCAAGTTGTTTGTGGAGCTTTAATCCGCTGCTTCTGAGGCTGCTGGGAGAGACTTCCCTTTCTCTTCTTTGTTCGCACAGCTCCCGGGGTTCAGCTTTGGATTTGGACCCACCTCTGCGTGTAGGTCGCCTGAGGGCGTCTGTTCCCTGCCCAGACAGAACGGGGTTAAAGGAGCAGCTGCTTTGGGGGCTCTGGCTCACTCAGGCCGCGGGGAGGGAGGGGTACAGAGGAGGCAGGGCGAGCCTGCAGCGGCAGAGGCGTCGTGACGTTGCACCAGCCTGAGGCGTGCAGTGCGTTCTCCCGGGGAAGTTGTCCCTGGATCACGGGACGCTGGCAGTGGCTGGCTGCACGGGCTCCCGGGAGGGGCGGTGTGGAGAGTGACCTGTGCTCGCACACAGGCTTCTTGGTGGCGGCAGCAGCAGCCTTAGCGTCCCATGCCCGTCTCTGGGGTCCGCGCTGATCGCCACGGCTCGCGCCCGTCTCTGGAGCTCCTTTAAGAGGCGCTCTGAATCCCCTCTCCTCGCGCACCAGGAAACAAAGAGGGAAGAAAATGTCTCTTGCCTCTTCGGCAGGTCCAGACCTTTCCCAGACTCCCTCCCGGCTAGCTGTGGCACACTAGCCCCTTCAGGCTGTGTTCATGCAGCCAATCCCAGTCCTCTCCCTGCCATCCGACCGAAGCCCAAGCCTCAGCTCCCAGCCCCGCCCGCCCCGGCGGGTGAGCAGACAAGCCTCTAGGGCTGGTGAGTGCTACTCAGCACCGATCCTCCGTGCGGGAATCTCTCCGCTTTGCCCTCCGCACCCCTGTGGCTGCGCTGTCCTCCGTGGCTCCGAAGCTTCCCCCTCCGCCACCCGCAGTCTCCACCCGCGAAGGGTCTTCTAGTGTGTGGAAACCTTTCCTCCTTCACGGCTCCCTCCCACTGGTGCAGGTCCCGTCCCTATTCTTTTGTCTCTGTTATTTCTTTTTTCTTTTGCCCTACCCAAGTATGGGGGGAGTTTCTTGCCTTTTGGGAGGTCTGACGTCTTCTGCCAGCGTTCAGTGGGTGTTCTGTAGGAGTTGTTTCACATGTAGATGTATTTCTAATGTATTTGTGGGAAGGAAGGTGATCTCTGCGTCTTACTCTTCCACCATCTTGCCCAGACCCCCCCAAGGATACTTTTAAGAGGTGACTTAAATTCTCTGAGCTTGCTTTATTTATTTATTTATTTATTTATTTATGGAGAGAGGTCATGGTCCTATGGGCTTTTTAAAAAAATTATTGAGTGTTACAAATATAAAAAGTGCCTGACACATCTCTGACATATAGTATTAACAAAAAAATAATATTTATTACCATCACAATCTTCATCAGAATATATATATTTTTTAATATTGCAGGGAGGCAGGTCTTCTACAAGTCAATGTAGAGAGTATATTGACAATGCATTCCTGCTTTGAGTTAAGGTAAGTTACATTTTTTTTTCTCAGTTACAACCTAGTAAAATAAAAAGTTTAAATTATCACTTCAATGGCCACCATCAGCAAACACATAGAAAATCTGCCAGAAAACGGTGTTTAAGTAAAGAGAGATAAGACTTCAGGTTTGTTCACACATAATACCACTCCAGCAGATAAAGCAAACAGACAGAACATGTATTTATTTGAGTACAACTGGCAAATTTATCTACATAAATGAAGACATTGAAATTACTGAAAAGGGACCATAAAACTGGCAGAAGACTCTATGAATAACTTATTTTGATAGCTAAACTATGACACTCATTAATAAAACTACTGGCTATATTTATTTTTAAGACTAACTTTTTGCTTCAGTAACTATTCTAAAAAAAACAAACTTATCCAATACTCTTTAAGTTGAAATAAGAATATTTTTTAAAATCATAATGACAATTACATTAATGGTTTATAGCATGTAATTTCCTTACATTATTCTATTGGTTTCTCAATCACTCAGTGTTGAGAATTCAATTTTAAGAATATTTATAAATAATATTTATTAATAATATTTATAAAAAGAGGAAACCAATGATTAAGAAGATTCCATAATTTTGCAGTTAGTTTGAATTAGAGCCACTTATAATATCTAGGTCTTTGTTTATTTTTTAATTCAGGGCTCTTTGTCATAGAAATCCTGCTGACTTCTTACAAAGTCAATGAATCAACAATCATTTGTTGAATTTCTCCAATGAATTCGATACAAATAAATTCCATAGCAGTTACAAAGTTGGGGAAGTGAACAATCTCTAATTTAGTTAGGAAAACAAAAGGGTGTACATGAAATGCTAAACAAAAGAGTATCCATGAAAAGCCACGAATGATTACAAAACAAATATTAGAAAAGGAAAGTGCCTTAGCATTTGAAAATAATGAAAAATTATATTGAATTGATATGTGATTGATAACCAGTGTGACTGAAGGAGACATTTTGTATACTGTCTCTTAAGTGTTAGCTAAGATTACCTCCAGAAAATGCTTTAATGTGGAACTTAAAAACGTGATTCTCTTTAAAATAATTTTAAAACAGATACTGATTATGAATTTACACATCAACTAGAACAGGATAAAGAATGAAAACTGGCGTATTGAATACTTATACAATATGCTCACAAATATAAAATGCTACCAGGTATTGGTCTTACTTTCAACACTCTGTAACATTCTTTCCTGGAGTATAAAATCTAAAATTGAACAGTAGATCTCTATGCAAACTATAATAATAAAGATAGAGTATGCTAAATTTTATGAGAAGCACACAGTGTAAGAATTCAGTACATGGGCAAGTGGCATCTGCACAGAGTTCAGAAGAGGCTTTTGTGGTTACTAATTTTTTAAAAATTTAAGTTGATTGGTGAACAGATATTGTATTTTATAAAGAGGAAAAAAACAGGAGTAAACAGTAATGCTTATTGTGAGATAACCTATGACTTTAATAATTTTAAAATACAAATGTGAAAAGCAGCAGACTGAACCAATGAGTTATAAACTCTGAGATTTAACTCAGTGAATTAAGATTCACTATTTGATAAAAAATATATTACAAACAAATTATAAAAGTTTCAAAATAGCCCACACTGATATCTTCTGCACTTGGAAAAGATTATAAAAAAGCTATTTTTGTAATTTATATGAACACCCCAAGAGCCCACACTTCATTTTATGTCTGATTGTAATAATATCTGCATGTATAATTCTCCATTGGCAGTAACAGATTGGTTTCAGAAAGCAAGAAATTAACAGCAAACAAAGAAAATACATTCAAATCCCTTGGCACTAAAATCAATAAACTGACCAATTTTAAAGCTGAGCTGTTTTATTATGTAGTAATGAAGTTTATTTAGATTTTTGGCAACCACATAATAGCTCAGGGATTTATCAACCACTCTAAAACAAGGACATTTACATACTTCTTTAACTAACCCAATTATTCTTCAGACAGAAATATCGACTTTTTTCCTTTGAATATTTAGTTTTTTAAATCTTAAGTCTGCTCACTCTTCTCAGTCTTATTGAATAATTAGGGCTTTTATTTTAGTGTTTGATAGCATTAAAAGAACTGGCATAACTTTTTTTTTTCTAGTATGCATTTTCTTAAGAAAAATTAACATCATTAAATTTCTGGATTCAGTACTCTTAAATCAGCTCCACTAAATTTCAGTTTATGATCATCAAAAGCATACATTACTGCCAACTGCTAGAAATCAGATTAAAAAAAGAATTTTACGGTTTAAAACAAAACCAAGAGTTCCAATTCCAGCTTATATTGTAAGGATGTCGTATACATTTAATATCCTATTCCATCATGATTTTATGGTAGATAATTAGGGGTTTGGGAGAATGCAAAATCTAAAATTATTTTTCAAGTAATATTATCAAAAGACAAATTTAATCATTCAAGCAGGATCACTAAATATGGATGTATTGCGTAGTACAAAGTACATAACTAAGCATGTAGCTACTGCATAGAGGATCTGATTTCCATATGTGAAGTCTTTATTGGCACTCCTCATTATCATACATTTGGAAAGAGGAAAGTTTATTCTACTCTGGTCAACCATGCCAATAGTCCATAATTATTCTCTCATCTCTCCTTTTTCATTGTCATTGCCCCACTTTAAACACTTAGCAGCTCACAGGTTTGCTGTTGTCATGTATTTTACCTGTGTGTTTTATCTACCTTTCCACCTGGTGGCCAGCCAGAGAATTTTGTGTTGCCAACTGAAATGGATTCTGGAACCCAGCCTCTGCCAATTTTGGACAAACAAGAATCTGGGGGTTTTTTTTGTTTTTGTTTTTACATCTTTATTGGAGTATAATTGCTTTACAATGTTGTGTTAGTTTCTGCTGTTATAACAAAGTGAATCAGCTATACATATACATATATCACAATATGCACTCCCACTTGCATCTCCCTCCCACCCTCCCTATCCCACCCCTCTAGATGGTCACAAAGCACCGAGCTGATCTCCCTGTGCTATGTGGCTGCTTCCCACTAGCTATCTATTTTACAATTGGTAGTGTATATATGTCCATGCACCTCTCTCACTTCGTCCCAGCTTACCCTTCCCCCTCCCCATGTCCTCAAGTCCATTCTCTAAGTCTGCATCCTTATTTCTCTCCTGCCTCTAGGTTCTTCAAAACCATTTTTTTTTTTACATTCCATATATATGAGTTAGCATACGGTATTTGTTTTTCTCTTTCTGACTTCCTTCATTCTGTATGACAGACTCTAGGTCCATCCACCTCCCTACAAATAACTCAATTTCATTTCTTTTTCTGGCTAAGTAATATTCCACTGTGTATATGTGCCACATCTTCTTTATCCATTCATCTGTCACTGGACACTTAGGTTGCTTCCATATCCTGGCTATTGTAAATAGAGCTGCAATGAACATTGTGGTACATGACTCTTTTAGAATTATGGTTTTCTCAGGGCACATGCCCAGTAGTGGGATTGCTGGGTCATATGGTAGTTCTATTTTTAGTTTTTTAAGGAACCTCCATACTGTTCTCCATAGTGGCTGTATCAACTGACATTCCCACCAAGAATGCAAGAGGGTTCCCTTTTCTCCACACCCTCTCCACCATTTATCGTTTGTAGATTTTTGATGATGGCCATTCTGATTTGTGTGAGGTGAAACCTCACTGTAGTTTTCATTTGCATTTCTCTAATGATTAGTGATGTTGAGCATCCTTTCATGTGTTTGTTGGCAATCTGTATGTCTTCTTTGGACAAACGTCTATTTAGGTCTTCTGCCCGTTTTTAGATTGGGTTGCTTGTTTTTTTGATATTGAGCTGCATGAGCTGCTTGTAAATTTTGGAGATTAATCCTTTGTCAGTTGCTTCATTTGCAAATATTTTCTCCCATTCTGAGGGTTGTCTTTTCGTTTTGTTTAAGTTTTCCTTTGCTGTGCCAAAGCTTTTAAGTTGCATTAGGTCCCATTTGTTTATTTCTGTTTTTATTTCCATTTCTCTAGGGTCTAAAAGGATCTTGCTGTGATTTATGTCATATAGTGTTCTACCTATGCTTTCCTCTAAGAGTTTTATAGTGTCTGGCCTTACATTTAGGTCTTGAATCCATTTTGAGTTTATCTTTGTGTATGGTGTTAGGGAGTGTTCTAATTTCATTCTTTTACATGTAGCTGTCCAGTTTCCCCAGCACCACTTATTGAAGAGGCTGTCTTTTCTCCATTGTATATTCTTGCTTCCTTTATCAAACATAAAGTGACCATATGTGCATGGGTTTATCTCTGGGCTTTCTATCCTGTTCCACTGATCTATATTTCTGTTTCAAAGCCAGTACCATACTCTCTTGATTACTGTAGCTTTGTAGTATACTCTGAATTCCAAGAGCCTGATTCCTCCAGCTTAGTTTTTCTTTACCAAGATTGCTTTGGCTATCGGTATCTTTTATGTTTCCATGAAAATTGTGAAATTTTTTCTTCTAGTTCTGTGAAAAATGCCATTGGGAGTTTGACAGGGATTGCATGGAATCTGTAGATTGCTTTGGGTAGTAGAGTCATTTTCACAATGTTAATTCTTCCAATCCAAGAACATGGTATATCTCTCCATCTGTTTGTATCATCTTTAACTTCTTTCATCAGTGTCTTATACTTTTCTTCATACAGGTCTTTTGTCTCCTTAGGTAGGTTTATTCCTAGGTATTTTATTCTTTTTGTTGAAATGGTACATGGGAGTGTTTTCTTAATTTCTCTTTCAGATTTTTCATCATTAGTGTGTAGGAATGCAAGAGACTTCTGTGCATTAATTTTGTATCCTGCTACTTTACGAAATTCATTGATTAGCTCTAGTAGTTTTCTGGTAGCATCTTTAGGATTCTCTATATATACTATCATGTCAACTGCAAACAGTGACAGCTTTACTTCTTCTTTTCCAATTTAGATTCCTTTTATGTCTTTTTCTTCTCTGATTGCTGTGACTAAAACTTCCAAAACTATGTTGAATAATAGTGGTGAGAGTGGGCAACCTTGTCTTGTTCCTGATCTTAGAGGAAATGGTATCAGTTTTTCACCATTGAGAATGATGTTGGCTGTGGGTTTGTCATGTATGGCCTTTATTATGTAGAGGAAAGTTCCCTCTATGCCTGCTTTCTGGAGGGTTTTTATCATAAATGGGTGTTGAATTTTGTCAAAAGCTTTTTCTGCATCTCTTGAGTTGATCATATGGTTTTTCTGCTTCAATTTGTTAATGTGGTTTATCACATTGATTGATTTGTGTATATTGAAGAATCCTTCCATTCCTGGGAGAAATCCCACTTGATCATGGTGTATGATCCTTTTCACGTGCTGTTGGATTTTGTTTGCTAGTATTCTGTTGAGGATTTTTGAATCTATGTTCATCAGTGATATTGGCCTGTAGTTTTCTTTCTTTGTGACATCTTTGTCTGGTTTTGGTATCAGGGTGATGGTTGTCTCATAGAATGAGTATGGGAGTGTTCCTCTCTCTGCTATATTTGGGAAGAGTTTGAGAAGGATAGGTGTTGTTTCTTCTCTAAATGTTGGATAGAATTCACCTGTGAAGCCATGTGGCCCTGGGCTTTTGTTTGTTGGAAGATTTTAAATCACAGTTTCAATCTCAGTGCTTGTAATTGGTCTGTTTATATTTTCTATTTCTTCCTGGTTCAGTCTTGGAAGGTTGTGCTTTTCTAAGAATTTGTCCATTTCTTCTAGGTTGTCCATTTTATTGGCGTATAGTTGCTTGTAGTAATCTCTCATGATCTTTTGTATTTCTGCAGTGCCAATTGTTACTTCTTTTTCGTTTCTAATTCTATTGATTTGAGTCTTCTCCCTTTTTTTCTTGATAAGTCTGGCTAATGGTTTATCAATTTTGGTTATCTTCTCAAAGAACAAGCTTTTAGTTTTATTGAGCTTTGCCATTGTTTCCTTTATTTCTTTTTCATTTATTTCTGATCTGATCTTTATGATTTCTTTCCTCCTTCTAAATTTGGGGTTTTTTGGTTCTTCTTTCCCTAATTGCTTTAGGTGTAAGTTTAGGTTGTTTATTTGAGATGTTTCTTGTTTCTTGAGGTATGATTGTATTGTTATAAACTTCCCTCTTAAAACTGCTTTTGCTGCATCCCATAGGTTTTGGGTCGTCGTGTTTTCATTGTCATTTGTTTCTAGGTATATTTGATATCATCTTAGATTTCTTCAGTTATCTCTTGGTTATTTAGTAGTGTATTGTTTAGCCTCCATGTGTTTGTAGTTTTTACAGATTTTTTCCTGTAATTGATATCTAGTCTCATAGCGCTGTGGTCAGAAAAGATACTTGATATGATTTCAATTTTCTTAAATTTACCAAGGCTTGATTTGTGACCCAAGATATGGTCTATCCTGGAAAATGTTCCATGAGCACTTGAGAAGAAAGTGTATTCTGTTGTTTTTGGATGGAATGTCCTATAAATATCAGTTAAGTCCATCTTCTTTAATGTGTCATTTAAAGCTTGTGTCTCTTTATTTATTTTCATTTTGGATGATCTGTCCATTGGTGAAAGTGAGGTGTTAAAGTCCCCTAGTATGATTGTGTTACTGTCGATTTTCCCCTTTATGGCTGTTAGCATTTGCCTTATGTATTGAGGTGCTCCTATATTGGGTGCATAAATATTTACAGTTGTTATATCTTCTTCTTGGATTGATCCCTTGATCATTATGTAGTTTCCTTCTTTGTCTCTTGTGATAGTCTTTATTTTAAAGTCTATTTTGTCCGATATGAGAATTGCTACTCCAGCTTTCTTTTGCTTTCCATTTGCATGGAATATCTTTTTCCATCCCCTCACTTTCAGTCTGTATGTGTCCTTAGGTCTGAAGTGGGTCTCTTGTAGACAGCAGATATACGGGTCTTGTTTTTGTATCCATTCAGCCAGTCTATGTCTTTTGGTTGGAGAATTTAATCCATTTACATTTAAGGTAGTTATCAATATGTATGCTCCTATTACCATTTTCTTAATTGTTTTGGGTTTGTTATTGTAGGTCTTTTCCTTCTCTTGTGTTTCCTGCCTAGAGACGTTCCTTTTGCATTTGTTGTAAAGCTGGTTTGGTGGTGCTGAATTCTCCCAACTTTTGCTTGTCTGTAAAGGTTTTAATTTCTCTGTCAAATCTGAATGAGATCCTTGCTAGGTAGAGAAATCTTGGTTGTAGGTTTTTCCCTTTCATCACTTTAAATATATCCTGCCACTCCCTTCTGGCTTGCAGAGTTTCTGCTGAAAGATCAGCTGTTAACCTTATGGGGATTCCTTTGTATGTTTTTTGTTGTTTTTCCCTTGCTGCTTTTAATATTTTTTCTTTGTATTTAATTTTTGATAGTTTGATTAATATGTGTCTTGGCATGTTTCTCCTTGGATTTATCCTGTATGGGACTCTCGGTGCTTCCTGGACTTGATTGATTATTTCCCTTCCCATATTAAGGAAGTTTTCAACTATAATCTCTTCAAATATTTTCTCAGTCCCTTTTTTTTTTCTCTTCTTCTTCTCGGACCCCTATAATTCGAATGTTGCTGCATTTAATGTTGTCCCAGTGATCTCTGAGATTGTCCTCAGTTCTTTTCTTTCCTTTTTCTTTATTCTGCTCTGCAGTAGTTATTTCCACTATTTTATCTTCCAGGTCACTTATCCGTTCTTCTGCCTCAGTTATTCTCCTATTGATCCCTTCTAGAGAATTTTTAATTTCATTTAACGTTTTGTTCATCATTGTTTGTTTGCTCTTTAGTTCTTCTAGGTCCCTGTGAAACGTTTCTTGTATTTTCTCCATTCTATTTCCAAGATTTTAGATCATCTTTACTATCATTACTCTGAAATCTTTTTCAGGTAGACTGCCTATTTCCTCTTCATTCGTTTGGTCTAGTGGGTTTTTACCTTTCTCCTTCATCTGCTGTGTGTTTCTCTGTCTTCTCCTTTTGCTTAACTTACTGTGTTTGGTGTCTCCTTTTCACCGGCTGCTGCTTCGTAGTTCCCGTTGTTTTTGGTGTCTGCCCTCAGTGGCTAAGGTTGGTTCAGTGGGTTGTGTAGGCTTCCTGGTGGAGAGGACTGGTGCCTGTGTTCTGGTGGATGAGGCTGGATCTTGTCTTTCTGGTGAGCAGGACCGTGTCTGGTGGTGTGTTTTGGGGTGTCTGTGACCTTATTATGATTTTAGGCAGCCTCTCTGCTAATGGGTGGGGTTGTGTTCCTGTCTCACTACTTGTTTGGCATAGGGTGTCCAGCACTGTAGCTTGCTGGTCGTTGAGTGGAGCTGGGTCTTAGCTTTGAGATGGAGATCTCTGGGAGAGCTTTTGCCATTTGATATTAGGTGGAGCCAGGAGGTGTCTGGTAGACTAATGTCCTGAACTCGGCTCTCCCACCTCAGAGTCACAGGCCTGACATCTGGCCAGGGCACCAAAACCCTGTAAGCCACACAGCTCAGAAGAAAAGGGAGAAAATAAATAAATAAAATTAAGTTACTAAAATAAAAAACAAATTATTAAAAATAAAAAAAAATTAAGTGGTAAAGAAAGAAAGAAAAAAAAAAGGACAGACAGAACCCTGAGACAAATGGTAAAGCAAAACTATACAGACTAAATCACACAAAGAAGCATACACATACACATTCACAAAAAGAGAAAAAGGAAAAAAATATATAAATCTATATATATATTTAATAAAGGAAGAGAGCAACCAAATCAATAAACAAATCTACCAATGATAATAAACCCTAAATACTAAACTAAGATAAACAAAAACAGAAACAAATTAGATGCAGAAAGCAAATCCCAAGTCTACAGTTGCTCCCAAAGTCCACGGCCTCAATTTTGGGATGATTCGTTATCTATTCAGGTATTCCAGAGATGCAGGGAACATCAAGTTGATTGTGGAGATTTAATCTGCTGCTCCTGAGGCTGCTGGGAGAAATTTCCCTTTCTCTTCTTTGTTCACACAGCTCCTGGGGTTCAGCTTTGGATTTGGCCCCGCCTCTGCATGTAGGTAGCCAAGGGTGCCTGTTGTTTGCTCAGACAGGAAAGGGTTAAAGGAGCAGCTGATTCGGGGGCTCTGGCTCACTCAGGCCAGGGGGGAGCGAGGGGTACAGAATGTGGGGCGAGCCTGTGGTGGCAGAGGCCAGCATGACATTGCAACAGCCTAAGGCGCTCTGTGTGTTCTCCCGGGGAAGTTGTCCCTGGATCATAGGACCCTGTGAGTGGCGGGCTGCATAGACTCCCAGGAGGGGAGGTGTGGATAGTGACCTGTGCTTGCACTTAGGCTTCTTGGTGGCTGCAGCAGCAGCCTTAGCGATTCATGCCCGTCTCTGGTGTCCGCACTGATAGCCAAGGTTCACGCCCATCTCTGGAGCTCGTTTAGGTGGTGCTCTGAATCCCGTCTCCTCAGGCACCCCAAAACAATGGTCTGTTGCCTCTTAGGCAGTTCCAGACATTTTCCCAGACTCCCTTCCAGCTAGCTGCCACGCGCTAGCCCTCTTCAGGTTGTGTTCACACAGCCAACCCCAGTCTTCTCCCTGGGGTCTGACCTCTGAAGCCGAAGTCAGAGCCTCAGCTCCCAGCCCCCACCCGCCCCAGCAGGTGAGCCAACAAGCCTCTCGGGCTGGTGAGTGCTGGTCAGCACCGATCCTCTGTGCGGGAATCTCTCTGCTTTACCTTCTGCACCCCTGTTGCTGTGCTCTCCTCCGTGGTATACATATATATACCTATGTACACATATATAGATATACATATGTACATATATATACATATACATATATATACATACATACATATATAGACATACATATATAGATATTTCCTCATATATATATATATATATATATATATATATATATGTATATGCATGTATGTGTGTTTGTGTTCTTAAGGCTTGTCCTTCTACAACA